>NC_082654.1:56876853-57501853 GCF_028023285.1 Balaenoptera ricei
ACAGAAACACATGTGGGTCCTGGCGCGCCTCTGAGGGGAGTCTGTGTGTCAGGGCTCCCGGGGTAGGCGGGGCGGTGGAGCTATGAGGAGGGATCCAAGGCATCCCTTTCAAAAGTGTGGGTTTTGGCACACAAGTGTCCTGCCAGATGTTAATTAGGTACTATGGAAAAAAGGTTTCCTCGGGCAAGTAAATTTGGCAAACTCTGCATTGAACAAAAGTAAGCAGAGAATTGTGGGATTTCTCAGAGACTGATAGGTGACCCTAAGCAGAGGAGAGAAAGTACAGTGTTTCCCAAGCATCTTCTGCTGGGGTATCAGGTAGGATGCTTTCTGGCTGCAGGTAATAGGAAATCCAGTTCTAAACAGGTTAAACTCTCCGGGAAGGTATTCGTTCGTGCAACAGGAAATCTGAGGCAGGCACCAAACAATATCCCCAAAGCCAGAGCCCCTGCATCTTCCCCCTCCGCCACCCTCAGAGCGTTCTCCTTGGGGTGGTTACCCTCACGGGACCAAGATGGCAGCTGCAAGTCCAGAACTCCCACCGCGTGGACACTATAACCACCAGCAGTAGAGGGAGATGTCTCCTTCCCAAATGCGTTTATGAGTGAGGTAAGCCTTTCCCCACAAACCTCCCAAGACCTTCCTTCCCATTTCATTGGCCAGAGTCGTGACACATGCTCCTGCCCAAACCAATGGCTGATTGCTTTAGAGCCATCGTTCCCAAACTGTGGGCTGAGGCACCCCAGACCACCACAAAAAACTCAGGGGTGCTGCAGGGTATTTAAAATTTTCAAGGGAAACACAGCAATACTGGCCACCACGTGAGCTACTAGTTCACGTTACTTCATAGTTTCCACGTTAGCTCACGCTGCATTCCTCTGATGATACTATAGCCTTGAGAAGCAGTTTTTGGTGGTTGCTGTGATAAAAATCAAGCCCTGTATGAAAACCAATGTGGAACGGAAAATGGTGGTGATGTCCAATCCAAATCCAAAGTTTGAGACGTTGTGCAGTGCCCAACAGGTGCACCCATTCCCTTAGCACGTAACTGTAGTTTAAAAAATAAATTTAAATGATTACTTTTTCTTTCCATTCATGTACTTTGTTTTTTCAGTTGGCTAATAAGTTGTTCCAGCATAAATATTAAGTTGTTTGAGCCTAGCTAAGCAGGCACACTGTGAAAAAAAAATCACCGAGACAAAGGACCAATGAACAAAGTTTGGGAACTTACAGCTTAAACTTATCATGGTTTATTCCTTGTGACGGGGCTGGGGCTCAAACCTGCCTCACCTGAAACCCATGAAAGGTTTATATCCACGCAAACCCTCATAAAGAAAGAGGAGGGGTATGTGTTAGGAATGCAACCGCCAAGGGCTACTAAGCTAGGGCATTGTTCCTGCCCCGTGCAGGGAACTGGTGTTCAGCAGAGCACACTTTCAGAATTGCTGATCCAAGCAAGCAACTCTGTTCTGTAGGTTTCTCTCTTCCCTCTGCAATGTCACTCCTGGGACTTGGTGTTCCCCGCCACCCCAAGAATGCCTGTGATGTGTTGGGAGCTCCAGGGGCAGCTGACTGCAGCAATTCTCATCCCTCCATCCTTCAGCCTCACCAGCTCTGCTCTAGCCTCCTTAATCCTTCCCTCCATCCACCAGAGGCAGACTGAGACCTCACAGCCCCCCAGACATGCTCAAACACCAGCTCCCATCTTCCCTCCAGGCCTGGACCGGACCCCTGTGCTCTGACAGAGGCTACACACCAGCCTGTGCTGCCCACACTCCTGCCTGAGCTTGCGAAGTGTGGGGTACCCACGGTGGCTCCCCTTAGCCTCCTCCTATGTCAGATCGAGCCTGAGCACATTTGAGCATCCACTACTGGCCGGGCCCGGCTCAGCCCTCATAACTGGCCCCAATACTTCTCCACCTCATCCCTCCCCACCCCCAGTGCACACCAGCTGCTGGCCTCGTTCCTGCCCCAGGATCTTGACACTTGCAATTTCCACAACCTGGGATGCACTATACATCCCTGCCTCCCTCTCATCCCAAAATGACTCCTAACCCACCCAGGAAATTCGCTTGTGTTCACATTGCTCTGTTATATCATAATCTCAGTGTGAAGGGATCCTCTTTATTCCTTTTTTGCTTGTCTTTTGGCTGCCTGCTCTACTAGAGAGGGAGCCTCGTGAGGATGGATCCCCGATCTAGATCACACCAGTTCCCCTTTCTGGAGCAGCACCTGGCACTAGACGATACCTCTCCAATCTCTGTTCGATGAATGTCTGATGCACACAACAGCCCTAAGAGGTCAGAGTCATGCTCCCATTTCACAGATGAGGCAGGTAAAGCCCAGGAAGTAAAGCCACATGAGCCACGCCACAGCCTAGACAGGAGAAGCTGGGTCTCTTCCTCCTCTCCCAGGTAATCTGGGAGCCCCCTCTCCGCTGTCCAGTTGACCCCAGTGCCTGTGGTCACTTTTATAGGGAAATGCAGAGGACAGGCCAAGGGGGCAAAACATTCTGGACTCCTACAGCCATCTGTAGGCCAAGTGCCCTCACAGGCGGAGTCCAGGAAACCGGCAGGTCAGGCCTGACTCGGCCACTTCCCTTTCTGTGGCCTTGAACAGACGCGTACCAACCCCCCCCCCCCCCACCTCGCCCCCTGCACGGTGGGCCTTGGTCTCCCGATCTTAGCAATAAGGGTGCTAGCTTGACTTCGTGCATCACTGGCTTCCCCTCCTGATACCAGACCCCCAAGTCCAGGAGAACACAGTGGATTGGCAGCAGGAGGAAATGAGAAGAATCTGCCCCTACCAGCCCCTTGACACTCCACTCTCTTTTCTTTTCCCAGGGCCATTCCTTCACTCTGCCTAAGATCCAAGAACCAGCTGTGCTTTGTTCCTACCCACTCAACTATACCTTCTTGAGGACAAGGTCATACATGACCAGCCCCATTTGCCAACAAGGACCTCAAAGCCCAGGGGGGACGCAGCTTTCCTAAGGTCATACGGCAGTAGGTGGCAGAGCCAGAGTTTGAACCCAGATCCGGGGACGGCACCCGTGAGCTCTGACTGCCGCCGTCTGTGTCTGCTACCAACTCCTAGGCATCCCCGCATCCTGCACGCCACGCTGCCCTCTTTGAGCTTCTCCGGATGCCAAACTGCCTGACGTATGGACTATTTTCTCTGTAGGTGGCAAGTATCAGGCAGAAATGTTTCCCAGCAAGTTATTTATAGAGCTTCTCGCAAAGGCAGAGCTCTGAAGAGTTTTCTTAAAAAAAAAAAAAAAAAAAAAAAAGTACTTCCACGAGGGGCTATAATGAAAGAGGACATGGAGCTCACTGGGCCACGTTCCTCACTTGAACCCAGAAGGGACAGTTGGCCCCTCCCGCAGGCACCTCTGCCAGTCCCCAGGCCACTAGGCCAGACTGATATAATTTTGGAAACATTGCTGGCAATTCAGATGGTCTCCGCATCTGCTTTGCTGAGTGATCTGGGCTTCCTCTGTGGGTAGGGGGATTGCTGAGCTGTGTCTGCTTCTGCTCTCCTTCTCAGACATGCTTTGCTGGGCTGCAGGGCCTTCAGGGGCTGCTGTAAGCCGATTTTCATATCCGCTTTAGATCCTGGCCAGGTGGACAAAGGCCCAGTGTGTCTGTGGCCCAGGGAAGCCCCAGTGGTCCTGCTGCAATTTCTGTGTTCTCAACAAGGACACCCCACAATGGACACAGCACTAAGTCATCAATCATGTCAGCCACGGGCCCTTTCCCCACCTGATGAGCCAGCTGGTCACCACAGAGGTTCTCAGGGAAGGAATTAGGGCCAGAGGCCGGAGTCTGGATTTCCAAGACTGGCCTGACTACCAAGTGCTGTGTGACCTTACACATGTTACTTGAACACTCTGTGTCTCCAAGATCATTTCCTGGTTTTACTGGAGAGGAAATATATGTACCTTCCTACTTTAAAAAATACAGTTGCTCCACAGTAGTCTGGGAATGGGGAAGTGGGGTCAGGGAAATGACATTGTTTGTGTGTCTTCTCCTGGATTGGGCAATCCTGGGGCATGGCTGGGCTTCAGCATGGGTTTCCCACCAAGGAAGGGGGTCCTTTGTCATGTGCTGAGTCCTGGAACAGAAGCCAGAGACAGGTAAGGAAATGGGGAGAGGCACATACAGACCCTCCAACAAGGGCCACGAGGGAGCAGGGCAGCAGGACCAGGGCAGGAAGAACGCTGGGCCTGTCTTCAAACCTCTGGTGGCCCATCCCCAAGCAGGGGGACCCACAGGCCACAAACAAGATAAATGTGCAGAAGCTAAAAGGAGGCAGATGCTCTGCTCCACGGAAGGAAGACCTTTCTAGCGCCTGCACAGTGCAGAGTCGGGGGAAGTGGACTCGGGGATTGTGCCCCACGCCACCCCATCCTTCATATGTGCACACAAGGTCCGCAGCAAATCGGCCACCACATGGCAGCCGCCGTGGCAGAGGGCCCCGTGGCTGTTGCTGCTGCTGCTGTAGGACACCGCGGAGCAGAGCGAGTCACCCTGAAGCTTCTCCCCAAGACCAGAGAGTTTGCGTGCGCCTGGCCCAGGCTGATAGTGCTGCACTCCCTCTCCAGACTGCTAAGTGACAGGCGCTCAGGCCCAGGCAAGTGAGCCACAGACGCCTGGAACAAAACACCCGGCACCCCCAACTCTCAGGAGCCTCTTCCTGGTAACATGCCCTGCCCAGGCCATCGGAAGACATTCAGCAAGTACATTTTATGCTGCCACTTGGGTTCTAGGTACCTGGCTTTGTCAGGAGTTAGAGATACCCTGTCCCTGTCCCTGTCCTGGGGAAGCTCCCCCAGCATGGTACCCTGGATAGTTACAGGTGGGGGCGGGGACTCCATCCCACTGGGGCGGAGAAGCAGAGCAAATGAGGTCAGAGTCAGCAGGGCCCACTCCCAGCCTAGTGAGCCCTTTGATGCCGGTTGGAGAGGCAGGTGCCGAGGCTGGCAAGGCTGGGCTCCTCACTCCATGTCCCCCAGCTGAGAAGTAGAGTAACCAGCCCCCGAGCCCTAGGCTGTCAGACTCCAAAGCCTTCCAATGGCCAGGCTGCCTCGTGTCAGAGACAAAGCCCCATCGGCTGTGGGCTGGATGGGGAGGGAAGAGGGGGCAGGTGGGCATATGCCTCGCCCATCACCTGGGGACAGGAAACCCCCAGGCTTTCTCTACAGGGGTCCTCTGCGTCACACCTCTAGGACCGGGAAGTGCACCCCTGCCCCATCTCCTACAGAGTGCTCAAATCCCCCACATCATCTCCACGGAGCAGGCTCTGCCCAGGCAGCAGCTTGTCCCACAAAGAGCGATGATTTGCATTCTGGCTCTGCCAGTCGTTCAAGGTTTACCCAGCCTGACCTCTACCTCAGCCTCCCGTCTAGAATACAAACACGCGAAAACCCATGTGGATGAACTGGAGGCTTACAGGAGGGTCCAGCCATGCCAAGGACAGGCCCAGAACCCAGAACACATTCGGCGGGTGCACCATAAACACACACTCGCACACTCCCTGCCACCTGTCCAATGACGGGGAACTCGTTCCATTTACAGGGCCACCCTTCCAACTTTTCGCCTGATTCTGATGGATAGTGACGTCAACTGAGCATAGAAAGAGGCCTCTCTTTTCCATCTTTGGTACAACATACACTCCTTAAGGACACTCTTTCCCCCCTGCTCCACGACGACCCTGCAAATGTGCCAAGATGAGGCAGGGCTTGGCTCCCCCTGTGTCAGTACTCCCCCACGCACTGCCTCAGGCTAAGCGCCCCTGGATCCTACCATCCACCTTCTGAACATGTGGTTTTTAGGACCTGCACCAGCCTGAGCACCTTCTTTTGGACTTCACATCACATACCCCCTCCACCCTGCGCCCCCAGTGTGCATGAGGCTCTCATCCGTGACGCCCTGCTCCACGCACAGCCTGCCCAGGGCCGAGGAGAGGGCAGGGGTGCCCTGAGCAGGACCGGGGAGAAGCTGGGGGGCTCCACTGCAGCCCCAGCTGCTGGGAAGAGGGACCCTCCGTCTGCTCTGAGAGCCTGCACGTGCTCCCTGAGTCTGGAGCCAGGGCCCCAATTCTCCACGCAGCCATCTTTCTGAGAAGCCAGATGCTCCTCTGCCTGCCTGCCTGCCTGTGCTTCATCAGAATTCAGAAAAAGGGACGTAAATAAATAAAGGAAACTCTGCTTAGTTCTTTCCTCCTAATGATCACCAACATGCAGACGCTTAAAGAGACAACTTTTTTCCAAAGGAACAAGGGGTGAAAAGCATCCAGACCGGGGAAGAATTTGCTGTCAGATATTATTGTTAGCTGCATTTTTTTTTACAACAGGACGAAGCAGGGGGTGGGGGGGGGACATCACTGAGATTTCCATCAGACCCAGGAGGCCTCCTGCATTTCAACTTTTGTTTATTTGTTTGTTTTTGTCAATATGTTAGCGTCTGAAATTTGTAACACACTCGCTCGCAGCTAGAAAAATTCCCTAGTCGGAGGGCAGTGTTTGAAAACACCATCTTTTTAATTTCTTTCAGCTGGGCCTCTGTCGCTGGCTCTTTGGTTAATACAGATTCTTTATTCATGATCTTTCCCCCTCCCCATCTCTGTGCGGCTAATCAGCCGTTGGACATATGGGATTGTTCATGCTCAAAGCGGTTCTCAACACCCCAGGCCAGAATGGCTTCAGACCAATGTGTCACTCACCTTTGGGCAGAGGCCCTCAGACCCTGTTAGGCCTTCTTGGGCAGGAACCCCCATAGCCACAAACAGAACCCTCAGAGAAGACTGTGCAGGGCCGGGAGCGTGTTTTCCCAGGGGGCACACGGCAGGGCACTGGGTGGCTGGAGGGCTGCTTCTGGCTCCCCACTGCATGCTGTGTGACCATGGCAATACTCTTTCCCTCTCTGGCCTCCTTCTGCGGCAGTCAAGGGCAAGGCTGAACTAGAAGCAGGGAAAACATTGAGAGGGACAGACAGCCCAGGATTTCTTTGTAGGGGGACCTCTGGTGACCTAGGACTATCCCTGTGCAGGCTCTCTCATGTAATAACAGCCAGTGGCTCACTCAGGCTGACCTGTTCCATCGGGGAGAGACAAAAATGGGGGTCTCACAAGAGCAGGTCTGACTCATCGAACACCCAGACTTTTCTCCATACACTTTGAAGGCATCAATCCTGCCCATCAGGTGGTACTGAGCCAGGGGCTAGTATGAAACAGGCAGTCTGCCCTCCATGGAGGTGGAGGGTCCTTGGCTCTCACTGGCCCCCCTCCTCACCTTAGTGGTGCTGATGAAGCAACAGACTCCCAGAGAGGGTCTGCCATACACTTGCTCAGACCATAGGATTGCCAGACAAAACACGGGGTGCCCAGTTAAGTCTTAATTTCAGATACAGAACAAATAATTTTTTAGTATAAGTATGTCCCAAATATTGCAAGGGACAAACTTATTCTCAATAATTTTCACTGTTTATCTGACACATAAATTTACTTGGGAGTCCCGTTTTTGTTCTGTTTTTGCCAAATCTGGCAACCTACCGGGACATAGAGTGTGTAGGCACCAGACCTGGGGCCAGAACTCAGGCCCCACCCCCAGCTCCTACCTCTTTCCCCAGCACCTCCCACCCCCTCTCTTCTTATAGCCTCTGCCCCCAAAGCTCTGCAGGGAGCAGGTCACTATAATGATGCTTGGGAGGAATCGTCCCCATCCTCCCCAGCAGTCAATTCTTAAAACTCTGGAGCCAGAATTGGGTTCTGAACAAATCCAATGGCTCTTTATTCATCTTGAATAAATGATGGGGCCCTGCCAGGGCCTAGAACAGGTTCTAGGATGCTATAAGCATCAAGAGAGGTTTATGGAATGAATGAGGGGGATGTATGGACAGAGGGAGGGGCTGAGTTGCAGTACCTCTGACTGGCTCTTGGGAATGGAGTTTATAGAGCCAAGGAGGATGCTCACATCAGTGGAATCTTCTCACTAGGCACAGCATCAGCCTCCCCCATCCTGTGACCCTCCTGCCTCCCAGGCCTTAGGACCTGGGCAGCACAGACATGAGTTCTCTTCAATGAGTCTGATCGTGGTGAGGGGGCAAAGCTCTACCATGGCCCAGTCCTGTGCCTGAGGCCCCTGCCTGTCACCCCTAATGCTTCTCCATCCTGGCCCAGCACTCCTTTCAGAGTCCATAGAGCCAGTGAAGCAGAGAAGGAGGGGAAGAGAAGGTTGGGAGTGAGCACTGGGCCGTGTCCTAAAGTGCCAGCCAGATGGCCATCTGTGCAGCTTGGCCTCCCCAGGCCTGCAGGGGAAGGAAGTATGAAACCAGAGCCAGACGAGGGTGGGGATCCAGCCAAGTGCCTCTCTGCAGGCTCCTCCAAGCACATGCCACTTCCTCGCCCTGCAGACGTGCACACACACGCGTGCACACACGCCACTCGGTCATCTAGCTGTTCGACACTGATGGGTCTGGGGGAGGGCCCCTCCTCTGCCCAACCCACCCAAGATCATGGTCCACCCTGCAGGAGCATGGGGAATGCGCGAGGGCTTTCCAGAATACCTACTGAGTCTTAGGCACTGTTCACCATGGCTGGAGATGAGTCAGATATGGGAGGACAGGCCCCAAAGACAGGATGGTGTCATGGAACAGCCCAGAACTCAGGAGTGGGAAAGCCTGATTCTTTCTGGAATCATTTGCACTCCCCAGAGAAGGCCATAACCCCTTTCTCTTTCAGGCCTCAGCTGCAGCATCTGTAAAATGGAGACCTCCCCCCAACCCCTATTCTCCCCTCCTCTGTAGAAAGGAAACTCCTTGTAGACTAGAAAGGACCAGCAGAACTCACAATCTCTGCTTTCTGCGTGTGCTTCCAGGACTGAAAGGAGGCTTTTCTATTTTCATTGGGTGTGGTATGTCTCCACTCAGCCCAGGGCCTAGTGCTTGTACAAACAGTCAGGGCCAGAAGAGCTCAGATACTGAAGTTGCTATAGGCTGGTCTCGTGTGTCACACCAGCCTATCCCTCCTTCTGCCCACTGTACCTCTATTAATGTAGCCCCTGACTCTCACAGAACTTATTGTCAGCTCCAACCCTATGCCTGTTTCCCATGCTCTGCTGCTAGCATTCCAGCTCTGGCTTGGGTGGGCCTGGGGCCGCATGGAGCTCTGTTCCCAGGCCTGCACAAATCCTCTCTGGGGGCACCTCCAGTAGGCCTGGGCTGAACCACGTTCCTGAGCCAGGAGGGGATTAGAGGCCCCCACTGAGCCGGAGCTGGGGATTTGGCAACGAAAACCCCTCCCTTTCAGCTGGGCAGAAAGGAGAGGGAAGCAGCGCCAATAGCCCCAGGGCTTCCTGAAGAGACTGCACCAGAAGCCTCCTGTTTCCTGAGTTTCTGCTGATGGAGCTCACTTCCCTCAGACCTTAGCTGCCCGGCTCCTGAAACAGGCTGCCCTGCAAACAGGTACCGCGTGGGGGCCCAGGGCCAGGCTAGGATGGCAGGGACAGGGTTCCGGCTCAGGTCACCCCTCCCACCTCACCACCCACCCAGCTTTTTGCTCAGTGGCCCCCAACAGCCCCTTCCCTTCCTGAGGCCTTGATTTGCTCAGCTGTAGAATGGAGCAGGGAAATAGGGCTGTCCAGTGAAATTCCAGAATTGAATGGGTCTTAGAGAAGCAGATTCTATATGGGGAAGGGGTCTCGGGTGCCACCATCTCCCCTCTCACTTCCACTCCCCTTCAAGTTGCCCCCTCTCACAGCCTGGCCCTTGCTGCCCCGAGGTGAACTCTGGGATTTCATAAACCCTGGCCACAGGTCCAAAGGACAGAGAAAACAACCTGAAAGGCCAAGGCTGGGACAATGTGAGCAATAAAATAAATAATGAGAATACCAAATTACAACTCATTCATCAACTAAATACCCACAAGTCCATATGGTTATAAATAAATAACTGAATTGATAAGTAAATGGGGGCAGCTCTTTCTTATGGAAGAATTCCAATTAATAAATGTAGAATGGATGAGGGAAAGTTAAGTATTCACCATTGCAACACCACAGTAATAATTATTACAGACAAGGTGCTAAAATTAATGGGTGAAAATTTAAGGAGAAATAGAATATTTGAATTATCTCAAAGTATCTCCTCCAAGATATTTATCAATACAAAGGCCAAAACACATACAGTAATCTGCAGTGGAGAAACCCAGCTGACCCCACTTTTACCATGATGATCAAGGTTAACATCACCAGTAATGGGACATATAGACACCACCTGGCCCCTGATATGATGCACTAAGAAAGGTGCATCGCATATGTGGTATTCTTGCCAAAAAAATATAACCTCAATCTAATCATGAGGGGAAAATCAGACAAATGCAAATTGAGGGGCATCCTATAAAATAACTGCTCAGTACCCTTCTAAAAGGTCAAGGTCATGAACAGCAAGGGCACACTGAGGCACTGTCACAGATTGGAAGGAACTAAGGAGACATGACAACTAAATACAACATGGGGTCTTGGACTGAATCCTGGAATAGGGAAAGGACATGAATGAAAAAAAACAGTGATATCTGAAAGAAATCTATAGTTTAGTATTAGTGTTTCCCAATACTAATTTATTGGTTTTAGTAATTATAAATTATGTAAGATGCTAACATTGGGAAAAGCTAGGAGGGTACACAGAAACTTTCTGTACTATATTTGCAAATTTGTATTTCAAATAAAAAGTTAAAAATAAAACATCTGCCCATATTCCATTCTCTGGGGCTCTTCACTGATGCCAATCAGCAGATCACAGTGTTTCCTCCCGTGGTTCCATCCCTTAATAAATGGTGGGTCCTCTGTGCCAGGTGTTTTACATACACAATTTCACTGAATCCTTACGATGATCCTCTGAAGGAGGTATTAGCAGCCCCATTTTACAGATAAGGAAGCTGAGGTCCAAGGCCACAAATTAGAAAGTAGAGGACTTCTGCATTCAGAGTCCATCTGAATGCAGAAACTATAAGTGATGCCTTATTCAAACGCAGGAGCTCATAGAGGAGGTTGTAGACATATGACAGGGCATCAGGGACAATGCCTTTTGGTCCTTCGAAACATGGCATTCAGATGCCACCTACTTAATCCAAACACAGGGCTGTCCTCTGACAGTCAGGTAGTGGTTTAGATCAAGTCTCTAAGCTTTAGTTAAGAACTGTTTCGGTACAAATCCCAGGTCTGCTACTTATCTGTCATGTTCTTTCAAAAGTTACTTAATCCCTCTGTGCCTGAGTCTCCTCCTGTATAAAATGAGGGTAATGTTTAGTGCCTGTCTATAGCCTGGCTCTGAGGGTCAAGCATTTAAAACAGTTATACACACTTCATAAGTGTTAACCATCACTTTTTGTTTTCACTCTCTGCATCTGTCTTCAGCCACCTGTAAAATGCCAGCTTGATGAGTGGGTTTGTCTAAGCCAAACAGTGAGTCAAAGCCCAAGCAAAAGCTAAGAGTGTGCTGTGGAGAGAGGAGCAGAGAGGGGAGTCATCTGGCTGCTATTATCAGCCTAAAATCTGAAACTGGGTATCAGCCAAGAATCATCTAGGGGCATTATGGAATTAGAAAAAATGTCAAGGCAGGAAAGGAGCACTGGAATAATCCAGTTCCCTACTAACTTGCATGTGGTCCCCAGGCAGAGGCGTCTCACCACTCCAGGTGTGACCAACCTAGGGTTAACTTTAAAAAGAGAAAGAAGAAAGAGAGGGAAGCGGAGAGAGAAAGAGAAAAATGGGGGAAAGTAGGGGAGAGGAGGGGAAGAAGGAGGGAAAAAGGGAAAGAAAAAATTCTCACCTAAGGATCTCACCAAAGAATCCTATATAGAATCCCTGAAATTTTGAACATGAATCAATAAATCTCAGAATGCTACTCAGTATCAAAATCTAGATAATATTTGCCTCCTGCTGGTTCAGTGAAAGCACTATTTTTTTAATGCATAGAATGACTGAAACCAAGCTGAGAACATCTTTGCTGATGTAAACCTGGAGAAGGAATTGATAGGAACACTGGCAGAATATGCCCTGGGGTTCTCCAGAGTGCTGAAGTCTGTTAAATAGCAGAATTCTCATCAACTTGATCAAAACCAATCAATGACTCATACCAGGTCTATATGTGGGCACTGTAGTGGTAATAGGCTGATTTAAATGATTTGGGGACTGCAGAAATCCATAGTTTTGTATAGCTAATGGGTTGGCCTTAGCTACTATGTTTGGAGGATGTACATCTTGAATTCAAATGCACTGCAGACCTCCTGACACAATTGCAAATACCTGGATGTCAAGAGACAGTCTCCTGGGAGGATATAAGGTATTATACATATCCTGTACTCCGTTTTAGGTGGGCTTTGCAACAGACTGTGATCTCATCTACATTTGCTTCTAACCATTCTTTGCTTCAGTGGCCTCAGCTCTAACTTGGGAAGGTTGGATGAGGTCAGTGGCTTTCAACCCTGTGTGCACATTAGAACTAACTGGGAAAATTTTTTAAATACTAATGCTCCTACTCTGACCAATTAAGTCAGAATATTTGGAGTGGGTCACACTCCAGTATTAAGTTTTCTACCAAATGTGTAATTTGGAGTCCCCAAAGAAAAAGCACACAAAAATTATTTGAAGAAGTAATAGCTGAAAGTTTTCTAAATTTCATTAAAAATATAAATTGACATATCCAAAAACTTCAACAAACCCCAAGGTAGGATAAGTACAAAGAAAATCACATCAAGGCGTATCATAATCAAATTTAAGAACACCAATGTTAAAGAGAAAATCTTCAGAGAAAAAATACTCATTGTTTACAGGGAAACATAACTAAAAATTACAAAGACTACTCAAATGAAACTATGCAAGCCAGAAGACAATGGAATGACATTTCTAATGTATAAAGAGCAAAGGGACTTCCCTGGTGGTTCAGTGGTTGAGAATCCGCCTGCCAATGCAGGGCACATGGTTTCAAGCCCTGGTCCAGGAAGATCCCACATGCCGCAGAGCAACTAAGCCCGTGCGCCACCACTGAGCCTGTGCTCTAGAGCCCATGAGCCACAACTACTGAGCCCACGTGCCACAACTACTGAAGCCCGTGTGCCTAGAGTCCGTGCTCCGCAACAAGAGAAGCCACCTCAATGAGAAGCCTGTGCACTGCATCAAAGAGTAGACCCCACTCACCTCAACTAGAGAAAGCCCACGCACAGCAACGAAGACCCAATGCAGCCATAAATAAATAAATAAATATTTTTAAAAATGTATAAAGAGGAAGGAAAAATGACTATCAACCTAGAATTCTATATCAAGTGACAGAATCCTTCAAAAGTAAAGGCAAGGGGCTTCCCTGGTGGCGCAGTGGTTGAGAGTCTGCCTGCCAGTGCAGGGGACACAGGTTCGAGCCCTGGTCTGGGAAGATCCCACATGCCGCACAGCAACTAGGCCCGTGAGCCACAATTACTGAGCCTGCGCGTCTGGAGCCTGTGCTCCACAACAAGAGAGGCTGCGATAGTGAGAGGCCCGCGCACCGCAATGAAGAGTGGCCCCCGCTTGTCGCAAGTAGAGAAAGCCCTCGCACAGAAACGAAGACACAACACAGCCAAAAAATAAATAAATAAGTAAATAAATTTAAAATAAAAAAGTAAAGGCAAAATAAAGAATTTTCAGATTAAAAAACACACTGAGAGAATTCATTACCACTAGCAGACCTGCATTATAAGAATTATTAACTAAAGCTCTTCTGGCTAAAGGAAAATATCAGATGGAAATCAGGTCTACACAAGCAAATGAAGAGTCTTGGAAATTCTAAATATGTGGGTAGATAAAAATGTACATGTTTTCTCATTTCTCATTTTTTTAAAGGTAGCTGACTAAATATAAAAATAACAGTATACTGTGGGGTTTATAATGTATGTATAAGTAAAATATATAACAACACTGGCACAAAGGACAGGAAGGGAAGAGGAATTATACTGTCGTAAGATTCTCACATCAAACATAAATTTGTATAATATTAATGGAAAGTAGACTTGGTAAGTTAAATGTATATTACAAACACTAGAGCAATCACTGAAAACATAAAACGAAGAGGTACAGCTACTAAACTTACAGAGAAGATAGAATGGAATTCTAAAAAGTACTGAACTCATACACAATAAGGCAGGGAAAAAGTGAAACAAGGAACAGATGGAAAAAATAGAAAATAAATAGCAAGATGATATATTTGAACCCAATCTACCAATGACCATTCCAATTCAAAGGTCCAAGATTGATAGACTAGATAAAATTCAAGACCAAAATACATGCTGTCTACAAGATATACACTTTAAATACACAGACACAGATAGATTAAAAATAAAGGATGGAATAAAATATACCACCCAAACACTAATTATAAGAAAGTTCTATTCAGCATGGGGTATATAGTCAATAATACTGTAATAACTCTGTATGGTGACAGGTGGTAACTAGGCTTATCATGATGACCATTTTGTAATGTACATAAATACCAAATCACTGTGTTGTACACCTGGAACTGACATAGGTAAATTATACTTAAATTTGTTTAAAGTAGCAGCAAAAAAAAAGTTCTATTGTCAATATAGCTTAATAAAATAACAAAATAATTGTTTTAATTTTTATAAAGGAAGTTCTATTGACTATATTGATATCAAGTAAAATAGACTTCATAAAAAGGGGTAAAAAGGAACATTACATAATGATAAGGGGTATGGTGAAGATAAACAGTATAAACAATTTTACACCATAAATTCAAGAGCTTAGAGAAAAATACACAAATTCCTTGAAGGGTACAAACTACCAAAATTCACTCAAGAAGAAACAGAAGGACTGAATAATCCTATATCTACAAAGTAAACTGAATTTATAGTTATAATTTTCCTTCAAAGAAAGTATCAGTTCCAATAGCTTCACTGGTAGATTCTATTTTTAAAAATTAGAAATTTTTAAATTGGAAAAAAAATACCAACTCTGTCAAACGCTTTCAGAAAACAGAGAAAGAGAAAACCCTTTACAATTCATTTTATGAAGCCAACTTATCTTGATGCCAAAACCAGAAAAAAAAAATTATTAAAATAGAAAACTACAGACCAATACTCTTCATGGGACAAAAATACTTTTAAAATATGAGCAAACTGCATTCAATGATATATAAAAAGGATAATATACCATGACTCACAGGGATTTATCCTAGGAACAAAAAGTTAGTTTAATATTCCAATATCTGTGAAATCATATGATTATCTCAAAATAAAATTTTTTAAACTCATTTGACACAATTCAACATCATTTATGGTAAAAACTCACCATATAGCAGGAATATATGCATTCACTTGCAGGACACTTGTCTTTGCATGAGGCCCAGGACCTTGCTTTCCTCGCTGAACTGGCCCTTCTCCCCAGGTTTCAGTCATGCTGAGGCCCAGCAGTCCAATGTCAGCCCTGGGGGGGAAAAAAGGGCAGTTGAACGCTTAACTGGGATCATTTTCCGAGTCAGAGGCTGAGTCTTAGAACAGCTCAGAAGTGGCCCAACAGGCCCTAACCTAAGGCTCCGGGGTGGGAAGAGCAGACTGGGAGTTCCAAAGCTCTTTCTATTGATATTCTAGAATTTCCAGTGCACTTCAGAAACTGTTCACTGACCCAGAGCCTCTGAGTGTGGCAGATCTCAGAAATCTGAAACAAGGCTGTCTTTCATTTACAAGCAGAGAAACTGAGGCCCTGACAGTTTTGCAAAGTCACACACAATTTGGAGGCAAGGCCAAAGCTCCAGCCAGGGACAGAGAGAAGTAGCCACCACCCAGTCACCAAACACAAACAGATCCCAGCATCACCCTGGGTCTTCTTTTTGATTATGAACATTTTCAAACTTACCAAAAGCTAGAAATAACATAATTAACACCCACAGATATATATCTGTCATCTAGATTGAACAACTGCTAACATTTTGTACTATTTGCTTCATCCTTTTTTTTTTTTTTGCTAAAATATTTTACATTACAAATATCACTACCTTTCACGCTTAAATTCTTCATAACCCATTTCTTTAAAAAATAAGAGCATATTCCTATGTTAATTACAATGTCATTAAGGTGCCTAGCAAAATTGTTTTAAATTCCTTAATAATACCCAGTCCCAATTTGTAGCAGATCCTGCTGGTGTCCATCCCACCTCTCCCGGCCTTCCTCTCTGGAAGGCAGCTGCTGCTGCAGTGGGGTGCACCCTTACACACTGACACTTCCAGCTCAAGCACCTGCATGTCCATCTGAGGGCAAGCTAGCGCTGCACGACTTTTCACCATAACGCGGCAGGCTCAGAGTGCTAGGCAGTTAAACCCCAGGAGGGACAGGACTTGGTCATTAGATAGCCAAGCTTCCTTGCCCCTTGGAGGAACCCTTCTGAGTGTGCAGTCACTAAGGGGGTCCCAAAGCAACTGAATTCCCATGGCCCACAGCAGGAACCCACCCACTAGCTCAGCCTGCACTAGTTTTCCTCCGGAGCTTCCCTGTGTCACTCTGCAGCCCTTACTGTGCTTCGTGGGGTAACTTCCCAGGTAAACATCTCACACCCTGATCCTAGCCTCAGCATCCACTTTTAGGGACCCCAAACTAAGACAATGTTCAAGTTTTCCAATCGTCTTAATCATCCTGTGTTTTCAATAGGTCAAAACCAAGAGCCTAAGCAATGTGGGGTTTGGAGGGGGCAGGGGTGCGGTCAGGGAAGATAAGAAGCCACCCTAAGTTCTGTCACTGGGTCTGGGCTCCTTGACCAGTGGGTCTGGACATGTCTTGGTTTTGCCCACTCAGCTTCTGAGCCCCCTTCCTACAGAAACCACCTCTCCCTGACTCTCTACTCCTGGCCCTGGGGTGGGCAAGTGAGCCAGGCCTGGACAGTCGGGGTTCCCCACTCCCCAGACCACAGGCATTTGTTCAGGGAGGAGCAACGACCCTGGTGAACCAAGGAGAGTCAGTACTAGGCTTTGGTTGCCACTGGGGAAGAGAGGTTTACTGCCTATCAGGCAGGATGTGAGCCTGGAGCTGCTGGGGCCATTTGTGCCACCCTGTGGGGACAGCTAGCCTGAGGATGAAGTCGACACAGAGGAACAAAGGCTGAGAGATGGAGCTGACAATTCCATACAAAACCTGGGCCCAGTCATGCCTGACTCCTGGCCTGTGAGTCAATCACCTCCCCTTCTGCTTAAGCCAGGCTGAGCTGGATTTCTCTCCCTCCCCGACAAAAAGCGAGTGCTGACTGCTACACAATCAAAGAGTTCTCCATTCGCTGGGAACCCCTGATTCCCGAGCTCAGTGGCTGCGCCTGTGTCATGCACCAGGTGTTCACCAAGGTGGTAAAGAAGACTGTTTTGAATGGACAAGGACCCGCAAAAAAGCCAGGTCAAATTCTCTCCATCATTGTCCCTTGCCTCCTTCCAGCCTGTTGTCTGCACTGCCTACGAGAATGGCCTGTGTGTGCCCACCACTGTGCTTTACAGGAAAGCAAAACCTTGATGCTGGAAGGTATTATAATTTCAATAATTTGTGAATTCCCTGAAGGCCCATAACAGATACTAGTTTATACTATGCTGAAGCCCAATTTGTTTTAAATACAATAATAGCTGGTGAAAGGAGCAAGTCACTTCCCTGGGGAGTGAGCCTAGCCTACCGCTTACATCCACGTCTCCTGAAGGGGAAATTACACGCTCTGGGAATGGCCAGCTGCTTGGGGACTCACAGAAGCCCAGGAACTGTCCCCGTAGGGCTGCTGTGGGTTTCCTCTGGCAGGAACAGGCTACTGCTGGTTGAGCACCTACTTCTGTGCCAGGCATTGTACCAAGTGTTCCACGTACACACCATGTATGTCTCCTCAAGACAGTCTGGAGAGAGGGACCACTGTCCTCATGGGACAATTGAGGGAACGCAGGGCCAGAGAGGTAAGTGACTTCCCAAGGTCACGAAGCATTTGTGATGGAGCTGGTATTCATTTCTAGGTCTAGAAAACATGCTTTTCCCGTAAGTCCTCTATCTTTTCCCACTAACTTTAGTAGGGGTTCAATAAGCACGTATAGGGCTGTGAACAGAATTTCAATTGTCTGCACACTGACCCTCTGGCCAGTGAATTGGGAGATGAGACCACACAGATGTTGTCCACATACAGAGAGCGTGTTTAGAGAAACAGGGCTTCCCGAACTGTCTGGGCTTCTTTTCAGTAAGTCTGGAGCAGGTACTGAGCATCCCTACTTTTTTAACGAGAGTCCTAGGTGGTTCTTGTGATTAAGCACTGTTGACAGCTGTGCCATGGGGAGCTATGACAGACAGAAAGGACAGACAGAAAGTGGCTGTGACACTCCTCTTACTCAGATTGAAGTGGAGGGAGTAGCAGTGCCTAGTTACCGACCAAGGTGAGTGCAACTGGGGGCAAGTGAGGGCGGGACCAGAAATCAAGGAATTTTACTCCTGCCCGTGACAGCGAACAGAGTGGTTTTTTTCTCCTCCAACCCTGAGGGTTTTAGAGGGTTTTTATCTGTACTGAGACTCCAGCCAGGACCATGGGTATGGGACTGTTGAGCGGCTCACACTATTCAGGAAAATAAGACATTTGCATTTTTTATTACTATTTCACTCTCCAAGTCACCTCTGCTGCAAAGCTGATGAACAGAGCCTTCAAGACATCAGCTCAAAGCTCAGAGAAAAGAAAGCCCAGGAATGCCTTAAATGTCTGCTGCCAACTTCCACACCCTGGTCCCCTGGTCGGGCCAGGGAGCCATGTGGTAGCGTGTGACTCTTCCAGAACCAGTGAGGGCCCTGGGAGAACCCTGGGCTGGGCAGGTCAGGGCAGCCTTACCTGGAGTTATTCACCCGGAAAGGAGGGAAAGTCTGTGGACTGGGAATTATGGCACCATGGAAGGGCATAAGCCTCCATTTCTACAACTGAAAATGGGGATAACTGTATTTTTCCATATGCTATCTGTTGTTAGTATTCTCACCTCATCTAAATGCAGATTCTACCTTCAAAGATCCATTCATTTTTCACCTGACTCTGAGCACATAATTATATAGTGTCAGGACTGGAAGAGCCATCTAGAGATCCCCCATCTAGTCAAACCCATTTATGCCACAGATGGAGAAAAAAAACAGAGAGGTTCAAACACTTAAGAAGGTCACACAGAAGTTGGTCTAGAGCCAAGACAAGCCCCAGCCCACCCAGCTCCCGGTTCCTCACCACCCCACCAGCAGGCTTGGCAGTTTCTCATACTGCAGACATGGTGAGTCTAACAAAAATTTTGGTGTATCGAAAAAAAAAAAAAAAGGATTGATTTTTTTTTGATGTTTTGAGGCTTCGTGAAACCAGCAATTTTAATCAATTTTTCAAAATTGCTAATTCCATCCATCCAAGGAACTCACACACAAACAGAAGGGCTGATTGAAATTTAAATGGCGGCTGGCTTGTTAGCTGCAGGCACCAGGCTGGGTATCTTCATATGCAAGTCTGCAACTGTGTCCCGGCCTGGCAGCAAGAAGAAGCAATCTCCCTGAGACACTCAAAGGCATTAAGAATTCAGGCAGCCAAAACGAGAAGCAACAACATGAAATGATAAAACAAAGACAGATCATTATTAGCGCCAACATAATGTGTTCCCATGTCCTCCGATCTCATTTAGAGCCCTGCCCGTCGTCTATTGAAACTATAATTAGGCTGATAGGAACCAGAGGATTAAAGTAACTTTCTCCCCTGAATTGCGAGGATTTCAAACAAGCAAAGAGGGGGAGGAGATAAACCTGAGAACGATTTTAATATTCTGGGCTGCTGCTCCCACAACAGCACAGGCTGACAAACAATGGCCGGTTCCCTCCCGAGGTGGCCTGGGGAGGGATGTTACATCGCTGTCCAGCCCACCTCAGGGATGGCAAGCCCACCTCCCTCCCCAGCCAAACCTTCGCCTTTGTCCTTGACACCTCGCGCTTAGTGACCCCTTCTAGGGTCTGACTCAGAAACCCTTTGCCAGTCCGTCCTCCTCTCACTTCTCACAGCCTCTGCTGGTGTGACCTCATCCTAACACACCTGCCGCAGCTACTGCATCAAACTCCTGTCTGGCCTGCAAGATCCAGAGGGCAGGGACCCCTGATCTCTTACTTCAGTCTCTGGTGCCTTTAGTTAGATGCCACTTTCCCGCCTTAGTCGGGCTCCTCATGGCCACCAAGGTCACCTTTCTCATCCCTTCTATCTATAAACCAATTACGGGACCCACTCCTCCACCCACGAAATAGCACCAACCCCAGCAAACATTGAAGCCCCTTCCCATCTGTCCCCACGCTGCCTCTCTGGCCCCTCCTATCCCTGGCTCTGGTGGCACGGGACCACTTGCCCACCAGAATATGCTGCACACTTTGCCCCTCAGGCCAGCGCACACACACAGCTCCAGCCCACCGCTCCTTTATGTGGCAAAATTCTACATGTCCTTCCCTATTCCCTTCTCTTCACCAGAGCCCCTTGGGAGTCTATCATTCCCTCCTCAGAGCACCCACGGGACTGTCCTCACCCTCCTCCCAGATGTGGCCCTCAGTGTCGGTGACCCCGTGGCAACCCTCCAGTGGACTTTAGCTCTGCAAGGGGAAGGACCAGACCATGCTCAGGCTCACATTGGTGGAATCTAGTGCTTGGCTGGAATCATGGGATCAAAGTTCATTTTAACACTGATCAACCTGGACATGCTATTTGGGACCCCAGCAGCACTCAGCCTGGAAAACTCTTACTGCCCCTCCCTGTATCCTCTTTTCCCTGCAGGTCTCATCAACTGGAGAGTGTTTCCTGTGTGAGTGTGAATGCGTGTGCAAGAGAGTATGCGGGAGTATGTGTGCATGTGTGTGTACCTGGGGTGGGTGCACAAACATGCACATGGAGAGTCCGGACGAGCTGGGTGAAGAGGAACTCTCACCTCCTGACTGAGGCGTCTGTACAAGGGAGGAAGAGCGACTGTCCTCACCTGGGATCAGAGGAGCAGGTCAGCATCCAAATTTCCCACAATCACTTGCACAAAATGTAATATTGCCTCATCCAGGCCTTCACATTCCAAGTTCTCAGATGCCTCAAGAGCTGATTCGAAAGTGGTAAAACAGCAGCATCTGACAGTCCTTCACCAAGTGTCCACTGAGCAACTAGGAAGTGCCAGTCATGGTGCTAAGCGCCCAGCCCTTCCCTTCCCAGCCTCAGTTCCCCCACCTGTGAAATAAGGGGGAATCTAAATAGCTAGGGGCCTGTGCAGCCAGGAAAATCTGACCTCTACTTACTGCCCCTTGAGGGTGTGACTGCTGCATTCCATCACCTGGGCCAGCAGGGGAAAAGCTTTGTGGCCCATCAGGAAGAACTGGGCCTTTCTAAATGGCCGCCACATGCCTGCACTTAGAGGGGCCGAATAAAGGGGTTGGAAGTGCTTCATCCCCACTTGAGTGATGTGGAAACTGAAATCCAGGGAGGTAAAGGCGAGGACCAATTCATCCCTGGAGAGGTCCAACCAGGCCCTCAGGCCCCTCCCACCTGCCCTTTTTCTTTTGTTTCCCTGCATAAAACTACTCATTGTCTCTGAGAGTTGTGGGGAGGGCAGAAAGCAGCTGAGAACTGTTGGCTCACTTTCCTCATCCCCTCCTTTAAAAGATAAGATTTCTTTGCTCAGAGAAAAAGCATGTGCAAATGTGAGTTTTCCATCTATGCTTGATGTGTATGCGGGTGAGCGTGTCCACGAGAGGGAATGTGTGTGTGTGAAGGCAATTTGATGTGGGTTGTGTGCATGAAATCAAGTCACATGGGTACACGTGTGTGCGTGTGAGTACACCAGCGGGTGCATGTGGGCGTGTCATTGTGTGAGCAGCATTGTGACTGTGTATTTCAGATGTACAAGTACGAATATGTGTACCCACGTAGGTGTATGCGTGTGTGTGCTGTGTTACACAAATATGTTGTATTTTGGATTGAGGAGAATAAAAGGCCATAAAACGCACATGCTTCCAGAGATGAAAACCACATAGCCTGATCCCAATGACAAGTGTCGATGGCTTTTCCCAAGACCTCTGTCAAATAAAATCATCCTCATTTAGGCTAACTTACGATTCCCACATGACCCCAAAGATCAGACAAGTAGCATCAGCTAATGTCACATGCAGGCTCCCACTTCCTGGATGGGTTCATTAGATTCAGGGTACCAAGGAAATCATAATGCGGTCTCCTTAGAGTTTTATTAGAGGTAGATTTCCTTACAGTCAGGCTGATCCAGAGGCAGCTTCTTCATCTGCAAACTGGATGGATGGTGCCTGCCTGGTGGGGGTGTTGTGAGGGTGAAGTGGGGTAGCAGATGTGTGAGGCCCAAGGCCAGCACCTGGCACATAGTAGGTGCTCAGCCCACGTCACCTGTACTTCATTCTGACAGCTAAGGGGCCTGCGCTTTGGCTGCCAGGCATCATTAATGCCCGCTCCTCTTGTGCTGGACCAAACAGGCTTTGGCAGGGTCAACCCCGCCCAGCAGCCCCTCATTGTACATGCCCCATTAGTTGCACAGTGCCCCAAAGTACAACGGGAACGCTTCCTACACTGTTTCCTCTGCTAAATACCTCTGTGACAGCTTCTTGGCAGGAGCAGAGTGCCAGGGTTAACATATGTTAAGAATATGTGCTGCAGGCATCCCACCTCAACGTGGAAGCAAGAGGGATCCACACCTCATCAGGGCCATCCCTGAGCCCGCAGCCTGGAAATCTGGTTTCCCCGGTGCCCCGTGCAGCCTCACCCAGGAGCCCCCAGGGGAATCTCAGCCTGGGACAAATCTTCTTGGTTATCTCATCTGCCCTTCTCAGAGTTCAGAACACCCTCTCCTGCATCCCTGCCTAGTGACCAACCACCCTCAGCTTACACAACCACCAACAGAACACTCACCACCCCCAGGGGAAGCCGAGTACCCTTCCAATACTTCCTCTGGGTCAGGCTCTGAATAGGACACTGGGATGAGATTGTGAAAAAGTTACAGCCATGCCCCCAAAGGGCTTACAGTCAAATGGAAATTTCTAACCAATATCATTGTGAGGGTAGGGATTGCTGGTATACTCTCCCTTCGGGGGTCCTGCCCCACCTTTCCAGCATGTCCTCCAATCCCAGAAAAGACAGTGACTAGACATATGGCAGGCCACAGTCTGAAGCTTCATGGCGCCAAGAAGGGCCTCTCCCTGCTACATCACAATGTTACCTTCTTTACATCTAATATCCAGGAGCTGGGGGAAGCTGGGTATCACACCCACACAGCCACAGTAGCGTTTGGCCCCAGAAGCCCCCGTCTTCTGGGGAACATGCTGGTCTTCCTAGAAGGGCAGAACTGGGGAGTTCCAGGTCCCTGGAGCAGACATAATTTGGTCATTTTGTGGGTGATTAACTCAAGGCTTTGAGAGGACATGTGATTATTCCAAAGTCATACAGCTACGGGGATCCCACCTCTGGTTTTACATCTAGGTCAGCATGCTACAGGGTTCCAGGCTTTGGTCAGTGAGGTCAGTGGATGGTGGCCTTTCCAGGAGGCTAAGTTCAAGGGTGGTTTTTACTGGGCATGGTGCTGCTGAGAGCATCCTCTTAAGTTGTTCCATTTATGAGTTCCATGTCTCAGTTACCATCCCATGAAATTCATCATTTAGACTAAAAACCCTCACTGACTGAATCTATGCTAGGTGACGTGTGTGCTCAGAGCTTCCAGGAAGAGGGACGTGAAGATGGTTGGGAAGCGGAACAACAAAGGAGATGTAGTGTTAATGTTAAACAATGTTAGCTGCTGCATCAGAAAAATCCCCAAATCTCAGAGACTTAACAGGATAAAGTCTGTTTCTTGATCATATTACATGTCTAATGCAGGGCAGTAGGAAGCTCTGATCCATGCAGTCATGCAGGGAACCAGGCTGCCAGAGGATCTGTCATCATGTAGCTGTGCCACCTGGATCACACAGCATCTGTGGTTGCTGCAGAAGGGGAAGAAAGGGATGGAGGACTCCTGCCAGCTCTTAACTGCCTCCGCCAGGAAGTGACACATGTCACTTCTGCTCACAGTCTAGAACTAGTCACATGGCCCCACTTTCCAGCCAGGGAGGCTGGAAATGTAAGGGATGACATGGGATCTTTGATGAACACTCACTGTCTCTGACACAGACATTTTGGCCTCACTCCTCCAGGGGCTTACAAATTGGCCAGGGAGAAAAGAAACGTCTTCTGGGGAAGAGAAACTGGTCCATGGGTTTGTGTGACACTGGAGGCCAGAGAAGAGAGAAGTCCATGAAGAGGATAAAGATAATCAAGGAAGGCTTCCTGCAGGAGGTTGACCTAGAAAGAAGTATTTATTCAACACCAAGGTGGGAACAGATAGAATGTTTCACTAGTCTCAGAAGAAGGAAGGTGGAGGCCCTGGAGAGAGGGAGTTTGGTCAAACCTTTGGGGCCAAAGAGAGGCCCTTGAGGAACAGCCTGGGGAACTGGATTGGGAGGGGGTGGGCAATTAGTATGAAATAGGCATCAAGGGAAGGAGAGGCTTCCTAGGGAAGGATTAGAAGCAAGGGACATTTAAAGGGCTCTTCTGGGAATCCTGGAGAGGGGAAATGAAGACAGAGAGGATGGCATTGAGCAGGGATCAGGACAATCACCCAGCTGGTGATGGAAATGCCTCTGAGCCTATAAAATCCTGACCTCCATCCCACACAAGGAGCTTCTGGAAAAGCTGCAGCATTAACCCCACGAGAATGTCTGTTCAACAACTGTGCTGAAAATGAGATGATTTGATTTCGGGTGGTAAAGCACATCTTGAAGTTAAACTCTTGGCTCTACTTTTAAACCCTCTCAAGTGGGTTAGAATAGCTGGCTCATCCTTAATGGATGGAGCTAGGCACTCCCTTCCCCTACCAGCCACTCAAGAGGGTGTGAAGACACACAAGGTCTCCCTTTTGATAGCACATTTCTCCCCTGCATGGGGGTCACATTGCACTAGGGCTTGTAGGCAGGGAGGGGAAATGCTTGAGGACCTGGATTCTGGAAGGCAAGAGGGAGCAGGCCCATCTCCTCTGCACAGGAGTCTCTCATACCTCAAGTTAAGCTTCTGTTCTGGAGCCAATGACCCTCCTCTACCAGCACCTGGACTATGTCCTGAGGTCACAGGTGGGAAAGGAGGGTGAGAGGACGTGAAGTCATGACCAGCGACGACCTGGGAGGTTGCTTTGAGGGTACGTGGTCAGGCTTCAGTGGTCTGATTAGCTGATCAATATCATATGCTTGGCTCCGCAGGGTAAAATTCCAACTGACAAGTGGTTCATGGGATTTACAGGGAGGCCCAATTTTCTAACAGTCAAACTTACCAATGAAATGTGCCACCTCAAGGAAAAGACTGTGGTCTCTATCACTGGAAAGCCCAGACAACCACCAGTTTCTCAGCTGGTATAAAAAGGGGTCAGACAGGAGCGAAGCTAATGCCCTGGCAATTCTGACGTACTAAGGGGCTTATTCACAATCCCGGTTACCTGACAAGTCTGCACATTGTCATAGGGTGGTTAGTTTGACTCAGTTTGCCCAGAACATTCCCAACTTTAGTACTGAAAACCCTTAGTCCCAGGCAAACTGAGACAACTGATCACCCTACTTTGTAGGCCCCATAGGTGACAGCCTTGAAACTCACATTTAATCCTTTAGGACCGGGTAATTCAGTGGTTCAAGGTTGTGACGTGCCATGCGTCACCATCATTTGTTATGCATGCTAAGGTTGAAAAAAGGATCAAAGTTTGCAAAGATTTTTTTTTAATGAGTGGATTCAAGGTTGTTCATAGACGAACACCATTCTAACCTACACGCATCCTAACATGCTTTCTTGTATGGGATGAAAAGAAGCAAAACTCTGGGTAGTTAGCGTGCCAAAGCGCTGCTTTATCAGCAGCTGAAGTGAGCAGCCGATCCTGATATGAGCCGGTTGGGAAATCACTACAGACCGTTACTACCTTGAAAATAAGAAAGGAAGCACCACTCGTGAAGCGTTCTTGGCAAAAGAAATGAACCTGAATCTGGAGAAGCCTTTAGATCTAGCCTCTAGTGTAACAGATACCAAGGAGAGAGGAACCAGTTCTGCCACCACAAGAAAGAAGGCAACCAAATCCTAAATGTGGGACATTCTATTCTTCATCAAGCCAAAAGCAGGAGAAATAAGGGGGTGGGAGAAGGGGGCAGAGAAGCTGCTCTGTTTAGAGCCATGAAAACCAAATACAAAGAGAGGGTTGAGTTTGGACAGGAGTCAGACAAACTGACTGAAAACAAGGACATATTTTCTGGACTTAGCAGAAATATTTGAATACGGATGGGACATTAGAGTAGTAAACTCAGTGCCTTCTGAGCTGTGAGTTTTCCAGGCTGGCTGGTGGGAACAGAAACTATAGTCATCCCTGTGCAAGCTCCATGCTCTATTCCCGATAATCCTCTGGGTGTTCCCTCTCACCCCCCCAGGTAATTGCCTCACATGCATATGCTGATGAGAACTCTGCCAGTACTGGAGGGGGACCTGGTGCAGCTCTATCAACTGCAGTCTCCCTGCACCCTCGGCTCCATCCCCTCCAATCAGGGAGTCCACCAGGCTCCTTGGGCCCCCCTCCCTGTGCTGCAGGCTGGGATTCACTCCAGGCAGGTAACCGGGGACAGTCATAGGGCTCACCTCACTTGTCTCCCATCTCTCGTAGATCACAGCACTTTGCTTCCTGATGCCCACCGTCTTGAAAACCGTGGTTCTTATGTTCTATTCTTTCTTCAGACAGGAGGCTAGATCCAGTGCCTGTTATTCCATGTGGGCCAGAAATGAAGTCCTCCCAACAGCTTCGACAGGTGGACAGAGCAGGAAGGACCATGTCCATTTCACAGACCGGGACCCCGGGGCTCTGAGAAGCGGACCAGCCTGCCAGCTCTAACTTGCTATGGACTCTAGCCCTGGGCTCTAATTTCAGGGCACTTTCAGCAGGCTCCTCAGGTAGGCTATCCTGGCAGGCCTCAAGCACCCAAGTTTGGGCCTGGCCTGCTGGGGGGAGGCACTTTCTAGCTCTTTCCACTGGGGTCTGAAGAGCTGGCGCTAGCCTGTGCTAGTTGTGAGTTTCCGTCAGCATTTTTTCCCCTGTTATCAACACTATATAAAATAAACATTTGTCTGACTTGAGGTTTTTGGCTTTCATGGACTATTTCCCATCTGTTTCTTTTTTTCCTTCCCTCTGCCCCACTCCCTAACTCTCATTCTCACCTCCTGGCCCCGCAGGCCCAGCAACGCCATTCCCATTCACCCCTAACACAACACACACTCACACACACACTCTCACACACTCACACACACACACACACACTCACACTCTCTCTCACTGGACTATGTTCTTTGTTTTGGGAAGCACTGGTAGTCTCTTTCCTTTCTTCGCATTGCTTTGCTTTCTTTTGCCCTTTCTCCCATATCCCAGCTCTACTCTGAGCATCTTTCTATATTCTGGTGTGAAGCACCACCGTTCTACTTCCAGCTCTGCTCCTTGCTGTGTGACCTTGAGCGAATCACAAAACCCTCTAAACTCTTATTCCCTCTGAGCCGTAAATCCCCACCAGGTCCCGCGGGTGTGCGTCCCAGAGCACCTTCTGCTGACCTCCAGAGGCGGCATGGCATGAGGCACGCTGGGGCTGGAGGTCCGAGGACCTGGGCTTGAGCCCAGGTTCTGCTGCTCCTGACCGTGTGGCCCTGCAGAGATGCCCAGGCTCCCCAAGTCTCCGGTTCTAACCTGTAAAGTGGAGACAAGGATCCTGCACAGCTGGCATTGTGGGCGGGGTGTGAGGGCTCTCTGCTTCCCTGGGGCGATTCTCACATTTGACACAAACGGTTCATGGGGTTCTGGCGGCACGTGGACACATATGGCAATGAGATGACCCCAATCAAGCATGCTCAGAGAATGGAGGGGACTCTCTGGCCACACAGACCCTGGCCTAAAGCCTTGCTGTTACCCAGCACACATCACCTACTGGCCCAATTTCCCTGACATGAAGAACATAGTTCATAGCTAAGAAAGAATACAGATATATAATTATTTTATCTTTTTGATCATCTTCACTTGAGAAAATTAGAAAGATACAGTAGAGTATATTAAGGAAAATTTTTTAAATAGCTCATAGCCCCTTCACCCAGAGATAACCAATAAACTGATCTATTTTTTCTTTCAATTTTTATATATATAAACGCATAAGTACACATATTTTGAAATTATAGACAGGAAGGAAAACATGTAGATGCATGCCGTGGTAAGAATTTCATAAGCACATAGGCATGCATGCAAAAAATATCATTTTCATGATATTTTTCTACATGTGCAGTTCATTTCTTCCTTGAGTCCCATTTTCCATGACAGCAGAAGTGATAACCCAGTCAGTCCTGGGTGAATTCAGTCACTTCAGGTTTTCTCCTCAGTAAATGCAGATTTCAATGCAGTCAGCTCAGAACTTTTCTCCCTCCGTCTCACCATTCCTAAAAGGCTGGTCTAAGGTACCCATGAGGCTAGGATGGGGGCTTTGGACAGGGGTCCAGAGAAGGCACCTGGTCAGCTGTCCTGCACTGGTGCTCGGCTGTGGACATCCATGAGGCCATCCACACGTCCCCTCTGACCCGGGCCACTTGGTCCCTCAGCTCAGTCACAAGTCCCCTTCATGGCTGCTGCCTCCTTCTCCTCGTGTCACCTCTCAACGAATACACACTACACACCTTGCTCGAAGGAACAGGAAAATTCAGCGGCCCTTGGGTGTCCCACTGGGCTGTGGGAGAGGCCATGGAGCCGAGGTGCACAGAAAGAAGACAATGCACTGCTCCTTGCTTTACAAGGCCAATTCGTCACGTACCCTTAACGACATACCTATCCATCTATCCAGCTCCCTCCATCTCTGTTTACTAATTACAACAGCAAACACTTATCTAGTGCTCACTAGGGCAGGTGCTGTACTACGTACTTTATGTGTACTAACTCATTTCATCCCCACAACCACCCTGTCAAACAGATATTGTTATTATCCCTCTGTTACAGGAAAGGAAACTTAGCCCTCGAGAATTTAGGCATCTCACCCCAAATCACACAGCTGGAAAGATGCAGAACTAGGATTCCCCCCAAAATAGCAGGACCCAGAGCTCACACTCATGACCAACATGTCACTGTGTCCATGACTCCCCTGCACAGACACACGTGCACACACACACACACACACACACACACACACACTTTAGGTTCTACTTTCTCATTTAAGATTATAACAGTAGAGCAAGTGTCCTCAAATTAGGCCGATGCGAAGTGTCAGAGTCCCAGAGACTCCCTCATCCTCCCTTTGTTCGGTCGACCAGCATAGAGCACCCACCAGGGGCCACAGTACAGAGTGGAACCAGGCATGGTCCCTGCCTGCCCAGGCAGCTCCAAGCCCCCAGTGAGGGAGCCAGACGTGGAGACAAATGAGGTTTCCCCCGTAAGACAGGGAGGGTGACCGCCGTGCCTCTCTCAAAGGGCTGGTGTGCAGACAAGATTAGATAATTTGCCTAAGTGTGCACTGCACTGCCTGCATGTGCCACTGGATAAATGTCAGCTATTAACAGTATTTTAAAATGTCACCACCCCATGATCCAGGGCAAAGGAGAAGGGCATGCTTCCCTAAATGGGCCCAGTTGAGGGATAACCTAGGGAGGGCCTCGTGGGAACCAGCGCTCCCGCCTGGGAGCCGCCCAGGGCTCGCCCTGGCCTCCATGCTGTGATGTGATGTGAGCAAGGCAGGTCAGACAGCGCTCCAGCCGCAGGTCTGCCGCAGCAGCGGGAATCCCGTGGTCACTCAAGGGTTCCTCCTCAAGGCCTTGCACAGTACCAGGCAGGCAGGTGACCTTGGTTCCTGGGCATCCCCTCCTGTGTCCGCATAGCATGAACCGAGCGAACACACAGGAGTGCCTCCTAAAAGTTAAAAGCTCTGTGCAGGTTCCCGCCCTGGGGGCAGCTAGCTGGGCATCGGTGGAGAGGAGTTCTGGCCTGTCCCACAGGACGTGGAGCAGCCAGTCCTGTGTGCGGATCTGGAAGCACCAACCACGCACCCCGTTTCACAGCTGGGGCAAAGCAGACAGAGGCCGGTTGCTGGGTCTCTTCCAGCCCCCATGAAGTCGGTCTTCCGGCTGCTGCTGAGAAGTGCTCAACACAGAGCGCCTGGAGGCCCTCCAGAGGCTGAGGCGGAGCCTGCTTGGCACCAGCTCCTGGGAAAGAAAGCTGCAGATAGCAGCCGATTCCCAGAAACTGGAGACTGGGGTCTTCTGCGAGGGCCAGACTGCTTTCCCGAGCTGCAGGCCTGGGAGACAGGGTGCTGTGAGTGGCACATCCAGGCCTGAGAGTGGCTGTGCCAGAGCCCCCCAGGGGAACAGCGCTCCTGCCACCTGGCACAAGCCCGGCTCCCTGCCCGTCCCCAAGTCCTAGCAGCTTGCAGGCCACGCAGGGCTTTGGCCCTGGGGCACTGGCCGAGGCTGACCTCCGCACAGGGGCTTCATAGCAGGAAAGAAAATCTGCCCCTGCCCATCTGCAGAGCTGGTCCCACACTACATCTTTGTCCTCAAGGAGAGCTGGTCACAGATTCCTGTCCCCAACTGACACCTAAGGAAGTAGAGGCTCAGAGGGTGGAGGTGAATTGCCCAAGTTCACAGTAACAGGACGGGCCACGAAGCTCAGCCTCCTGCCTCACCCCTCACTGCCCTCTTCTCCCGCGGTCCATCCACACTAGTTCTCTGGACCAGGTGTTAAGGCCACATGGAAACCTTTATGCGATTAGCTAGAAGTGGCACAGAGTGGAATGAGCACCTGAAATGGACTCAGAGAACCTGGCTTCCAATCCTGGTTCTACCACCCAGCTGCTGTGTGGCCCCGGGAAAGTTTATTTACCTCTCTGATCCGTCTCGTCATCTATCATAGGAGAACGATACTTGGGACCGGCCACACAGACGAGGCTGTGGTGGAGAGTGAAGGAGCCCAGGCATAGAACAGTCTTGGCCAAAATCACTCTTTCATGTTCCGTGATCCTAAAGAGAGGCAGGACCTCCCAGCCAGAGCCAGCTGGGGCCTAAGCCATAAAAACACAGGCAAGCTCTCCACTGCCTCAGCAGGAGATGATGAGCCCAGCCACTCACCTTTCTGGACATCAGTTTTGTAAATGGAGACAATAACACTCAGAAGGTCACTTATGATTAAAGAGCACGTATAAAACAGCCTCAAGAAGGGGAGCTATTAGCATCAATATTATCCCATTTGAGATAGCTCAGTAGCCCCATTTGACTTCTTGAGGCTGTGAATATAACAAACATCTTGTGACACTGAGTTTAATATTTAAAAGGTTGTCCTAGGCCAAGGCCACCCAATTCCCACCCTGTGAGGCAGGTAGATGAACCCGATCATCTTCAGCTTCCTCAGTCTCCAAAATTGAAGATTGAGGCCCAAACTCTGGGGGATGACTAAGCAAGCCCGGAGACTAGGATTCCCTTGTCTCAGGTGAGAGGAGTGCACCGACTTCATACAAGACAGGGAGACCTGGGGTACACTGGCCCCATGCACACAGGGAAGGGGACCCAGGGTCACACTGGCCCCATGCACACAGGGAAGGGGACCCAGGGGTGCACTGGCCCCGTGCACACAGGGGAGGGGACCCAGGGGTGCACTGGCCCTGTGCAGACAGGGAGGGGGATCCAGGGGTGCACTGGCTTCAGGTAGACTGGTTGCAGGGGAGAGGAGCTTTTCAGAGCAGCTTCACAATGAGCTAAGTTGGAGACAGAGAACCACCCAATCCCCCACGTGGCACAGGCAGGCCCAGCCAAAGCCCCTCCCCCCACCCCCTGTGGCTCAAGCCCATCTGGCAATCCCCTAAATGGGGCCGGAATGTTTACAGGCCAAAGGCCCTGGCCCAGAAGCCTGAAACTCCCCTGCCTCCTCAAGGCATCCGGCGGCCAGGTGGGGTGGACCCAGGGCGGCGGGATGCGGTGAGAAGACCCAGCTGGGCCCAGGCCCTCTCTAGGTAGAAATCAGGCCCGCTATTGCCCCTAGTTGGTTCTTATATTGTGACACTCTGAGAGGCCATGGGGGAGGGGAGCAGTAGAGAGCTGGGTAGGGATGCAGAAAACCTAGGGTGGCAGGCGGAGCTAAGCAGCTCATTGGCCTGCGGGTGTGTCGATCATCACTGCTCTGCAAGGAGGTGAAGAGGAGCCACAGGAAGGAGGGCAGGCACCTGGGAAGCTTTGCAGGAAAAAGGCTTCTGGGAGCTGTTGGGAGGAGCAGAAGAGCAGCTGGACCCAGGTCCTAGGCCTGCCCGGGAAGACACACGGGTGCAGAAGGCTTCACTCAAGTATGGGGGCAGCTTTGCCAGCCCTGCTGTGAGGTGCTCCAGGACTGGCACCCTCACCCAGTGCTCGAACCAGCCACCTAGGGGTCCACCTTTGTCACCTTCCTCTCCCTCGCCTACTTGCCACAGCCAAGCTTGCCGACATTTCCTACTACCTGCTCTTTGGATCCGTCTACTTTTCCTGGCCCCATTGCCACCTTCCTTGCCCACCCCCCCATCATCTCCAACCTGGACACTGCCCTGACTTCCCAGCGTTTCCTCCCACCCCCTACAATCCATCCATCCCTCCCCTCTTCCACCCTGCGGGGGCTCCCCACTGCATTTATTTTGCTCACCCCCGGGTCCTCCAAGACTTAGCACATTGCCCAGCATAGTAGGTACTCAATAAACATTTGTTGACTGAATGGAAGAAAGAAGGAAAGGGAGGGAGGGAAGAGCAGCAAGGCCTCTTGCCCAAGAGAAGTCAGACACCGAAGGGGCAGAGTAGAGGAAAGCTGGGAGGTTGGCATGAGCACCAGGTCAGCCAGAATATCTTAATCCCCTCATTTTAACCCAGGTGGCAAACTGTGCTGGGCCAGGCTGGGCTTGTTCCTTCTCAGAGCCTGTGAACCAAGCATTATAAGGGGCCCCTGCAGTTTCCTGGTCCCTTCTCCTTCTGTGACAGGCCACTCCACAGAGCCACATGGGCAGTCAGGTCTTCTGCTCAGACACCTCCAGTGGCAGCGTGCTCACTACCCATCAGGACGGCCCATGCTGAGGGTTATTAAGATCACTGGGCAAAGGGCAGTGACGCGCTCAAGCTGACCGGCACTCTCACGGTAGAGGCCGGCTCTCCAGCCCCCTGGCCTCCTCGCCCCACAGACCCGGGCCTCTGCTTTGCCATGGTCAGCGCCCCTCCCCACACACCCTGGATGCCCGCTCTGGCCTCGCGCCAGTTGGTTAACGCCACTGCTTGAGTTTGGAGTCCAGAACTAAACACAGCTCTCCCAGGAGCCCCGGAGGGAAGCTGGACAAACGTGGGGAAGCTGATGAGGAGAATGAACGCACCCACATCCGTGCCAGGGGCGGACGCCATCGGCTGGGGATTTAGATGTTCTCTAGAGCTGCCCCTGGGTGTGGGGAAGCTCGACCTCAGGCAGGGGTTGGGGCTTGTCCCATGCCAGGGCTAAGGATCTGTCTTCACTGTTTTCCAACCCCACCATTGGCTCCATCTGGAAAGAATGGAGAGGGACCCAGGCTACAGCCCTCTTCTGGTCCCACCTCTTCTCTTCGCACCTGCAGGCAGTGCCTCGCCCCACACTTCCTCCTATCAAAACAGACTCCCAGGGGAGAAACTGGACCTCACTGCAACCAGGGTGAGCGGTTAATAACATCTTAATGCATCTTCCTTCCAGAGGGATTAGCATTGGCAGGATCCAGGATTTAACCCAAAGCAGCAAAGCAACAGTGAGGGGATTTCAGGCTCTGGCCAACAGATCGGGACTGAAGAGAGGACCTGGGAACCCTCCCAGCACGCGCGAGACCATTCCAACATTATCAGCAGGACAGACGCAGGCCTGGGCTTTGTCAGCTTTACTATTTGCTTGCTGTGTGGACCCATCACTGAACATTTCTGACCCAGTTTCCTCATCTGTACAATGGGGGTAACGCTCCCACTTTTATCAAATTGTTGTGAAGGGCAAGAAAATAATGAGGTCAGCCCCCTGGCACAGAGTGGGCACTCCATCACCATTCTCCTTCCTCCTGCCACGTTTCAAGCATCTAGGCCATTTTCCTGGAGCAGTGGACAGAGAACAGGCTGGGGCAGGATGTGGGCAAAAGCATTGTATCTGTGCACTTGAATCGTGGTTATTTCCTACAGCCTAAGGTAATCCCAACCCTCCCTCTACCTTCTGCCCCAGGGCAGTCTGCAGAGGCTAAGGGGGCCTTGGAGATCAAAGGTGTCCCACCCCTAGTCCCTTCTTCCACATCCTGAAAACTCAAAGGCCAGAGGCCCTCTGGAGTCGTCCCCAGAGACAGGGCTCAGCAGTCATGTCCTCGTCCTCCTCCAGTCAGCACCGAGTCCAACGTTCCGTTAATCTAACCGCCACCCCAAAGCTCGGTGACTGAAAACAAGCATGTATCATCACCTCTCATGTTCCTGTGGATTGACTGGGCTCAGCTGGGCAGTTCCCACCCCAGGTCCCAGATGGGACTGCAGTCAGATGTCCTCTGGGGCTGAAGTCATCTGAAGGTTTGACTGCTTGGACGTCCCAGAAGGCTCCCTCACATGGCCGGGCTGTCATCTGGGAGCTCAGCTGAGGCTGTCTGCCAAAGCACCCGCACGTGGCCTCTCCATGTGGCTTGGCCATCTCATAGCATGGCAACTGGCTTCCCAGAGGGTGCATCACATCCGAGGAAGCCAGGCAGAAGCTGCAAGGCTTCTTGTTGCCTATTCTTGGAAGTCTTGGTACATCACTTTCGTCACATCCTATTGGTCAAGCAGGCCAAGCCCAGCCCAGATTCAAAGCAAGCAGGATAGGAGTCCACCTCCTGATGGGGGATGGGCAAGGTCACACAGCAGAAGAGCATGTGGCATGGAGATAGTGTGATGGCCATCTCTGGAAAATACAGTTGTTGCGCCCCAGCAAAGGAACTTGTGCTAATGGGGGAGGAGAATCAGCACTGTCCCAGGGGTCAGAGGGAGCTGGGCCTTACTTGCAGTCCCCCCAGAGGCCAGCCAGCTGTCACTCACACTGCCAAGGCAGCAGGTCTGTCCCAGCTAGCTTCGAGTGTTTCCCCATCTGGGTTAGGGGTGGTTGTAAAGATGAAATGAGATCTCCTGCTTCTTCGTTCTAGTCTAACAGGTGTTCATCAAGTGCCTTGTTTATTCATTCATTCAACAACCATTTGCTGAGGGTCGACTTGTACCAGCCCAGAAAGGAAGCCAGCATGGCCAGGGTTCGATGGAAGACACGCGCTTGCTCAGACAACTACAAAACACTGCTCAACGCAGCAGAGCCAGGGTGGACAGAGTTGATGGGGTGCAGGCAAGAGAAAGGCTGGCTTTGGTTGGGGAAGGAGAAATCGGGGAGGGCTCCTACCTTCAAACACAGACCTGAACCTCTTCGTGACAGACCCATGCAGGTCTCCCAGGAGGTAAGGAGGGAAGAGGAAAGGTCCCCAGATGGAGCAGGGTATGAGAAAGTATAGCAGGTTTAGCAAGTGGCAGGCCACCTGGATGGCTGTAACGCAGGGAGGGGAGAGGAGTGGGTGTGGGGATGCAGTTGGGAAATGTGATGGGGGTGGGGATAGAAAAGCAGGGGTCTGATGGTCATGCAAAAGTTTAGACTTTAAACCAAGGGGAAATCCATGAATGACTTTATCATAATGAGACCTATCTTCTAGAAAGTTCAAAAGGATATGTTGCATAGAATGGATTAGAAGAGAGTGACACAAAAAGTAGCACGATGATGTTACTTACTATTCGATTATTTAATTACCAGGTTCCAGGCCCTGCTCCAAGCTCTTTATACTCACTAGTCTAACAAACTTCATGACAACTGCATAATCTAGGTAATACGATAATCCCCATCTTACAGATGAGAACACTGAGGCACAGAGAGGGAAAGTTTCCTGCCCAAAGTCACCAGGCAGGGAAGCGGCAGAGCTGAGAGCTAACCCAGGTGTCTGGCTCCGGGGTCTGCCCCGGGGTCTGTTTCAACACGGGCTTGCTCTGCTTTCCCATAATCCAGGTGAGAAACACAGCAGGGCCTCAGCAAAGGGGATGGAAGGGGCAGGGCAGGTGTTTCCTGCCTACCACTGAGCCCCCGGGGCTGGCCCAGAGCCTGGCAGGGAATAGGTGCTCGATGACTACATGGACACAGAATAAGTGAAAGGAAGGAACCCCACAGCCCATTCTGAATCTCCATATCGCAAGGATTACCAGCCTTCCGTTCATGAGGCAACATGACCATCACACCCACCACCAGCCCAGTCCACTGGGCACCGGAGATGCTGATTGAGAAATAGGATGCTGAGCCGGCCTGCAGACTGACAGGCAAGGCCCCTCGGAGACCCGGGCAGACAGATGTGGGCTCGTTTTGCACTGTCTGCTGCAGCATCCAGGGACCCCAGAACCAAGCGGCACCTCCTCCACAGGGAGCCCTGGCCCCCTCCTCCATCCCCCCCACCCACCTCTGTCCCCTCCCGTCCCCTGTGGAGAATGCTAACAAAAGCACTGAAATGAAGCCCATTTTAGGCTTAGAAAGAGTCCCCTGCTGGAAGGCTGTTTGCAGCCGCGCCGGGGAGGCTTCACTCTGCGGCACACACAGAGGGTCTGCTGGGAATTTCCTGAGGGGCTGGTGCTGAGGGAAGCAAAACAGATGCTCAGTGGGGACAAATTGCACTTCACAAATACTTAGCACTGTCTGGGTACAGAGACGGGCTCTCACTGGCACCGGGAATTGGAGGCACCTGACTGGTCGTCTCATGAAATCCTCAGTGGCTGTCCCGCCCCATCAGGGCTCCAGCAACCGCTCAGCTCTCTGGCTCCGGCTCTTCTGTCCTCCTTCTTGCAAGAAGTGCCAGTGGGCCCCAGACCATCAGGCCTCATCACCTGCTCTGTGCCCGGAGCCTTTGCACACTGCCTTGCACCTTACATCTAGCTTCCCAACAAGCCAGGGTGAGAGAGGTATAATTGGCTCCATGCAACAGGTCAGAGAAGCCAAGGAGGTGAAGCAACCTGGCTCAGTGAATACATGGCCAAATCAGGATTTCCAACCCGTCTTCTGACTCCAAGTGCAGTGCCCTGTCCCCCTCGCCCCTTTCTTTCTCGTGGTGTGGGACCTTCACATGAACCATGTCTTATTATACACCTCTAGAAAGACACCGCTTCTGGCTGAAGCTCTCACAGAGGGCCAGGCCATGGGCATGCGGGAATGGAGGAGGATGTACTGCAGAGAAAGGCTCAAAAGGGGAAGGTACAGGCACAGTGCCTGGGGTTGGTGAGCAGAGAATGCCTGGGCGGGTCAGAGCGTCCTTCCATTCTGAGGTCAGCAGAATGGAGGAGTGATGGAGGGAGGGAAGGGGAGGACTTTTTCATCCTTGACCAGCTACCTGCAAGAGTGATCAGAACCTCACAAAGCGTGGCCCAGCAGAGGGTCTATTAAAAAGCCTCTAGTTTATTCCTTTGGCCCTGGGGGGAATTTACTGCATGGACCATTCATATATTTTTTTCTTTGAAGCGAGTTCTGTATCTACAACAAAGGAGGTCTAGGAGAGAAGACAGACCTGGATTTTATAGCTGAGCTCGTGAAGCAGAGTATAAGTATTCAAAAATGCAAGAAGCAAGTTCCAGAATCTCCTCCAAAGATGCATGTCACCAAATCTAACCCTTTTATATTTTTAAATACACTTGGATAAGATGCCACAGAGGAATATCCATCAGACCTATGGATCCCCCCTGTCATATAGGTCTGACCCTGGGACACCATTTAGCTCCTGGGACGCTGTCCAAGGTCACTTGCCGAGGACACTGATGAACCAGCAGGAAGCAGTGTGACTGCTAGGAGCAGCTGTGGGAGCTCCTGAGCCTGGATTTCCTGAGTGTTACCATGGCCAGGACACAGCAGCTACATGGCTGTGAGATCATGGCCAAGTGTCTTCATCTCATACACTCATCTCCACTCTAGGTCTCAAAGATTCCTCTAGACACTAACATTCAATGATTCTTATCACATAGCCCTGGTCAACCCTAAATCTCCAGAGAGATGTCCAGAAAAGAGACTGTGAGCTGGACCCCAGGGCATCAGTTTGGCCCAGAGATCAGGGTGGGGCATTTCTGGGCCTGACCAAGAAAGGAGTTCAAGTGCTGGAGGCTGGTCCAGGTGCCAGCCAGGGATGGGACTCATCTCATCCAGCTGGCCATTCGGGCTTATACGCTGCCCCCCCCCCCCCAGAGCCTTAAGGAGCCAAGTTAACATGGCCTTGATGTTCTAATCTGTAAAATAGAGTTTTATTTCTTTGTTTTATCATAAAACAGAGTTACTGTGCCTGTCAGGCTCCACCAGTTATGTGTTCCTAAGCTTCCTGTCCTTTCTGGGTTACCTATTTTTCCACATGGTGGGTGGAAAGGCTTCCAGACAGGAGTCAGAGTTGGGGGGAGCCTTCTCGAAGGTCTAGCCCTGGCTGACTGTGGACCACAGCAGGTCACTGGATTCTCACAACCCAGAAGGAGGCCAAGCAAGGATTATCAGCCCCATCGCTTAGTCAGAGCCCCTTCAGCTGCTATAAAAACTCAAGAGAACCTACTTTTTCAAAAAGAGGAGAGATCTGGCTGGCCACAGGAACAGTGGGATCCAGGCACTCAAATGCCCCAGGATACTCTCTCTCCTTTCTCCATCTCCATCCTCTGTGCTTCTCTGAGTATTCACTTTATTCTCCCATTTTCAGGTTTTCAGGAGGATGAAATACTGGCCACAGGCATCTCTGGCTTATATCTAAGCAAACTGGTATCAAAAAAGGATTAAACATTCTTCTAGGCCAGCTCGAGTAGCAAAAATCCTGGGGAAGGGCTCTGATTGGCCTGGCTTGTAGCACACAGCCACCACAGAGCCCAGGAGGAGTAGACGGGCAGTGACCAGGAGAAGGCAAGGTTAGGGGCCAGGGCAAAGGCAGTAGCCACCGTACCCCAATCGGCAAAGGAGGCTAAAGAGGGTAAGGAAGGAGGAAATACTCTGAAAAGTGGCAAATGCTGCTCAGATGCCAGCAGGCTGTGCCAGCAGGTGCCACACTTGGCCTGGAGGAGTCTACTGTCTTTTAAGCGCTGGGCCAGTCCGTTAGAGGGTGCAATTCACCTCCTCTCTCAAGTGTCCCCAATATTATATTCCCAAAGTGGTGACCAATATGAGGGTAACTCATTTTCTCAATTTCAGCATCTATAAGGTCCCCCCAGGATCTGAACAGAGCAGCCCAGGGGAGAGGCTGCCCTCAGCCCTGCAAATGAGCAAAAGAAAGATTTCTGGCCAACAAGGACACTCTGGGGATCATGCAGGCAGAGGGAATGGCAGGTGCAGAGGCAGGACACAGCAAGTACTCTCAGGCTAGCTCCCCAGGATTTTTCAGCATTCTCTGCTGCTGGCCCCAGGCAAGCAGAGCCGGATCCCAGCCCCGCCACGGGTCTGTGCCTCTGTGCTGATGGGTCCTTATCAGATAGAAATGTGATTGCCACTAGCATGCTCACTTCTTGCTTCTCCTACCATCCACCCAACATTCACACAAATTCTTCTCTCTGCTTCATGTTAATTCTTTCTCCTGGTCCTCATTGGTCCCAATTCATCAGAGGCAGTGGGGTATAGTGGAAAGACTACGGGTAGAGGATCCAGGAGCCTCCAATTTACTATGTATCCTAAGACAGGAGTCACACCCTCTCTGGGCCGTACCTACTTCCTCTGCAAACCAATGGAGTTGAACCATTCAGTGTTAGAGGCCCTTCCGGCTCTTTCTGGAAGAACGTGGCATAGCTGGGCCTGGCATTGCCACTTTTAACCCCTCTCCATCTCACTTCATCCCCACATGTCAACTCAGCCACACTTAATTCCAGCCAATTAGCCCCTTACAAGTTGGGCCACTGACAGACGAGCCACAGGCAAGGACATTACCAAGGCAGTGGGGAAAGGGAGGGATATAGCAACGCTCTAGTTCATCCATACCAAACCTCTGGGCAGGAAGCATCTCGACTTAGGGCAGCTGTAGAGCAGGTTGGTCACCAGAAGAGGGTACCTCTCTCCCATCAAGGGTTCTCTCCCAGGGTTTGGTACATTAAGCAATCCCCAAGGATACCATCAAAGGGCCTACATACTTGGAGCTGTTTTTGCTCTAAGTTATCCATTGTACAACTACAGCATTGAGCCTCAAGGAAAGTGACATGACCAAGATCACATAGCACATTGATGTCAGAGCCAGGCTCAATCTTAGGGTTCTCAAGCCTTGATTTCCATTCTGGGCTAAAACCCAAGATGCCTTTTAGATGGACTGTGATATAACCAGAGAGCAAACCAGCCCATCCCTGGAATCGGCTCCCTCTCTTCTGTCTTGCTCCACAACACACCCATTTGCTCTGTAGAGCCAGCCCCGACGCTGGTGCCTTTTTCCGGCTGCTGCTCCCACGCGGCTTGCTTCCCTCTACGGTCTCAGTTTATGCAGATTCTCCCTGCAGGATTCCACTCAATTCCTGGACTCTCAAGACACCTTCTGTGTCTCCTCCAGCTCTCAATAACCTTTTTATTTCCACTCTCTAAGCCCTCCAGCGACTTGCATCACACTCAGGATAAAAGCCATGGTTCTTCCTGTGGCCACTGAACCCCATGGCCTGGGCTCTTTCCAACTCTGCAGCTTTCCCACCCCTCTCTGCGTCCATCTCCTGTTCCAGCCACACTGGCCTGCCTGCAGTTCCCCAAACCCTGGAGACTCTTCCCACCCATGGCCTTGCACCTGTTGTCGTCCTCCTCTGGCTCTCCACTCAGCCCATCCCACACTTCACTCTGTCCCCAAGCCACCTCATTAGAGAGGCCTTCCCCAGCACCCCATTTCATCTGCCTTCGTGCCCTTCAACTCCCTAACCTAAGGCTAATTCATTTTCTTTCAAAGCACTTGTGATCGCCTGAGATTATATTAAATACTTAGCTACTTGGTTTATTATCTGCCTTCCCCATTAGAATACAAGCTCCATAAGGGCAAACAGATGCTTTGTCCACTGATATACCCCTCGCTCTTAATACAGTGTCTTGCCCATGGGGGCCCTTAACTAATAAATCAGTGAATGAATAAATGAACTGTTGTAATAAAATAACAACTCAGAATTAGAAAGAGCTAGGATGCCTCTCGTGTGTTCAAGGTAAATCTTTTTCAGGAAGTCCTTGTCTATATAAATAATTTGAGTCATTCAAAATCAGTGTGTCAGCACCATTCTGATGACCCAATCATCATGTAATCCCACAAAAGAAATACCGTGTAATGACGAATCTGAAGATGAAACTAAGAAAACAATTCCATGTGACACTATTCTGCAATAGTGTCAAAAGGAATACTTAGGAATACATTTAACAAAAGAAATACAAAACTTATACTCCCCAAACTACAAAACATTGTTGAAGGAAATTAAAGCTCTAAATAAATGGAAAGACATCACATGTTCATAGATCAGAACACTTAATATTGTTAACGTGGAAACATTCCTCAAATTGATCTACAGATTCAAGGAGATTCCTATCGAAATTCAAACTGGCTCCTTTGCAGAAATGGATAAGCTGATTCTCAAATTCAAGAAAATTTGGAAATTCAAGGGACCCAGCATAGCGAAAACAATCTTGAAAAAGAAGAAGAAAGTTGGAGGAATCATTCTTCCCAATTTCAAAACTTACTTCAAAATTACAATAATCAAGATAGTATGGTACTGCTATAGGATAATTATATAAATTAGTGGATTAGAATTGAGAATCCAGAAATAAACCCTCACATTTATAGTTAACTCATTTTTAACAAGCATGCCAAAATAACTCAAAGGAGAAAGAACAGTCTTTTCAACAAAATGGTGCTGGGACAACATGCAGAAGAATGGAATTGGATCCCTACCTCACACCATAAACAAAAATTAACTAAAAGTGGACCAAAATCCCAAATGTAAGAGCTAATACTATAAAACTCTTAGAAGAAAACATATGGATAAATTTTTGTGATCTTGGATTGGACAATGGTTTCTTAGATGTGACCCTAAAAGCACAAATGACAATAGAAAAAATTAAAAATTGGACTTCATCAAAGTTGAAAACTTTTCTGCTTTAAATGATACCATCAAGAAACCGAAAAGACAACCCACCCAATAGGAGGAAGTATTTGCAAATCATATATCTGATAATGGACTTGTATGTAGAATACATAAAGAACTCTTATAATTCAATAATAAAATGAAAAATAATTAAAAATGAGCAAAGGATCTGAATAGACATTCCTCCAAAGAAGGCATAAAATGGCCAAGAAACATATGAAGAGATACTCAATATCATTAGCCATTAGGGAAATGTAGATCAAAACCACAATGAAAGAGATCTTCACACCCACTAGGATGGCTAGAATCAAAAAGTCAGATAATAACAAGTGTTGGTGAGTATGTAGAAAATTAGAACCCTAACACACTACTGGCAAGAAAGGAAAATGGGACATTTTCCAAATGGCCACTTCGGAAAAGAGTCTGACAGTTCCTCAAACAATTAAACATAGAGTTACCATATGACCCAACAATTCCATTCCTAGGTATATACACAAGAGAAATAAAAATATATGTCCATAGACATATGCACACAAGTGTTCATAGAAATATTGTTCATAATAGCCAAAAGGTGAAAACAACACAAAGGTCCATCTATGGAGGAATGGGTAAACAAAATGTGACATTTCCCCACAATGGAATATTATTTAGCCATAAAAAAGAATGGAGTACTGATACATACTACCACACGGATGAACCTTGAAAATATTATGCTAAGTGACAAGTAAGTCACAAAAGACCCCATGTTATATGATTCCATTCATATGAAATGTCCAGAACAGGCAACTCTACAGACAGAACATAGATTAGTGTTTGCTTAGGGCTGGGGGAGATAGGAGAAATTGGAGGATAACAGCTAAATGGTACAGGATTTCATTTGGGGCGATGGAAACGTCCTAAAATTTATTCTGGTGATGGTTGCACAACTCTGAATTAATACTAAAAACCATTGAATTACACACTTTAAATGGGTGACTATATGGTATGTGAACTATATCTTAATAATACTGCTATTAAAAAATTAAAATAGAAAAGAAATACCATACTGGCCAATGTAAGTAATCCACTCGACAGATGGCCCTCCCAGAATTAGGCTCTGGTCAGCCTCATAGGCCTGAGTCCTGCAGCCTATCTAACCTACCTGACGTGGGGAGAGTCCCAAGTGGAGAAATTGGGACCAGGGTCACTGTACATTTCCTGAAAACTTCAAGGAAGACACTGCAGAGCATGGGGCCTGGGCAGGAGCCAAGCTTGTCCAGGTCTAAGGACAGGAGTATCCCAGGGTATTCTGAGCATTTTCAAAATACTAGATTATTTCTTCCCCACAATAACCCTGGGGTGGTATACTAGAGCCAACTCATATCAGCTCCTAAGAGCCAGTTGTTACATTTCCAGGAATTCTACAGGATGTGTATTAAATACAGCTATTATTTAAAAATTAAATTACACAAATTCAAAACCCATCATTTCCCAATTATCTTACTACATTTTATTGTTATCTATGCTTTTCGAGGTTATTGTATTACATCTGTGGGGTGGAAGTACTATATAATGGTGGCTATCAAGTCTCTCTTCCCAATTCTGCTTTAGGTGATGTCACACGGAAATCGTTAAGGGCTGCAAATCAGGACTTGATTATTTTCTTTGTTGATTTCCTAGACTTAAGAAAGTGATAGAGAAAATATTAATCATGCAAATGAAACTTAAAGGTGTACCTGACTCTGCAGCTGTTGCTTTGTGACTAGCACCCAAAAAAAGAGAAATATTTTTCTATATTCAAAAACGATCATCCGATTCATCAAAGAGGTCCCTCAGGTCTTTGAAGGATGAGTGAAGTTTGTATATACCTTTCACTGTTTCACTTTCACCTTACCCATTACTGTAAACAAAAGTGCCAACCAACTTTCGGGCTGGAACTACACCTGGAGAGTCGGCTGTTAAGTGTTTACCGGCACACAGTGCCTCCGAGGTAGGTGCTATCTGTAAGCCCACTTTACAGACGAGAAACTGGTTGGGGGTGGGGGCAGAGCAGGACTCCTACCAGGCAGCCTAGGCTCAGAGTCTGAGCTCTGAAGCACACGGAAGGGGAAGGGGCATCCCAGATAGTCCCAGGCAAGGCCCAGGGAGAGCCTGCTTCTGATCCAGGCTGTCTGACTCCCCCACCCCAGACAAGGAGCGCAGGACAGACACAGGGATGGGCAGGACACGCCAAGGGCAGCGAGGGTGTCTTGAGGACCAGAGGAAAAAAGGAAGCTGAGTCAAGCAGCATCAGGCCTGGGCTGAGATGTCACTTGCTGGAATGAAGCCGTGGGTGCGCATTCAGGAAAGCAGGGAGTGGGAGTTGGGGCTGCCTGAGACTCCCAGAGCAGAGGCCAAGGGCCTCAGTCACTTTTCTGGGGCCTGTGGTCATGAACAGGAGGGTCCTGCCATGATGCCAACCAGGTTCAGAAACTCTCCCATCTCCTGCGCCATTTCAGGTGCCTGTGACGTGCCCTCCACAAAGAGCAGCCTCCCCGCAGGACCATGAGCAGACAAAGATAAAGGGAGCAGATTCGGGGCCATTGCAGGGGTAAGCAGGGCTGGCCCTGGCACCTCGTTCTCACCACAACGATGGAGCCAAACTTGCCGAGCCTCTGAGGCCTATCCCCCACCACTCAGCTCCCTTTCCAGCCTCTCCCCATAGTGCATTCGACACCCTGGCCACACAAACCTCCTACTGTCTCCCAATGAGCAGGGCCCTTTCCTGCCTCTGCGCCCTTACACGGGTGGATGCCTCTGTTGGGGAAGTCAAGGAAGGCTTCATGGAGGAGGGGTATCTAAACTAGATACTGAAGGAGTGAGCTAAGGTTTGGGGGAAAGGTATTTAAAATAGCCCGTGGCTCCCTCTTCCACGTGCACACAGCACCTATAGTATGAACAGCCCCGCTGTGATGCTGTAAGTGCTGTAACGGAGGTGCAGTCTCTCCAGCACACAGTAGGCGCTCAGTAAATGTGTAGGCTGCACAGCTCAGGCAGGTTGCCCAGCTGTGAGACCCACAGTCGTACTAGCTGGGAGCCACATACATTTGCTGATACAGAACAATGTTTGGCCTACAAAAGTAGCAATTTCATGTTTTCCAACCTAATAGCCTCTCTGTGACTCTGTAAGTGGGGTTAATTGCAGTACCACTCTCATAGGATTGATGGAGGGATGAAATGAATTAACACCTGTGCGTACACCTGGCCAGTGCCTGGACCAGAAAAGGAGGTGCTCACAGCAACCACTCACACTTCGTGGCTCCCACTCTATGCTGGGCAGGGTCCTAAGTGAGCTGCCTTGTTAACCCATGAGCTCCTCCAACACTCAGGGCCAAGTCCTATTTTTAGCCCCATTCATAGAGGGGCTTACCCAGTCGTGGGTGCAGCTGGACACGTGAAAATCTGGGAGAGGACCTGAGGGAGGCTTCCGCAGCCCAAAGCACTGGCACAAGTGGGTGCTGGCGGGAAACCACAGAGCATCTGGCTACTGAACGGGGAGCTCACAGAGAGGCTGCCGCCTCTGGGGGATCTTCTGTCCAGCACTTGGTGGGGGGCTTGGGGCCGCCAATGATCCCACTGGCAAGGAAGGGTGTCAGACAAATGAACTGGAATTTGACGTATCTGGGTCTGTCTGTCATCATATCTGATCACCACAACCTGCTGAGAAGGATGAATTCTTCTTCGCTTCCACCTTCCAAATCTCACACAATTCTACTTTTGGCCAATCCTAACTCAGAACCCCACAGAGAAGGGGATTCTGGGAAATGCAGGTCCCCTCCTTGGCCAAGCCGGCAGAACCCAACCCAGCACAGATGGCGATTCCAGGAATAGCATTATGGAGTTAATGGAGGTGGGGTGGTGTGGGCCTGCCCCGCACGCTTCCCGTTTCCCCTTCTCCTGGTAACAGAAACCCACCGTCCCGGGGAGAGCCCACTCCCCACAGGGCCAGGGCGTTCAGACTCTGCCACCATTGGGCGGCTGCCGCTCAGCCCCCCACCCACCTGGCTCCTGCCACCCCCAAACACACGATGCCCATTCCCAACACCACAACTTGGCATCGATGGTTTCCCCAGCCAAAAAGGCCTGCCCATGCATCTTACCCTCCCAACCCCCCACCCCTGTGTGGGCTCTCTTCATTGCCTGCCCATCTCCCATTCCTCCTAGCCTCAATTTGGTGCTGGTATCCTGTCCTTTTCACAAAGTCCAGTGGCTCAAGGGACGTGGAGCTCATTCTCCCCAGGCATGGTTCCTAGTAGTCTAAGCCAGTTAACACAGGGGATCGCCATGGTGACTCACTGGTCCAGGGCAGGTTCATCTCTGAAGTTGCCCCAATTGAGTTACAGCCCACGCTTGGGGGAGTTATTTCTCCCTCTCCCACTAGACCAGAACAAGAACACACACAGCCTCCAAAGTTGCTCACAGCCATCTTTTGACTATGGACTGAAACCAACACAGTGGATGACAGTGTGGAGAGAGAGAAATAACCTGAGTCCCAGGTGACACGACAGAGATGCTGAATCAACCAGCCCTGAAGCCTGAACTGCCTCTGTTTAAGATAACAAATTTCTTTTCTGTCGCTTGTAAACCTAAAAGCATCCTGACAGATATACCTGCTTCTTGACCAGATGTCCTCTTATTCACCCCCTCCAAGCCCAGTACAAAGGTACTTCTCCTTCTGGAAAGTCTCTTCCAGCCTCTGAGTGGAGTCCCTCCCTGGAGTGCCCACGGCACCCTGAGCCTCCATCTATTCCAGCGCTTTGATACATCCTTCATTCCAGTCCCTGAGCTGTCGTCTCCCCTATGAGTTGCTGAGCTCTTTAAAAGTGAATCATCTCACTGAAACTAGAGCAAGATAAGCGTATCCATTTAATCTCATTCACTCCACATTCACTCAGCAAACATTTGCTGAGAGCCTGGAAGACAGTATTGGTTTTGCATATACTTTGGGGGTGGGAGGATGGAGTACATTCACTGCTGGAGAGAGGGAAACAGACAGACAAACAGACTAAAGGGCAGGATTAAGATACCAGCAGAAACTTCACTTGAACCATGGACTTGGCTCAGTGGTAGGGAGGAGTCACCCTTGGGACTTGGGGTCTTGACCCTCCTCCTATGTGTCTCCTCCTGAGTGTGTGTGTGTGTGTGTGTGTGTGTGTGTGTGTAGGTGGGGGGGTTGGGGGAGAGGGGGTTGAGAAAGCTTTGGGAAGAAACACAGCACCGAAGCCAAGATCGCTAGGACGCCTGTGAGAGGCGGCATCCTTCCCCACAGCTTTGAGCCAAGAGTGAGCTCAGAGGATTCAAGCATTCACGCATTCAGCTCACATTATAGTGTCTCCTGTGTGCCAGGCACTGTACTCAGTACTTGGGACTAATCCATGAACATGGAGTCAGTTGACCCTGCTCTGGCTGAGGGGGTCAGAAACTCCCTTCCCTGAGATCTGGAGATACTCCTGCTCACCCTCCAAGGTAAAGACAGAGATGTTGGAATCAGAATCAGCTTTTGGGGTCCAACCCCAGACACAGAGCTAGGTGACATCTGGGGGTCCCTTCACATCTCTGAGAGTCTATGATAAGCTCGTACAAACCTATCGTCTCCAGATGGCTCCTGTCTGCACCCCAAATCTCTGAACAGAGCCTCCCTGCCCCCCTGCCCCATGCCCTTGCAGCTGTGAGGAATGCCAGGAACACAGAGCAAGCCCTGTAAATATTTCATTCCTGTATGATGGCAAATGCTCCCTCATGAACCACATGTCAGTCAGGACTCGTGCTGCCAGTGACAGAAACCCAACCTGAACCAGCTGAAGCCAGAAGGGGAATTAACTCTCTCACGGAATCCAAAAGAAGACTGATGACAAAATTGAGAAAAGGCAGGACCCAGCCGGACCTCAGAACAACGGGAACCCAAACTGGACCAGAACCTTCTCTCTCCATCTCTCACCTCTACCTCTCTCTGCACAAGGCTTCATTCGTTCTCCTCAACATGGCTCAAAACCCCAAGGCTGAGTGCTCCTGGCTTTTACCATCCAAGAGACTTCACTGGAGACTTCTTTCCATTTCCATCCTGAAAAATCCCAGGCAGAGACTCTGATAGGCCCAGTGTGGGTGCAATGCCCACGCCAGAGAAACTGAGTCCTCTAAAAACACAGCAGCATCTACAGGAGTCTAGTGGCAGGAGCAAAGAGAATAGAAACTTCCAGAAGTTGGAGAATGCTTACAAGAAGGGAGGTGTCCCAAATAAAGGGAGCAGACACTGGTGGATGACGCAGTAGTTGTCCACTGTAGTCCAGAAGCTGAATCAGAGAAAAGATTTCTAGGGAGTCACTTGCACAGCCATTCACCTCCCTTGCAGTCTCCCGGTCTCCAGTATCTAATAACAGAATTAGCTGGTTACGTTAAAAAGTTCATTGAACCTAGAGCCAAAGAACTAAGCTTAAAACAGAACTCTGCCACTTACTAGCTAGGGCAGGTCACTTAACTTCTCTCCACCTTGATGTCCTCATCCGTTAAACAAGTACAGGTTCATGTGGGTCATGTGCAAGAATGTTATCAGCAGCTGCTTCCCTCATCAATGGTGGTGAAAGACCCCAATCAGAACCTCAGTTCCGGGTCAGCCACATGGACTCCAAGGCTCCTAGTTCAGTTTAGCTCCACGGAGCTACACGTATCAGCCCCAACAAGGAAACCTGGGAACCCTCTGCTCACTGCATCTGGGACATCCATCCCCCTTCTCCTAAGCGTCCTCCAGCTCCCAGAAGTCTTTGTTCTCCTTGCTCCCACCACTAGACTCCTGCAGATGCTTCCAGGTTTTTCAGGGACTCCATTGCTCTGGACTTGAATGACTGCTTGGTAAGTGGGAGTAGGAAGGTAAGTGATCAGCTTCCCCTACCCACTGGGCCAGGGTGTGCACCTGGAGAGGGTCCCCTTTCTTGCAGTTACCAGGCTGCCACAGATAGCAACACTGCCTCCTTTGTCCTGCTCAACTTGGCTGACTAAAATACAGATTTTCCCATGTCATTCTCCTGCTCGGGGACAACAATGGCTCCCACTGCTACCGGCTCTACCCAGATTCCCAGGCCCTCCAGGGTCAGGTACCAGACTCGGCACTCAGCTCCACGTCCTCACTCTCCTCAATCACACGCTTATGCCCCACTCGACACTCTGCTTCCTGATATGCCCTCCCCTCTGCCCTCCACCCGCCCCATCCTGCCTATCCCCCAGGCACCTGATGGGCCCTCCCCACCTCAGGAAGCTGCTCACTGCACGCTCTCGCTGCCTTCTGATGCCCCACCTTCTTTCCTCCTGAACTCTGCACGTAATTAAAGGCTAGACTGGGCCATGCTCCTGAGAGTCCTCACCTCTGAGTTCTTACACACAGTGACTAGAATACCTACTCTCCTGAAACTTAAAATCTGGCCAGGAAAATAAGTTTCTTCTTACTGGATCCTTTTCTTCCACCTTCTCCTCCAGCAGTTAGTGTAAGCTGATCTTAGCATAGACCCTTGGAGAAGTTATGTACCTTGATCACAGGTTAGAGGGCAAAATTCAAAAAGATAAGAAGATCCTAATTGGAAAACAGATGCCAGATAAAGAGATCTCCCTTCCTTAGGAATCGCCAGTACGTAGCACACATGCTACTGAGGCCTCCTATATCACCTGCAGCAGACATCACCAATGGATGTCTTTTCCAGTGAACTCGGACCCAGCCTCAGTATCTATAACATTACTCTCAGAGTAGGTATGACCAATCAATGGGATTTGGGAAATGAATTGAAACTCATTTGCCAATTGTTGTATAATTAAAAAAAAAAAAAAAAAAAAAAAAATATATATATATATATATATATATATATATTTGGTCTTTGTCCCCCATTCTTGACTCAGAGCTTCAAAAGCTCTTAGATTTTCTGAATGAGAGGAGTATCTTTTGTTACTCACGATGAGCACCTTTTGGTGATACCTGAGTTTATGTGAATGAGATGACTCCTTGTGGGCTCCTAGATCATTTCCAAGGAGGGACTGGCCACACCAGAAATACCAAGCATGTAACTACAGGGATGGAACTTTCAGCCCTACAGCCCAACCTCCAGGGAGGGGAGAGGGGGGGGCTGGACATTGTGTTCAATCACCTAGCCAATGATGGAATCAATCATGGTGACCTAATAAAACCCCAGATAAAAACAAAAACAACAGAAGACATACAGATGGCCAAAAAGCACATGAAAAGATGCTCAACATCACTAACTGTTAGATAAATGCAAGTCAAAACTACAGTGAGGTATCACCTCACACCAGTCAGAATGGCCATCATCAAAAAAATCTACAAACAGTAAATACTAGAGAGGGTGTGGAGAAAAGGGAACCCTCCTACACTGTTGGTGGGAATGTAAATTGGTATAGCCACTATGGAGAACAATATGGAGGTTTCTTAAAAAACTAAAAATAGAGTTACCATATGATCCAGCAACCCCATTCCTGGGCATATACTTGGAGAAAACCGTAATTCGAAAAGATACGTGCACCCCAACGTTCATTGCAGCACTATTTACAATAGTCAGGACATGGAAGCAACCTAAATCTCCACTGACAGTAGAATGGATAAAGAAGATGTGGTACATATATACAATGGAATATTACTCAGCCATAAAAAAAAGAATGAAATAATGCCATTTGCAGCAACATGGATAGACCTAGATTGTCATACTGAGTGAAGTAAGTCAGACAGAGAAAGACAAATATCATATGATATGGCAAATGAACTTATTTACAAAACAGACTCAACAGACATAGAAAACAAACTTATAGTTACCAGGGGATAAGCAGCAGGAGGGATAAATTGGGAGATTGGGATTGACATATACACACTACTATACATAAAATAGGTAACTAATAAGGACCTACTGTATAGCACAGGGAACTCTACTCAATACTCTGTAATGGCCTATATGGGAAAAGAATCTAAAAAAGAGTGGATATATGTATATGTATAACTGATTCACTCTGCTGTACACCTGAAACTAACACAACATTGTAAATCAACTATACTTCAATAAATATTTTTTAAATAAATTAAATAAATAAACAAACAAACGTTTATGGAAATGAAAATTTAAAGAAACAAAAACAGGCACTTCCCTGGTGGCGCAGTGGTTAAGAATCCTCCTGCCAATGCAGGGGACACGGGTTCAATCCCTGGTCCCGGAAGATCCCACATGCCACGGAGCAACTAAGCCCGCGAGCCACAGCTACTGAGCCCACGTGCCGCAACTACTGAAGCCCACGCACCTAGAGCCCGTGCTCCATAACAAGAGAAGCCACCGCAATGAGAAGCCTGTGCACCACAACGAAGAGTAGTCCCCGCTCACCACAACTAGAGAAAGCCCGCACGCAACTATGAAGAGCCAACGCAGGCAAAATATAAATAAATTAATTAATTTAAAAATAAAATAAAAATAAAAAAACAAAAACAACAAGGCTCAGGGAGCTTCCAGATTGGTGAACACATCGATGTGCTGGGAGGGTGGTACACTGGGATTCCTGGAAGAGAGGGTATAAAAGCCTGCAAACCCCCCACCGAAGACCTTGCTCCTGTGACTCTTTATCTCGCTGTTCATTTATATCCTTTATAATAAAATTATAAGTATAGGGCTCTCCTGAGTTCTCTGAATCATTCTAGCAAACTTGAACGGGGTGGGGGGGGGGCAGTCTTGTGAGACTGTAAGCCTTTAACTTCTGCAGTCTGTGCTAACTCTAGATAGTTTGTATCAAAATTGAATTATGATATACCCAGTTGGCGTCAGAGAGTTGGTGTTGGAAAGTTCCACCTTCACCCCCCACACACTGCTCTCAGACTTGTTTACTAAGGAACCTCTAAGACAAAGCAGAGTGCCCACACAGACTGAGAGCAGGGCTCAGCAACTCTGGCCCCTGAACCAAGTCCAGCCCACCTCCTATTTTTGTAAAAAAAAGTTTTATTGGAACACAGCCATACCCATTCCTTTCCATGGTGTCTATGGCTGCTTTCAAGTTACAAAAGCAGTGTTGAGCAGTTGCAACAGAGACTAGACAGCCTGCTGAGCCTGAAATAGCTACCTCTTCCTTTATAGAAAAAGTTTGATGACCCCTGACCCAGAACACCAGGAGATGTTATCCAAGCCAACATTATAACCCCCAAATCCCTTTCAAGTCTCATGTTTTATGGTGAAGACTCGGGTTAATGTTGCATTCTTTCTGTTTTATATGTCTATGTGTACACATTTCACATGAAAGTAATTTTTTAATTACCACCAGGTATATAAACATGCCAGGAAGATGCTCCACATTTTAAAGATGCTCCAAATTTGGGTCAAACCACAGTTTAGGAGGCACCATCCACAGCAACAAGCTCTGTTTGCTTGGTGAGTGGGAGTCAGTCTTCAATTTCCAAAAAGTTTGTGATTCCAAGATGGGAGATAGAGGGCTGAGTGAGGCTGAGGCTCAGGGTGTTGCCTGGACACACATCAGAAGCTTCACACTTTGGGTTCTTCTAGGAAAAAATGTAGAAGGGATGAGAAGATGCAAACCACAGGCTTAAGCACTGACTCAGATACTCATTTTCTATGTGAGCATGAGCAAGTCAGTTGTCCTCTCTAGGCTTCCCCTGGAGTCTCTAAGGGCTTCTCAAACTTTGCTGGTCTTGACCTCCAAGGTGTTGGTTCCAGGCAAGGCATCTTCTGTTGAATTTCTGGGGTCCATAGGATGTTGCCACTTATTTGTTCTCCGTGAAAACCATTTGTAAACCATGTTCTGTGGGCTTTCCACAAATTTCAAAGGACTACTGGGATGGAAGGTAGAGTCCAAGTGAGGGGAATCCCAAGTCCACACCAACCTTAACCATGAGATTCCCTATCACCTGCTTTATAGTTTGAGAAAAAGGATCTGCTGATAAAATAAGATTTGAAAATCACAAATCTAAATGACAAACTCAAACACTTATGGGGACAGACAGATAATATAAATTAGCAAATTAGGCAAAGCGTGGGACAATAGAGAGCAGTGAGGCTTGTGGCAAACTATCTAAAAAAAGCAAGTGGCCCTGAGATCTAGCCGTGTGGGGCAACAAATTTAGTGTGTCCAGGTTCTTCAAATTTTCAGTAAATGTGAAATTTTATGTGGATATTTTATAGTTATTAAGACATGTGTGGGCCAAACAGATTCATAGCTGTGAACCACATAAGGCCAGTGGACAGTAAGACTGCAACTCTTGGCTTGGGCATTGTCTTTGAGAAAAGCCAGCCAGGAAGAGTTGCTATTTCCTTGAGTTCATTCCTGACATTATGGGGCAGCAAGAAGACACACCAAAAAGACAGAAATTACAGTCCTGGCACTGGCCCTTATGGCTGTGTGAACTTGGATAAGGTCCTGGAACTTTAGCAGGTTTCTGCGCAAATGTGATGATAATAGCAACCAAGGCAAGTGGTAGGGAGGGAAGAACAGAGAACACGGTAGGTAAAGGCACCTCCTGGCACATGTGGTACAGGGAGGGTACCCAACGAAGGGTGTGCTCCCTGTTTTCCTTTACTGGGTGGAGCAGGGTTGCTCAGTATTAATGGAACAGGGGCATGGGTGGGGGTTCTCCAGATCAGCCCCAGGGGTGCTGCCGGCCCAGAAAGCCCCAGTCCACCTACTAAGAGGGATGAGAAATGGCCATCTTCCGTCTCTGCTCATCAGTAAACAGATGAGATGCGAGAGCCCCATTGGAGTGGAGCTGGGCGCCTGGGCCCGCGGCTGTCTGGAGGGATCATTAATAAGATAGATGCTCCTAATGGCTCCAAGAAGGATCATGGAGCTACTCATTATCAGGGACTGAAATTGCTAATTATTCGTTTCTCTGCAGCTGTCACTGGCCGCACCCACCCAAACCATGAGGCCCCAGCAAAGGTCCTTTCTCCCGTGGCCAACAGGGGGCTGTGAGCACGCACGGCTGCCTCAGGGCTAGGGGCAAAGTCTTCTTCCTGCATTAAATACTTATTAAAGTTGATTAGAACTCAATGCACCATAAAATCTCTTTCAAGTCAGTGAAATGCCTTTGGCTACAGATTTTTTTTCCCCCAATTCTATCCAAAAGAAACTCCCAAGCACTCAGAGAGTACTGGAAAAATTCGATGAGGGCTGAGGAGGGGGAGTGTGGCATTCCAGATGGGGAGGAGGGGAGGTGATTTAGAAGAGTTATGGGAGAAGATAGCAATGCCTGGAATGAGGGGCATCCAGGACCAAAAAGGGAGTGCGGATTCAGGCGGGGTGGGAAGGCTGCCGGATGCATGTGTTTTTAGGAATGATATTACCCTGGACCTAAAAATATGAGACATGGCTTTCTTTAAAAGCGATCTAGGCCCTATTTACATTTCAGAGCAAACAGCATATTGTTTTCATCAGGGGGAAATAAGCACTCATGTTTACCTTATGTTTCCTTCAAAATATTTGCATTTCAAAGCCTTCTGAGCTTTAAGTTACAGAGCTGTTCAAAACGTGGCACCTGGGCTTCTCCCAGATGGGCCATGTTTACGGCAGAAATCCATACCACCCAGCCAGGATGGCACCCCAGAAAAGGGCAGCGCCCCCGTTAAGACCCACGGCGCATGCCCAGGGGCACCGCAGCTGTGACCAAAGGTGGTGGCCAGATGAGGGGTGGGAGGGCCAGGCAGCCCAGGCACAAAGCTGCTGTGTGTCCGCAAGTCTTCCTTTGTGGACTGTGAAGGAGAGAGGAGGCTTGGGGGCCTGAGCTAGAGAAGGAGGAAAGGGGACGTCCTGGAGCCCTCGGGAGACGTTACAAGTGAGGCCGTACCGAATGAACAGAGTAGCCACCCCACTGCCAGTGGGTTGGGCCAAATGACCTCAACCACCTCCTCTTCCCCCAAACTTTCATTCATTCACTCAACAAACAATTAGTGAGGGCCCACTGTGTGCTGCGCCTCACGCTAGGGACTAGAGTCACAATGATAAACAAAGTAATCAGAGGTAATGACATTTATTAGAAGTTACTCTGTGCCAGGCACTGTCCTCTGCTATACATTAAAATCAACTAGAGGGCTTTTAAAAATCCCAATACCCGAGCCACACCCCAGACCAGTTAGATTTGAGTCTCTGCAGGTGGGCCCAGGCATCAGTAATTTTTAAAACTGACCACGTGACTCCAGTGCACAGCCAAATTTGAGAACCAGCGTTCTAAGCATTCCACACACAGGAACTCATTCAATCCTCAAACAACCTTCTGAGGCAGGTAAGAATTACCATCCCCTGTTTAACGACGGAGCACAGAGATACTAATTCAGCCATGGCAGAGGAGAAGAGCCAGAATTTGAACCCAGTAGTTGGGTTCCAGGCGCTGCCATCCTAACAGCTCTGCTGTAATATCTCCTGGTATCACTCGCTGTCTTCACAGAGCTCCGGCTTTGGAGAGAAGCCAACAGACAGTTGATCCCAGTGTCAGAAAAGCAGTGCCCAGAGGGGTAATGTGGCACTGTGGGTTGTCCAGCCGTCAGCCATTTCCACCTGCCTCCCACTATAGAGGCTGAAACTCCAGACTCCCTGTCCCAGCTTCCCTTGCATCTAGGGTTCTGGCCAATGAGATACCATGGGAAGTCAGCTTGGGTGCTTCTGGGAAGGGTTTTCCTCCAAGGTAACGGGACAGGTGTATGAGGAGCACTCCTATCACCTTTTAACCCAACCTCATACTTCTGCCTGGGACGTTGCTGCTGTGTGAGGACACCAGGTTTGGAGCTGCTGAAGCCATCCTGTGACCAAGAGAATCGCAGAGACAGTGATCCAGGCTGCAGAAGCAACCATGGAAGCTCCTCCCTCCAGATTTCTTGTTAAAGGAGATAACTAAAAAGGCTTCCTCACTTTCAGGTATTCAGTTACTTGCACCTGCATCAATTAGAATGAGCTCTGATAGAAGCTTTTCTCTTTCATGTAAAAGAAATCTGAAGATAAGCAGTCCAGAGTGATAGACAAGCATTAAAGTTATCCGAGAGTCAAGCAACTTTTCTCTTGTTCCCCTGACATTCTTAGCCTGTGACTACAACTCACGTGGATCAAAGATAGCTGCCCAAGCTCCAGGCATCACATTTGCATTCCAGCTAGCAGGAAGGAAGAGGAGAGGTGGAAGAAGGGGGTGCACCCATCCTTTAAAAAACACTTCCCAGAGCTCTTCTGTTTATATCCCATTGGCTAGAATTTAGTGACACGGCTACATCTGAGGTTGGGGACCATGTTTATTCTAGGTAACCATCAGCTTAACCAAAATGAGAGATTCCACTGGTGAGCAACAAAGGAAGGATATTTGGGAGCAGTAAACAGTCCCTGCCATCCAGCCAACGCCAACTAATTAATCCAGGTGGTTGGCTGACACTTGGGTGAGGAAGGGCTCAGAGATCCTTCTCTGATGAGGAAGGAAGAGGACTTGGGAGTTAGCCAGGCCAAAGGTAGGGAGAAGAGGGTTCCAGATGGGAGCAACAGTTGGGGCAGAGGCCAAGAAGTGAGAGAAAACTTAGTACATTTGGAGAACTGAAAGAAATCCCATCACTCGATGATAAAATCAAGGTGGGTGAGAGGCAAGGAGGGAGAGGAAGCAGGGGACCAAGTTGTGCAGGAGCCTTTTCCTACATGGGGGAACTTGGGCTTGACCCTAAGGGTAACAGAGACCCACTGGAAAGTATTTGGCAGGAAAGTGACGTGACCAAGGCTTTGCACTTTGGAAAACTCATTCTAGCTTCAGGGTGGAGGATGCATGCGGGTGGAGGAGGGTAAATCTAGAGGCAGGAGACCCACTGGGAGGCTCCTGGAGGCCAATATGCAGGTGATATTGGCTTGAAACAGCACTGGGGCAGGTCCTGTCTCACACTGGGAGGCAGATGAGGGATGGTGTCAAGAGTGCTGCTCAGAGGGCTTGTCTGCAGTGAGATTCCCACCTTGCACTAGAACATAAGTCAACACACTGCTTCCTTCATTGAGAAAGTCTTACTTCAAATATTTCACAAATATTTGATATACGTGTGCTTTGTGCTGTATTTGCTTTACACTCTGGTGCAAGCTCCTTCCTTCTTTGTGAACCATTAACACTTTGCAGACCAGCACTGATCTCTGCAACCAGACCACACTTCGAACATCACTGGTTTCAGGCGAGAGGACCCTGAATTCTTCATGTAAGGCTGCCCTCCTCGACCAGGGAAAAGACTGGTTTCTCTGTGTCACACACAAACCATACTAATTCTTAATTGCTCCAGTGTTCAATGCCAACCCACGAGCCTAGACTAAAGGCAACCAGGTCCTCGTGTAGAGATTCATCCTCATGTCAGCACAGACTTCCCTGCAATATCCTGGCCGCCAATGTATCAGTCAAGGTACCTGGGAGAGGGGCTCTGGAACCTCTAAGCAGGACTCCAAGGAGAGGTGGGGTATGGAACCCCACCAGAGTGTAAGGGACAGATTCTCAGAGCAGGATCTTCCAAGAGCATCCAGCCTGACCTGCTCATTGGACAGATGGCATATCTGAGGCCAAGAAGGGGAAGTAGCACAAGGTGACAAGTAGAACCCAAGGTGACTCCAAGGATGGCACGTCTGAGGCCAGGTATTGTCCCCAACAAACTTCGCATCTTCATGCACTGGCTCCCCCTCAATGCCCAGAACAGTGCTACACAGGGAAGAAGCCCACACAGTTGTGCTGAACACATGGGGTGATCCAAAGGGGACACCAACCCCTCGCTGAGGCCCTTTGGTAGCACTGACCAAGGAGGAGGGCTGGAATGTCCATGATCTTGACTTCTAAACGCTACCCTGAGAAACCAGGTCAGTGACTGGGAAGCAAGCCAAGGAACATCAGAGGACAGACCAGCCACCCTCCCTGCTGGCTGACTTCTCAGTCAGAGGCCAAGGCACCCACCCCTGACCTGGCCTCCTAGTCCCTCTGCTGTAGGGGAAAGCCAGCTCTGCACACTTCCACCCTGGCCAGTTGAGCCCTGCCCTCCCCGCAGCTCCTGGTCTCCAGCTTCATGTTTTATGTAAAGGAGACTGGGACTTGGGAGGGGTGAGTAGCCAGTGGCAGGCCAGAGAGGCAGGAGAGAGGCAGTGAATGAAATTCTTTGTTTAAGAAAGGCATGAGCCACACGTCGGCAAGCCCGGGAGAAGCATGTCATTTTGCTGGAAATGCGATTTTCCCTAACAAGTACAGAATTCTACATGACATGTTGAAAAGTGTATCTCTTTGAGAAGCTGCTCTGTATCTCAGAGGCATCGCCAGTACAGAACCATGTAATGTGGCAGTTGCCATGGCAACGCCTCGTTTCCCATAGACAGGAAAATCAGAGTGGCTAAGTCGATTGAGAGGCCCCAAATAATGCCTTGAGAGCAGGCTGAGATGTGGTGCAGGCTTTCATGGCGTCTGGGGTGCTATTTGGCGGTCTCACGGCCACCTTATATATGCTTCATGGAGAATCCCCAGGATAATGCTGAGCGCCTCCTCCTCTTTTGTTGGGGGCTTGGAGATTATAGAAGAGGTTGCCTAAGGCCACCAGGCAAGGTGGTGACAGGGCCAGGATGACCAGGCCCCTGCCTCCTCAGGCAGGCAATGCTCACAGCGAGGGGACACTAGCCTCCACCCTCCCTCCCACCAGTGTCCCCTTCGACCACTGGCTCAGCAGAACTTTCCTCTGTTGCCCTGAAGACAGTCATTGCCCCTTGGCACCAGCTGAGTTCGATGAAAACATGCCCCCAGCATCTCACTCATGCATGCCCATGGACACACGTGCTCCCAGTGTGAGCTCTCCGAGCACAGGGACGGGCCACAGCACAGGTCATATGTACCCAAATACACCCTGGGGAGACCTTAAGCTCAGGGGCCACAGCTCCATCACCCCAGGACCTGGCACAGTGTCTTACAAGGGGTGGACATGCATGGATGTGACACCTTGAACTCCACAAACACACACACGCTGCTGCCCCTGCCCATTAGTGTCATGCCCATACTTCACAAGGCGTCAGCATAAAGCAGTGTACCCCTTGTCCCTCCCTGAGCACAGTGCTTTGAGGTTCACAAAGGGAAGAGATGGGATGCTCAGAGGGAATCAGACCAATTTGGAGCCCATGGATGAAGCATCTTGACCCCTACGGATTCCTGAGTGTACAGGCCTTGGCCCGGTGGTCCTCTCCACTCTCCAATGTTCAGGGCTCCTTCACGTATCTGTAGGTTGTGTACTTCACCCTCCTCCCTCCCAGGGTGTGGCTGGCAGCTAACATGGGGGGAGGACAAGAAAAGCAACCTTATTGTTCTTTCCTATCCAAATACAAGTTAGCATGGGAAACCGGGGACTAATGGGGGGGACGGGCAGGGGGAAGGCACACGCCCCCTTCTCAACTTCCCAGAGGAAAAATTTTATAAAACTGTCAGAGATGCAATAGAACTGTCAGAAGTACAGGGAAATCAGCTACACAGATTACAAAAACATATGTCAGGGACCTATTGGTTTCATGACAGTGTGAAAATCACAATTTTTCTGTCAAGATAGAAAATAGAAACAGAGAAAAACCAGGAACACTTTAGCATACACCAGCTGACAGTGGCAAGTGCAACCTGCCGTCATGACCAGAGATCCCCAGGCACAGAAACAAGTGATCCAAGCTCCCCAGCCCTAACCCCAGGGAAAAGCCACACTGCCTTCCGTCCCCTGTTCCCCTCCTTCTGAGTAAGTAGAACTGGTTCCTCCCCGCGGCCCTGACAGCTCCTCCCTGTCGCCCCACCTCCAGCTAGTAGCCGTCCTCCAATGACAGGCCTCTCAGGTTCGGAGAATCCCAGACAGTAACTGGGTCACATGTCAGCCTGGCTGCCTGCAGTGGAAAAGCCAGCCATGAACTCAGGCCTCCTTGCTTTTCCCTTTTGGGGTCATGAGAAAGCCAGTGGGCCCCTGGGAGTGCGGAGGAGGGTGAGGCAGGGTCTTGGTGGAACCCATGGTGCTATGACAGTCACCACTGGCAGGTCCCTTGGCCTCCTAGTGTGGGGCTTTGGAATCCTCTTTTCTCTAAAAACCTTCACATCCCAGGCTGACCAGCAGCATTCCTGGGGTTGTAACCAGGGTTTGGGTGGAAGCATCCTCCTCTCAGAGCCTGCAGGAGGTGACAGATGTTGGCTGTGCGTCAGCACACGGACAGTGAAGAAACACCTCAGAGCAAACGCTGAGATGCGCTTTACAGTCGGACAGACCTGGGTTCGAATCCCAGACCTAGAGTCGGTGTGCCCTTGGCCAAAGCACTTGACATCTCCCAGCCCAATTTCCTCGAATGTTCGCGAAGACAAGAGCGCAGTACCTTCCGGATCCACTGGGTGGGTTTCGGGAGGTAGCAAATGCGTACTCCGGTTCCCAGCAAGGGCTTGGCCTAATCCCTAACCCCTGCAACAGCAGTCGACACGGCCCCGTCTCTGAACACCATGCGGCAATTGGAAAAGCGTTTTACATCTAGAACTCTACAAGATGACAGTTCCACTCTCACGCTTTCCCACGAAACTGAAATGAACCCTCAGTTCCCGAAGCACTTCCTGCTTGTGATAATCGCGGGCTTGCGAACGCAAACACCACATGGGATTCAACGTGCCAGGGATTTATTAGGGAACCCTCCTCCTCATGAGAAAAAATGCAGAGGGAGACAGGAAAGCTGGGCGAGCCCTCAGATCACAGCGCAGGTCTGACCATGAGCAAAGGAGAGAAGGAGGGCACCACGCAGGCGGAAGAAGGTTGCCTCCTGGGCGCCACTGCCGTGCTCAGCCGCAGACACAGCCATGGAGGTCAGAGCGCAGACCCCGGGGCCCAGGGTGGTTCTGCCCCCGCAATGGGAGGTGTGCAAGGCTTCTCCTTGCCACTCTCACAGCCCTCTTCCCATGCACTGTCCCCCTCTGCCTGCAATACTCTCGTCTCCTCATGGCCTGACCAATCTCAGCTTGTCCAGTGAGTCTTGCAGTAGAGGTCCCTTCCTCCAGGCAGGCTTCTCAGATCTCTGCCCCTTCCCCCTGGGCCGGAGACTATGCCAGAACTTGTGAATATTGCTGAGAACGGATAAATGGCCCAGGGGCTAGCAAGAGAATTTGAATTTGGAAGTGTTGATTCCAGAACCCCTCAGCTGCCCCAGTGTGAATCCCCCTGCTCAGGGAGATATGCAAATGATTAGTAACAGGAAGAGCATAGGTACCAGCCAGCCAGAATGGCACTAGACATCGGTAGGCATTTGCCCTGCCTCTGCCTGAGCCCAAATCCAGGAGGCTGGGGTCCATGCACTCATGTGCCAGGACATAAACAGGTACTCGGGACCTTTCTTAATGCTGGCTCAGTAAAGACAGCATCCAGGAAGCAGGCATTCCCCTCAATGAGCCGGGAGACACTTAGAGTCACCAGGCATCACTCTAACAGGCATGTCTGGCTCATCTACTTGACACTCCCTGCTGCTGTGCCAAGGGTGAGCGAGTTACTACCGTTCTGAGAACGTCGATCTCCTTACCCTCTTGAGGGCCAGAGCGTTCCTGGGGCATCCACAGCCCCCAAGCTGGCCTCTCCTAGCTGTAAACAGCCTTGCCTGTTGACCCTATATACTGCACAAAGTTTATTCTTCTCTATGTGTACCATGACATTAATTACCAAAAGGTCAGGAGGCACTAATTCTAGTCCAATCCTAATACACAGATGAGAAAACTAAGGCCCAAGAAGAGAAATGGCACTTCCTCAGAGGCACCAAGAATGAGGATTCTGGTTAAACTGACTTGGCAGGATTCTTGCTAAAATTGGACAATGCAGAGATGAACATGAAAGCCCAAAAGCTGAGGTCTAGCTGGGAGGAAGATTCAGAAGAGCCTGGCTAGAATCTGGCCAAGGAGAGAATCTCTCTTCTGGGTTCTCATGCCAGGGCTGCCACTGGGTCCACCATCCCAACTCAGTAGGGCACCTCAACTCTGCTCCTACCAATCCCAGCTCCTTGTCCACTCCAGATCCATCCGGGCCTTCATCCCCAAAGCAGCTCCCCTTCTTCCATGAGGGCCTGGAGATCCCTGAGTCCCTCCTGAGAGCCTCCCCAAAGAGAAAGCTCAACTCTCGGCAGCGACTTCCAGCTCCGGTTTCCCTCTCATTGGGGAAGGCATCACACAGAGTAGGATGTTCAGCTAATAAATATGTATGCAGGATTTTTATTACTTAATAGTTGTAAGGTTAATCGTTGTGGTGAACGCCTATATTTAATGTGTCAATGGAGCTGCAAAATGCCAAACTGAATAGCTTTAACACACATTAGTTCTACCTGTGAATCTACAAATAGGAACCTTGTCAGAAAAGTATTCAAACCAAGATCAGTATTGATTTCGGTCCTCCGGAAAGGCACTGGACTGTGACAGTTTAAAATGATAAATGTCTAGAGAATTATTTGCCCATATTGATAAAAAGAAGCAGATATAAAGCTGACAGTCTCAGAGGCGTCGCCACTGAGTGAGGACTGCACGTGTAACATTGTTAGGGGCTCTGAGCTAATCTCCCCTTTGATATGGAGAAGATCCTCATCTGATCTGGCCCTGCCCTGAGACCGGGCTTGTAATTGCAGAGGAGGGGGCCCTCTGAGCGTGTTCAGTCAGCTCCAGGCTCCCGCCCAGACCACCCCCACCATATTTTTGGAAGGTAGCATTCTGCAGGGACCCAAGGACCTTTCATTCCATCCCTTCCCTCCTGCTCAGTAACCTTCTGTGGCTCAGAATGCAAAACTGAGGTCCTCAGCCTGGCCTTTAACTCTCATCCCAAATGACACCACCTCCCTCCCAACCTCAGTACTCAAAGCTCACCCTATAGACCCTCCGTGCCAGCCAGGCTGGCGGGTTGCAGCTCCTGTCAACTCCCCCCAGAGGCTTGGCTCACACCGTTCCTCTCGCCTGGAATGCGCCCCTCATCCATTTCAGCTGTCTGAAGTCGATGCTTTCTTCAGGATAACGCAACCCCACATTCTCTTCATTCTTTACTCCGGTGCCACCGGTACTTGAGCAAGAGAGGGCACAGACCAAGATTCTCTCCTTGGCCAGATTCTAGTCAGGCTCTTCTGAATCTTCTTCCCAACTAGACCTCAGCTTTTGGGCTTTCGTGTTCATCTCTGCATCGTCCAATTTTAGCAAGAATCCTGCTAAGTCAGTTTAACCAGAATCCCCCATCCTTGGGCTTCCCTGGTGGCACAGTGGTTAAGAATCCGCCTGCCAATGCAGGGTACACGGGTTCGAGCCCTGGTCCGGGAAGATCCCACATGCCATGGAGCAGCTAAGCCCGTGGGCCACAACTACTGAGCCTGCGCTCTAGAGCCCGCAAGCCACAACTACTGAAGCCCGCGCACCCAGAGCCCGAGCTCCGCAACAAGAGAAGCCACCACAATAAGAAGCCTGTGCAACGCAACGAAGAGTAGCCCCCACTCGCCACAACGAGAGAAAGCCTGCGCGCAGCAACGAAGACCCAACACAGCCAAAAATAAATAAATTAAATAAATTAAAAAAAAAAAAAAAAAGAATCCCCCATCCTTGATATCTGATCACCCTGCATATCTGATCAGGTTCCTCATCCTCCATCATTCCCCCCCCCGCCCCGGTGATGTCTGACCACCCTGGCCTGCCTACAACAAGAATCCTGCTGTAGGGGCTTCCCTGGTGGCGCAGTGGTTGGGAGTCTGCCTGCCAATGCGGGGGGCACGGGTTCGAGCCCTGGTCTGGGAGGATCCCGCATGCCGCGGAGCGACTGGGCCCGTGGGCCACGGCTGCTGAGCCTGCGTGTCTGGAGCCTGTGCTCCGCAGCGGGAGGGGCCGCGGTGGTGAGGGGCCCGCGCGCCGTGGTGAAGAGTGGCCCCCGCTCGCCGCAACTGGAGAGAACCCTCGCACAGAAATGAAGACCCAACACAGCCAAATAAATAAATAAATAAATAAATAAAATAAATTTAAAAAACTTGCTATCACTACACATTTAAAAAAAAAAAAAAAAAAAAGAATCCTGCTGTAGGTTAGTTTAGTCAGATCCCCTCGTCCCTGATGTTTCCTCTCAGTAATTTTCCATCCATTGACCCCCACCCTGCTCCTTGCCCATAAATCCCCACTTTTCCTTGTTGTATTTGGCATTAAGCCCGATCTCTGTCCCCTACTACAAAACCCCTTTGTGGTAGCCACATCCCCGAATAAAGTCTGCCTTACCTTCTTTAACAAGTGTCATGAATAAATTTTTCTTTAACACTGGACCCCCAAGCAAAAAGAGCATCCCTCCCATTCTCAGTCTCCTTACTCTACTGAATTTTTCTTCTGAGCCTGTTTCACCACCTGGTAGATATGTTTATATGTTGGTTAATTTCTGTCCTCTCCCCCAGCCACCTGTAAAGACAGACACTTTATTTTCTTCATCGCTGTGCAATTGTGTCTGGCTCTTGGAAGGTTTGAGATAAGTATTTGTTGAGTGAATGAATGAATGAATGAATGAGTCCTTCAAGAAGCCTTCCAGACACCCTCCATCTCAGTGTTTATCTATTCCTCTCTATTCTTCAAGCAGACCAGGATATTTCCAGTTCTCTCAGCACCCACTCCTCTGCTCAAAAACCTTCCATGGCTCCCTATGACCTAAGGACCAGGTGTGAACTCCTCAACCTGAACTGCAAAACCATGCCCCATCATGGGGCCACTCCCCAAGCCCCACCTCTTCCCTTCTCTCCTGAATCTCAGGCTGCTGCCCAGGACCTGGCTGCCCCCTCTCTGCAGGGCACCTTGAGACTGCGGCTTCTGGTGGACATCCCGCTTGGTCTGAGTGTGGCTTCATGATGTTGTGCCTTAATGGACAGCTCCCAGTTATGCAGCCAAGGACCTGTGCTGCCCTGTGTCCACTCCAGGGCCTGGGCCAGAACAGCAGAATCCAGCCCATGTCTGAGCTCCTCTTGTTTCACGGGGACCTTAGTCATGAGCCCAGTCACAGGCACTCATGTTCCCATATGTTTCCACCAAATGGTGTGCCTGGCTGCTATTTTAAAACACCAACTCATGGAATCTTTTCCTTCCTGAATTTTCTGCTTTCCTTTCCCTGCCCCTGGTCTCTGTACATCCTTACTTCACAAGAGGATTGCTGTACAGCAGAAAGCAGAAGCTGCCTCCGGACGTCCAGACTTTTGCTTCCCAAAGCATAAATCCATTAGAAGAATGTGGAGGGTTTGCAGAGAAAAAAAGAGGGAGAATCACATTCTCAGCAAGAGATCTTGGAAGAATCATGAAAGGGGAAGGGTTTCTCCCCAAATCCATGGAGATTTCTCCAAGCTGGAGGGAGGAGGGCAATGAAAGTTGTTCCTCCAGGGGAGGGGACCTGCACGCTGCTTCCTGGTGCTGCCCCCAGGGAGCAAGAAAGAGCCCAGGGCAGCGGCTCCATGGGGGTCAGGACCATGGCAGCCCCAAAAAGAAGCCCTTGACCTAGACACGACTTCTACTAGAAGGTGGCAGAGAGCAGGTTGTGCCCTGAAGTGACCATGCAGGCAGGGCAAGGGGCAGGTCCTAGGTGCCTGGGGGTGATGACCAGAGGGCCCTCCCTCTGATGTCTGGGCACACTGGATGGTGCCCTCACCTGGGAGGCAGGAGAAACCCAGAAGAGCTGAGGTGAAGCGTTTCTGCTAGGCCCACAGGATGAGCGGAAGAGGAAGCCATGAGCTCTAGGGAACAGGGACAGGTGATTTGCCTAAGCCGGCTAAGTGTGGATGAAGACTCATAACCACGGTGACAGTACTGCCAGCTCCCCCACCAAACTAGGCATCTCTGGGGGCAGGAGCCGAGTTCCTTCCTCCCTGTCACGTCATACCTGTGCAGCCTGGTGCCCAACAAGAACAGTGGGACTCTGCCTCATCCAAAGTGCCGGCTCCCTTGCACTTTGGGAGATGGTTCATGCCCACTTCCCATCAAGAAGAGCCCATGAGTAGGTGTCACCGGCAGATTCCCAGGAAGAACAGTGGGACAAAGACACAGGGCAAGATGTTGCTCACTGAGCCAGCTGGGGGCAATGGGCAGACCCACATGCCATGCTCCCTCCAGGGCCCCCAAGACAGGGAGGCAGGGAGGAATTCCTCCATGTCCTCACACTCTCTACCGGAAGCTTCTCCCTTGTCCCTCGGGAAAGAGCCTGACATTACCTAGAGCAGGGGTCCCTGAAGAGACCTTGAGAGATCCCAGAGTCAGACCACTCGCTGCACAACTACAGCACTGTGGTTGAGAGGAGAGGGCAAGCTTCTCACTCGTCATCACACAGTGGCTTAGCAGATCTGACACCGCAAGCCCAGGCTCTGGCTGCCCAGGAAGTGACTCCTTCTAGCACCCTCAGTACCTCACAGGAGAGTGCTTGTGCCTCCACGTGACTTTGACCTCCACAGCCACAACCAGCCAATATAACAACTGCCAAGGGCACGCAGCTTAGCTGGGCTGATGAGAACTGCACGGAGAATCAGAGACCTGGGTTCCAGCACCACCTCTGGCTCTTTCCCTTTCTGGGCCTCCAGGACCTTAGAAGCCTGGTTTTCTCAAGTGGGAAGGGAATGTGTGTGTGTGTGTGTGTGTGTGTGTGTTGGGGGGAAAGGGAGTGCATCATAAGAAAGGAACCCAGAATCCCACCCCGCTGCTTTCACCCAAAGCAGCTCTGCTTTCAAACGTCTTACATCTGGGGCCTCTGCTTAGAGTCCTTAGAAAAGGGATTCCACTACTAAATAAATGCGTGACACTCCCCTGTCCCAACACACGTCCCACCTCTCGTCCCCAAGGAGGCAGACTCTTTAAGAGGCTACACTGTGGCTCCGTGGGAGGAACTTCACATGGGCAAAGGGTTCCCCAACAGCCTCTCACCAGGGGCGCCCTCAGCTTCCGAACCATCCACTGACCCAAGGCAGTTTTGAGAAGAACCTAGGACAACAGGCGCTCGTTACAGGTGACACGTGAGCTCTAAGGAGCTCTTTATGAGAGGTGGCAGTGTGTCCTGGGAAGAGAGGTACTGTCACTCCTTCTTTGCCACATCCAGAGCCTTTGGCCTGGTCAGAAACAGCTGCGCAGCCGCAGGGCTTGCCGGGAGCTGCTGCCAAGGAGAACAGGAGAGTGCAGCAGAGACCAGGGACAGAAATCCAGCCAAGCAGGGGGCTCGAGGGAAGTTTCAAAGATTCCAAAGCTGGGAATTAAGGGAGCCCCGGAATCTGAAATGCCCTGCAATTTAGGTGGAGGAGATGGTGAGTCTTGTCATCATGAGGGCCTGGGGCCCCCACCCCAGAGGAATACAGGGAGATGGCAGTGGGATCAGAGAGAGACAAATGGCCAGGAGCCTTCAAGTGGCCAAGAGCAAGAGGTCAACAGCAGAGAATCTGCAGCTGGGCTCCCCCATCAGCCCAGGAGGCTGATGGACCCCAGGAGCAGCCCCAAACAGTTCCCAGACTCGGGCCGGTGTCCTCACTCCCTGCTTGTAATTACCCTGTGATAGACGTTGGCATTGCTGCTAAAGGTATCTGCGTGCAGCCTTTATGGTCATTTTCCAACAGCCCAGACCTTTACTCTCTTGTGGGAGCAGGTTAAGATGATTATGCAGATAGATGGACCCCAGTGCAATATTATGTCAGCAATGGAGATGTAGGAGCTGCAGTCAGGGCACAATTACCACCAAGAAGAGACTGCCGCCACTGGTGCGAGACAGAGGGAACCTGCACGGGAACCCTGGGCTCCTGAGCATTACACACTCACACACACATACTCACACACTCACATTCACTCCTCAGCCTCTATAGTTAGTTCTCTGGCTACAGCTGGACTCTGTTCCCATGGAAACATGAAATGTCAGCCACGTCTGTTGGGATGCTGGGAAGGCAGAGGTCTGCGGGGAGGAGAGGCAGCCAGGACCCAAGGAAGACCTGCTCCCAAGCTTGCTTGGCAGGGATGGGGAGAACGAGGTCACATGAGCAGGCAGACCCCCAAAGGACTGCCCAAAGTGTCACCCAAAGGGACCAGCACGCTCCCTTCAAGCCCTAGGCAAGGGTGAGGTCGGCACACAGAAGTGTTGATGCTATAGTTCTGGGCACCTCCTAGAGAGGGCTGCACCGCTCTGTGCTTCCCTGAAGACAAAGCAAGGACGAAGAAACAATCAAGTCCAGACTCATTCCACTAGACAATAAGAAACTCCCCGTGATCCACCCTCCTTTTCCAGGTTCTAAGAGCAAGAGAAATGCCTCCCAACAACTTCCTTGGCAGGACCCCTCCTAGAGAAGCACAATAACTAGCTTCTTAGGGCTGGTTCTCCTAACACTCTGCCTTCAGCACAAGCCAACAGCCAAACACCAGTGTGGAGCTCAACAAGGCAGTTCTATTGGAAATGACACAGGCAGTGGGACAGGGAATGGTCTGCAATGAAGGTGGAGCACAGATGCCTCTGGGGGACAAATGGAAGCACAACCTTCTACAACTCTCCAGAAACAGTATCTTCTCCAGACTGCAAAGGGCTCACAATCGTCCTCTCTGAGAAGAGCCAACAGGGCAAATATCCTGTGTGCCAATGAAGGGTGGAGCCGTACCTTCTGACATCACCAAGCAGAGAGTATGAACTACCTGTATAAAGCACCTGGCACATAATGGGGGTCCAAAACAGCAAACATTATTAACAGCAGAAGAAGTATTTACAAGCCTGGCTGCCCGTGGCCCGCCCTGGACTTGGGCCTTGTGACTAATCCTAAGACCACCGTGAATCAGGTGGAGGCTGCTTCTCTGCTGGCAGCCCATGTCTAGGCTAAGCTGAGCCTGAGCCGGAGAGGGAACAGCCACGGGGAGCTGGGGGACAGGGGCAGGGGAGCAAGGACTGGGTTGGTGCTGCATTTCCCATATGGATTCCATTCCCTGGGTCTGAGTACAGAAGCATAAGCCACGACCTGTATTTTCTAAAGCTGGGAATTGGAAGCCGGTAAGAGAAATGGATTCTTTGTAAGAATAGGAAGCAGAAACCTAGCACCAACTCACATCACCACTTACTACGATTAGAAGCTCTTACTGGCCAAGCACCCACTAGTGCCAGGCCTGAGTAATTTAGGTTCATCCTCCCCACTCCTCACTACAAACCTGCAAAGGACGTGTAATTACCCTCTTTTTACAGGGGGAGGATACTGCGGCTCAGACAAGCAGTGTGACTTCGCCAGGGTCACCCAGCGAGGAAGGGGTCAGGCCCGGCACATCGTCTGCAGAGCTGCCCAATAGACCAAAAGAATCAGCATCGGAGGGCCCAGCTTTTGGAGCCAAACACATCTGGGCTTGAATCCCAGTATAGCTGCTTCCTTAACTGTGTGACCTTAGCTGAGTGATTTAACTGCTCTGAGCCTCCGGTTCTTCATCCATAAGTTGGTGTTAATAATGCGCGTCTCCAAGAGTCATTGTCAAGACTAATGAGACTGTGTACAAAGTGCGGCCAGACCACAGCCATGCCCACTAACTGGGAGACGGTATCACCCTTTGGGATGTAAGGGCCAACTTGTCACATGTACCACGGGATCCACGGGGTTTTGAAAGACCTGGCACTGAATAAATAGCTGTGGAATGAATGTGGGCTTTTTCCCCGTTGAAAAGCAGCGTATGCTCATAGAACACATGAGAAAGGGAAACTCGTTTTCAAAATGTCACACTTAAGTCCCACCTCTGCAAAAATAATTGCTTTTCTGCTTTTTCTTTTAGGTAAATCATTTGAGTCTTATGAATTCCTCACCTCCCAGCCAAGTTTTCTGCCGCTCAGATTTCAGCCAAAGACTCCCCAAACTGAGCCGGTGATTGTCCAGATGCTTGGGCCTCCTCCCGTGCGAGCCCATCTGAATTAGGATGGAAAGGGAGCTGTTTCTTCCTGGGCCCTGCCCGGTCTCCGCCGTCCACCATCCCTCAGCCCTGCTGCAATCAAGATGGAAGACTCCTCTCAGGAACGGTGGCCACTCAAGGTGGCCCAAGCTCAGGAGTGGGGCTTTAGAGCTGCCACTGTGTGAAGAAAGTGGGCAACCAGACCCTTCAGAACAGAAGCCTTGGGGTGGAGGGAGGGGTGTTTAACCAGATCCCCTGAAGGTGCTTCTGAGAAGTGGTCCTGGCCCCTAGCATGGTCAACATACAAGGCCCTTCATGACCTGGTCCCTGCCTGTCCCTCACTCCTTCCTGCCATCTCCTCGATGCTCCAGTCACACCAAACATCCACACAGGTCCCCAAACAATCAGCTTCCCTTTTCTGTTTATTCCCTCAATATAAAGGGTTTTTCTATTCATCCTTTAAGATCCCACTCAGATACCACCTCTTCCAAGCCAGAAAGCCTTCCATAAGCCCGCAAAGTTGGTAAGGTGGACTTGTCCTGTGTTCCCTCACCCCTAGGCTTGCCTCCACTACAGGCTGACCATGTCATTGTCACAGCCTGGTCACTTGTCAGACCAGGAGCACCTGGAGGGCAGAGGATGGTGTTGGTGACAGTAGGATAGTTCTGCCATCTCTCAGTGAGTCCAGGGGGATAGGGGGAGCTGTCCAGCCCCAATTCCTTAAAGACAGGTCTATACCTCCCAGTATCTAGAAGTGGGCCTGGGAGACAGTCAGGCTCACTGAATGTCCAGGGTAGGAAGGAAGAGACGACAGAAAGCAGAGAAGGATAAGGGGTGAGTTAATAACAGGATGCTGGTTGGGACTTGCCCATGGGTCTGGGGTGGCCGCTCGGGCTCATCCATGGAGGTGATACAGGAGGACCAACGACAACACACAGAGAAAGCTGCTGACAAGCTAGCCAGGTCCCCACAGGACTGCCACCAATCATCCTCCCCTTCTTCTCACCCTGTCTTCCATCTAGGAGCCTCAGGGAGGGGGGTGGGGACTGCTGAGACCCTTGGCCTGTGGAAGAGCAGAATCCTCTCCTCTGCCAAGCCAAGGGGAAGAAAAGTCCCCAGGAGAATCATTCCGAGAGACAGGGATGCCTGCAAGAAGAGGAGACTAGCATTTCCCCCCAGCTGGATGCTGGCTGAATGCAGCCAGGGATGAGGGCAGTCCTTGGAGGGCTTAAAATATGTCCCTTGGAATTCAAGGGAAGCGTGAATACAGGAAGTGGTATCTTACTTGTCTGGGGGTGGCCGCAGAGCCCTGTACTTGCCAAGGGAAAAGGGGCCAGGGCTTAGAGGGTTGGGAGAAAGATGGGGGACCACTGACCCCATCCAGGCTTTCCCAAGTCCTAAAGAGCACAGAAGAGGACCTCAGGGCTCCACACACGTGAGCACAGAGGTTCAAGGACAGGGCAGGGTCATGGGCTTCCCCGGGTGGCTGCCACCCAGATGTGGCCACACCTGCCCAGCCAGGGAGACAGAGTGTGGACCCCTGGTGGCTGGAAAGGAGGCTCCCCGGCCCTTCCTTGGGAGCATCTCAGGGATGGAGGGGGCCAGGGTAATCTGGACACTGCCCCTGAGGCATTCTGATTCACCTTCTACCCTGAGACCACCTCTAGGGAGGAGGCCGCCACTGGGAGGTGCCGACACACAGCAGGGAGGCGGAGTTTACGGAGCCAAAGTAAAGCCAGTCCATCTCACTGACAGGAGATGAATGAAGCAGGGACGTCTCACACCTCCCTTCCGGGAGACACAGGAGGAGGACGAAATGTTGCAGATGAGAAGGTCATTCCTCCCTCCCGCTCAAGGAGAGAGCTTTGACACAGCTGCGAGACTGATGTTTCCGACCAGGCCAGAGGAGGTTCTAACAACTGAAAGTGGCCAGAGGTCATCAGACTGCCCATGACATTGTAAGTGACAAAGAGTGAGATGCAGCAGAGGAGAGGGGTAGGAGAAAAAGAAAGCCGTGGAATGACTCCAGTCCACACAGCCGGGGTCCTTCACTGAACTAGTTGCAGGAGACAGAAAGGGAGGGAGGGAGGGGAGAGGGGAGTCCCAGGAAAGGAAAAGGAGAGAAGAAGGACAGGCAGACTTGGCATCAGAAGCCAAGACCAGGAAGCTGGTACCGAGGCGTCCCCATCCCGCCGGCCTTCTTACTCCTATTCAAGCTGAGCTTCTCAGAGACTGGACAAGGGCTCCTCTGATCCCTAGAAAGTGGGTCCTTGCGTGCCAGGAAAGGGCCTGGCTGGTGTTCTCACCCCCAGCTGCATGTCCAAATCACCAGCAGAGTCTTTTCTAAATATCCACCACATAACCTTCTCCAGACCAGGGGACCCTCGCTTGGGGAATAGGCTGGAAACTGACGGTTTTTAAAGCTCCCCAGGTGATTCTCATGTGCAGCCAGGGATGGGAACCAGTGGACAAGGAAGTTCTCAAAAGGTGGTCTTTGGACCAGCAGCAGCGGCAGCACCTGGGAATTGGTAGGAATGCAGATTTTCAGGCCCTACCCCTTACCCATGGAATCAGACACCCTGGAAATGGGGCCCAGTGATGTGTTGACAAGCACTCCAGGTGAGTCTAAGCCCGGTCAATGTTGAGACCCACTGGACTAGAATATATCTGAAGAGAGGGTGAGGGAGGAGGAGGTGGTAGACGGACTGAGAGGTAAAGAGAACATGGGGGTGGGAGCGGTAAGGGCCTCTGCAGCCAGCAGCCAGGACCCTGACATCCCATCCAGGCCACGTCCCTCCTCCCCAGCTCTTCAGCTCCCAGGAGACACATGGGCACTAGGCGCCATGCACCCCAGAGGGGCTCACTACAGCACAAAATGCTGAGCTCCCCAGAGCACCATCTATTTACTCACTCTTGGTTTCCCAGGCATGTGGGGAGTGAGGGGAGCTGCTTGTGCTCCCATTAACCAGTCCTGATTAAATCAGCTGGGCTCCTCAAAGGACAGCACCACACAAATGGAAACTAATAATAATAATTTACTAATTGTCTCCAAGCTTGAGTCACTCTAATCGCCCACGGACAAAAGAGAACAATTAAAAGTCTCCCAAATTCCAGAAACCAAGGCTGTGCCCCTCCCCCAGCTAGATGGACTGCAGGAGGAGTGCGCAGGTGGCAGCGGTTCTGTGCTGAGGAGCCAAGATGCAGAGCAGAGGGAAGTGTACAGGGAGGGGTGCATCCTGGATGGTGAGAAGGGGACAATGAGAGAACCCAGGGAACCAAGGCTGGGAATGGACTCACCCATACCCCGCAACCTTCCCCTACCCCACCCCCCTCCTTCGTCGCAGCTTGCTGCTGCTGAGAGACACACAGAAGCTCAGCCTGCAGTGGTTGAACTCCCAGCTTCATCTTTTATCCAGCAACCCCCTTCTGTACCTCCTCCTCCAGGAAGCCCTCCCAGGCTCCTGTGTGAGGAGATGGGCTGAGCACACAGGTGTGGAGCTACACGGCAGGAATGATCTGTTCCCATGACAAGTGAGCCTTAACTCTATTTTACACATTAGGAATCTGGGGCTCAGAGAGGTGCAGTGACTCGGCCAAGGTCACACAATAAACTGATTGAAACCCAGGCCTGCAAACACAAGGCTCTTCCCAGACACAGAGCCAGAGGAACAGGCAGGAAAAGTAGCTGTTCTTTCTAAGCGCTTTCTCCCCAGATGTCATCTTTTCAGCCAATTTTAAGGTAATAAGTTGACAAGAGAGTTGTTTTCACTGTGGTGAAAAGTCATTAAAGAAAACAGGGTAAAAACAAGCCTGTAAGTCATAGAGAGCAGGCTGGCTGAAGGGTCGGTGCTTTCCACAGGCTCTCTCCCCCAGGCAATAAACAGGCCCAGCCCTCCCCACCTGGACCGCCCCCAGCTCCTTCCTGCCCTGTCTAAAGCCCTCCTCCTCTCTAGGAGCCCCCTAATCTCCTATTACCAGCTCCCAGACCCACTTATGTGAGACTTAACAGCTCCCTGTCTAGACTGCAGACTCCAAAAGTCTTAATTGCTCTTTCATCAGCGGAGAAGGGCTGCTTCTTCGTCAAACAGCCAACCACTCAGCAAGTCCTTGTTGAGCTCCTACGGGGTACCAGGCTGTGCAAGGGATTCACAGATGTCTGAGGATTTGATGGATCATCCAGGGTCAGAAGAGGACAGCTGCCTGGGCTGGGCCTCACGCCAGATGTTAGGCCTCCAACAAAAGGGAGAGCCAAGTCATCCAGGAGCTCCACTAGCTGGAGAGGGAAGGCAGGGGGAGACACCCGGGCTGCAAATGGCCTCCCTAAGCTGCCTTTCCACAACCTGGTCACAAGACAGCATGGCCTGGGAGTGCTCCAGACTGATGCTTGGGCACTACTCCCCTCAACAGGGATTCTGAGAACTTACTGTGTGGTGGGCACATGCTCTACAGAGGGAGAGTAGACACAATGTACGTGCTCCTTGACCAGGTAGAGTTTATCCTCTAGTTGTGGCCAGATAACTTGTCCTGACTCTCATTCCCGCCCTGCCCCAGTGATAGGCGGATTTAAGGGTAGGTGTTAATGGGTGATGATGGCGTCGTGGGTCCAGCTCCTGCTAGCTGTCTGCTCTCTCTGACATCTCCCTGTGAATGGGTTCCGGCCTGTCCCGCCCTCTGAGCCCATCTACGGGGCTCTCCTCCCACAGCACTCTGCTCTGGGTACCAGCGCTGCCTTTTCTCCTACCAGGCCCCTCGCACACGATTTTGGTTGTCCTCCTCGGGCTCCATGAGCTGTAGCTACGGCCGAGTGATGTTCCCACATCTCCTGGGGACAACTAAGGCAGGAGGTCCGTGGGCGCCTGTGATGCTGGTCCCCAAAGGACAGTTCTGAGGGGCTCAGTGGAATAACAACCTCTCCTTGGCATTCAGCACAGAAGAGAAGAACCCTCCTTTGTCATCATTCTGGAAAGAATGGCCCCCTGGGAGCAAGGCTCTGGGTTGTCACAAACAGGATTGTCAAACTGAGAGCCATTTATTCATCCCATAATCTCCTAAGTGCCTCTGTTGTTTTGGTTTTTTTTTTTAATCATCGATTGTGTGCAACATGCCAACCCTTGCTTCTGCCTCAAACCCCCACCACCACCCCCTACAGGGAGGAAGCTGGGCTCAGAGAAGGGAAGGGACTCGTTCAGGGCACCCAGCAAGTTAGGGCACTCTGGAACCCAGCCCCCCTGGCTCCAGGTCCAGGGCCCTGGTCACTCTGCCTGCAGTGGCTGCCTCTGCTGCTGCTCCCGGCCCCTCCAGGCGGGGGAACACATCAGCCCTGCTGCAGGCGCCCGGGGACCTCGCGGTGGATTAACTACCTGAGGTCGTGCCTCGCTCTCTACCAGCCGCCACTGCGGCAACTGCAGTCAGGATGAAATAGAGCTGCAGAAAAACCAGCAGAGCCTCGGCCATAAACCATCTCTCTCTGCCAGGAATGGCCCAGTGCCTCTCACGGGAAGGGGGGGACAACGGTCTCCAGATATGGCAGCTAGGATGGAAGAGGGGAGGGTGAGGGGGTCACTTCTAGGTCCACGTTGCACCCTGGGAGGTTGGAAGCCAAGCCAGGAGGGGAAAAAGGATGTTCTGCTAGACAGAGGCCAGGTGCTGTTCTATTGCGGGAGGGGGGCAGTCCCATCTGAGTGGGGACCGTATTTTCCCCATGACATTGGTCATATTTCTGTAGGGGAGCCCCATAGTGGCCTCATGATGGAAAAGTTAGGGCTCTGCTGTGCTGATATGTCCATCAAATCTGCCCCTGAGGGGAGACATTGTGCCTTCCAGAGCAGAGAACAATGGACACCCAGCTGCGGGTGTGTGTGTGTACATGTGAGCGTTCTCCCAGACATCTCAAAGGAAGAGATCAATTTAGAGAATTAGAGGCCAGCTCACTTTGCATGGCTTCTAGGAGGCTTGTATGGTAAATAAGGATTCAAGAAAAGAAATGTTGCATCATTCAATTAATTTCAGCCTTGAATCACAGTGGCTGGGTAGGGATGGGGGGGGGATTGTGGGGGGAGTGTAATCAATACCAAGCATTCAGCTTGCTAACATGAAGCACATTTCATACAAAGCTGGACATTTTTCTCCTTGTCATACAGAATTATCTTAATTATTGTTTCAAGGAACAGCCTTATATAGCATCATCTAGTAGTCCAGGAGGCGGCTCAGAAACTCGTCACTGGAATAATTTATGATTTTTCTTTCTAACATCTTGGTCTTGTTTGATATGCTTGCCATTTCTCCCTGACAGGGAGGTCGATTAAATCACATTTATATTGTAAACGTATGCATTGCTTTTTACCCAAGGCGCTGGATGAAGAGATACAGGGGCCCCGAGGGAGGGAGAAGCCAATCCACTTTCATATTGCAAATTTCTGCTGTTCGGAAGAAATGAATGGTTGCCAGGGAGAACTGGGAATTACTTGAGGATGCAAAATGTTATTTTAGAATCCTTTTGAGAGGGTTTTTTTCCCTCCCCCACCTCTTCCAGAATTTTCACTTCTCTGGCTGCTAATGGAGGTCAGGACCAGTCTCTGTGCAAACGCCGAAGGAATGCACTTCACCGGCATTCTTCAGGGGATCGGCCAGAGCCAAATTTCGTGCTGGCCAACCTTAAGCAGACTGCTTCTTGGCCTCAAAGGAGAGTGGGGGACACGTTTAGAAAAAAGGAGCTATTCACATTTTGCAAAGCACTTCATCCTCCCGTCTGGGGCTAGATGGGGCCCCTCTGGAAGCTGGTTGGATTTGATGGAGGTTTTTGGAAATTACAGAAAGTGTTCAAAATCAAGAGGGGAAAGGTCATTAGCAGAGACCAGGAAGAAGGGACACTGCACCATCATTAACCTAACCGAACTAATTAGGAAACATTCAGGTTTTATAAATTATGCAAGACACTCAATTTATACTTTTTCAAATTCCTACCATAACATAGATAATGAGGGAACATTTACAGTAACAGCGTAACCTAATCAAGAAACCCTTTCATTAGCATGAAATCTTCCAACACGGTGTTTGCGAGCACAACAAACGGAATTACAGATGTTGGGGGAGGCTGGGGGAGGCGCAGGCTGCACGCAGGGAAGGTGGAAGGGGGCTGCTGATTTCACTTTGGGCCAGGCCTGTGGTTCTAAGAAACCTCCCCCACCCACCCCCAGCATGAAACAGGTCTTCCCCAGGGCTCAGTCTTGCAAAAGGGCCAGAGAGATATATCTGGAAGGTCCCTGTGACTCCCCAGCAGCCCATCCTGGGGTGTGAGTCAGCCAGTGGATGATTTATAAGCACCTCTGTCTTGACCCTCTAATCCTGGAAGAGTGATAACCAGGCAGCATGGCAAACCAGCCCTTTCTTCCAGTGGAAATACCCGCCCACCCCCAGAGGGCATGAGTCAGGCTCCTGTTGACAGTACTGTCCTCTGTAAATATTGGACAAACATCTTAAATGCCATTCACCAGGTGACTTTGCCTGGTACTTCTGAGATCACTGCCAGTGGACAGAAGGCAAAGAGCATGCTCCAGGCACCATGAGGAAATCCCAGGACTCAAAGGACATTTTCCGAGATCAACAGAGCCAGTTGAATCCCTACGGTAAGAACTCACTACCTCCTAGCGAAGTACCTTCCATGCTAATAGTGACAAAGCCTTTCAAAGGCTCTCATAGGCTGCATACCACTGACAGGGTAGCTTAAACAACAGAAATTGATCCCTCCCAGTTAGGAGGCTGGGAAGTCGAAGATCAAGGTGCCAGCAAGGTAGGTTTCATTCTGAGACCTCTTCTTACGGCTTATAGGCACCCACCATCTCACTGTGTGCACACATGACCTCTTCTTTGTGTGGGCAGAGAGAGAGAGAGTGAGAGAGACAGCGAGAGAGAGAGTGAGAGAGACAGCGAGCTCCGGTGTGTCTTCTTATAAGGGCACAAATCCCCTCATGAGGGCCCCACTCTCATGACCTCATTTAGCCCTATTTCCGCTCCAAAGGTCCCATTTCCAAATACCATCACTTTAGGGGTTAGGACTTTTAACATAGGGATTTGGGGGAGACACAAATATTCAGTCCATAATACCCCCCAAATGGTATGTCTACCCAGAACGTGTGAATGTGACCTTATTTGGACTAAAGGTCTTCCCAGATGTAATGAAATTAAGGATCTTAAGATATCACTCTGGTTCTAACCCTCCAGTGCCAGGGATAACAGCCTGCTCCCCATCCTGCCTTCAGAAACCTGAAGTCGGGGGTACTTTATGCTCACAGATAGAGACCCCCTCGTTCTTTCTACTGTTTCCTATACAACATAGTTGTATATGACCTCACAATTCTGGTAGCTATCTTTTGGGCAAACCAAGGCACAAGCCATGAGATGAACATGGGTGCAATATAGTGGAGCTGTCACATCACTTATTCCAGAACCATTCATGTAGTCACTCATCACTCATTCATGCATGTGTGCATTCATTCATTGAACAAGAAATTTTAAGGAACTCCTAAGCATGAAGGCCCATGCTTGGAGCTAAGGGTATGGTGGTGAAAAGACACAGTCCCTACTCTCAAGGAGTTTTCAGACTAGCTTGCACCCAACTTCTACCCACCCAGCCAGGACTCCATTGTGTGGGAAAGGGCCCAATGGGGGCAAGCCCTGCCTTAGTTCTGAGTTCCTTGAGACCCAAGGGCCTTGTATGAGTCCAAGCCAAGGGCTCCCTGGTTCTGTCCCTCATCCAAGTCTGGCTTCCCCAGCCCTGCAGTCTTCCCAGTGCAGTGGGGATATTTCAAACACCGTCATGGAAATTACCTTTGCTATAACCATTCAGAGCATGAGCTTCAACTACCCAATCTCTGGTTCTCTGGTGCAGGGAAACCCACGACAGTGCAGGAAATGTTCTCCCCTATCATGACCCACATTTCTATATTCCCTCCAGTCATTTGCAAGCAGCAGACTGTAAATTCTGCCAGGAAGAGGCCAGAGGCGATGGTGTCCGCTTTACCTTCATAGCTGTGTGGGAGGGATGGTTCTCGGGCTTCTCCCCTCTGGTTTTACCACTTGCAAAGCAAAGAGAAAGGAGCAAATGTGTCCAAATTACTCCCAAATGTTCCTCTGAAAAACCTTAAGCTGACCCTGGCTGCCAATGAATTAGTCATAGGGTGACAATTTCATTACATCTTGGTCAGTGAGCATAAACCTCTGGTTGGAGGGTGGGGTGATGGTGACCCCAGTTTGGGAAAGCGCTCACGCAGATGTTCCCAAACATCCAGCTGTTTGGCACCAGAATGGCACATCTGGATAAGAAGCTAGAGGTTTCGTATCCAGCGGTTTGGGAGTCAGGCCAAGATAGTGCCAACGAGGGGCTGGGATAACTGCTTTCTAAAGGCGGTCATTGGAAGAAGAGCCCGGGCAATCCACACCCAGCCGCAGTTCCCACTGCCCACAGACCCAGTTAGCGGAAAAAAACTTCTGTTTTACAGAGGAGGGAACCAAGGGCCCCAGAGGCCAAAGAAGAAAAGAGCTTAGAATTAACAGATTAGGGATTAGATTATTTTTGAGGCTAGGTGGAATGATTCAAGCACCGGGCCTATCCAGTGGGGTCAGCAAGACACAATGACCATCTCCATCCTATGTCAGGGCAAACAGAGGCCAGAAGAGGTGAAGCCCAGGACTCAGGGTGCTGGTCAGTCAGGGTAGAACCAGGTAGGTATTCAGACTCCAGTCCGTTGCTCATACATATACCCCAGTAGCAGCCTCTTCCTACACCAGGCTAGACCGAGCTGGAATGTGTGCCTAGCTCCAAAGGAGATAAGAAAAGTCACACAGCCACATCTGGAAGTCATATCTTAGATATTTCATGACCATAAGTAAAAATTCAAGGGGAAACATATGTTTTGATTACATCATTTTAGTACCTAAGATTTAACAAGAGGAAGAGGTGAGGGTGTGGAGTGACAGGGAGTATGAGGAAAGAAAGAGGAAGGCAGAGCCAACGTGTGGGGAGAAGCAGGAACACCATAGAAAGAGGCTGCTCCCTGCAGCTCCATATTAAATATAATCACTCTTTGGGCTCAATTCCCATGAGGCCCCACCGGGGTACAAGTCCTGTTTCTGGAGCTCCATGAAAGCCTGTATCCTTCAATAAGCCCTTTTTAAGAACTGCTTGAGCAGGCCTCTATTCTTGGCAATTAAATGGACCCAACTGAAGGCGTCGGTGACCATCTCCCCTACCAGCCCTTGTCAACGCACAGTTTTCATCCTTTCTTCCTCCCAGATGCACATGAGCATCAACCCTCCAATGGACAGCCCTCTCCTCTGGGGCCTGTGTCCAGATCCACTCCTAAAGTCATTCGCTGCAGTGTTTTCTCGACAGTTACAACTAACTCGAGTCAAACTCCCCTGATGGTGAGATGCTAGTTGCTGCATCATGGTGGACATACGCTGTGCTATTGAATTTTTGTTACAGGCCAGGGATGCAAAGGCAAACAACATTGAAGATGGAACAGAGGGGCAAGCAGAGTTTATTGGTAGCCAGAAGAGATATCAGACAGGGGAGTCAAGGTGGCTTCCCGGAGGGGATGCCGCGGAGATGGACCTTGATGGAATGTCCGCTTGTAGGAAGGGTGGGGAGAAGGTGGGAATGGCATAAGGTAAGGGCACAGGACCATGAATGCATCTAGCTCATTTGGAGGATGCTGATGTTTCTTTTCCTACTGACCTTAGCTGGTCTCATCAGCTATCAGCCGTGGCCACTAATACCTCTGGGGCACGTGGGTGGTAGGGGACAGGGAGGAAACACAGACATATTTTCTTTCTAATTTCCTGCTTTGCTCCTATCAGTTAAAGGCCAATGGTGTCACCAGATGTTATTATTACACGATGAGATATCCTGGGGATGGGGCTCTCTCCGAATTTCACAGATGAGGCTCAGAAAGGTGAAGCAATTTACCTGATGTCACCCAGCAAGATAATGAAATAGCCATAACAAGGATCCATTTTTGCTGACCCCAGACCCCTGGCATCTTCCACTGCACCCTTCTCAGGGCAGCCAGCTGTGAACATCTTTTGATTCTCTCCCCAGTGGACTCTACGGCAAGACCTTCCAGGGCCTGACCTTTCATTATTTTTAAAGCTGTTTACATATGAGAGAGAGATAAGACACATGGGCAGTCAGAAGGTATAAAAGGGCACCCAGTCAAATTTAAAGCCCTGGGGGCCACAGTGCCCTTCTCTCCCCTCTCTGCCTCTCCACCAAACCCCTCTGATTGTTAGGAAAATAACTGAGGCTGCCATCTGACTCCCAGCTGAGGGGCTGAGGCTGGGTCAGGGAACTGATGGCCTCTCCTGGCAGTGATGGAGGGGCTGGAGGCAGCCAAGGTTAGAAATGCAATTTCACAGAGGAGTTGAAGACGCGATATGGGGGGTGGTGGGGGGCAGAGAGGAGAGGAGACATCATGGTTGCAGGAGGAGGGAGAGATTCGTGTGGAGAGCTGTTGAGGGCTGGTGGCAGGCTTCCCCAGCCAAGCGTGGGGCTCCCCAGGGGGCCTGTGGGAATATGAACACTCTGCTGGTTTCTAGAGAGAGTTCCTTCTTAGGGGACTAGCTTTTCCCTCTTCTAAGTCTCTCTGTCCTTTAAGACTCAGCTCACCTCCCCCAGGAAGCCCCCTTGAGCTCCCTCAAGACTAAGCTATAAACACCTTCTCTCCACAATCCCATATAATCCCTCTATCTCAGCCCTTATGGCTTGGTACCAGGAGTGTGTGTGTGTGTGTGTGTGTGTGTGTGTGTGTGTGTGTGTGTTTCTACATGTGTGTATGTGTCTACATATGCATGTGTTTGTGTGTGTTGTGTGTTTGTGGGTATGTTATTGTATGTTTGTGTGTACATGTATTTATGCATGCCTGTATGTACACAGTAAAATCTCAACACGTGAACGCTGAATGAGTGAATGAATCCATTGAATGAATGAACTAACAAATGAGCTGTCTCTGGGACACAACTTGGAGGACGGGACCTGCCTCGCTGATTGTCCACCTCCCCCACTAGGATCTAGCCTCCTGGAGGGTAGGGACTTGGTCTGGATTGCACACCACTGGGAGCCCAGAGTCCTGAGCAAGGTTTCTCAGCCTCAGCACTACTGCCACTTGGGGCAGATAATTCTTTGCCATGGGGGCCATTTTGTACCCTGCAGAATATTTAGCAGCATCTCCAGCCTCTACACACTTGATGCCAATAGCAGGCCCCGCCTCCCAGTTGTGACAATCAAAAATGTCTCCAACATTGCCAAATGTCCCCTGGAGGGCAAAGGAGCCCCCGGTTGAGAACCATAGAGGATGCTTGGCACAGGGTCAGCACTAACTAGTATTGATGACTAACTAGCTGGCCTTCCTCAGCCTTGCAGCTACCTCTGGCTTGCCCAGGATGACTGTCAGCCCAGGTGCATTGACTCTTGGGTCAGGGGTGAAATGCCAGAAGAGTGTGAGGGCAGGACTTCAGTCCCCCACCTGCAGGATCAGTGGGCAGCACTGCAACAGGATAGGCTGTGGACTCTGGGCTCACTGCTTTCCCCCTGCAGGCAGAAGCCGTCTTTAACATCCTCCCATCCTGGGCCTGGGATGTTAAGGATGTCACTTCCTGCCCCAAGTGCTCAGCACCCATGTACCTAACAGGAACTGGATTCCAGCTCTTGAATAGAGAATAAACCATCCCTCACAACCTCTCCGTGGAGCCTACTTATCCAACAGTGCCGAAGGCAACACCCAGTTCCTGCGTGAGCTCAGTTAAACCAGGCCAAATCTCTTGGCCTTTTTCCACAACGGCATCCGTCTGAGACCAGCGTGGAAATGTAGTCTCATGAAGAGGCTATCAAATTCTCCAATCCCTACGCCACAGTGGGTAACAAGGACGTGACCTGGAGGTTTTTCACTGGTGGGAGAATTGTGATTGTGTGTGTGTGTGTGTGTGTCCCATCTACCTTCCCCAGGGGATTAGAAGATTGAGACCAGAGGCTGGTGAAGGCAACCAGGACAATGTCCCATAGGTCTTGATGGGAGATGCGTGCAGGGAAACAGTTATGACTTGGCCAAGACAGACAACTGCAGATATACAAGGTAGAATGAAGCTGGAGCATTTTGGAAATTGGACCACCCACCAAGAAAAGTGGAGAACAAGAGAAGTCTAGAGGGCTAAGGGGCTTTCATACATAGTCCCTGCACCAACTGGCATCAGCATGCTGGACACTCTTACTGGACCAAGAATATAAGAACAACGATAGTCATCATTATGGGGCTGAGACAGAGAGGACATTTGAGGACTCGCTCAACTGAATCTGCTGGGTTTTTTCCACTGACTACCTTGTTAAGTGTTTCAAGGGCAGGGACCAAGGGCCTTATGTTCCATTATCCTCCACAATGCCTTGCATATGGTGCAGAGTGCAATAACTATTGTGCATTTGTGGCTGATGGTTAAGATAACCGATGCACATTGACTTAGAAAAGTGGACTTTCAAATAAAACAGTTTGCTCCCTTTAGTTCTCTCACTTCAGACCAGGTCTGCCTGCTGGTTGCTGGGAGACAAAAACCAAGAGGCAGTTCTGACCATTCTTTCATTCAACAAATAATCCTGAGAACTCCCAGGCCACCTCAACCCTGGCCATACACATCCTTGCTCTAAAGGGCACTGGGGGTAAATGATAACAAGACAGAGGGATTTCTTTCCCTCATGGAGCTAAACAAGACCCAGAGCCCTAGGCGGCACAGCCACCATTTGGGAGAGAGGGTGGATGGAAGAAGGGCCAAGGGGGTACCAGCCTAGCTACTGAGTAACAGTCCTTTTGCACAGAATTGGTGTACATGCTCATCCCTCTCACTTAAGCTCCCTAAAAGCCCAGGCTGCACACTGCTGTCCCAGCACTTCTCCCAACCCTGCCTGCTGTGCTCACCATGCACACCCACCTGCAGAGTCTTCTCCAGCCTCTGGTGGACTAATCTGCCCACATCACAGCTTGCCCTCAGCCTAACCCATGTGGATACCCAACCAGAAGTTCCCTGCTGTGGCACCAGGGACTCACCAGTGACCGCAATCACCCATGGAGACTTGGGTCCCTGAGATGCCTTTGGCTGTGGAAGGGCCCACACCCAAAACTATATTCCCTCTATGGACAATCTGAATAGACCTATAACAAATGAAGAGTTTGAATCAGTAATTTTGAAACTATTTTACAAAGAAAACCTCAGTCCCTGATACCTTCACTGCTATATTCTAAGAATTAATACTAATTCTTCATAAATTCTTCCAAAAACTAAAAGAGGTGAGAATACTTCTCAACTCATTTTATAAAACTGGTATTACCCTGATACCAAAACCAGACAAAGACATTACAAGAAAAGAAAATTACAGGTTAATATCTCTTACGAATATGGGCACAATAATCCTCAACAAAATACTAGCAAACTGAATCCAGAAAGATATAAAACATATATCCTGCAACATATAAAAAGAATTATACACCATGATCAAGTGAGACTTATCCCAGAGAGGCAAGGTTGGTTTAACATTCAAAAGTCAATTGATCATCATATCAATAGAATAAAGATGAAAATCACATGATTATCTCAGTAGATGCAGAAAAAGCATTTGATAAAATCCAGCAGCTTTTCCAGTCAACAAACGAGAAATAGAAGAAAACTTCCTCAACCTGATATAGGGCACCTATGAAAAATACAAAAGCTAACATCATACCTAACAGTGAAAGACTTATCTTCCCCATAAGATCAGGAACAAGACAAAGATCTCCAAACTCACCATCTGGATTGGAAAGGAAAGAGTAAAACTATTTCTATTTGCAGATGAAATAACCTTGTATCTTAAAAAATCCTAATGAATTCACTAAAAAGCTGTTAAAACTAATAAACAAGTTCAGCAAGGTTGTAGGATACAAGGTCAATATACAAAAGTCAATTCTTTCTATACTCACAATGGACAATCCAAAAATGAAATTAAGAAAACTCCACTCACAATAGTATCAAAAAGCATAAAATACTTAGAAATAAATTTAACAAAAGAAGTACAAAATTTATACTCTGAAACTATAAAATACTGTTGAGAGAAGATAAACAGGGGAAAAAAATCTCATGTTCTTAATTTTGTTAAGATGGCAATTTCCTTCAAACTGATCTACAGATACAGCATAATCCTGATCAGAATCCCAGCTGACTTCTTTGTAGAGCTTGACAAGCTGATTCTAAAACTCATATAGAATTGCATGAGACTCAGAATAGCTAGAACAATCTTGAAAAAGAAAAAGTTGGAGGACTCATATTTCTCAATTTCAAATCTTACTACAAAACAACAGTAATCAAGACAGTGTGGTATTGGCACAAGGACAGAGGTATAGATCAATGAAATGGAGAAGCCAGAAAGAAACTCATATGTCTACGGTCACTGATTTTAAACAAGGGTGCCAAGACCATTTAATGGGGAAAAGACAGTCTTTTCCACAAATTATGTGTGAACAAGTGGTTAACTATACGCAAAAGAATGTAGTTGTACCCCTACATCATACCATATACAAAAATTAACTCAAAATTGATCAAATACCTATGTAAGAGAAAAAACTAGAAAACTCTTAGAAGAAAACATAGGGGTAAATCTTCATAACCTTGGATTTAGCAAAGAATTCTTAGATATGACACCCAAAGCACATCAACAGAAGAAATATAGTAGAATTAGACTTTATCAAAATTAAAAATTTTTGTGCTTCAAAGGACACCATTAAGAAAGTGAAAGGACAGCCCATACAATGGGAGGGAATATTTGAAAATCATATATATGATAAGGGTTTTTATCTAGAACATACAAAGAAGTCTTACCACTCAATAATAATAATAATTTTTTAAAAAACAAATAGCTCAGTTGAAAAATGAGTGAAGGATCTGAATAGACATTTCTCCAAAGAGATAATACAAATGGCCTATTGGCCTACTGGCACATGAAAAGATGCAGAGTATCATTAGTCATCAAGGAAATGCAAATCCAAACCACAGTGAGATACAACTTCATACCCACTAGGATGGCTAAAATCAAAGTCAGATAACAACAAGTGTTGACAAGGATGTGGCATAATTGAAGGCTTCATACACTGCTGGTGGGACTATAAAATGGTACAGCCACTTTGAGAAACGGTCTGGCAGTTCCTCAAAAGCTTAAACATAGAGTTACTATATGTCCCAGAAGTTCCACTTCTAGGTATATACCCAAGAGAAATGAAAACCTATATCCACACAGAAACATGTACAGAAATGTTTATAACATCATTATTCATAAAAGCCAAAAGGTGGAAACAACTCAAATGTCCATCAACAGCTAAACAGCTAAACAAAATGTGATATATACATACAGTAGAATGCTATTCAGCCATAAAATGGAATAAAGAAGTATTGACACAAGGTACAACATGGTTGAACCTTGAAATCATTATGCTAAGTGAAAGAAGATAGTCACAAAAGACCACATTCTATAGGATTTCATTCACATGCAAGTCCAGAATAGGCAAATCTGTACAGAGAGAAAGTAGATTAGTGGTTTATTAGGGCTGGGGGTGAAGGCCAGGGGTGTGATAGCTAAAAAGTATGGGGTTTCTTTTTGAGGTGATGAAGATTTTCTAAAATTGACTATGGTGATGGTTGCACATATTTGTGAGTATACCAAAACCATTGAAGTCTCAAAGTGGGTTTTTTTTTAAATCTTAAAAAAAACCCTATATGTCCTCTAAAACATTGAATTGGTTAGAATTTTAGAAAAGCCATCATCCAGGACCTGTAGATTATCATACTAAGTGAAGTAAGTCAGACAGAGAGAGACAAATATCATATGATAGTACTTATATGCAGAATCTTTAAAAAAAATGATAAAAATGAACTTATTTACAAAACAGAAACAGACTTACAGACATAGAAAACAAACTTATGATTACAAAAGGGAAAAGGTGGGGGGGAGGGATAAATTGGGAGTTTGGGATTGACGTATACACACTACTATATTTCAAATAGATAACCAACAGGGACCTACTGTATAGCACAGGGAACTCTGCTCAATAATCTGTAATAACCTAAATGGGAAAAGAATTTGAAAAAGAATAGATATATGTATATGTATAACTGAGTCACTTTGCTGTACACCTGAAACTAACATGACATTGTAAATCAACTATAGTGCAATTGAAAATAAAAAATAAAATAAAATAAAATAAACAAAAACAAAGAAAGAGGGACTTCCCTGGTGGTGCAGGGGTTAAGACTCCGCCTGCCAATGCAGAGGACACGGGTTCAATCCCTGGTCCAGGAAGACCCCACATGCCGCGGAGCAACTAAGCCCGTGCGCCACAATTACTGAGCCTGCACTCTAGAGCCCGTGAGCCACAACGACTGGGCCCACGTGCCACAACTACTGAAGCCCACACGCCTCGAGCCCGTGCTCCACAACAAGAGGAGCCACGGCAATGAAAAGCCCACGCACAGCAATGAAGAGTAGCCCACGCTCGCCGCAACTAGAGAAAGCCCGTGCGCGGCAATGAAGACCCAATGCAGGAAAAAAAAGAAAGGGAGGGAGGGAGGGAGGGAGGGAAGAAAAAAATAAAAGACATCCTCCACTGTAACTCTCTCATTTTACAAATGTAGACACTCTGGCCCAGAAAGGGGTGTTAACCGTCACAGAGCACGTAAGTGAGAGGGCCAGAACTAGAGCTGTGCTCCAACTGCCACAGATTGGAGGCTGCACTAAGCCTCTGACTCAGTTTTTTCATTCTCAGCCTGGGAGCTCCCCCTCATCCCTTATTCCCCAAACCCCGGCCCTAGTGCATAAGAGGAGAGGATGTGCATAATGGTTCAGGAATTCCAGGGGAGGAGGAACACTGCTCCCTGTAGCATGTTTGGAGATGTCATTCTTATCTCTGGTGAGTCTGATGGCCCCCATTAGCCTGGGCCTCTGTCCTGGCTCTGCTAAGCCCCAGGATGAAAGCCCAGAGCCTGGGTCTTTCCATCAGCATCTCACAGACTCTCTGGGTTACTGCTTCTGGAGAATGGCTGTGATGGATTGGTGATGACTGGAAGCACTTTGCAACCAGCGACAAATCATGCTTAATTCCGCTAGCGTTCATTAGTGTGACATTAATCCTGATGGACTCATTTGGGGTATGAGGTGAGAGCACTACGCATGCCCAGTTCCCCTGAACATCTCAGGCTGTTGAGTTTCATTCTGGACTAGCTGGGACACCCTTTTCTAAGAGCCTCCCAGAATTCTTCGTCAGGGGCTGGGGATGTGATTGGAAAGATGCTAGTGTCTCAGTGTCCCACTAGGGACAGAGTGGAGGAGAGAGGCTTAGGACCCCTAGGTGTGGGTGGGAAGCCAACGCTGGCTGCAGTGAGCCGGCCACAGTCTGGGAAGCCTGTGCATACTGGGGAGCTGCAGCGCTCTGGTGACCAGACACCAGCCTGTACTTAAGCCACAGTGTGGGCTGCAGGACCCACAGCATCCTGCCTGTATGACGCCCAGGCCCCCAAGGCCTCACTGCCCTGCTCTGGGGTTTGCAGGGGCTCCCCATTATCCACACGGCCCTGTCCAAGCTCCTCCAGGAGCCCCGGACCAGGCAACACCCACCTGGAATGGAATCATGCTGCACCTCTAACCCTGTGTGTAGTTGGAGCAAATTATTTCCACTCTCGGGACCCCAATTCCCTCATTCTGAAAACTGAAATAGACGCTTGATTGAGAGCACGGACCAGGTAAGCAACGTAACGAGTAGAGTAGAGGGGACTGGGGAAACTGGGAAATGCAGGCTGTATCTAAAAGATTTTGAAAATTAACAAAATAATAATAATTAACACTCAATGGACCAAACAAAATATCTGCAATGTACATTATCTGGCCCAGGACCACCAACCAGTTGGTGACCCCCACTCTAGACATTTCCCAAGGTCCCTTAAAACATTGGTGCTCTATGGTGTTAAAAACAATCTATCCCACGAGCCTCCCCCCACCTCCTGCCTCACTCCCTCCCTCACTCCCCTGCCACAGGCTGACTTTTTCACCATGACCCTCTGCGCCAAGCTTGCCACCAACTCTGTTTTTGCACACGTTGTCCACACCCCTTCTCTCTACCATCTCTCTCCAAACCCTCCCACCCTCCCAGTCCCTGGTCAAGGCTGACCTTGTCCTATTGACCTCCCATGGCCAGAGTAGCCTTTCCCTTTCCTGTTCCACACAGCTGTGCCCCTGCAGATGTGGCCTCCAGGGGCTGATTCATCACTGAAGCCTTCTGATAGCACTTGTGTGGACTGCCAGCAATGTGACGGCAGGGACCACGTGCTGGGGCATGCACAAAGATGGCACTGAGGCCCGAGGTGCTGCCCGTCACTGTGGCAAGGAAGAGAAAGGGGCACCAAACTCCCATCAGGCAGCTTCCCGGTGTGAGACACGGGTCTGTATGATCATCTATGTGAGCCCCCTTCACCCTCACAACAGCATCTGTTCCGTGACTCCCATTTTACTTATTGAGAAGACTGAGATCCTAAGAAGACCTAACAGAGACCAAAGGGGATAGTGGTTTAGATCAATATTTGCCTCTGTTTTTTGGAAAAACAAAATGGTCACAATCTCCTCTTCTCCACTAGAGTAGGGAAAGGGGTGGGAATGGAAGAACGGAATTCTCACTGGGGCAGTCAAAGTCATCAATATCCTGTTTAAGAGGGAAATATGGTTGACAAATTATGACATGTGAAAAAGGGAATGGAAACAACAGTATCCAACTCTCCTTAGCAATCCCTTCTCCCACATCATCAAAACATTTTGGCATCTTTTAGATTAAGACAGGAGATAGCCCCTGGCCTCTAATTGCTCTCAAAGACTGTAGCTAACATGTTATTAAATATGTAAATAATATGAAAGCCAGAAGAGAATTAATATTTCATATATAATGAAGTTAAGATGAATCCTCCTGTGTCTAATTTTCTGTTTTTAAATACATAATGCACTGTGGAGTCCAAAGTGATTCATCGTATTTTATATTGGTTAAAGATGTTCAAGGTTTCTCTAAAGCAGCTTCCTAAATGATTAACCTGAATATTATTATGACAAATAGGATTTGTTTTTTAAAAAATTAATTCTGTAGTTAATCAGAATGAAAAGCATGGAGTTCTTTGTTGGTGGGCCTACTTTAATGGGGAAAAGGAACTGAGATAGGGGTTGCAAATAGTAATGCCTACAGGGGTCTGGCAAGTAGATGAATGAGGCCGGCTGGGTGGCAATAGGGAGAGGTGGGGACTGCAGCAAACTGTGAGAGCCCAAGTCCCATCTAGAGGAAGAACCACAGTTGCCCATCAGAAATAGGAGCCAGAAGTTCAGATTTTTATGTGAAACTTACTGATTTATCAAGTTGGTTCCTAATTCAAATAATTTTAAACATCATGGATTCAAAAGAAGATGATCTGGGGGCTGCCAGATTGCCACCTCCAGACTGAGACATGTAGCTTGAGGGAAAGTTGCCACCAAATCCAGGTCCTTTAGCTTCAGTGGAAACACTTTGCTCTCACCTTGCCTAGATGGTGAACTAGTGAATATAAAATCTGATTAGTCAGGCTTTGGAGAGGGCAATTTGGCAAGATGTGAAGAAAGAGTAAATCCTTCAACCTACCAGTTCTACTTCTAAGAATTCATCCTAAAGAAATAATTAAGAATTGCCAAACAACAAGGTACTACTACTGTATAGCACAGGGAACTACATTCAATATCTTGTAATAAACTACAATGGAAAAGAATACGAAAAAGAAATACATATATATATATATACACGCATATATGTATAACTGAATCACTTTGCTTATACCAGAAACTAACACAACACTGTAAATAAACTATACATCAATTTTTTAAAAAAAAATTGGCCAAAACTTCAACTATAATCATGTTCTTCATAGTACTGTTTATAATAGCAATGTTGTTGCTAAAAAAAAAAAAGGAACCAACCTTAAGGTCCAACACTCATATGTGATTACTGAATTATATTATGGTGCACCTAAGAACATTGCATTACAAATATGCAGTCTTTGACAAATATGAATAGGCATTCAAAAACAAATTTAAAAAGCACGGATGAAATATATTTTAGTATAATCATAATATTGTTTTTTAAAATGGACATACATTTAATCTGCCCAGGGAAAAGGTGGGAAGGTGATAGACCATGCAATCAGCAATGGTCATCTCTGGGTGGGTGGTGTAATTGCTAGTGAATTCCATCTGTTTCTGTTTGCTTGTCTATATTTTGTGAATGATTTCAACTGAACGTTCAGGGCTTCTATATAAAATCAATAAAAGCAATAAACTCCGTATGACACGGTATGATGTAAAGAACACTGGCCTTTAGAAGTTCCCCCACCTATATCCCCATCTTCACTCTGTTGATGATTCTGTGTGGACCAATGAGGGCTTTCACTCCCTGAACGTTACAGTCCTTATCTATGTAATGAATGGTTGAGCTGCATCATTTCCAAGGTCCCTCTACAATTTGAGACCACAGTCAAGGGACTTTGGGGACATGGCAGCTCACCTCTCTATTTCTTCACAAGAATGATGGACTGCTAGATGGATGCCAAGCCTTGGGCTGGGCTGTGGACCTGACACTGTTTTCTATGAACACCCAGGTGGGAGGCAGACAGGTATAAGTAAGCATCACTCGCCTGTACCTTACCACGCTGTGTTTATACACAGGATTCTATAGAAGCACAGAGGAGGGGCACCTGCTTTTAGGACTAGTCAGAGAAGATTTCCCAAAAGAAATGATACTTGAGCTGAGTCATAAAAGATGAGTAGGAATTAGCCATTCAGATAAGGAGACAGAGAAAGGCCTTCCAGGTAAAAGAAAGAGTGCGTACAAAGGTAGAGGTGAGGGTGGGGTGCTGAGGTGGGGGAGAAGAGGCAGGGGCTGATCAAAAAGGTGCTCTGTTCCCTGCTTACGAGTTTGGATTTTAAACTGGGGTGAAGGGAGCCTTAAAGGTTTTAAGAATGAAGGAATTCATATGGCCAGATATTTAGAAATCCCCGTGGCAGCAGCAAGATGGATTGGAGGGAACAGGCACAAAAGAGCCTGTTGTAATAGTCCAGGTTAGAAACGGTGGTGATGGAGGCGTCAGACTTCAGGACCCACTGTGTCGGGGAGGCAGAGGAAAGAAGCTAAGACGACTCCCAGGCTTCTGGCTTTGATGGTTAGTGGATGGGTACGCCATTCACCAGGACAGGAATAACTGGAGAAAATGCAAATTTGGGGAAAAATCCCACGTTAAGTTGTAGGAGTTTATGAAACATCCAAGTGGATGTGTCAACTAGGCAAATGGATGAAAGCAGCTGGAATTCAAAAAAGGTCTAGCTTTGGAATTCATCAAAAGATTGGTTACAGTAAATATGAGGGATGACATGGCCTAAGAGGAGAGAAAAGTGAGCTGTGCCCAGAGCCCGGAAACCACAAGCACAGAGGGACCAGCTGGAGAAAGAGGACGAAGATGAAGGAGGCTGAAAAGGAGGATTCAGAGAGGCCAGAGGAGAGTGTGGCAGCAAAGAAGCCCCAGGGGAAGATCATTCCAGGAAGAGGAAACGGTGTCCAATGCTTCTGCAAGGTCACGTAAGATGAAGCCACTGGTGGCTTAGGGGAGGAAGTGGCGTCGGTGGGGAAGGGAAGAAACTCTCTCAAGATCGGAAGTGTGTGAGATGGGGTGGTTGGGCAGGTGTGAGTAACAGGAGATAATGCACGTGCAAGCAACCAGCAAGGGCTGTGTGCCTCCCAGGGCCAGGCACAGAGCTGGGCCCCAGGAAAAGGGACTGGCTTTCTCCCTCTGCTGAGTTCCTACGTAAAAGCACACTCCTCTGTTTCCTGAAATTGTGCCACTGAATCGGGATCATAGGGCAGCAATTCCATCGGGATGCAATCGGGGGTCATGGAAGGAAAAGGGGCTGCGCTGCCAGTTTTCCAGCAGCCTGAGTAAGTGACTTCATCTGGCCCTTCAGGACACGCTTCCCAGCCTTCCAAGAGCACTCGCAGCTGGGAAGACAGCATCGGAAAAGGATCCCTCCTACAAAACAGTGAAGGGTTTTCCATGTGTGGGAAAGTGGGTTGGGGAAAGTGAAGGACAGAAAGCCAGGGTCCTGAAGGCCAGTGGGGCACCAGACCCCTCTCCTGCCCTCAGCACTCTCTGCCTCATCTTCTAAATTGGCTCATACCACCCAGGGGCGTCTTTCTCGAGAACAGCTGGCTTCCCTGGCATCCTACTTAGGTGGTCTCAGAACAAGACCTTCAGGAAATCTGAGACAGCTGCTGTTCCAGGCTTCTCCCATTCTATCCTGATGCTTCTTCAGCCTCTGCTGGAATAGGGCACCCCCGGAGCAGTGGGAAGACCTCTCAACCTGGAGTTTCCTTGGCCTGAAATAAACCCATGGCTCATGTATTGTAGCCAACGATGTTGTTCATCAAACACTTCCAGCTCTCCACCTTCCGGACACACACTAAGATCGCCCACCCTGGCCCCTCAGCGTGGCTAGGGTCATGTAACCAACTGAGTCAATGAGTTGTGAGCAGAAATAAGATGTGCAACTTCCAGGCCAAGCACTTCCTCTCCAGTGTGAGCCCCCATGGAAGGTCTCTCTTCCCTCTGCCGTGGGAACCAGTAATGCATCAGATGATGGCTGCTTTGATAGTCTAGGTCCCAGAGCGAGGGTGACAACAAAGCAGAGTTCCAGCCGACCCCAGATGGCTTTGTAACATAAGCATGAACTAAACCTTTGTTGTCTGGAGCCACAGCGGGGTGTTACAGCGGCAAAACCTAGCCTATCCTGATCGCTACAGCTTGGCTCCAGGCAACCCTGGACAAGTGGCCTCCCCGCTCTGAGGCCAGCATCCTCACCTGCAAAACTGGGCAGTAACCACCAACCTCCCTGGGACGCTGGTGAGGATGAGAGGAGGGGGAGCACACAGATGCATGTAGCAGGCCCTCATGCACGGTAGGTGCGCATTAGAAGAGCTCAGCGCCTCCCAGGACAGAACTCAGTGCCTCTGGAGCAAGCCAACTCCAGGATCTGTGGAATTCTGCCAGCTACACAGTGTGTCCTCAGGCTTCCCCTCAGCCCTCCCAGAACATGCTTGCTCTGTCTTCCTTCTGACAGCCATTCAGAGAATTGAGAAATGTGGGGTGCGTGTGTGTGTGTGTGTGTGTGTGTGTGTGTGTGTGTGTGTGTGAGAGAGAGACAGAGACAGAGACAGAGAGACAGACAGAGACAGAGAGAGACTCAGAGTTGGAGCTACCGACTGTCAGGCTGTCACATTCCAGCGCCTGTGCTGGGACTTCCACACTCCTTATCAATAACCCTCCTTCCGAGCGTGTGGTGGTCCCACTGCAGGGAAAGAGGAGTGCACTAGTGATTGTTTGCCCCGCCTGCCCCATCCATTCGCCATCCTCCACTGCCCTGCTCTGGCCTGGGAGGCGGGCCCTACTGAGTGCACCAGCCGCCCTGTGCCAGCTGGCAGGAGTCTGGAGGGAGAGGAGAGAGGGTGGGTGTCTCTCCCCCACTCCCTTCTCGCTCAGGCCGCCTCCCGGCCGTCACTCCAGGCAGCCCTCCTCTTTGAGTCCAGCCCTCACAGCCCTCTGCCGGCACCGTCTCCCAACCCCCGGTCCCTTCAGCCTCGGGGACGGTCATGACGTCCGCTGGCACTGGTCGCTGAGAGCATCATGATCTCTCGTGTGTTCCCCTAACGCTGCTGACAGCGCAGTTCTCTCTTCACTGGAACCACCTGGGGTGAAATCTGTTTCCTGACAGAGCCATGAATTCACACCCAGGCCTCTAACGCCAGGCCCTGACTCTCCTATGACCCCACCACACCTCTCAGAGCCCCTATGCCTCCCCTTGTCACCGACACCTCCCTGCACCCCCTCTTCTGCACATGGCAGTCTGGAGGCCCCTCACCTCCACCCCGCTCCCCAGGCATGTCAAATGCGGAAGGAGGAGGCCCAGCAGCAGCCCGGGGCACAGCCTCTGCTCCGTGAACCCCCGCTGAGTTGCTCCTCCTGGCTCCCTTCCTGGCCCACGCCCAGACTGGCAAGGTGCCGTGGGGCGCTTCCTCCACTCTGGCTGACCTTGGTGCTCCGGGGTGCCAGGATCCCGGCCCGGCGGTGGCAGGCTGAGAAGGACCTGTGGATGCAGATTTATGGGAACCCTCAGAGCCAAGACAGCCCAGGGCCGGGGCGCCCAGCCCTTCTCCAGTTTGGGCTTCCTTTGTTTCACTCCGGTTTCTGCTGTGGCAAGTGTGTCAGATCCTTGTCACCCTTAAACCAACAGCGCTCATGGAGCAATGGCCCCCAGTGACCATCAATTACCACAGGGCTGTCACCTTTGAAAACATCGCCAGGCCGGCAGCATCTGCCCTGGCCACCTGCACCCTGCAGCTGAGCAAACACGGAGTGACCAGAACTGGCCAGGGTCAGCCAGGGGTGGCTTTGTCTTCCTCTCCCTCCACGGCTGATCCCTAAACCAAGGCAACAGAAAGCTGGTCTCCTTGTGAGAAAGGCCCGAAACACTTCCAGGAAAGCAGGTATCTGAGCAACTCTTGGAGTAAAGGAAACAGTTACTTCGGGAAGAGATTTCTGGGTCAGGCGGGTCTCTGTCACTATCAGCCTTGGGATCCAGAGCAAGTCCCTCCACTTCCGAGCCTTGTCCTCATCCCCATGTCACTGCTAAGGAAGGAAGTCCTGACTCTGAAGCTGGTGTAAGGTGCACATGCAATAAACAAAATAATGCAAACATTTCCGGAAAGCCTCCTGTGTGCCCAGCCCTGGGCTAAGCACTTTGATTCTACCATGTCATTCCTCTGCCATCCTATGAGGTTTCATGTAGTGATACCTCCATTGGACAGGGGAAACCAAGGCTCAGTGTGGTTAAGTAACTCATCCAAGGTTACATAGCTAAAAAGAATAAAGCTGAGATTCGAACCCTGGAATCTCTGATCCTAGAGCTCTCATGCTTTATTTTTTCATTTATTATTATTTTTTAAATTTTGGATCTCTGTGGCTTTCCTTTTTAATTTTTAAGTATGGAAATTTTCAAATATACACAAAAGTAAAAAGAGTAATACAATGGAGCCCCATTGCCCATCACCCAGTTTCAACAATTATCAACATCCTGCTGTTTCTGGTTCACCTATCCCTAACCCCACAACTTGTTTTTTTTCTTCTGGAGAATTTTAAAACAAATGCCAGGCATGGGATTTCATCAGTAAATAGCTGAGTGAACATCTGCAGAGCCCTTATTCCTCATCATCACTTGACCACCTTGATTACACTTCGTAAAGGACAATGAACAATTCAAAAGGCTGGGCTCTTTCTTGAAAGGCAGGGTAGACAGGGCAGGGGCCAAATCAGACCTGGGCTCAAATCCCAGCCTTGTTACTGTGTCTCTGTGGACCTCTATGACCATCCAACTCTTCTGTAAAATGGAGATTGTAATTGGAACTTCAGTGACTTGTCATCTAAATGAGATAATGACTGTTGGTGGCCAGGAAATGGGATGGGCTCAGAACGCTGGGTTCCCCTACCTAGGCCCAACATATTCATTTCCTAAGGGTGCCACAACAAAGTACCACAAACTGGGTGCCTTAAAACAAGAGAAATTCATTCTTTTACAATTTGGAAGCTAGAAGTCCAAAATCAAGGTACTGGCAGGGTCATGCTCTCACCGAAGGCTCTAGAGAAAGATTTATTACAAGCCTCTCTCTTAGCCTCTGGCGGTTGTTGGCAATCCTTGGCATTCCTTGGCTTGTGGCAGCATAATTTCAGTCTCTGTGTCCCTCTTCACGTGGCCTTCCCCTCTGTGTGTGTGTCTGTATTCAAATTCCCCTTTTCTTTAAAGATGCTAGTCATTGGATTAGGGTCCACCCTACTCCAGTGTGACCTCATCTTAACCTGACCACATCTGCGAAGACCATATGTGCAAATAAGGTCACATCTGCAGGTTTTGGGTGGCTGTGAGTGGGAGCGGCAGGGACATAGTTCAGCTCAGGACACTCGAGCTGCTGTCTGCTGCGCAGGGCTGGGCGTGGCTGCCCAGGGCAGGTCCAGGAAGCAGCTGCTTCTCCTGCTGCTCACCTGAGGCTGAAGAAGCCAACTCCTAGGAAAGGAAAGAAGATTCTCCCTGATACCATTTGCCCTACACCAACCATCCTGGCTCCTAGTTGCTCAGAAAGCAAGCACTGAGCGCTGGCACTTTGGAGAAGGAAACCCATCCTGAAGGATGTCCACCTGCCGCCTGCTTCCTGCTGCACGCAGAACAAAATCCTGCTCTCTGGCCCTGCCACCCTGGCTGGGCTCACCCCAGCCCGCCCTTTGTTCCCTGCCACCCATCCCCGACCTTCCTCAGTCAGTGACCCTCCTCGGGTGCCGGAATGCACTAAGGCTGTCTGCCTCTGCGCCCTCATTCATGCTCTCTGTCTCTGGGACCCTTTGCCTGGGTAATTCCAATCACACTTGGGTCTCATTTTCACCATCAGCCCCCCATCCTGAAGCCTTCCTGACCCCTCGTGCTAGTCTCTCTTGCAGCGCCCTGCTCTTCCCCTCCAAAGCACTGAGAACAGTATATATTTATTTCATCGTCTGATTACTTGTGTCCTGACTTGCTCCCCACTGCAAGCCCCGCGTGGGCACTGACAAGATGTGTTTCATCTGCCTTTGTATCCCCAGGACTCAGCACAAGGTCTGCACCTAGCAGGTGCTCAATAAATACATGTTGACTAAATCAATAATGAGGTTACCTCTTCAGAACCATCTAATTGTGCAAGGAGAGAGTTCAGATCAAAGAGAGAGGAGCTTCTCCTCCTGACAAAATAGATCCTCCATCTGGAGGCCATTAACACTCCCTTGTTATAAAGCTCCACCTCCCTGTGGCCTCCACACGGCTCTAAGCTTGACCTCCGCATCACACGGAGCCCGCATGCCTCTGCCCATCTCCTCCTTTCCCTCAGGTGATACTGGCTCTCACGGTCCTCCACGTGGGTCTCCTCTTTCCCCAGCAAGGTGGCCCCATGCATCAGGGTCGAGGCCTCAGCCCCCTCTCCACTGCTCCATCTCATCCAAGCCCCTCCTCAGGTTCTACCTCCAGGTCTAAGACCGCAAGGGGAGGCATTCCAGGCTGTCAAGGATGCGGGATGCCTCAACCTGAGCCACCACCCCTGGCTGGCCTGGCACTTATCTCAGGCTGGCCTCCCATTGCTGATGTATAGGATTCGTGGTTAGAAGCCCTGGATCCGAATCATGAAGTTAGCCGTAGGGTTGGCCCTCAACATGAAGATGAGTGGGAGGTGCCCGAGGCCCACGCAGCCAAGGCGTGGGGGCCACGTTACAGTGTGACCCGCCCGCACGCAGCACAGGACAGCCTCGCCTCCCCTGCACCCAGCATTACACTCGATTGATGTCGCTGATTTGGCCGCCGCACAACACAAGAGCTCATGGGAACCGCCAGCTAGAACCCTAAGGAGAGAAGGCAAAGAAGCGCCTATCCCTGAGGACAGACTCTGTCTTTTATGATCCAGGTTAGACCAGCAGGGCCTGGCCTGGGCCGAGTTCTACATTCCTGGGGGAAAGGCCTGCACTCTGATGACTAGGAAGAACCTAGGGGTGTGATCACCCAAACTCAAGGCATGAAAGGAAAATGCCTGCTAGAAACCACGAGCTGGAAAACACAGGTAGCAACATTAGACGCAGCTACCTGCCTGCAGGTAAGCGAGGGATACTCCTGAGACTCCTGACACCTCAACTGGGGAATCATCTTGGCCAAGCTTCCCAGCAAGGCAGGCTGAGAACCAGGTCTGGCGAGCCCTGGGCTAATTGGCCCCCTGCTCCTGCAGGAAAAGGCACCGGGATCCCACACCAAGGAGGAGGCAGGACAAGCAGAGGAACAGGTAGCACCTTGGTCACACCTGTGCTGCCTCCCTGGAAAGGGTCCCCACCTCCTCTAACCCGACAAGCCCACTTCCCCGTGCTCTGAAGGCTGCCCCCGGTGCTCCTCTCTTCCAGCAAATGAAGGTGACCACCGCATGTTAAGAATCTAAAAATCCAAGGAAACAACAAAGAGATCCAGACTTTGGCCCGTGCTTAAATAAACAGAACCAGACCTTGCATCTTGGCCTGCACTGTTTCCCTCTTCCCTGGTGACGGCATCTCAAGCCCAGCTCTCTTGCCCTGAGTGTGCCGTGGCTGGCACTGGAAAACCTGGGCTGTTTTGGAAAAGAGCCAGCCCTCCCCAGCTGCACCCCGTGGGGCAGATGTGGACAAGTCAGAGCAGGCGTCATGGAAATGTCCCTTCCGCCAGCTGTGCCCCTCCTGCTCACCCCCACACGGCAGGTCCCTTTTCCCCAATGTTGCCTGTCTGAAATGGGAGGCCAGCCCTGGAACTTCTCAGAGAGAATTCCCACTGCTCCAGTGCTGTTTTTTTCTTTCTCTCTCTCCTCCACTATGAGTAATAACTGGCTCCGATGCCTGCATGAGTCAGCCTTGCTAGAGGCCCAATTAGCTCACCCACATGTACCCATGAACTCTCCCCTGGACCCCGGGTATCAGGCAGCAGGCACCTCTCTTCATGAGCCTGGAGCCTGGCACCTTCAGAGGCTCCTCCCTCTGCAGCCACACACATCCACCCCATCCCCCTCACCTCCTGCCACTGCCCAGATCCGGCCTCATCACCTCTCTTGACTTGTTCCCACTTTCTAACAGGTCTCCCTGCCTCTGAGAGCAGGTCTGTCCCCTCCCCAGCTGCTTGCACGGTGACTGTCTGAAACCAGACCTACTCAGGTCACCACCATGCTCAAGAACCTTCCATGGCTCCCCATTGCCCTAAAAGATAAAATTCACTCTCACTGGACTTGCACTTAAGGCCTTCTCTAGAGTCTGGCCTCTTCGTCCTCTACAGCCCTCCCCAGAGCTCTTCTTCCCTGAACTAAACACCTAGCCCCACCTCCAGGCTCTGCACTTTTGCTATGGCCAGTCTTCCTCCTGTGAATATACTCTCTTAACAGGTTAATCCAGCCCCTCCCTGCTCAGGCCTAGTTCCCACCCCCCCTCCTCCTGAAAGCCTCCCTCCACTGGCTCTTTCAAGGGCAACTCCGTCCCTCCAGAAATTCTGTTTCATCTCTGTCACTCTGCCACAGGCACGTTCCAAACTGCACTTTCATCTAACTATTTTTTATAGGCCTAATCGTCTTCTCAACAACATTGTAACCTCTTAGAATAAACCTAAGTAACCAACAATGGGGGACTGTTTAAGTAAATTACAGAATATCCACATAATAGATGACTAAGTAACCACTAAAAATAAGTGGTGGGAAGAAAGACTGATATGAAAAGATAATGATTATACATTAATCTTGGGGGAAAAGGGTTGCAAAACCAGATGCACACGGAGTGCCCATTTTTGTTTCCGATATACGCTTGCACAGGAAAAGAATCTGAAAGGTTCTACCACAAAATGCTGATCACGGTTTTTTTTCACTTGGGTAGTGGGATTATAAGTAATTTTTATTTCTTCTTCTTACTTGTATTTTCAATAGTCAATGTGTATAACTATATAATAAAAAAAACAATAAAACATGTATTTTAAAGATTGGTTGGTTATATATTTTAAAGCATTTTGGAACAAGGCAGGCTAGTTCTTCACCGTTTTCTATGTTCATCACAGGACTGGCCTGCAGAGAACACACACAGTGTGTGTGTGTGTGTGGGTGTGTGTGTGTGTGTGTGTGTGTGTGTGTGTGTGTGAGAAAGAGGATGGAAGGCTATGAAGATCTACACCTTTCCGTGCTCATCACTCCCAACCCCTTCCTTCCCCACAGGAGGAAGCTGCTACTGAGAATTCCTCAGGACACGGCCCTCTGCAGGGCGGCCTTCACCCCTAGTCCCAAATCCACTGCTCAGGAGTGCCTCGTGGCTTTGGGAAAGCTACTTCCCTCTCCCACACTTTCCTTTAGGTTTTTTATCTGTAAAATGGGGGAAATGACAGTACCAGCCTCTTTTCAGGATCAAAAGAAGCAGCACAAGCAAAATACAGCTGAGGACACAGTAAATATGCAATAAATGTTTGCTGTTGTTACTATAAGCACTATCACCACCCCCATGTCACACTTAAGGAAATTAAGAGGATTGAAGAATTTAACACACACACACACACACCAACAACAAAACCCAAAAACCTGCTCAAGGCACCGTATCTAGGAGACGGAAGGGCAGAATTCAAATTCGGGTCTGTTCCCTCCATAGCCCATGCTTCCAGCACTAACTGCTCTGATATTGAGGTATGACGTGACCCAAGGTCACACAACTAGTTGGGGCAGAGCTGGGATTAAACCCAACATATACTTCAGAAAGTCATGGATCGTCATACATCTTTTTTTGTTTTTGTTTTGTTTTGTTTTTGTTTGTTTTTTTAATAGATCTTTATTGGAGTATAATTGCTTCACAATACTGTGTTAGTTTCTGTTGTACACCAAAGTGAATCAGCCATAAGCATACACATGTCCCCATATCCCCTCCCTCTTGAGACTCCCTCTCATCCTCCCTATCCCACCCCTCTAGGTCATCACAAAGCACCGAGCTGATCTCCCTGTGCTATGCTGCTGCTTCCCACCAGCCAGATATTTTACATTCGGTAGTGTATATACGTCGATGCTACTCTCGCTTTGCTCCAGCTTCCCCCTCACACCCCATGTCCTCAAGTCCATTCTCTATGTCTACCTCTTTATTCCTGCCCTGCAACTAGGTTCATCAGTACCTTTTTTTTTTTTTAGATTCCATATATATGCGTTAGCATACAGTATTTGTTTTCCTCTTTCTGACTTACTTCACTCTGTATGACAGACTCTAGGTCCATCCACCTCACTACAAATAACTTAATTTTGTTCCTTTTTATGGCTGAGTAATATTCCATTGTATATATGTGCCACATCTTCTTTATCCATTCATCTGTCGATGGACATTTAAGTTGCTTCCATGTCCTGGCTATTGTAAATAGTGCTGCAATGAACATTGTGGTACATGTCTCTTTTTGAATTATGGTTTTCTCAGGGTATATGCCCAGTAGTGGGATTGCTGGGTCATACGGTAGTTCTATTTTTAGTTTTTTAAGGAAACTCCATACAGTTTTCCATAGTGGTTGTATCAATTTACATTCCCACCAACAGTGCAGGAGGGTTCCCTTTTCACCACACCCTTTCCAGCATTTATTGTTTCTAGATTTTTTGATAATGGCCATTCTGACCTGCGTGAGGTGATACCTCATTGTAGTTTTGGTTTGCATTTCTCTAATAATTAGTGATGTTGAGCAGCTTTTCATGTGCCTCTTGGCCATCTGTATGTCTTTCTTGGTGAAATGTTTATTTAGATCTTCCACCCATTTTTTAATTGGATTGTTTGTTTTTTTGATATTGAGCTCCATGAGCTGTTTGTATATTTTGGAGATTAATCCTTTGTCTGTTGTTTCATTTGCAAATATTTTCTTCCATTCTGAGGGTTGTCTTTTTGTCTTGTTTATGGTTTCCTTTGTTGTGCAAATGCTTTTAAGTTTAATTAAGTCCCATTTGTTTATTTTTGTTTTTATTTCCGTTACTCTAGGAGGTGGGTCAAAAAAGATCTTGCTGTGGTTTATGTCAAAGAGTGTTTTTCCTATGTTTTCCTCTAAGAGTTTTATGGTGTCTGGTCTTACATTTAGGTCTTTAATCCATTTGGAGTTTATTTTTGTGTATGGTGTTAGGGATTGTTCTAATTTCATTCTTTTACATGTAGCTGTCCAGTTTTCCCAGCACCACTTATTGAAGAGGCCGTCTTTTCTCCATTGTATATTCTTTCCTCCTTTATCAAAGATAAGGTGACCATATGTGCGTGGGTTTATCTCTGGGCATTCTATCCTGTACCATTGATCTATATTTCTGTTTTTGTGCCAGTACTATACTGTCTTGATTACTGTAGCTTTGTGGTATAGTTTGAAGTCAGGGAACCTGATTCCTCCAACTCCATTTTTCTTTCTCAAGATTGCTTTGGCTATTTGGGGTCTTTTGTGTTTCCATACAAATTGCAGGATTTTTCTGTTCTAATTTTGTGAAGAATGCCATTGGTAGTTTGATAGGGATTACATCGAATTTGTAGATTGCTTTGGGTAGTACAGTCATTTTCACAATATTGATTCTTCCAATCCAAGAACATAGTATATTTCTCCATCTGTTTATGTTACCTTTGATTTCTTCCATCAGTATTTTATAGTTTTCTGAGTACAAGTCTTTCACCTCCTTAGGCAGGTTTATTCCTAGGTATTTTATTCTTTTTGTTGCAATGGTAAATGGGAGTGTTTCGTTAATTTCTCTTTCTGATTTTTCTATTGTTGGTGTATAGGAATGCCAGAGATTTCTGTGCATTAATTTTGTATCCTGCAACCTTATCAAATTCATTGATTAGTTCTAGTAGTTTTCTGGTGGCATCTTTAGGATTCTCTATGTATAGTATCATGCATGTCATCTGCAAACAGTGACAGTTTTACTTCTTCTTTTCCAATTTGTTTTCCTTTTATTTCTTTTTCTTCTCTGATTGCCGTGGCTAGGACTTCCAAAACTATGTTGAATAAGAGTGGTGAGAGTGGACATCCTTGTCTTGTTCCTGATCTTAGTGGAAATGCTTTCTGTTTTTCACCATTGAGTATGATGTTTGCTGTGGGTTTGTCATATATGGCCTTTATTATGTTGAGGTAGGTTCCCTCTAGGCCCATTTTCTGGAGAGATTTATCATAAATGGGTTTTGAATGTTGTCAAAAGCTTTTTCTACATCTATTGAGATGATCATATGGTTTTTATTTCTTAATTTGTTAATGTCGCGTATCACATTGATTGATTTGCGTGTATTGAAGAATGCTTGCATCCCTGGGATAAATCTCACTTGATCATGGTGTATGATCCTTTTAATGTGTTGTTGGATTCTGTTTGCTAGTATTTTGTTCAGGATTTTTGCATCTATGTTTATCAGTGATATTGGTCTATAATTTTCTTTTTTTGTGATATCTTTTTCTGGTTTTGGTATCAGGGTGATGGTGGCTTCATAGAATGAATTTGGGAGTGTTTCTCCCTCTGCAATTTTTTGGAAGAGTTTGAGGAGGATCGGTGTTAGGTCTTCTCTAAATGTTTGATAGAATTCACCTGTGAAGCCATCTGGTCCTGGACTTTTGTTTGTTGGAAGATTTTTAATTATGGTTTCAATTTCATTACTTGTGGTAGGTCTGTTTATGTTTTCTAATTCTTCCTGGTTCAGTCTTGGAAAATTGTATCTTTCCAAGAATTTGTCCATTTCTTCGTGGTTGTCCATTTATTGGCATCCAGTTGTTTGTAGTAGTCTCTTATAATCCTTTGCATTTCTGCAGCGTCAGAAATATGTTGGATTAAACCCAACATATACTTCAGAAAGTCATGGACCTTCATACATCTTTTAAAGTGTTAACAAAATAATCATTGTCACCTTTTTCGTGGAAAGCTGCTCTTTCAAAAACATGGCTGCCAAGAGCTGATTCTGGATTTTCCAGAAATGAGTTTGAACTGGGCCAGTTCCCCAAGGGTTGGCTGAAAGGCTGGTGAGCACCATGCTTCAGACGGGGCTCAGGGAAGCACTCCTTTGGGAACCATGGAGCCAAAGGACAAGCATTGCCAGGGCTGGACACTACAAGACACTGCAGGGGGTAGACATGGCCACCGCCCCCCCAGTGCCACCTATTTCTCAGGAGGTCTGCACACAGTTCAGGGTCCATGCAGCCTGCAGGAAGTAAGGAGCCCTCCATGTCAATGGGAACTGCATGCAGGCTGCCTTTTCAGGCTGGTAGAGGGGCTATGTCTTTACTCAAGAGTCCACCAATGACCACCATGAGAACGGTCTTGCTCTGCCACAATGACCTACTTCTGCCCTCAGTTTCTGGCTGCATCAGTCATGGCCAGTCCAGGTTGGTTAGAACATCAGGTTGACTCTGCCACTGGCCCTTTTGGGGCAAGAGAAGGAGCAAATAAGATACCCCTGAGATCTCCTGTGTGAGAAACTGTGAAGCAGTAAAACTTGCTTTCCAGCCCCCAGTCACTTCTTGGGACACAGCACTGTTCCCCTCTGCTGCCCACCCCTGCTCTGTCTCCCCAGCTCATTTCTGAAAACCACAGCACAATAGAGTCACACACACACTGTGTGGAGCCCAGCCATGGACCTGGACCCACTCTTGAAGTTTTCTCTCTCACCATTAACTGTAAGCCTGCCAAATAAATTTCACAGCAACCAGGAGGCGAATGGATACATACAGTCACATGTTCCTGAAATACTCTGCTATCATTCAGGATGCTATACTAGGTATAGGGAGGAAACCTTTCATTTGTCAGACTTTGATTGAGCACCTGATGGGTACAAGACACCGGGAGCAGCCATTCTTGTCCTGCCTGGAAACCTCACCAGGAGGAAGTCAGATGCCACCTCCATCAGTCTTGATACTTCTTGGAGTTACCCTCGGTTGTGAGAACAATGCCCACAGGGGTGTGAATTGCCCACACAACATTAAAGATGCCCACTTTTTAAAATAAAAACTGTGATTTGAGAAGTAAGCTTCGGCACACAGGACATGGGTAACACGTCTTACAATGTGATACACTCAGCATCCTTGCATCTCCTTCTGATGACCAAGTCACCACATTATCATCCTTTCCTGTTTCTCTCATGAAGACAAGAATGTCCTTGTGGAGCAAGTAATTGCTGTTTGCTCCACAATGAACAGCCCAGGGTGCCTGAGTTTCTTCTGTCTCCCCTCACGGTCTGACTCTGCTCTTCTGACAGGTTTTCTGATGCCCCAACAAGGAACCAAAGTACATAATCCCCGCCATCTTCTGGTCATACAAGTCCTACAGTCATCATTCACTCATTCATTCATTCGTGCATTCATTCATTTACTCATTCAACAAAGGTTCTCTGAGCACCTGCTCTGTACCAGGTTCTAAGTTCTCCGCATAAGAGGTCAGAAATGAATTAAGCCTGTCCCTACTTTCTTCCGGACATGTTTGCTGACCTGCGGAAAACCCACCTAACAAGGTGAAGAATTAGGGTTGGAACAGTCTTTAGAGATGATCTAATTCAAGGGTCAGCAAAATACAGTCCTCTGGCCAAATCTAGCCTTCCATCTGTTTTGTACAGACTGGAAGCTAAATATGGTTTTCACATTTTTAAATGGTTGAGGGAAAAAAGGAATGTTTCATGACACATGAAAATTGTATGAAATTCAAATTCCAGTGCCATGCTCATTCATTTACCTATCGTCTGTGGCTGCCTGTCTCGCTGCCACAGCAGAACTGAAGACTTGCAAGAGAAATCGTATGGCTCACAAAGCCAAAATCATTTTCTTTATAGAAAAAGTTTGCTGGCCCTGCTCTAGTCTGGTGTTATATGATTCATCCAACTCCACCTCCTCCCAAAGCACCAGCTCACCCCAGAGGACCAAAGGTGGCCCACAGAAACTAAGCAGCGAGCCCCAGGGTTGAGGGTGCATGTGCACAGACAGGCCCTGGAACTTGAGAACCACAGTCCTCTCCCAGGGAGCCAAGTTTGCTTAGCGATCCCTCTTCCCAATCCTGCCCAGAGACTCGCAGGTCTCCACACTCCTTCTTCGAGAGGCCTGGCTGCCCTCGTGCTGGGCTGCCAGGGCCCCAGGAAATGCAGCCCAGTCCCAAAGCCGAGCCCTGGGTCATGCTGAGCATCGGTCGCTTTGGCTCATGGGCTCCCTGAGAAGCTCCCTGGGTGCAGCTGCCATTCTGGCACCACAACTTCCGCTCCCATGGGCCAGTCTCCTGCTCTCCTGTTTTTACCCCATTAAAGCCTTCACGTTGAAGCTTTATGGAATCAAGAAAAGTTAACAAGACCTACATCATCAAAGAACACACAGCTCCTCCTAACTCCTAGGTGGCCACTTCTGCACAGCCCTCAGGCTTCCTCTGTGGACCTGGGGACCTGAGTCCTCTGCCATGTGGCACCACAGCCAGGGGACAAGGAGGCAGCGGGGGGTACTATCTTGCTCCAAATTGTATTCCTGGAACCCAGACGCCTGCCCTCCTGCTGCAGGCCCTTTGCCCTTCCTTTGGCACCTTAAATCTTAAGGTCTGCCCATACCTGACAACTCAACCACCTTCCTGTCACCTGAGATCTCACGCTGCCTTAGTCCCATGTGCCACACCCATTCTCTCTGGGATAAAACTGCAGCCAGAGAGACAAAGAGGTGAGAAAGGGCATCCCAACAGGGAACTCTACTCGGTGCTCTGTGACGACCTAAATGGGAAGGAAACCCAAAAAAAGGGGCTATATGTATACGTATAGCTGATTCACTTTGCTGTACAGCAGAAACTGACACAGAAGTGTAAAGGAACTATACTCCAATTAAAAAAAAAAAAAGGAAAGAAAGAAAGGAGAGGAAGGGAGGAAGGGAGGAAGGGAGGAAGGGAGGAAGGGAGGAAGGGAGGAAGGAAGGAAGGAAGGAAGGAAGGAAGGAAGGAAGAAAGAAAGAAAGAAAGGGAAAGAAAGTAACGGCATCCCAACCCATTACATCAGGAATGACCTGGAGGGGGCTTATTTTATAATCTCATCAAGTAAAGAAACAGACCTCTACTCCACAAAACACACTGGCCCAGAGCTGGAAGGGGGCTGGTGCATGAAACCACTCGAAGCACTGGCAGCACCCCAAACAAAGTCCTGTGCTTTCAGCCACCTACAGAGCAGACAGAAATCAAATAAATAAACTCCTGAATGGACAAGGCAGTTTCAGGTAGGGATGAGTTCTGTGAAGGAAACAAGACATGTGGACGTGGTTGTGCGGCAGAGAGTACGTTAGATTTGATCATCAGAGATGACGTTTGAGCAGAGAAGGAGCCAGCTTTGAGGACATCTGCAGACAGAGGGCGCAGCAAGTGCAAAGGCCCTGAGACAACATGGTGAATACTCAATACTCTATCTGGGGTCCCAGGGCCCACTTCCTTCCAGAGGACGTAAAGTGTCAGATATTTGCTCATCAGCCTCCCTTGCAGCCAGCACATGGCTCCTGTAGGCTCCTCAGTCAGATATACTGACCCCAGACTTTCAGTCAGAAGTGAGTGACACACAGAAATGGGGGCTGGGCAGAATGCAGGCTGGCAAGGGTGTCCCCAGTACAGTGGTCAGCCTGTCTCTAGGAGGGTAGCTGTGGTTATGGCTCCAGTGGCAGAATCCACATCCAGTGCCAGCACTGTTGGTTGGGATGGCCGTGGGGCCTGTGCCCGGAAGCAGCCTCTCAGAGGTGCCCTGCAGCATGATTTGGGGCGTGATTTCTAGTTGCATACCCTCTGATCTTAGTTTTCTGGCCCTCCAGGAAATTCACTGCACTCCATAATATTGTTTTATTAAATTTCTTTTCTGCTTACAACACTGGAAGTCACTTTCTGTTGCTTGCTACTCAGAGCCGTGACTGATACAGGCAAGTATGGCAGAGACAGTAGTGCCCACTGAATATCCATGTGCTCCCTTCCATTGCCCAGCCTCCCTTCTGTTTATGTTGGGACCATGTGATTAGTTCTAGCCAACAGACTGTGAGCACCGGTGACAAGTGTCATTTCGGGGTCTAATATATTTACCACCATGGCCACTTTGGAAGCTACCAGTTGAGACAGCAGCATGATGAAATGGAGGGAGCCTGGATCCCTGGGTCACCAGATGAAGAAAAGCCCTGCTAGCCCACGTCAGATATTGCATAAAGAAGAAACAAGTGCATAGGAGCTGAGCCACTGAGATTTCGGGGTTTATTTGTTACTGAAGCACAGCCCAGTCTATCCTAACTATTACAGCAAGTTTGAAGATCAGATTAAAAAAGGCAGGTGGCATGAAGCATAATGAATACTGGAAAGAGGAGAATAGGTGGGGAGAATGGTCTGAAATAACATTGAAGTTATTAATAATATGAGAAGTTTTTCATGATTTTATTCTAAGTGTGATGAAAATGCACTGGAGGGCTTTAAACAGAAACTGACATAGCCAAACGCTGGGGCAGACTGCCTTTCCCACAGCTTGTAGGAATGAGGAGCTTGAGGTTGGTGAAGGCGTCTCAAAAGACATCTAATCAACCCTCAGCCACTGTCACACACTCCCCCACTTTGATGCTCTTAAGGAGATACCTGGCCTCTTCTTGCATATTTTCATTGACAGGAAATGCACTTCCTTCTAGGATGCTCATTTTATTCTGGGACTTCCCTGACCTTTTTCATTTTCCTGTAGCCTCTCTCTCCTGGTAAACCCCAACAAGTGTGAACACACTTCCCATTCCTCAGAGGTCCCCTCAGAGCTTGCTGCCCTGGTCATGCTCTGCTGAACACACAGCCCCTGGACACTGGCCTCCCGAAGTTTGTAGAAGAACTGGATTCTGAAAGCGGAGATAAGAGTATGGGCTTATGGATCCAGGATCTCTGCACTGAGAGTATGATCAGCCCAGCAGGAGAGCAGGGCATGCCAGGAGTGGGTTCACACAATCTGTTATGTTCTCATCATGCTCCTCACATGGCCCCTAGAGAGAGCACAGGGAACATTTGAACCTCTGGGCCTGACTGCCTCTGCCTGCCCTTGTCTACATCCCCAGCCTAACCTTCAGCTCCATGAGCTGATGCAGCAGGAATTTATTTACAAGCTCATTATCCCTGTGAATCATGTCCAGTTTGAGTCGGGGCTTAACAAGGAGCTAAGGGGTGGTCCTTCAAACAGCTGTGCCCATGCAGCCTGGGGAGGGGATGGGCCAGGACAAGTAGGGCCTCACTGTGCCAAGAGCCAAGAGGGCAGATGGAAGCAGGGGATGGAAGATGGCTTGTGCCAGCCCTGGGGTTTGTTCTGGCTCCAGCAATTGTAGGGCTTTTCCAAACTCTGGCTTAATTCCAACACAGAGGTCCCAGATGGAAGATCTGGCTTGCAGTCATTCTTGACTCCTAAGTCCCAAAATGTACCAGCGTACTTGAGAGGGTAGAGAAGCAGCAACCCAACATCCTTCTGACTTCTGTCTCATCAGGAGTGCCCCTGCTCCACCAGCCCCTAGAGTGGAAGGTTTTATACTATAGTGTTATTCAAATGCAAATGATGACCATTAACTTATTCAAACTTCTCTTACAACCAGCATTTTATTTGATCACTGCACATAAGTTTATCCATCTCCATTTAAGAGAAAAGGGTTCAAGGCTCTGAAAGGTGAAGAAAGTGGCCCAAGGTTGACTACAGTAAATGGTGCAGTCCAAGACTTAAAGCCAAATCCTTAACTCCACATCCACATTAATCCAAATCTTAATACCGGCCTCTGCTTTCTAATCGCCTTCTGAAGTGCAGAATGATGCTATAACTGTCACAGTTTACTCCGGGAAACAGAAACTCTCCAGATCTTTCAAGCAGAAAGGGATTTAGTTCAAGAAATAGATGCCATGGAAGACTGTTTGCAACACTGGCCATGATTATTCTCCTCCCTGTATCCAAATGATGTGGCTTTGAATTTGGGCTGGTCTTGTAGCTTAGTTTGGTCAACAGAATATGGCAGAAGTGATGTTGCTCCACTTTCAAGCCTAACCTTCAAGAAATCTTGCATTCTTGTACCTGCTTTCTTAGAACCCTGCACAGTCACCATGCATACAAGAATGAGAGACCACGTGGAGTACAGACTAGTCATCCCAGTTAAGGTCACTCTGGACCAACCAGCCTGTAGACCACCTTGCACCTGACTTCAGATGCATGACAGAGCCCAACCAAGACCAGAAGAACCGCCCAGCTGAGCTAGCTCAAATCCTGATCCACAACTTTGTGAGCTAAATATATCATTGTTGCTTTAAATGACTAACTTTGGGGGATACTTGTTATTCAGCAAAAGCCAACTGATACAATACTTACAAAACTTCTGGAACAGCTAAAAAATGAAGGTTATTGGATACTTAAAGAGTGAAGTTTCTGTGAGAGCTTTCAGAAGTAATGAAGTTGCAGGATCTGCTGGAAGTACTACAGTGCTCACAGATGCTCCCAACATTGTTGACTCATAGGAAAATTCTGAGGTTGTTTTAAAACCTCACATCTGCCAAAGACCACCAATCTACCCACCACAGTTAGAGGACAATGATATGGCTTCTGCTTCTTTCCTTCTGAATCTCAATTACCTCTCATTGCAAGAACCTGGAAACTGTTTGGTAAATGTTCTCAGAAATGTAGTTCTCAGGCTTCCATCCCCTAGTATAGAAAAGAGAGTATGGAAGCAGAAAAGTGAAACTAGCTTGCCAAAAGCACAGGGGTCTACTCTGCCTAAGACATTGCTTCTGAAGATACTTAATATCAGGAAGGACTTCTTTTTCCACTGCTCCCCATTGGCACTGGTTCTACCTTTGGCATCACACAGGCATTATTGGCTCATTTCATCCTCATTTAAGGTCTGCAATGAAGGAATGGCTGAATGTTCAGGTACCTGAAATTACAGAAGGATAAGTCCCTTCTGTAATGAAGACAATCCTCAACTTCCCCAACTACCACTCTGATGACTCCATTCTTCTTGTGTCTACATCAGCAACTTTGGGATGGATGAAGGTGACAAAATCCACTTCTCCCTATTGTAGAGATGGGAAAACTGGTCCAGGAGCATTGACAAAGCACAGCGATGACAAGGTAAGAGTAAAGAGCTTGGGACCCTGGGTTTTCTCTCTCTACCTCTAAGTCATTAAGTTATGCTGGGGCCTAATTATAACAGCCCATGTTTGAAACAGACAGAGAGGAAGGAGTTGAGGGTTTCCTCCACGGAAACCAGTTCCTCTGAGAATTTGAATTTATGAGAATTTGAAATTTGAAGTGCCTGCAGAATCTCTGCTCTAGCAGGAGGATTCTCTTTCCTGCCTCCCCTCAGGGGTCAAGCTCCCCAGGTTGCCTTGGTCTTGACCCTCTTTGAACAATCCCATTCACTCCTATGGATTCAATTTCCATTGAAATACTGATGGCTCCCTGATCTCAGTCTCCAAGCCCATACATCCAACCGCCTGTTGACTACTGCTACTTGGACTGCCCACAGGGTCCTCCACCCTGTGGAGGTCCTTCTCTCTAACCCAGCACCAATCACCACCAATTCAGTTGGTGGCATCACCAAGTCACCCAAACCAAGAATTTCCCCATCTCCTAGTTTGATTTCCATAACCAGCTCCCTGCCTGGTCTCTTGGTCTCCAGTCTTGTGTCTCCTCAACCAAAGAGTCCCACAGCTGCCAGAGGGAGCTTCCCAATCACACATCTGCCATGACACTTTCTAGATTGAAACACTTTATTAGCAACCTGTGACCTATAGAATAATATCCCAACTTCTTGGTCTGGCATTCAAGGCCTTCCCTGTGCTGATCCCTGCCAACATCTTCAACACTATCAATCTCACGTTATCCCCCAGCCACACTTAACTGTCTGGGAGACCCAAAGCTGTCAAGCACCTTCATGCCTTTAGTCTGCAACACTCTACCTCCATGCCCCTCTGTCCAGGCTCGGTGCTCTTCCTGTGGGCTGTCACAGTACCATGCTCTTAACATCCCTCTTTGTAATTACCTATTAACTGTATCTACCCCACAAGATTGGAAACTCCATGAAGGCTGAGGCCATACCGCCAGATTCATCTTTATATCTCAGTCCCCATTGGGAGAGGACACCTGTAAATGATTGTTAAACAGATCCATGAGCTCCGCCAGAGGCTGTAAAGTGCACGGCAGAGAGTGTGTTCAATCCATCATAACATAATAACAATAGTAATAGATAAATATCTTTAGCACTTACTTTGGACCGGAGAGTTTACAGGCCTTATTAGCGCATTTAATCCTCCTCGCAACCTCAAGAGATATTACTGTTATTATCCTGATTTGTAGATAAAAAAACTGAGATTTAAAGAGGTTAAATAACTTGCCCAAATCATTCAGCTAGCATGTGGTGAAATCAGACACTAGTTCTCCATTTGGGATCACACAGGCATTATTAGCTCATTTAATCCTCATTTAAACCCATCCGTGGGCTCCAACCCTGGGTGATCCCTGTGGAGATAAGAAGATTTCACCTGTATGCCTGTACTTCTCCAGGCTTAAGAATAAAAGGAAGGGACAGAGGACCTGGATGTGTTGGCTCAATGCTGTGCAGTGGGATCTCCCCACACCCTCCCTCACCAGGCTAGCCCAGTGCTCACTCCAAGTCAGGCGGTCCACACCCTCGACCACTAGACATACGGCCTCTATAGTGTATCCCCTTCACAGTAAAGTCATCTCCATCATGACAGGGTGAGGGCCGGGGTGACATGGAATCCCGTCTTCTTTGGTCACATTGTTAACAAGTACAGTCAGCTTCCATATCCATGGGCTTCACATCTGCTGATTCAACCAACGGCAGATCGAATAACAGACTGCGGAGCCCGTGGATATGGAGGGCCAACTGTATACCCTACTCTACAAATATCTGGGGGAAGTGCTTAGCTAATTAAAAAATCTTTCTTGCTGCAGGACTTACCAGAGGCTTTAATATGCCAGTGCACCTTAAACAAAAGATATGTAGCATTTCCTAAACTCATTGGACCACAGTGCTCTTCATTTCCTCAGGCATCTGCCAGGACTAGGGACCCATGGAACACATTTTAGCAGACACTGATTCCGGGTTCCTATCCCTCCAGAGGCCTGGCTGCACTTGTCTTCATGAGATAAACCAGATTCTTTCCAATGAATTTTCTTCCCTGCTGAAGTTAACCCAGGTCAGTTTACATAACTTGCAACAATAGACCTTGACTGAGACATGCCCTCACTTGACCTCAGAAAGGCCATACCTTTGGCGACTGCTGGGATTTACACTCAGAGGTGGAACATGAGAGGAGGATTTGGGGAGGCCCAACCAGTCAGATGTGGTCATGGCAGACTGCAACTGACACCCACCACTGACAGGTCATCCTCAGAAAAGCATGCTAAAGGGCTCCTAACATTTTTTTTGTTTTCAATTTCCTTCCTGATTAGAAATTTGCCATTTTTAAATAAAGAGAACTGTGACTTATGTTTTTGGATTCCTGTGGCTGACTTCATGTACTTTTGATCTTTCTATCATGTTTCTGGCTGTTGCAAAGTTGCCCTTCTTCCAGGATGTTGAGGTAGGGAGTCACAGGTCCCTTCCAATCTCCACTCACCCCAACTCTGATACATACACACACAAGCAACCTACTTCTACTTAATTTCTCCCAAGTCCACTCTCTGGGCTGAGGAAGGGTTTATGGGTAGAGACAGTGCCCATCCTTGACCAGTGAATGCTCCATATTGGTTTCTAGGAGAATCAGAAGCCCTGGCTTGCAGAATATCCCCCCTTCTCCTCACCATGCCCCCACCCCAGGTGAGCTGAAGCTGTGTTTTCTTAGCTGACAGAGCCCATTTAGAATGTGAATGGAGATGGGCTGGTTGCCACCAAAATGGCATCAAGGGTGGACAGAATTGTACTAGGTTTCTCCAACTCTCCACCTGCAAACTGTCCTCACTACCTGAGCCATGCTGCATGGCCACGCTAAGAGAAAAGGGGGTGACTTGGAGATACAGCCAGACGTGGTCACTCCATATGGGAGGAGATGCTGTTCCCCAGAGCCCTGGGCAGCAAAGACCACTCATTCCCATGCTCCCCAAATCGCAGGCTGGGAACAGGTCCATCCTGTCTCTCACTCCACACCATGACTCACCACCACATGTGAAAGCCTCCTGCTCCTTGAGGCTTGTGCCACCTGGCGACAGTACCACACTGCACACATCCTATGTGAGTCATCCACCATCCTTCCAGTCCGTCACCAAGATCACTGAAGGCTTTGGCACTGGGATGCAGCCCCCATCTCCACCCAGACCTTACCCTGGTGACTTCAGTTCCCACATGAATGTCCCATCCAATACCTCGGATGCTCAGTTCCTTAATCTCATCCATGATGACCTTCTCCCTCTCTCCACTCCAGCCAGCCACCACATATTTGGCCATACGCTGGGCTTTGTCATCACCTCAAACTGGCCTACTTCTACTACTCTGAAATCATAAATTCAGCCCAGCCCATTCTTTCTGTTTTGCAATTTTTTGTTATGATAAAATACACATAACATAAAATTTACCATCTTAATGATTTTTAAGTGTACAGTTCAGTGGTATTATATATATATTCATATTGTTATACAACCATCCTCTGTAACACTTGTTATTTTCTGGGGTTTTTCTGGTTCTTTTTTTTTTTAAGATAACAGTCATCATATGGGTGTAGGGTAGTATCTTATTATGGTTTTGATTTGCATTTCCCTAATGGTTAATAATATTGCGCATCATTTCATGTGTTTATTAGCCATTTGCATATCTCCTTTGAAGAAATGCCTATTCAAGTCCTTTGCCCATTTTTGAATAAGACTGTATGGGTTTTTGTTGTTGTTGAGTTTTAGGAGTTCTCTATATGCTCTGGATACTAATCCCTTACCAGATATATGATTTGCAAATATTTTCTCACATTCTGTGTGTTGCCTTTTTATTCTATCACTAGTATCTTTTGATGCACAGTTTTTTAATTTTCATGAAGTCCAACATGTTTATTGTTGTGTTGTGGGTGCCTCTGGTGTCATGTCCAAGAAATTACTGACAAACCCAACATGATGAAGCTCTTGCCCTATGTTTTCTTCTAAGAGTTTTAGATGAAAACTCTTAGAAGAAAGAGTTAGTGAGTGCTCCAGCTTTGTTCTCCTTTTTCAAGATTGTTTTGTCTATTTGGGGTCCCTTGAAATTCCATATGAATTTTAGGATGGATTATTCCATTTCTGCAAAAAACATTCATTGGAATTTTGATACGGATTGACTTGAATCTGTGGATCATTTTGGTACTGTGAACATCTTAACAATATTAAGCTTTCCAATCCATGAACATGATATGTCTTTCCATGTAAGAGTTTTCATTCTTAAGTATTTTTATGCTATTATAAATAAAATTTTTTTTTAATTTCCTTTTCTAATTGTTCATTGTTAGTGTATAGAACTACAACTGATTTTTGTGTGTTGACTTTATTGAATTTGTGTACTAGTTCTAACAAATTTTTGTGGGATATTTAGTGTTTTCTACATATAATTCATATCATCTGTGAAAAGAGATGATTTTACTTCTTCCTTGCTGATTTGGTTGTCTTTATTTTTCTTGCCTAATTGCAGTGACTAGAACTTCTAGTACTGTGTTGAAGAAAAATGGTAAAAGTGAGCCTCCTTACCTTGTTGCTAATCTTAGAGGAAATGCTTTCAGTTTTACACTATTGAGTATATGCTCACTGTGGGTTTTTCATATAAGGCTTTTAGAATGTTGAGGTAGTTTTCCTCTATTCTGGTTTGTTGAGTGTTTTTATCATAAAAGGGTGTTGAATTTTATCAAATGTTTTTTCTGCGTCAATCGAGATGATCATGTAGGGTTTTTTACCCTTCATTCTGTGTGGTGTATTACATTGATCCGTTTACATATATAGAACCATCCTTGCATTCCAGGAATAAATCCCACTTGGTCATGGTCTATAATCCTTTTAATATTCTGCTGAATTTAGTTTCTTAGTATTTTATCAAGGATTTTTGCTGCAGTGTTCATAAGGATACCAGCACATTCTTTAATGAGCATCTCCAATTCTTCTGCATCTCTCCCTCACAAATGCTCTAGGAAAATTTTTAACCTCATAGAAGCCTATTTTCTCTTGATCCATCTACATTCTCCCAAACTATCCCCCTTTTGGCCTTATACTTTTCTCTCTCCATTGAAGGCCCCAAGGTTCATTATTTTATCCATTCTCTTGTCAATATTGTTTACTTTTTGACTCTTCTCATTCCTAATAAAACCCCAACCCCATATATATTTCATTCTCTGATATTTTTCACTTCAACACTTGGGGACACAGAGCATAACCAGAAAAAAATCATATACAACCATGACTGTGAGTGTCATTGTAAATTTTGGGGCTCTAACTTTGAGTGAGCCTCATTATCCTGGTTCTAGTCATTTATTTCTCCCTCTCCCTGCAACTCTCTATAAACTCCACCATGAGCCCTCTTGTGTAAGCAGAAGACCATATTTCCTTGAAAATCAGAAGCATCAGACATTTCCTTTCAGGCCCCATTCATTCCCACCTGAACCCACCCTTGCCTTTTTCCTCCCTCTTCCAATAAGAGAGGTGCTCATTCCTGCCCAAAACTATTCCCACCCCTATGTTCTGGATTCCAACCTTGTTGGCCTTCACCAAAAAAAACCCACTTTCTTGATGATCCCTTGTAGTAGCCAGACTTCAAAGACACGTTCCACCACCAATGAACTATTCCTCTGGTATTCAGACCCTTATGTAGCCCCTGCCACACTAAATTTGTCCTGGCCACATATAACTAAAAGAATGCAATGAAAGTAACTCTACATGACTTCCAAGGCTAGGTCATAAGAACCTTGTGACTTTTGCCCTGAGCTCTTGGGACACTTGATCTTGGGAACCCTGAGCCACCATGTAAGAATTCTACTACTCTGAGACCACCACGCTGTTAGGAAGCCCAAGTTAGCTACGTGAAGAGGCCACATGGAGAATGAGTGATGCTGGCCAGATTCCTGGCTGTTCCAGCCACCCCAGCCAAGAGGTCAGACATGTGAGTAAAGAAGCCATCTTACACATAGAGGACTGAGGTCCCACACAGCCCCAGCCATCTTCTGCTGCCAAGTCTCCAAGCCTTTATCTAAATCCTTAATCTCTCTGTAGTATTCCATGCCGTGAGCCACTCCCCCTTTCTTGAAATGTTCTCCTTGCCTGGCTCCTCCAGTGCCATTCTCTTCTAGCTTTCTAAGAATCTGACTGCTTGTTCTTAGTCTCCATCATGGCCTCCTTATCGTCTGCCACTCTCTTTGTTATTTTTGTGGGGGAGCATATAGAAGTAATATGTTTTGAACATTCAAAAGATGTAAAAGTGTGTACAGTGAAAAGTTTTCTTTCTCACTCCTATCTCTCAACCACAAGATTCTTCTCCCTGGAGGCAATCTTTTTCAAATATTTGTCCACAGACATATTAGGTATAAACATGCATATATCTACAAATTCTCCCCCCACTACACACACACACCTTTTTTCCCCACAAGACTGGCAGCATTCTATATACAATAAAATACACCTTGCTTTCTTCACAACAATATATCTTAGAGGTCTTTCCATATCAGTACGTCACAAATGTCTTCATCCTGTCTATTATACCTACATAGTATACTTTTCTATGCATGTACCTGATTTATCTCATCATCCCTCTTTTTGTGCCTGTTTGGGGTGCTTTCCATTTTTTTTAACTTTGAGCTTTTTTTTTTTTTAATTAATTATTTATTTATTTATTTTTGGCTGTGTTGGGTCTTCGTTTCTGTGCGAGGTCTTTTCTTTCTAGTTGCGGCAAGGCGGGGGACACTCTTCATTGCAGTGCGCGGGCCTCCCACTATCGTGGCCTCTCTTGTTGCGGAGCGCAGGCTCCAGACGCGCAGGCTCAGTAGTTGTGGCTCACGGGCCTAGTTGCTCCGCGGCATGTGGGATCTTCCCAGACCAGGGCTCAAACCCGTGTCCCCTGCATTGAAAGGCAGATTCTCAACCACTGCGCCACCAAGGAAGCCCCTCCATCTTTTGCTATTTCAAGCAATGTTGTAATAACTAATCTCATATGCATCATTTTTCACGTGTGAGAATCTTTCCATAGGATAAATTCTTAGAAGTGGTTAGGTCAAAAGCATTTGCAATGTCAGAAGATATTGCCAAATTTCCCTCCATTGAGCTGTACCATTTCCACTCGCATCACCAATGCATGAGCATCTGCTTCCCCATACAGTGTGCTATCAAACGTTTTGATCTTGGCCAAACTGAGAGATGAAATGATGTCTTAGTGAAACTTTAATTATATTTCTCCTATTATGAATAATGGGGCATCTTTTCTTAGGTGTCAGTAACTCTGTACACCTTGTCCATCTTTCTTCTGTGTTGTTGATCTGTTTTATATTGATTTGTGGAAATTCTTTATATAACAGGGAAATAAATTCTGTCAGTGGAGTTGTAAATACTTCCCAAGTTTGTCTTTTGACTTTGTGTATGTTGGGTTTTGCTGTACGGAAGTTTTGTTTTAATAGTTAAAATTATCAGTCTTTAGTTTTATGGCTTCTGAGTTGTGTGTTGTGTTTAGAAAGCTTTAAAACTCTCTCATGTTTCTGGTACATTTAAGGTTTCATTTTGTTACATTTACATCTTTGTTTCATATGGAATTTATTCTACTATAAAGTATGAGGTATGGATCCAACTTTTTTTCCAGATGGTACTCCAGTTGCCCCAACCCCATTTATTGAATAACGCATTTTCCCACTCAATTTGAAATGTCATATTTACCTTAGACAATATTCTCCTGTATAATTTCTGGAATTATATTTTGTTCCACTGAGTTGTCCAGTACTATGGTTTACTCAATATAGCTTTATAATACAATTTAATTTCTGATAGGGCTAGTTATCCCTCTTTACTATTCTTTTCCAGAAATTTTGTGGCCATTATTGCTGTCAAGGAACATGGAGAGTCTGAGGGAGCTTTTACTCTGCTTGCAAGCCAACAAGTTAGCCTGCCCTGTTTCCTGGATGCTGGCAGAAGACATGAGACTTCTGGGTCAGAGACAGAGGACTTTATTACTCACGACAATAGCAACAGCCAGAGTATCAGCGTTTGTGACAGTCCCACGAGCCCCAGTTCTCACAGGGTGTCATAACAAAGTCTGGGTGATGCCTGCACATGCAGCGGGTTGTGTTATAGGAGAAGAAACTTGAGTTTAGGGAACCCAAATCTTCTATAATGGGCAGTAAGCCTGCCTGGGTTTTGCTCCAGAGGGAGACCTTATCTTTATTCTACTGGCCAGCAAGCAAATTTGCCCAGTTCTCCAGAGGGAGACACTATCTCTACTTTCCAAGTGTGTTCAGTACACAAACATCCCTGAAGAGACAGTCTGGAACAGAGGTAGTCACTGCTTCTGCTCACCCAGAAACATGAGAAGCCCATGGAGAATTGTCTTTTCAACACTTGTTTATTTTTCCATATGAACTTGAGGATCAGTTTGTCTAAAAACAACAAAGGCTTCGTTTTTATGGAGAATCCTATTGAATTCTAAAATTATCTGAGGGAGAAAGGACAATTTTATGATGTGAGTTTTTCCTATCCAAAAACATTCAAATGCTTTTTTGTCCCTTGGAAGCATTTTAATGCTTTCTCCACTTAGATTTTGCACATTCTTGTTATGTTTATTCCTAGGATTTTTAAATCTTCTTTTTTTGTTGCTATTGTCAATGTTTTCAATTCCCATCTTGTCTCTAACGGGTTGTCATTAATTCCTGCTCTTTAAATGAATGGTTTTCCTCCAGGGTCCCTTCTCGAACTTCTTCTCTTCTTACTAAAAGACTTCCCTGGATGGTCTCATTCTCTCCCAAAACTTCAGTGAGCATCTGGCAGCCGATGCCTCTCGTTCTGTCATCTCCAGCCCTGGTCACTCTCAGGAGCTCCTGACACATATGCTGTGGATGCACCCTGAGTACTTCACACCCAGCCAATGGTGAAAGTAAACTTCTCATCCTTCTCCCCAAACCAGTTCCTCCTCTTTTACTCTAGCCTCAGTCAATGGTACCAGCATTCCCCCAGTTGTCTCCCAGCAGAAAGGGGAGGCTTTCCTTCACCCTCTTTTCCAATCAGTCGCCAAGTCCTGTCTATTCTTCCTCCTCAATTCCTCTTCAGCCTGTGCCCTTACCTCCATCCTCACTGCCATGACCTGAGCTCCTCGCAAATGACTGGGGAGCCCACTAAGTGACCACTTGGTCTTGCGTCTCCTCTCTGGTATCCATTCCTATCCTGCTGCAGGAGTGGCCCACAGTTTCGATCACGCCATCTGCCAGAGGTTCCAGGATAATATAGAGACCACCATCCCTTCCTGCCAGCTTGGCATCCCCTGGCCATTAGCGACCTGGCCCCTCCCACCTTCTTGAACTTCAAGTCTTCCATTCCCACGCTATCCTGCACCCATGCATTTGCACATCCCTGTGCCTTAGCCCCAGCCTTCACCTGGAATATCCTAACCCACCATGACCCTCTTTACCCGACTACCTCCTACCTCTCCCTAAGGTTTCAATTCAGACATCAGCTCCTCCAGACTTCCTGACACCCTCATCTGCATGAGATGCTTTCACTCATTCATTTATTTCCTCATTTCAGCAGGCATTTATTTGGTTCCCCACTTGCCAGCTCGGTACCACAGATACCAAGATGAATTGAGAACACGTCACTGCCATCTCGGAATTCACTATCTCAGTTATTGTCATTCAGAATATGGTCTGGAATCAGCATACCAGGGAGCTCGTTAGAAGTTAGAAACCAGAGACTCAGGCCCCATCCTAGACCTGCTGAAGGCAATCTGCATTTGGACAAGATCCCCAAGTGATTCAGGTGCAAAATAAAGTTGAGAAGCACTGATCCAGGTGACATGTAAACAGAGAAATACAATAAACACAATAAACGAGGTAAGTGTAACCTTAGAGCAATGCAGAGGGTGTTCCGAGAACATCGGGAGAGAAAACTCACTGAACATGGAGGGAGGGAGGGAGAGAGGGAGGGGCTGGAGAGGTGAGCTCAGGACGGAAAAGCAAGTTGGAGTTGGCGAGAGGGGTCTTCCAGGCAGAGGACACAGCTTGTGCAAAGGCATGGAGGGAGGGAAGTGTGTATGCTGGATTGGGAATGCAGGAACCATTGGGTGCTAAGTGCAAGGTCCTAACACAGACTCCTGAGAGAAAAAGCACACTCCAGCTTCACTTCCTAACACTCCACCCTAAACTCATGGCCCATCCCTTCAACTACCCACGGCTGGGGGCGGGGAGGTACCACTTCCTCAACTGCCAGGCCAAGGAGCTTAGGCATGCACTATTAAATCCCTGCCAAATAAAACAGTTTGCATTTCAAAGGCACAATTTGCTGGATTTGAGTGTGAGGTGTCTTCAACGGGGAACCTGATTAGGGATCACAGCTGTGCAGGCCAGGGGTGACACCAAACCAAACTCAGGCAGAGGCAATTTGGGTGGAGAGGAGAAAACAGATTCCAGAAAGATTTGAGAGATCAAGTGGTAGGGATGGATGTGGGAATGATGCAAAGAAAGGAGCAGGTATAATTCTCATGACACAGGTTTGTGTTCATGAAAGTAAAAACCAACCAAGGCAGGGGCAATAGGAGAAAGAACCAGCATGGGAGCGAAGTTAATAAGTGCCGGTATTTACTGGTCCAGTGTTGAGCACGAAAATCAGTACTTTGCATGGATTTCCCCACAGCAGGGACTATTACTGTCCTCAGTTTACTGAGGAGGAAACAGACACAGAGAAGTTAAATTATTTGTCCAGAATCACACAGCAAGAAGTAGCGGAGCTGGGATCTGAGATGGGGCCATGACCACTTTGTCACCCTACTTTGTGGACTGGCTGCTGACGTGCTGGGAGCTAAGGGCCTGCAGACTTGCAGCGGGAGAAGGATGAGAGGGACAGCAGCTCAGGTGGGCCATCCGGTAGGGTGTCAACCCATAAAGGTTGCCAGAGCCCTTGAGTGGATGGACAGGACGATGCAGGAAGTGGATGCGGGCGTGCTAGGGTTGGTGACAGTGGGTGGGGCTCCACAACCACAAGGCTTCTCAGTGCCCCTTGTGCAGCCATTTGCTGGCTTAGCCAGAGCCCAGCATTAGGCAGATAACCCAGGAAACTTAGGAACCAGCCTCTCCTTCTGGGACCCAGGGCAGAGACTAGGGAGAGCAGGAGATCCTTATCAAAGAAGGGAGACAGACGAGCCAGAGCCAAGCAGGAGACGGGCTTCAGGGGTCAGAAAGCGGACATAATACTTCACAGGCCCTTCACCTCCCACCTCCCACCTCCCACCGCAGGGATTCCACTATAGTGGCACTCTGCCCCCACCCACCCCACCCCAGCTGTGCTGACAGCAAACCCTTTCTGTACTTTCTGACTAGGTAGTAATACCACCTCCAGACCACCATCTTCTCAACTGTAAGACAAAGGCTGTGACACCCTCCTCTCAGTAGGACCAAATGGTCCCTCCACAAAGAAGGTACTAGACAGATTGCAGGGAGTTTCCACATCGCTGGCAGTACCCCCAACACCCCGCAGTGAGGAAGGTCTCTTCACTGTGGGTATCAGGGCCAAAGCTAGCCAGGAGAACCAAGGCCCTCGCACTCCCAGCTCAGGCCCCAGTGGCTGGGCGTCCAGGCTGGGACTCCTGGCTAGCTGACAAGGGCTCCCCAGGGAGCCCCTGCCTCTCACCTGGGCTGGCAGCCTCAAATATTCATTGAGGGGGGCGGGACAGCTGAGGGGGGAGAGCACAGCCTGAAGGGGCCCCTGCGGTTCAGCCCCAGCCCATTACAGCCGCCTGAAACAGGCCTCAAATTTCCAGAGCTTCTGGTTTTGCAAGGAAATGCAGAAATTCAAATCTTTATGTGAATCACCAGGTTTTTAAATGTAGACAACTAATTTATAAATAGTGTAAACATTGGGGTGGCTAGTCTAGTCTAGATCATGTCTAGGATTTGAATTAGGTATTACGTCACCTCAGCCTTTGGCAAGGACAAGGATGGCACCTGGCCGTGCCTCTGAGTGTGCACGGACACGGCCATGTGTGTTCCTACATATGAGCATGTGAGCAGGGCATGGCCACAGAGTCCACAGTGATGCGTGTGTCTGTCATCACACGCAGAGATGTGTTATAGGTAAGCCCGTGAGTGAGCACGTGTGCTCGGTTCTCACGTGCGCATCTGTGAACCGCATGAACAAGCACAGGCTTAAAATGTGTGACAGCACGTGTGACCATGAGCTCGTGTGTTCGTGTGAGTGCGCACATGTGTGTTAATGCACTTGCACGTGCACTCCAGAGTGGGCCCGTGTTTGCACACGTGAAAGAGCCACTACCCCAGAGGGGAGCTGCGAGCACACGGGTGGCCACAGGAGCGCGCTCGGGGACGCACGTGCGCGCTCCCGCGGCGGGGGCGGCGGCCTTGGCCTTGCGGAAAGCAGAGCCTCCCTCCTACCCCGCTTGGGTGTCCCGCGCCGGCCGGCTGGGAGGAGGGAAGGGGCGGCATGACAGCTGCGCCCCAGGCGCTGCGGGAGGGAGGAGCGCAGCGCGCAGCCGCGGCCATTAGTCACCAGATGTCACCTTCTGCTGCCAAGGCGGCGCCGGGCGCAGACAATGGCCTCGCGGGACGAGGGGCGGGCCGAGCCGGCCCCCGACCGACCCCAAAGCCGCGGCTCTGCTGACACCTACAGCCCCGTGACCACCCTCGGCCTGCCCCTCTGCGCTCTGCGACGCCGGGCTGCCGCTGCCGAACCCCTTGGCTCTTTGCCTTACCACCAACCACCTTCTCCACGTCCCCTCCCGTTGTCTGCTTTACGCCTCATTTTTCACGATGGCAGGACAGGTGTCACCTCCTCCAGGAAGCATTTCCTGGACTGCCCCTCTCTAGTTCTCACAGCCCTCTCTCACCCCCGCCCCAACTTAGATACCAGTCTTGGGGCCAGCCCTGTGCTCCCAGACTGGCTCTGTGAGGTCAGCACAGACTATCCTTTCTTCCCCTGTGTCTGGCACAGCGCCTGGCACTCAGGGCTGAGTGCCTAGAGTGACATTTGGTGCCTTCTAATTTGCAGGGGAATCATGCAAGATGTTGAAGATCACTGCCATCCACGCATTGGTGCACTAGACCCTTCACCCCAGAAATCCAACCAGGGAATCACTGAGCTTTTCCCTGGGCACAGATACCCCTCGAAATTAAAGTGGTGGCGTGAGGCTACCTCCTTTGCAGCAGGGGCCTAAGCGGTGGCAGAATTTTGGGGGATCATTTTTAAATGCCCACCACTGCCACAGTCACGGCTTTTGGTACACAGCCTCTGCTCACTGCTGACATTGGGGTAGCCAAGCGTGGAGGATGAGGATGCAGGCCCAGAGAATCCTCCTTGGACCTCAGGATCCTAGGCCAGAGGTGCTCAAACTTCTTCCGTAAAGGGCCAGAAGGTAATTACGTTAAGACTTTGCCAGCCACTCTTTCTCTGTCACTTATTTTTCCTTATGTAAAAATCATTCTGAGCTCCGAAGCCCTACCAAAACAGGCTGCATTCTGAGTTCTGAGGTCCTACCAAAACAGGCTGCAGGCTGGAGTTGGCCCTAGTTTTGCGATAGTTTGCCGCAGCTGTCCTAGCCCTGCAGAATATCAGTTGCCAGGGAAGCGTGGTAGCATGGCAGAATGCTTGGGTCAGGATCAGGGCCAAACCAACCCAAACTGGAATCCCAGTTTTTACTCCTTGAGTGAATCCCTTCACTGGCCAAGCCTCAGGGGTAAATGGGAATGTCATTAGAACCGACCATGCAGGTTTGCTAGAAGGAGAGCATGGGTTCTAGCATGGTGCCTGGCACGTGGGCACCCGCCAACTGCTGCCCTCCCCCTCCCCTTCTGCACTCACCCAGTACATGTGTGTGTGAGTGTACACGTGCACACACACACACACACACACACACACGGCCCTCTAGCAAGAAGAGGCTGACCCATGATCTCTGGAGATATTGCCATAAGGTGAGGATGTCATTCGAGCCAGACAGACTGGGGAATCCTGGCTGTGTGACCTCCAGCAAAATAGTGAACCTTTCTGAGCCACAGTTTCCCCATTTAAAACCAAGATAATATCAGTACCAAGTTCCTGGCATTGTCATGGTGACTCGCTGAAGTTACCAGTAAAGGCACTCAACAGAGTACCTGACATAGGTTAAGCTGGACAAGTGCAGCAGTGTCATTGTGGCTACTGTGGTGTTCCCTGATGGGAAAGCAGCCTGCTTGAGAAGAGGTATGGGATCCTCAGCCCCATGAACAGGGCAGGTGAGGGGCAATGACAAACGAGTCAGGAGAGGCTGCCTGGAGGAGGTGCCAGCACTACCTCAGCCCTTGTCTTAGAGTCACCTGGTCTCCCTCAGTCAAAGGAGCAGTGACTGGATGGGAAGGATGGTTGATTTGTGGAGCCATTTCTTTCCCTTGGGAACAAGAAACCCCAGAAACAGTGATAGGGAAGAGGCCTCCATTTCTGATCAGTTGGGATCAGACTAGCTGAACTCTGTGAGTTAAAAAGCCAGACAACTAGTAGAGTAGTTTTGGTTTGGTTTCTTTCTTTTTTCTTCATTATAAAAGTAATTCTTGTCCATTGCAGAAGATATAGATAAGCCAAAAGAAGAAAACAAGTAACACCCAGTCACACCATAAAGAGACACCATCATTAGAACCTTGCACCAAAGCTCCTCTTAGGTCAAGAAATGGGAAGAAGACCTAAACAGACATTTTTCCAAAGAAGACATACAGATGGCCAAGAGGCACATAAAAAGATGCTCAACAGTGCTAATTATTAGAGAAATGCAAAGCAAAATTGTAATGAAGTAGCACCTCATATCGGTCAGAATGGCCATCATCAAAAAGTCTGCAAATGATAAATGCTGGAGAGGGTGTGGAGAAAAGGGAACACTCCTACCCTGTTAATAGGACTGTAAATTGGTGCAGCCACTATGGAGAACAGTACAGAGGTTCCTTAAAAAACTAAAAATAGAGTTACCATATGATCCAGCAATCCCACTCCTGGGCATATATCCAGAAAAGACAAAAACTCTAATTCGAAAAGACATGCACCCCAATGTTCAGAGCAGCACTATTTACAATAGCAAAGACATGGAAGCAACCTGAATGTCCATCGACAGATGAATGGATAAAGAAGATGCGGTGTGTATATATATATATATATATATATATATATATATATATATATATATATATCACAATGGAATATTACTCAACCATAAAAAAGTAAAATAATGCCATTTACAGCAACATGGATGGACCTAGAGATTATCACACTAAGTGAAGTAAGTCAAAGACAAATATCACATGATATCACTTATATGTGGAATCTAAAAAAATGACACCAGTGAACTTATTTACAAAACAGAAACAGACTCACAAACATAGAAAACAAACTTATGGTTACCAAAGAGGAAAGAGGGGAGGGATAAATTAGGAGTTTGGGATTAACAGATACACACTACTATATATAAAATAGATAACCAACAAGGTCCTACTGTATAGCACAGGGAACTAACTATATTCGATGCCTTGTAATAACCTATAATGGAAAAGAATCTGAAAAAGGATATATATATATAATATATATACATAGTATATATATACTATACATATAAAAAATATATATATAAAACTGAATCACTTTGCTGTGTACCAGAAACTAACACAACCTTGTAAATCAACTATACTTCAATTGAAAAAAAAAAAAGAAGGTTGGCAATAGTGAAAATAAATGATATTCCATTAAATCTAAAAATAAATTAAATTAAAAATAAAAATGCAAAGCACTATAGCTAAAAAGTCAAATAATCATATTAAAATGGAATTTTGAAACAGTCACTCTGACTCCTGGGTGGACTGCAGGGGAGAAGGGTGAGATCAGGGAGACCAGTTAGGAAGTCATTGACATAATCCAGGAAAGTGATAATGTTGGCTTGGACAAGGATGGAAGCACTGGAGGTGGTGAGAAATGTCAAGATTCTGGGTGTGTTCTGAAGGCAGAGCCAAAAGGATTTGTTAATGGGTCAGATTTGTGGTGTGAGAGAAAGAGCCAAGGGTGACCCTAAGGCCTGTGATCTGAGCTATAGGGATGGAGTTACCATTTACTGCAATTCCAACGAAGGTTCTTCTCCTGCCCGCCCTCCCCACTCCTCTGTGGTATCTGAGAGCTGAAGCAGCCCCTGTGCTTGGAAGCCGAGTTGGGCTGGAGGCCATGTGTGGAAGGAGAAGAGGACAGAGTCATTATGCCATCCACAGTAGCCCTCAGGTTGGATTGGGGAGGATGGGGCATATGTGCCTTTCAAGGTTCACGCCAGATCAAAAAAGTCATACTTATGGCTTCTTCCATAAGGAATTCTTGGGGATGGGGCTTCTTCCAGCTTCCAGAGCCCCATCCCCAAGAATTGCTTTCCAGTTGGGAAGTAATTGAGAATAATTGCTAATATTTCACAGAGATGGCAGAAACCTCAGCCCCAGCCTCTGGTGAAACAAATTAGAGATGAAGACAAGGTTTAGCCCTGCTTCTCACTAGCAATTGCAAATAAGATTACGGGGAAAATGTTTCTGCCATGAGGATGGTGTCTGCCTGGAAAAAATTAAACTCATTTTAGGGGCCAAGTGGAGACCCTGGACCAGGATTCAGGAATCTGGGTCTAGAGTAAGGCTCTAGGATTGACTTGCCCCAAGTCACAGGGCAGCTTTGCCACAACCTGTCTGAGCCTCAGTTTCCAAGTCTGTTAAATGGAAAGAGGCTGCAGGACTCAACTCTGGAGCTGGACAGTCATTTCTCCTCCGTGTGAGATGCTTTTTGCAGCCAGACAGTCTGGGCCCACCAGCTCAGGCCCACAGAGCTGGATCGTGAGGAGGTGAGGAGAGAGCCGAGAGCACTGGCTTAGAGATCTACGCCTCGCCGCGGCCTTCCCCAGTCTGGCCTCGTTCCTGTATCCGCCTCCACTCCAAGTAGCAAAGGCTGACACTTATTGAGTGATGGGCACTGTTCTAAATTTTCTATCTGTGTCCACTCATTTAATCCTCACGACAACCCTAAGAGGTAGGTACTACTGTTATTCCCATTTTACAGAGGAAGAAAGCGAGGCACAAAGAGGCCAACCGACTTGGCCAAGGCCACAGAGCAAGCCTGTTGCAGAGCCAGGATAGTGAACCCAGTCTGACTTTCAAACCTGTGCCCCTAACCATCATACCATCCTGCCTTTCAAGGCTCGTTAGTCTCCTTAACTCTGCCCCAGACTTCCAGAGCTGAGGGGGTTTTGGCAGTTAGCCCATAAAAGGATCCCAGACTCTGACATCCCACAGACTTGGGTGTGAATCCGAACTCTACCGCTGGTGGCTGCGTGACTGAGCCTGTTTTCGCTTGGGTATGTTTTTAAATTGGTTATAGATTTGGCACAGATTTGCTCTAAGGAAGAAAGCAGGCCTGGGTACAAGATACCAGGCCCTGTCTGAGGGTCAGTTCCTCTCCCCTCCTCTGCAGCCCCATCTCCAGCCTGGGGCTAAGGGATGCTCAGGACTCCTTGAAACGCTCTCCCCTCCAGGCTTCTCTCGTTTTCCTGACCCAGCACCAAGGCCACGTCCTGCTGAGAAGCCCTCCTATTCCCACTCCTTTTGCCTGTGCATCGGTGCTCCTTCCTGGGCCTCTGTGGCTTCAGGTGTTCCCACCTGCGTGGCCCCCTTTTCCACCCAGAAATGCAGACCGTGGCTACTTGGTCCTTGGGGGTTCTCCCTTCCCTGTTGCCACTAAAAGTGGTGTTTGAGGAAGACCAAGGTCTTCAGCCTGGCATTCAAGACCTTCCCTACCCCTGCACTCTGGAATGCTGACCTCATTTTGGTAACCTCTCCAGGCTGCATTTTCCCTGCACACACAAGAGCCTTTGTCCAAACTGTGCTCCCCCCAGCCCACACCCAGGGGCCAGGAGACGGGGGGGGGGGGGGGGGGGGGGGGGGGGAAGGTGAATTCTGAAATAAAGGATATTCTGGCCAGAGCTGCCCTGGGGACAGGCTGTGAAAGAGAGTCCTGAGGCCAAGGCAGAGGGGTCAGGTTACTGGAGAGATAATCTGATTATATCTAGTCAAGGGAGGAGGGGAATGGGGGTGGGGGAGATCCTTGAGCCTAGAAAAATGGATAAAAAGACAAACCAGGATGCTGAAGCCAGAAGTGGGAGCCGAAAAACAAGAGGACAGAAGAGAACGCAGAAGGAACAAATGGTCCTGGGTTCCAATCCCAGCTCCACCACCTACCTCTACCTGCCAACTTGGTGACCCTGCACAGGTCACCTAACCTCTCTGAGGCCCAGTGTCTTATTCTAAAGTCAGGCCAACCCACCCAGTGACCCAGGCTTGTTGGGGTGATTCCAAGAGAAAGCATAGGAAAAAAGAGACTAGGGGCTGTGCTTTCTAAGTGTCTCTTCCCCTTGTCCCCCTCTCCACGCACAGAGCCTTCAAAGTGGGCCCACCCCACCCTGGGGGCTAGCAAGTACCCACACAGTGTCCGCTGGCAGCTGGCCTGTCAGCCTGAGCGAGAATCTGCCTCCGGGGAGGCTCCTAATTTAATCAGCTTCACAAATCAGCTCGATGGACTTAATTGATCTTTTTCACTCCTAATATTGTCACTGTCATTTTCTGAGCTGTGCCTCCTCCAGCCACCCCATGCGCTGTGCTCAGCCAGCTGGAGAGGGAGAGTACACAGCCGAGGGAGGGAGCTGGAGCACAGGAAGGTGAGAAGGGCGGTGTCGTGGGGAGGGTCAGGACTGACATCCCGAGCCAGACCTCGTGGACCAACCACGCCGCGCCCACGGTGGCCATGGTGGGAGTGCCGAGCAGAAGGGGTCCTAGTGAGTCATTGGCTGGAACCTCAGGAAAACCACTCTAGGGCCCCTCTGGGCCTCAGTTTCCTCATCTGTACAGATCACAGCAATACTCTGCCCTTCATGATTTATTCATTCGGCAAGTGCTTATGGAACGCCTCCATATCTCAGGCACGTGCTGGGTGTAAGGAACAATGGCAAGCCAAAACGAACCTGTTCCGGCCCTCATGGGGTGCTCTAGACAGGCTGTCCTCCCCTGGGTGACTCCCCCCATGGAGCACATAGACTAATGGTGGGGGCGACTGACATTGATTCAATAGCACATGAACCAATGTCAAATTGCAACAGGGAGGATAAAAGCTGGAAGAGGAGGTCCATGGTGCCATGGAGGCAGATAACTGGGGGGCTCCCTGAGGAAGCCACGCTTGAGTTGAAATGCAAAGGATGAGGTAGAGTGAGCTCAATGAAGAGGCAGGAGGAACATTCCAGGAAAAAGCCCTGTGTCTTTGACTGAAAGCTGAACACACTTACAGCTGACCGCTGTGGCTAGGGGCGGAGAGCTAGGGGTGTGGGCAAGATGAGGCTAGACCAGGAGCTCCTAACCCAAGCTTGGCTTCCCGAGTCGTTGACATTGCCATAAGGAAAACATTTTGCGTGGTGACCCAGACCACAGAACACACACGGGTGCACACATATATTACCTGCATATATCAATTTTTAAAAATTGGTACAACAAAGTTTCTTTTGCCACATTAAATGTGATCCACTCTGAGAGTTTCTATTTCTATTCTCCTGTTCTACTTCTTTGACTTAAGAAATCGCAGGTCACCAACCACTACATTGATTTCCCAGCCCCCTAATGGGCCACGGCTTTAGGTTAAGAGACACTGTGCTTTGCGGGGCCTTGGGTGCTGCGTTCAGGAGCTGTATCTTTACCCCACAAGCAATGGGAAGCCCCAGTTCTCTTCTGCGGGGCAACCCAATGAGACTTCCATTTTGGAAAGGTCTCCCTGGGTGCTTCATGGGAGTCCATTGGAGGGGGCAGGAGCAGAGGCAGGGAGACCAGAGAGGAGGCTGCTAATAGCCAGGAGAGAGATGGCGGCGGCTTGGATTTGACAGTTTTCCAAAGCAAATAAGGTAATAAGTATGAAAAATTTTTGAGCCATTTTATAAAATGTTTTATGAAAAGTTGCACGATGAAACAGCAAAATCTCCAAATCTAGATCCAGGCAACCTGGGTACAAACAGCAGCTGCATCACTTCCCAGTTATACCATCTTGGGGGAATACTTTGCCCCAGTGGGTCTCAGTTTGCTAACTGTAAAATGGATCATAAGAGTCCCTACCTGCTAGAGCCACTGCCAGGTTTGGATTCAACGGTGCATCTCCTCAGCCAAATGCCTGACCTGTAGCAAGAACTCGATAAGTCAGTTATAAATATGAAGGAAAAAAAAAAAAAAAGCTAGAACTTACTCACTCATCGATATGCATTCAGTCCCTGTTCAGTGCTAGGCATGGGGGATATGGTGGGGAATAAAATCACACAGCACCTGCCCTGTGGGAACTCCTGGTCCAAGAGGAATTTCCAGAGCCATAACAGATTTATCAGGGTTGAAACTGATTTTGAATCTCTGACTGAGCTGCCAAGCTCACCTGGTCAAGCTCTCCCGTTTACAGGTGAGCAAACTGAGGTCCAGGCCAGCTAAGGTTCATTTTTAAACAGGTTATACCTTCAGATGAACAGTTACCTGGAGCCTATTACCTGAGCCCAGTTCACTTCTGCAGGGAATTGTGCCCTCCCTGGTATATCTGGTACACCTGTGTGGTATCTCTTAAATATACAGCTCCCCACTCATTCCCTCTCCCTCAGAGGCTTCCTTGGGGCAGATTTAGGGACAGGCCAGAGCAACAGCAGGCTGTGCAGCCAGAAGCTGGCACAACCGGCTAGGCTGTCTGTTCCCTGCAAGCCAAACTCAAGCGAGCAGACGGGGGGTGGCTGGGAACTCCCTGATGGCGAGCATCACCACCTCCCCTTATACTTCTGGGGCTCCATTAAATGGCCCTGGGCAGGCAGATACAGGTCTGCACTGCCCACCTTGGGCTGGGCTCTGAGCACCTGCCGGGCATGCAGAGAAAAGGTACATCTTCACCACAGCACCCTCTCGGCAGCCAAGACTCACTGGCCCTGAGCGAGCCGTGTGGCCACTGAGCATCAGGCGACTCTAGCTGAGAGCCTGCCAGGTCTGCATCTGACTTCCTCTGCTCTTTGGCCCGATGCCTGGGACTAGGGGAGAGACTCTCAGGTGTGTGCAGCTGGCTCTGTCTCTCTCCCAATCCCTGGTCTTCACTCCTCCATAGCCATGTGTTAATGTCCCCTCTGTGTCTCTGCCTCCTTGGGTCTCTGAATGTACCTCTCTGGCCTGTCTCTCTAAGTCCGGGCAGATCTCTCGGGCTCTGTCTGTCTCGGGGTGTTTGTCTCTGGCTTGCATCTCAGTGGATGTCTGGGAACGACCCTCTCGGTTGTCCCTGGTGGCTCTCTGTGCATTTTGGATTGCCCTCCGCTTTCCTTTTTGTGCTTTCTTGTCTCTGTGTTTATCTCTTTCTTTGTGTGGCTGAGTGAGTCTCTCTGTCACCTACCTGGGGCGGGGGAGTGGGAGGTGCCTCTCTCCAGGTCTCAAAGCACCTGCATTTGAGTGAAGGGCTGTCTTTGGAATGAGCCAGTCAGACTGTAAAAGTCACTTCCCTGCCTGCCCATCTGGCCCTCCAGCCCCACCAACACACACCTGCTTCCCTAAGCTTTGTACCAGCAAAACGCCTGGGAGACACTGACTCTGCACGGCAAGTCACCCCCCTCCACACTCCTCACAGTCAACGTGCTAATTCTACTGCTCTCAACCAGCCTCAGATGCTGCTCCCACACACCTCAGCTGTGTGACCTTGAGCAAGTTACTTAACCTCTCTGTGCCACGCCCCCCCCACCCCCCACAGAGGTTCTCCACACAGCATCATGCTGCCTTCTCAACTGACTCCTCATGTAGAGGATAATTAGCACTAATTACCCTTGGAAGGCCTCTTCATTAAAGGACGAAAACCTAAATTTGCCAGTGTGTGATCTCCTCTCCCCTCCCCAAGAGGAATCTCTGCACTGGGGCAGTAATAGCGCTCTCTGTATCAGGAGTGGGATCAACCACTTTACCTGGAGAAGAGCCTGGCTGTCTTTCAGCTCTTTGCTAAACAAGAGAGAAAGACTTCTTCCTTAAGAAGCTGTTGCTCTGTGAAAAATAAAACTAAATAGAGCCACAGATAGCACACTGACAGTGGGAAAATCTTATTTGATCACCCTGATGCCATGCCTTTCCAAGGGCAGGAGCAAAATGGGAGCAGCCTTATCTGATGGTTTGTGTCTGCAGAGGGAGGAAAATGCCAGCTGGTAATAGGCCTCTACTTGTTTACAGACATCCCCACAGATGCCCCCAGCATCCAGGAGAGGCCGTGGAGGGGGATGCACGTAGTCTGCGTGGGCAGGCTTTCTGGACGAGGGGGCCTGGGCTACTTGGTCAGCAGAGCTGTAGCAGGCATTTGCGGACACCATGCTCTGGACCAGGGGCTGCACTGAAGCCAAAGACAGACAAGGTCCCTGCCCCCACCCATGACAGGGAAAGCTTTAGAGCACAGCCTGATACCAGGCACTTGACCTAGGATGCTTCGTTAGTGCTCACAACCTCTAATGACGTGAGTGTTTGTATTAGCCCCCGTTTTACAGATGGAGAAGAGGAGGCACAGCAAGGGTAAGAAACTGGCCCAGAGCCACCCAGTCACCCAGCTAGACTTGAACCCAGGCAGTCTGGTTCCGGAGTCTGTGCTCTCACCTACTGTGGAGTAAATACAGACTAGAAGGTACAGCAGAAAACTGAGCCAGTAAATTCACAGGGTGGGGTGCAGGCACCTGTCAGGACTTCTTGGGGATAAAGGGAGGACCTTGCTATCCTCACGTTTTGGTTCTCCTAATACAATGTCTTAAATAGTCAAAACAGGGTTACCAAAACTGTGGATGGTTTTAACTGTTTACATCTCACAAATTAATGCTTTTAGTCCTCGAAGTACGATGCAATAAAAATTAGACTCTTTCCCAGATAGTTACATTACCTGGAAAAATAATGTGATTTCGTAGTGCACTACAAGCACTGTGGGCTGGTAAGGGGGCAGAAGAAATTTTGGATGATCATTTCCCTTTGAGATTGCTTTGAGGCCACTAGTCTGACCGCTTTAGGGGATAACATTGTAAATCTAATCTGGGAGGAATCAGCCCAATTTTGCTAGCTCTGAAGTTGGAGGAAGGCGGCCATGAGCCAGAAATCCAAGGAATGGATTTCTGATCTACCAAGAATGGAATGGGACACTGAAGTGGTAATGAGTTCCCCAGCACTGGAGGTATTTAAGCAGAAGCCAAGGGCCATCTGGCAGAGATGTTGACAGGAGATTCAAACATCAGGTAAGAGCTGGACTAGTTAATCTCTGAGTTTTCTTCCAGCCCTGAAAATCTCAGATACTATTTTGTCTTTGTATTAGAATAGATTCAAGATGTTGCCTTTGGGGGGAAAATAGTAATCAAAATGTAAATACCATGGGAATAATAGATTTGGCCTAATTATCAGCGATTACTCAGAGTTTGTCATTATTTCCGTACAATATATCCCAAAGTTCCGGAAAACAAATCAAAGAAAGTACCACGGGCCAATGCCATTAATAGAAGCAAAACACTTCAAGATGAGAATTTAATTTACTGGGTGAGTTCTTGAGGCACGTTTTTGTTGATGAATATTTATAAAAGTGGGTTAGGCTGGACTTGGTAAAGATTGCAAAAAATTTTAATGCTGTCCCCCTCATTAATTTACTTTTAATGAATGACTTGGTAAAGTGTAACCATTCGTACGTAATGATTTCATTAATGGCTATGGCATATGCAACCGTTTTTTCACACGTTTGAATGTCACTTGAATAAAATGATACCTTAAATTATACAGTATAATAAAGTATGTTTGTTGAAACATGACAAGCTTCTGCCTCTTTGTACTCAGGCTCCAAGGACTCCTTGCATTTGGAATGGCAACAGTTTAACGGAACTGGAGTGATGGATTTCTTCTTCCATATCTGAGGTTTCTCTCAAAACTAGACGCTGGGCTTCCGCCCTAAAAAAATCCTGTGCATGAAAACTTGGAGCCAGAGCGCGCAGTGAGTCCCTCATACCCCCGCAACACCACTCTCCTCGCCTCAGCCCGCAGGATTTGATTAAAACCGCCCCTCGGAGCAGAGACTCAGCCAGACTATCCCGTAAAAAGAGGGCATCTGTGGGCAGGACCCAGCTAGGGGCGGTGCCAGGCCTGGGGAGGGGCCAGGAGAGGGGCGTGGCCAGGAGAGGGGAGTGGTCTGGTGGGTGGAGTCTTGGCTATTACTTGGTTGGGGAAGGAGCACAGGTGAGAGCTGACTTTCCAGCGTTGGTCAAAAGGGCTGCCAGGCCAACATACTTCCTCAAGCTTTGTTGAAGCCAGTTTAGGAGAACAGAGAGGCCTCGTCCTATTTAAAATGGGTATCCTTGATAATTTCCTAGCTTAGTCCTGTGTCTGTTTCCACAGAGTGCTGATCCAGTTTATAAGTATTTCATTTAGCTGTTTATTTCTTTAGGGCAGGGACCATACCACTGTGTTCACTATTGAATCCCCACCCCTAGAACATTAACAAGTGGTCAGAAAAAAAAATTTTTTTTAACATCTTTATTGGAGTATAACTGCTTTACAATGGTGTGTTAGTTTCTGCTGTGTAACAAAGTGAATCAGCTATATGTATACATATATCCCCATATCTCCTCCGTCTTGCATCTCTCTCCCACCCTCCCTATCCCACTCCTCTAGGTGGTCACAAAGCACCGAGCTGATCTCCCTGTGCTATGTGGCTGCTTCCCACTAGCTAGCTATTTTACGTTTGGTGGTGTATATATGTCCATGCCACTCTCTCACTTCGTCCCAGCTTATCCTTCCCCTTCCCCGTGTCCTCAAGTCCATTCTCTATGTCTGCGTCTTTATTCCTGTCCTGTCCCTAGGTTTATCAGAACCTTTTTTTTTTTTTAGATTCCATATATATGTGTTAGAATATCATATTTGTTTTTCTCTTTCTGACTTACTTCATTCTGTATGACAGACTCTAGGTCCATCCACCTCACTACAAATAACTCAATTTTGTTCCTTTTTAATGGCTGAGTAATATTCCATTGTATATATGTGCCACATCTTCTTTATCCATTCGTCTATCAATGGACACTTAGGTTGCTTCCGTGTCCTGGCTCTTGTAAATAGAGCTGCAATGAACACTGTGGTCCATGACTCTTTTTGAATTATGGTTTTCTCAGGGTATATGCCCAGGAGTGGGATTGCTGGGTCATATGGTAGTTCTATTTTTAGTTTTTTAAGGAAACTCCATACTGTTCTCCATAGTGGCTGTATCAATTTACATGCCCACCAACAGTGCAAGAGGGTTCCCTTTTCTCCACACCCTCTCCAGCATTTATTGTTTGTAGATAGAAAATATTTCTTGGCAGAGGGAGAGAGAGAGGAAGGGAAGGAAGAAGAGAGCAGAAGAGGGAAGAGGAAGGAAGTGGGGGGAAGGAGTGAACGAGGGGAAAGGAAGAAGAAAGGCTGACTGAATTAGATTAGAAGCATAAAGCAAAGCAAGCCACTGGCCAAAAAAAGAAATGTTGAGATCAATGTCACGGGCTCTGTGGAGCAGCTGTTTCCCTTCCTGCCACCCTCCGCCACTCCCCAGCAGGGCACAGGCCCCCTCCCCAGGTCTCATCAGCCCTGCTACCCACGATTATTTATTCCCTCCTGTCATGAAAGTGGTCCCAGAAAGGAATAAGGTGTTTGGACAGCAATGAAAACAATACTCTTCTGCAGGTGTACCATGGTATGTGGTTTTCAAAGTGTCTCCCTATCTTTGATCTCCTCAAATTCTTGCCAGTCCAGTCTATCTCACAGGCTGTTTCATTATTCCCATTTTTTCCAGAGAGAATGGTCTCCATGGAATTAAATGCTGGCTCAAGGTCACAGAGCCAGGAAATGGCTGAACTAAGAAGACTTCAACTCAGGTCCTGGATTATGTGGCTGAGCAGCTTTTAATGGTTCTCAGCAGTTTAATAAGTTACCTTTCCCAAGGGTGTTTGCATTTTAAAAGAGAACTAAAAAGAGAGGAAAATGTATAATCCAAATGAATGAACTGTGAATAGTAAAATGTCCTGTACAAAAGCATGTGTACAGGAAAGACTGACACTGGGGCCGGAGGGACGAGGTGGTCCCAGAAGATTCTCAACACACAGGCTTTCAGGGTCAAACAGATCTGGGTTCCAATCTCTTACATTCCATTCACTAACCCAGTGATCTGGAACCAGCAGTTTCCATTTTCTGAGTCTCTTTCCTAATCTGTGAAATGGGGATGATAATCCCACCTCAAAAGGGTGATGTGAGACTGGCATGCATAGAAATTGGCACATAGTGGGAGGTCAGCAAAGATTGGCAGCCTTACATGGAGGGTCAGAGGAATGGGACCCATCCCAGTTGGCCTCCACAGGAATCAGGGTGCTGGGTGGAGCTGGTCCTCACCCCCCAGCTCCACAGGGGAAGGGGAAGGGAAGATAGGAGATGACGAGCCCAGGGCTGCTGCTCCAGGGCCATCTCTGTGCCCAGCGCTGGGCTAGACACACTAACCCTCATGCTAATTGCCCAGCCATTAGGATCAAGCCGGGATAGGAAGGGCTGGGGTACCTACAGCTATGCTGCAGCCCTCATCTCGTCTGAATCCTCCCCCACCTCCTCGGAGAAGATTTATGGAAAGATTAAGGGGCCTTTTTTTTCAATATCTATTAATATTCATGGCAGTCTTCACAGCCATCTGCTTTTAACGATTTTGTTTGCAAAGACCTGAGATTAAAATATGGCCTGCTAGTGCTCTGAAGCATCTGAACTGAAGGCGATAAAACAAAGGCCTTTTCAGGAGCTCCATTCTGGCCTGTCACTCTACCTGCAGCAGGGGAGACTAATGACTAGTGGGTGGGAGGGGCGGCGGAGGGGGGCGCCCAGACCTGGCTGAGATTAGATCCAGGGCCAGTGCTCCCCCTCAGGCCTGGCAGTGTTCACTGCGGGGAGTGAACAGCCCCAGCTCCCCCCCCCCCACCTTGCACAGGGCCCTGGGGAGGAGGGGGCTTGGCTAGGGCAGGAGGAAGATGATGGCTAGAACGTCCAGGAGACTCAGGGCTTTGAGGACTCCCAAACCCTGGGATCAGCAACCTGGAGAGGGGGCTGTCCACACTGGAAATGTCCAGGGGTACAGAGAGGGCAGGGGGAGCCCCTCGCTGTGATGCTGTGTCCCAGACCCATCAGTGTCACACCACACCTCCTCTATACGTCAGTGCAACGTAATCCAAAGCCTGTGCCTCTGTCCAGACTTCAAAGTCAGTCACTTCAATCTAGCTCTGTCTTGGGTGGATCCCGATTTGCCCACCAACATCTTGGGATTCCCGTGGCCAAGCTGGTGTCCTTCTCTTTGCCTCCTCCTGAAGAGCAGTTTCAGTAAGCTGTTAGGAGGTGGCCTGGGGACAAAGGAGGGACCAGGAGTGGCACTCGGGCCAGCATGTGTGACAGTGCAGATTGTGCCCTGCACAACTCCAGAGGGCACCCTTCCTAGCCTCTGCTATGGTCCTGAATAGGCCTCCAGGACCCCACCCCAAGCAACGCCAGGGCTTTCTGCTTTCTGCTTTATATGTCGAAGCTCCACGCAGGGCTCATTTGACTGAAGGCTCCTGCTGCTTAGGAATGTTTGAAAACCAGCAGAATTCAAGTCACCTCTCTCATTAGACAGGCGCCTCTCCCCTCTGGCTCCTTCGATTCTAGGTTCCACGCTTCCAAAACATCCCCAGCGGGGCAAAGCCCAGTTCCTGGGCAGGCAGGTAGACAGACATGGTGGGTTTCCATGTGCCTGCCCAGCCCCTCCCCATGCCAACAGGGTCACCTCCTAGTCTAACTATCAACCTTCCTGTCCCAGGCTCCCACCCTCCGGGCGTGGAAAGTCACCGTCTTTGTCCGTCCACCTGCCTCTGTGAGCCAAAACCTGACCCACGAGTGCCAGGAAACACCGCCTGCTTCTCCTCACTGGAGAGGACCTCCCCCAGGGACTGCATCAGGCCTAAGGGAACAGGTTCTGTTTTCCATCTCACAAGTCTGGGAAGTCCTCCTTGCATTCCCACTCCTGGCCAGCCTGCTTACGATTCTAGAGCAGGGCGGCCTTCCTAAAACACCGCGGATTCCACCTGCCCTGGGCCCCCTCCCCGTGGCCTTCCAACAGGAGTACTGCCTTCCCCAGCCCTCAAGGCCCGAGCAACGGAGAGGCGGCTGCCAGCCATGCCCCCTCCTCTGAGCCCTGCTCGGCACCACAGTCCTGTGAGGGCTGGGACCCCACCGCTTAGTCAGACCCGATTAGACCAGGCAGGCCCCATCAGGCTCTCTCCCCAGAGAACCCAGGGCTGGGGCCAGAGAGCTCTGGGCGCTTGGTCCAGGTGGCGGCAAGCTGAGGTGGGTGCCACTTCCAGCATCAGGAAGGAAGGAGAGCAAACCAGAGGTGACAGGTGGGACTCGTCCAGAGCAATCCAGAGGTGAGCCTTAGCGCAAGACTGGCCAGTGCCGCAAGACGGCCCACTGCCCCTCCCTCCCTGGGGCCCCGAAGACAACCCATGGAGCCTTCCTGGACCTCCCTGCCTCCAATGAGGCCACTTGGGATGTGTCTCTGTTCCTTGAAGCTAAAGAAAACCAAGATGGAGGCCTCCAAATATCTGCTCCAGGTCCCCCATTTCTCTGTGACAGTGACACCCATCCCCAGCCCACCCTAAGCCTCCTCTTGGGCTCTGGCTGTGCCCCCTGCCTGGAACACCTACCGTCCCTGCCCCCAAAGGCCCAGCCAGTCCTCACACACTGCCCCCTTCCCATACAGAATGCCACCTCCGCCTTGCCTGGTGCTTGGAGACCCCAGCATCTCTTCTGAGACAATCTCTGCACTCCAGGGCCCCCTACTCTCCTTGGAGGGCCAAGGTCAGGAGCGAGCAGGATGCCGACTTCCTGGTCTGTCTTCTGACTCAGGTTTAAATACCCTGAGGCTCCTGGCACTGGGTTTGGCACTCAGTAGACTTTCCTCCGAAAACATTTCCTCTTTTTGCCTTGAAATGAGTCTGTGGGCATCTCTCTAGTGCACGAAGTGTTGGTTTACCCTCGAGAAGATCCTAGAATAATATCACTAGACAGACCCTTGGAGAATATGTTCAGCTCTCCCATTTTACAGCTGGAGAGACTAAGGCCAGAACCAGATGCCAGGTCTCCCGACCCTACCTGCCTAGGGCCATGACCAGCCCAGCCCTCTGCCTCCAAGGCGCCCCCTCAGGATCACACAGGAGCACACATCACAGAGCAAAGCCCTTGGAGGTTTATTTTGGCAGTTTCTGCCATTAGTCACATCTCTGCCAACCCACTGCCAGGTAATTAAGGAGTAAAGAGCCACTGCAAAAAAAAATTAAAATTAAAAAAAAAAAAGAGCCACTGCAGAGAAATGAAACTGGACTTAAAAATATCCATTTACATATTCGGTTTGGGAGACAAGAGTAAAAGAAAGTGTGTGTGTGTGTGTGTGTGTGTGTGTGTGTGTGTGTAACTAAGTATGTGTGCAGGTGTGTTCACGCGTGACTGTGTATGAGTGAGTGTGAGTGTGTCGTGTGTGGGAGCGCGTGTGTGGTGGGAGACCAGCCTCCTCTCTGGTTCCCCTGCCCTCAGGCCCACGCAGGCCGGCCCACCCTGCACCCTGCTTGTCCCTGGCCTTCCTCTCTTCTGATGACATGACTCAGCTGCAGCCTCAGCTTCTACAGGGAAACCCACCCCTGAGAATGAAACACACAGGGTCTGTCACCATCAGGACCTGCCTACCTTTCCAGAATCTTCTCCCACCCAAGCCTCACACTAAACATGCAGTATCCAATCACACCAAACATGCAGCATTCATGGGATGCGCATGCCCACCGTGCCTCTAAACCTGTTCCCATGCTGTCTTCTCTGCCTGGGATGCGTTCTCCCTCTTTTCGTCCAACCTTCAAGGCCCTAACCTCAAATATCACCTCCTCCATGAAGCCTCCCCTAAATGCCAGGCCACTTCCCTGCAGGTAGAGTCAACCGCTCTGCCTGACCCTAAATGACAGCTAGCATTTGGGCAACACTTTACCTGTATTACTGCATTCCGTCCTCACAGGGCCCTGAACAAGATGTCCTATTCTCATCCCCAGTTTACAGGTAAGGACACTGCAGCACATAGAGGTTGAATGACTTGCCCGAGATCACACAGCTATAACACAAGAGTGCCAGGATTCAAACCAGCCAGTCTGGCCCCAGAGCCTGAGCTCTTACGCCCTCCAGCACACTGTCCCCACACACCCACATCACATGGGACATCAGTGCAGTGCGACATGAGCACAAGCAGAAGACGGGCTATGGTCCACCCCACCTGTCTTCCCTGCTACCCAGCGCAGAACCTCTTGCATGCCTGTTTCCCAGCACCCGGCACAGAGCCTGGAGCAAGGTGGGGTATGGAAGGCTTCTGAACAATCAAATGAAAGAAGGAATACTCACCTGTGTGTGTGTGTCTGTGTGTGTGTCTGTGTGCGCATGTGAGAGACAGGTATACAAGAGGGTGTGCGTGGGTGGGAGCCTGTGAAAGAATGCGAATGTGAGGCTACGAATGGGGCTGAGTTTGAGGGGTGCGTCATGGGCACTGAGTGTGAACATACGTGATGATGCTATGGGGCGACGTGTGGAGTGTGTGCTGCGTGTGAGTGTGTATGAGGGTAGAGGGGATGGGGTGCTTGTGTGGGGGGGGGGCTTTGTGAGGCGGGTCATGAGAGTGGCATGGACAGTGCGGGTGGCGTGTGAAGGGGTCTGTGCACAGGGCATCCTCAGACACCCTTGGGAGCCCTCACGGACGGCTAGAGGCCCATCTCGGCTGCATGAATAGTTAAAGCCCTTAAACTGTGCCGCTTCATCACTGCTATTTTTACAAAGTTGTCACAGAGAAATATCATTTTTCTTCCTCCTTTATTTCATTTTCTTTGGGATATAGTAATTAACAAAAGCCGTTAAATGCCAGCAAAACTGTTTCTTTTGAAGTTTCTACATGGCTGTCACCCGGGAGATAAAGGCAGATTATTCAATCTTGACATTATAATTGTGGATGCCAGATAAAAGCCTGGATTAGACACTTCACAGCCCCACTCGGAGGGGAGGGGGAGATCACGGGAGGGCGGGAGGGCCAGCAGGAGGGGCGCCCCCAGCAGGGGGAGGGGACAGCTCGCCACGTGGTTGGCTTCTTTTCATTTTGAGTTGGACAGTCCCCAAGTCACACAATGTTAGGTGGGAAGGAAGCATATTCCACACCAAGGTGCAGCAATCCAGAAGTCAGGGGCTAAGCTCCTGAGCCTGGTAGCTCTCCCTCCCGGGGCTCCCCGGGGTAGCCCACCCCACCTGCCTGGCAGGATACTTCTCACCTGCCATCCTGGGTGCCCAGCTCCTCGAAGGCAGGGCTGAGTCTTCTCAGTGAGGCTGTCTCCAGCCCTGGCACTGAGGGTGGCACATGGTAGGCATGGGATGTGCACCTCCTGCTGGAAGGAGCCCCGGGTTCTAGTCCTGACTCACACTCCCTCCCTTTGGCCTGGATTTTGGAGAAGGCAGGAGAGGCAAGTGTGTGAGAAAGTCATCTGCCTGCTCCAAGCCCACCAGAGGCCCTCGCAGGCCAACCTAGAGCAGTGCCACCTGTTGCCAGGAGGGGGCGCCAACCAGGGAGAGGCTGGGCAGGGCAGAGCCAGAGGAGGCCCCAGCATGGAGAGGGAGAGGCCGGCTTTTTAGTGGAGGCGGAAGGGCCAGAAGCCAGATGCCCCGGAGACTTTGCTCACTCTTAAGACTGGAAGCTTCTAAAGTGCAGGGACCAGTATTGTCTGATTTCTCGGGTCAATCCTGAACCAAGTAATGACCTGGAAATTCAGTTTATCCAAACTGGGGCTCCCCATACTCCCTCCAGCCCACAGACGAGCCTTCACTGTGTTAAATCATGATAATGATAATAATAATAATAATTTTTAACTGTTTCAGTCAGGGTCCAGCCAAGAACCAATCAACCACTCTAGGTATTTAAAGCAGAGGGAACTTAACTCAAGGACCGGTTACACAGGAGATGAAAGATGAATAAGACAACCCAGAGATTAGCAGCAGCTCTGGAGGAAGGAAGGAAGGCAGGAGGTAGGGTAACCAGGGCCCAGAGGCCACGATGACCTGGCCGACCTGGAACCCCGGTAGGTCACAGAGACATGAGCATTGCCAGAGATGGTGCCTGAGGCAGAGAGATGGGGGAGACACCCTGGCTTCTCCTACCTCCCACCCTCTCACCTGCCCATCTCCAACCAGAGCCTCTCACTGACTCCACGCAACCCACCCAGGAGCCTGAAGGGGCCAGTCCCCCAGGATACAGAGCAGAACAGGAGAATGGCGAGGAGGGGACCTGAGGGCAAATTAACCAATGGCTGGCACCCTTGCCAACATTTTTAAATCTTGAGCTGGATTTCCAGCGTCTCGTGAAAAAGAGCAACATCGGGTCTGTGTTCCCAAGTTCCCAGATGCAGCAAACATCTGGGGGGGACAGAGGCTGTCCCCTTCAGAAGGAGCATCCTCTTCTCCAGTCTTTCACAAATTCCATCAGCCCTGCCTTATTTGTTCATGGCATCTGGAGGTACTTCACTGTGCAACTCCTGTTCTAAATCAATGTTCCCATTGTGCAGAGAGAGAAACTGAGGCCCAACCAAGGAGAAGTGATTTACCCATGGTTACACGACGGAACAAGAACAGAGGCAAGACCAGAACTGAGACACACTGGATTATATTTCCTACGCGCTGAATTGATTAGCAAAGAGCGGAAAGCATTTGCGAAGTAACCGTGTCTGTCAGTGGGGAAACGAGTGGCATTTACTGGACCAGCGCTGGCAAAACAGCAGCGTAGCTGCTCGTGGTCCCCTGGTCAGTGAGCCTTGTCAGGAGGACGGCAGGAGAAATGCCAGCAGGGATGACCAGGACAGGACCCGGGCGGCAGAGGCTGTTCTGAGCCTGGCGCTGCCACTCAACTGCTGTATGACCACAGCAAAATCGCTCTCGGCACTCTAAATGCAAGGAGGAAGGACCAGACACCCTCCTGGAGCCTTCCCCACTCCACCAGGCCGGGACTCGATTTCCTGAGCAGAGACGGGAGGAAACCATCCTGCTAGAGAAGCCAGCCAACTGCATGAGGGTCCTTAAAAAGGAAGGTCGAGGGGAGACACTGGGAAACATAAATCTGCTGGCACGGCTCTCTCAGAAAGGGTTTTAATTAATTGTTTTTATACGACATAAGAGCAACTCATTACCGAACAGCTTTGATTTGTGACACCTGCATTATAGATGATTTTTAAATTAACATTTCCCCAATAAAAGGTGTCAGTAGAGAGCTGAGGGGGCCCAGAGAAGTATAAAAGGATAATAATATGAAAATACAAATAAACACCAGTCCAGCCTAACAAAGGAGGCTGCTTAATCAATTTTACAATTAATTAAGGCTGCCTGGGGTAGCTGCGGCCTTGGAGGCAACTGGAGGTACTGGGTTGAGGTTCAGGCATCAAAAGCTAGGAAGAGGGGAAGTGTCTGAGGCTTAAGAGAGAGAGACACAAGGAAAATGAAAGATGCTGCCAGGCTTCCCCTTAAGGGGAGAGAAATACTCCTCCTGAGTATTCTTTCTCCCTTTGTTCTCCTGGATTTATCATTCATTCGTTCAGTAAGTATTTATAGAGCTCCTACTACGTGTTCCAGGCAGAGCGATGAGCCCAGGCAAAGGCACCAAGGTGAGAGAGAGTGAGTGGTTCCTTGGAGATGCTGAGAGCCCCATAGGTCTGGACCAAAGAGTCCAGGGCAAAGCAGTCGAGAAGACTGGAAAGGTAGGCAGGGACTAGACTATAGAGGCCTCTGGAAAATATCAACCGCATTTGGAGTTATTTTCAGATGCCGTTTGAAGGGTTTCAAGTATAAGAGACACAGGCTCAGATTTCCATTTTAGGTAGATGCAAGTGGCTACTGCACTGGAAGGGTGGAGGGAAGAAAAAGAAGTCACCCAAAGTAAGTCAGACAGAGAAAGACACATACTGTATGATATCACTTACATGTGAAATCTAAAAAATGCAACAAACCAGGGAATATAACAAAAAAGCAGCAGACTCGCAGATATAGAGAACAACTAGTAGTTACCAGTGGGGAGAGGGAAGCAGGGAGGGGCAATATAGGGGCAGGGGAGTAAGAGGTACAGACTACTATGTATAAAGTAAGCTACAAGGATATATTGTACAGCACAAGGAATATAGCCAATATTTTATAATAACTATAAATGGAGTATAACCTTTAAAAATTGTGAATCATACTATATTGTACACCTGTAACTTACATAATATAGTACATCAACTATACTTCAGTAAAAAGAGGAGAACACACCAACGTATCACGAAAAACTATTACCTCATAAATTACATTTTCATGAAAAATAACTATTTTCCGGAAAAAAAGATCACCCAAGCAAGACATGCTGATGCATTGAGTTGAGAGGGAGGTGGCTGAGGTAGGAAACAGACCTATCCCCAGGGAGACCTCAAAGCTGGAGCCCACAGGATTTGCTCCTGGGGATCCTGCAGGAGAGAGGGGACAGGGGAGCGGAGGAGAATGCTGGGGAAGCAGCCATCCACAGAACAAGGGCTAGGTCCCTGCCCGCAGGGGTCTTAGGTTCTGGTCAGGAGAAACGGGAAAAGGATGCACACAGGGATGCAGAAAGGATTTCAGAGAGTGCCAGCAGGTGAGGAAAATGGAGCCCGGTGCCGTGGTGGGACTCCTGGGGGAGCAGAGTTTGGGGTGGGGCGGTGGGGGAAGGCCTCTCTGAGGAGGTGTCATCTGAAGTAGACCTGAAGAATCAGGAGCCAGCCAGGCCAAAGGTGGGGCAAAGGTGGTCCAGGGATCAGTTCAGCAGTTGCAAAGGCCCTGAGGCCGAGGGGGAGGAGGAGGAGGCGCCAGGACCGCCCTCGCCCCGTCTACAGCTGCTACCGCTCTCTCGGTTCTGTCTTTGCTTTCCCTCTGGTTGACCAAAGGGGCTGTGAAATTGGTATATAAATGAGGACTGGTCTCCTCTATAGACAGAGGCCATGGAGCGTTGATAACTGTTTCCCAGGCCTCATTCCAGGCCTTTACACTCTCCTGTGGAGGGATCTGACCGCTCCAGGGGAGTCAGTGGCCGTCTCCATGCCAATGACTCCCTGTTTTTATGGATGCCCCAGAACTCACTCCTAAACCCCAGATCCACTTGGGTGTCTCTCAGATATCTCATAACACATCCACCCTCCTAAAGTCAGCTTTTCCCTCTGTGCCCCCGTCTCAGTTAAAGACGCCACCATCCATCCAATTGCTCAAAACAGAGACCTAGGAATCGTCTTGATACTCCCTCTCCCCCATATCCGAGTCCTGTTGGCTCTTCCTCCTTATAACTCTTGAGCACATCTTCTTCCTTTTTCCATTGCACTCCATTCTACCTATCCTAGCCACCCACACGCCTTACCTAGGTGACTACAACTGTCCCCCTCTCCCCGATCCTCCTCTTATCAGTGCACCCTGCACCCAACAGCCAGAGGAATCCTTCTAAAATGAAAGCCCATCACATGTACCGCTGTCCAAAATGCTTCCAGAGCTTCCCATGCCCTCAGACTAAAGTCCAAACCCTGTTACGATGCTCATCAAGGGCTCCTGGAGTCTAGTGTCTCCCTACCCCGTAGCACCACGTTGTCCCCTGCTCCCTCCATGCTTTGCTCTCCAGACACAGGGGTCTCCCTTCAGCTCCCAGACTAATGTTGCTCCTCTCATCCGTCTTCTTTCACACCCGTGGTCCCTCAGCCTGGAACATTCCAGATGCTCTGCCCTGCATCACCCCACCTTACCATGGTCTGGCCACCTTCAACTCCACAGCCCAGACTGTGATCTCATCAAATACTTCTGCAATTGTTTGCTGAATTGTGTAGATACTCCACAATCCCAGGAACTATTTCTGCCTTGTTGGCCCCTGTTTTCCCAGCACCTGGTGGACCGACCATATTGCTGAATGAATTAATAGATGAATCGAATGATGTCACAGAACACAGTGTGCTATATCCTTACTAGAAGTTTAGATGTTCAATGAGACCAACAAGGAACAGCATCTTCAACATACATCTCACTGGCCAGTTTGCATCCTCACATGTCCCCAGATAAGGTCACTCTCCCAGGATGGGTATTGGTAGTGTGATGGAAGGAGGGGGTGGACCTCCACCTGAGATGCTGCATCGCCTGCTTCCATGAAGCCAGTGGGGGTCATGAGGCCTATAGACTGTCTGCATGGTCTGTGAGCCAGCTGGTTTCTGTCCTCTCCATATTGCCCCAGGCCCCAAGAGGACATGGCTACCAACAGGGGCTCCTGGCTGGGGGATTTGGGTGCTTTAGCTCCCCTTTGCCTGGTAGGAATGTGAGCTAGCTGAGTCCTGCCAGGCTGGCCCCACAACAGAGCACCTCCAGCTCACAATTCCACACTGGACCCATTCACAGAGCTCAGCGGTAGGGTTAGGGTTTCAGGGTTAGGGTTAGGGTTAGGGTCAGGGTTACAGAAGTGGTTATAGGGAGTCTGCGACCATCAAATCAGCAAGTAGGGGAAAAAGACTGGGGTGGAGGTCAAGGTCAAATACTTGGGTCCTTCAGAAAGGGTGAGATGGTCTGTGCCTGGAGGAATCCAGGAGGGCTTCCTGGAGGAGGCAGGCTTGAGCTGTGCCAGGAAGGATAGGGAGGGTCTGAGAGCAGGAGGTTCCTGATCAAGCCACTGCTTCCTTCAGCTTCAAAACCTCTCACCAGGAGGAAGCACCTCTGAAGGACAGCTTTCTCCTTCTCATAAGTCCACTGGCAACATAATTACTGATTGTCAGGACAAGAATGGACCACGGTCCACCCATGCATTTTATAAATGAGGAACCTGAGGCCCAGAGAGAGAAGAAAAAATCATCCTTTTCATTTGAACAAATGCACCCTTTGCATTAGAAATGGGTTTCTTCCAACAGGTGTTATTCTCCACCATTTAACAGATGAGGGGGCTGAGGCCCAGAGGGGTTACAGGGCTAGTGGAGGTCACATGGGATCTGACAGAACCAGGACTCAAACCCGGGCTGGTCTGAGTCCACATCTAACACCCTTGGGTGAATGTTTCTGTCTTTGGTTCTGATTATTCTGCAGCACAGAAAGAATAATTGGCAGTTGACGTCAAACAAACTTGTCAAATAATAGTATCTTCATCCTTGCTGATGATTTTCCTGGTCCCATTTAATATTTGTAGCAGTCACTTTCTAATGATTAAAGAGTATCATTGTCCAGTTCAAAGCCACCTCCTGCATAGCTTCCACGAGCCCCAGCAGCAAGAATGGGAGTGCCCTGCTTGTGAGTGACTGGCTGCCCCTTGGTGGGGAACTGGATACTACCTGCAGTATCCTGTGTAACTCTGGCCACTGGTGTCCTCACCCCAGCTGGCCTCCAGCACTGGGGGAGACCCGCTGCCAGCTCCTTATGTGACGCTGTAACCCTCTCCACAACCTCTGACATCAGGAACCTCCCAGGGCATGGCTGCTTCTGCTCCTTCTGAAATGCCCCTCTCTTAGCAAAGCCTGGAGTGGATACTGTAATGGGGACCACTCACTCGCCACCAAAATTCAATCTCCCCTGACAGAAAAACAGCCAGGTCACCATCCAGACCAGGTGTGTCTGCACACTATGCCCCACGGGCCAGATCAGACCACTGCCTATTTTTGAATGGCCCATGATCTAAAAATGGTTTTTACATTTCTAAATGGTTGAAAAAAGAAAAAATATTCATGACACATGAAAATTACATGAAATTCAAATTTTAGTGTCCATGAATAAAGTTTTATTGGGATATAGCCATGCCCATCCACTTGCATATTGCCTATGGCTGCTTTCAAGATACAAGGGCAGAGTCGGGTACTTGCAACACAGAGAATACGGCTCTCAAAGCTGAAAACATTTCCTATCTGGCCCTTTACAGAAAACATTTGCTGACCCCAGATCAGGATTCCATTTCCCAGCCTCCCTTGCAGCTGGGTGGGCCCATGTGCTAAGCTGTCACCAGTGGAAGTGGAATGGAAGTGATGTAAGATATCGGGGTGCCCCCTCCATGCTCTCTTCCACCTCTGGCTAGAGCCAGGCATGGCAGCCCCTGCCACCGAGACCACAAGAAGGCTCTCAGGGATGGTGGGCCAGTGGGTCGGAGCACCCCCGTCCCTGAATGACTGGGTCAGAGCTGCCCTGCCAACCTGGGCCGTTCACCTTACACTGTAAGGTGAGAAAGGAAGGAACTTCAATCCTCTTTATGCCGCTGCATTATCATGATAGAGCAGCCCATCCTCACCCTGACCAGTACGGATGTTTATCTCCAGCTGAGCACTGTCTCCAGAGACCTTTACTTAAAAGTCCCAGTCATGTCATTTTAGGATATTGTCCTTGTGCAGGAGGAGATGCACACCATAGATGGGGTTGCGCCCCTCCTCGAATCATCAGTACCCTGTAAACCTGATAAGAGAATTGTTCATCTTAGAGTTCTCCTGCTTACAAGGAAAAGAGGGGCACTAGCTCAATAAGAGAGACTCAAGGAGAGAGACTAGTTCAGTATAAAGCAGGTCCTCAGCAGGATCCCAAAACAGAAGGCCAGGAGCAACCAAGCTCCATGGGAACCAGCATTGTGAGTCACCCCTCCAAGACCAGGGGTCTCTCTCATCGCATCCACGCAACTCTCTGCCCTCCTTCTTGGCTGGCCAGCTCCCTCCAGCCACTCACAGCTGGTGACCATGATTGGTCCCCCGTCCTAACTGTAGCTCATCAGCCCTTCCCCTTCCCAGGCTCAGCCTCTTTCTGACACCTCCGCCAGTTAGGAGTCAAATGGGCCCATCTTAGGCTTTTGAGCCATAAAACCCAAAAGCATATAGTGTGGGGAAGCCTTTGCTTCAAGTGCCAACCTTGGATCAACCAGCTGAGGTCTGGAGGATACAGACACGTGACATAAACACAGCTGCTACCCACGCAGCATGCACTGGGGGACAGAGGGTTCCCTTAGCCAGGAAATCGACCCCTCTAAGGGGCTGAGGAGTTCCATGACTAAGGGCTTGGACCTGGGGCTAGGACGCCGGGTTCAGCTCCACCTCCTTCTTAGGCGACCATGAGCAAGTTTAGCACATTCATTTTCGCTTCTACGAAATAGGAAACATAACTAAATCACCTGCCTCATAGGGTTGTCAAGAGGATAAAATAAATTAATCCATGTAAAGCACTTAGAACAGTACCTCCTGACACACAGTGAGCTTACAGGGAAGGTGAGTGATTGGAATTATTATTAACATTATCTCTAAAACAAGAAGGAAATAGTAAGTCAAGGCTCTATTCCTTTGCTGTAAAACATCTCAATGTTTGCTCAGTGAATGATTCAAGTCAGCTTGAGAAAAGCACAATGACTGGGCCACAGGTGCACCTTCCTAAGGAGCCCAGGGTACATGGCTGCCGTCTACTGAGGACTGACTCACTCACTCTATGCCCATCCTGTGCTCGGCCCTCTACACACATTAGCCCACTTGCTGGATGACATTCCAAGAGGGTCAATAAGTTGTCCAAATGCACACACTTCAGGCTTAATTCCACTCACTATGTATTTCCATCAGCATGGATACCCCAAAGGGTCCACTGCAGGCCAACTGCTGAGTCCTGCCCATTTGGAGATAAGCCTGCTAAAGACAGAGAAAGGGGTTCCAGGAGCAAGGAGATGGAAGGTAGAGTGATGTGGACAAAATGCGAGGAGGCCCAGAACTGGGAAAGGAAATGCAGTACCATCTTGGGGAAAGCGCATCGGGTTTGGGGCAGGGGGAGTAGGGGACATGGCTATGTGCATGGTCCAACCTCCCCCATCAAGCTATCCAAATGCATGCAGCAGAGTCCCCAGTTAGTAAACAGAGCCCTGGCCTGGAGCAAAGTCAGCAGCCTTGGTTGCCTGTCCCAGCTCTGCCTCCCTGTCTCTGTGTGACCTTGATAGTGAGGCCCCTCTCCCAGGCACAGTAGTCATATGTGGTAGACCAGATGACTCTAAGGCCGTCCTGACTCTGGTCCCACCATGGTGATTTTCTAATTTCTGTTGTGTTCTTAGGGGCAAGCCCTGAGCACACACCACCCCATGACTTCCATCCCAACCTGGGATCATGGACTTTCACTCCAAAATTTATTGTGTGCCTAAGAGTCATGGGAAAAAAATAATACTATTATCCTCAAAACCCCAGCAGGTCTCTTAATGACTACTCTGCTAATTAGTAGCAGCTGTTAATGAAGTGTGCAGGTACAAGCCTAGCCTCGTCAATTAATCCATACATGCTCCTGGGCTGCAGTAATATTTAAAGGAGAAATCAATACCTGGCAGCTGGGCCTGGGGAGGTCGGTCCAGGTGGGCAGGGAAGGTGTAGCATTTCAAGGAATTTGTAACTAAAATAGCTTACGCCTAGAGCACAGTGCAGGGGAGCAGAAACCAGGACAGCCCTTAAGGGGCACAGGGATCCAGGAAAGCCTGCAGAGTTGGGGGCAGAAGGGACTGGGTGGACAGGGCGAGCTGGCACCTGCTCCCTCCATGGGCAGGTAGAGAGCTCCAGCCAGGCCAGCAGGGGTGTACAGAGGTAACCTCCCTCTCCAATTCATCATATCACAAAATCCACTTATTCCTGCGGGGTGTGGAGGCTAGGGGGCCTACTATTACCTCCTCTTGGCAGATGTAGGGATCAAGGCTCACTCCAAGTGAGACACCATCTTGTCCGAAGTGGCAAAGCAAGTGAGAGTAACAATCGCTTTTGTGACCTATGCTGTGCCAAACACCCTACACGCATCATCTCATTTGATCCTTACATGTCTGATAGAAGAACGACTATACCGCTGCTTTGGAGATGTAAGTACTGCAGCTTTGAGAAGTTAGAGCACTCCCTAACAAGGCTGGTCATTGGCAAAGCGGGTGTTCAACCCCAGGCAGCCTGACTTCAGAGCTCATACACTTAGCACACGTGGGCTCCTGAGCAGCAAGAAGCCCTCAACCCTATAGAACAAGATCCAAACTCCTTTGCATGATTTACAGCATCTTGAACTCTGGCCCTCTGTATTAGTTTCCTATTGCTGCTATAACAAAGTACCACATACCTACTGGCTTAACACAACATAAATCTACTATCTTGCAGTCCTGGAGGTCAGAAGTCTGTAATGATTTTCACTGTGTTAAAGTCAAAGTGTTGGTGAGACTACATTCCTTCTGGAGGCTCTTACGGGAGAATCTGTACTCTTGCCTTTTTCAGCATCTAGAGGCTGCTTGCATTCCTTGGTTAATGGCTTCTTCCTCCCAGTCGAAGCCAACAATCCAGTCACTCCAACCTCTGCTTCCGTCACCACATCTCCCTCTCCGACTCTCTTCTTCTGCCCCTCTCTTATAAAGACCCTGTGTTTACATGAGGCCCACTGAAATAATCCAAGATAATTTCCTGAATAATCCTGGATAATAGAGTCCCTTTTGCTATGTGAGGTAACATAGTCATAGGTTCCAGAGATTAGGACGTGGACATTTTTGGGGGTATATTAGTCTGTATACCATACCATCTCACCGTCTACTCTTTCCCCTAGTGCCACCCGTGTTCTACCCTCCTCAAACACCTGTATCAGTCAGCATCCAGTCAGAAAGACAAGACCATTCTTGGTATTTCAAACAGAGGGAATTTAATATTCCACAGGTGATGGAAGAGCTGAAATGCCAAACAGGGGCTGTTGAAGCAGCCTAGAAATCAGCAAGAAGCCTTTTCTCACCTTCCCCACTCCACTCACACAGCCACACGCAGTCAAGGTCAGTGGCACCCTCCTCCAAGCTACAGTGATCTATGTGCCAATGAAATGGCTGAGATCCCTTAGCCTCTGTCTGATCCATGGCATGTCCCAAGCACTGAGCCCAGAGCCTTGCACAGAACAGGTGCTCAGAGAAAGTCACCTGGGCCAGGGCTCCTCTCTCCACACCAGAGGTGAGAGCACAGCCACAGCCCAGGGCTCCCCAGAAGAGGTCATAGTGTAGGTGAGGCAGGCAAATAAAATGCAGCCACTCAACAGCTGACTGTCAGCCCCTGAAACCAGAGACTCAGTGTTGAGTGCACTTTGCTGCCAATCACAGGCTCAGGCAACATGGGTCTTACCTTTTCGGAGAAAGCGTTGAGGGCAGAGAGATCACTCCTCTTTGGGAAGAGACCTTGGGCCAGGGCGTGGGGTACATGCTCCGGAGGGCCTGGCAGGAACCTGTGATCCACAGGCTGCTTGAGGGGAGTCCCGAGCTTGCTTTCAGCTAAGCCATCGAGTCCGCCTTCTTCCCCTATAAGAGACATGGGAAGCCACCATGATTATAATCCTGGGTTAATAACCTTTCCCTGACTGGATGTTATTCCATGGCTCCTCTTCCCCAGCTGCTCATCCTAAGATGTCTGAGAACGGGGAAAGGAGGAGATTGAAAGAATATGGCAGGGAGGAAGAAGGAAAGGGAGGGGCAGGAGCCAGGAACCAGCCTTTCCCAGTGAGCCTGGGTCAGGGCCGGAGGGGGACATGTACTCTACAATACGTAACTTGCCCTCACATCCACCCAGCGGTGCAAGCATCCCCCTCCCCGGCCTGGGGATGATGCCTTACTCCAGGGACCCCTATCCTGGTGAACGACACCACGCGCTAGCACCTCCAGCAGCTAGCCAACTACACCCCTGGGGGTGGCACGGAGACGGGCGGGGTCGGGGGGGGCGGGGCTCCGAGCCTCACTTCTCTCCCTAGGGCTCCTCCTTGCACACTGGTCAGTCTCCAGGCCCTGGCCAGTCTACCTGTCCTCGATCCTGTCCTCAGTGCCACAGCCTTGATCAGTCTCCTGCCATTCCCTCCGCTGGCTTCCTCCATCGGCCTCCTAACTAGGGTCCCTGCCTCCAGCCTCACCCCTAATCTATTCTTTACATGCTGCCAGGACTGTCTTTTCCGAAATAGAGCTGGTCATGTCACTCCCTTACCTAAACGCATCACTTCCCGCCACGTCCAGGGGATTCAAGGCCTTCACAGCCTGGCTCCCTCGCCCCTCCCCTCCCCCCTCCTTCCCTTCTCCCTCAGATGACCCTCCAGGAAACCACCTGCAGGTTCTCTCTCTCTCTCTCTCTCCCTCTCTCTCACACACACACACACACACACACACACACACACACACACACACACGACCTATTTACACTTGCTGCTCTCTGTGCCTGGAATTCTCTCCTTCCCCCACCCTGGGAGGAAGCTCACCAAATTAGGAATCTTTAAAATCCTATTCCAAATCTTGAGTCTTTGGAATCACCTTCAGGAGTCACCTCAGATCTGAAGATTCCCCTGTGCTGTCCCCACCCCGATGCCAGCCCCTCCTGCTGCCCCTGTCCTGCTTCTCCACGTGGTCTGTACCTGGTCCCGTCCATATCAGCTGCACCACCTCCAGGTCTGGCATTTGGGGAAAGATGGGCAAGGCAATCCCCTGAGAGTGCCCACAGGCATGGCAGGAGCAGGAACTGGGCTAGGGCAGTGGATGTCCATTCATAACCACTGATGTTCCACTACATGTTCTATCAGGACCTTCCTTCCTTTACTATCCCTGGTCTCATGGGGACCCGAGTAACAGAGAGAAGACAGAAACCAGTCTGGCTGCTCACTGAAGATTAGGAAATGTTACTGACGTCATGATACCTACCAACACTGTGGGAAAACGATATACCCCTTTTCAACGCTATTTCGAAGGATTTCATTTGAACCAAGCCTGTGGATTAGTCAAAAACCCCTTCTCCCTTTGTGCCATTCAGTTCAGCCATGCCATCACCATAACAGTCAGCACCCCATGACAAGCCAGGGTCACCGGGGGAGATGAGAGGAGTCAGCCTGCCAGTGTAGCCCTTAGCATAACTTCAGGATCTATCGTCTCCTTGGAAGCTTTGAGCATCCTATAATATTCACCACTCAACCATGAGCATCACAAGATCTCAGATGAATTTGGGCTTGGCTGATTCACTCAACATCTTGCCACTTCAACGTGCCCCATGTCAAGTGATTCAAGAATCATCAACCCAACTGCCACTCATTCAATGATTCTTCAAATATGCATTGAAAGTCTAACAGTTACAGCAGTCCTTAAAGGGCTGGGGGTACAGGAGCAAAACAAACAGCTGGTCCGTGCCCTCACAGAGCTAGGACTGTAGTGTGGGGAGCCAAAAACAAAGTACTAGTCAACGTGGGGAAGACAGAGAGATGTGCTCTGGAGAACAAAAAGGCAGAGAAGGCAACAGGAAGGCTTTCTTATTTTGCAAGAAGAAAGGGCAGATTATTCCAAGAACAAGCAAATGGCAGTTTCCCCCATACTTAAGAGTTGAGAAAAAGTAAAATAATAAGGACCAGAGACCTGTGTTAACAGTGTCCAGTCCTGGAGAGTAAGGGAGAAGGAAATATCACCCCAAGACTGCTGTTCTGTACATGGAGACCCCAGGATAGGGCACCTCCAGCTCTCACAACATAGTGGTCCGAACAGGCCTCCCCCAGAGCGTGCACAGAAGCACCATCCTGCCCGGCATGCTCGCCCTCATGCACCCTCCATACAGGCTTCTTTCTCCTCCTCCTCATCCCTCCCAAGCTCTGTGCATCTGTGCCTTTACTCAAGCTGTTCCCTGCCCTGCACTGACCTTCCTCCCTTCTCCAAATGCCGGCCCACTCCAGGCTCAACTCAGCGCCATCCCATGAAACTGCTCTGGTCACGCCTCTCGCTCCTCTGAGTCCCCAGACTACGGTGCACTGGTCCCTCCTCTGTAGCAAAGCTATTTGTGAACACGCACCCGGCTCCCCCGCCCCGGGTCCACACACGCTTAGGACAGTGCATGCAGAGGAGGGAGAAGGGGACAGCGTGCAGGGAGGCCCACACCCCACCAGGAACACCGTCTCAGCTCACCCTCACGCCGGCAGCACAGGACAGGCAAGTACACGGCCACGGCGCAGCGGCCGGCAGCCATCTGTCCATGTCACACTTGAGTAAGAGGCTGAGCTAAGGGCAAACGGAGCTCCGACTGACTGCGGACCTTCTTCCACTCTCCCATGCTCCCTGATCCCAGGAAGCACTCAACAAATATCTGATGGGTGAGCGAGTGTCTGAACAAAGGAACATCTGCCCTGTCCCCTCCCCAGTCCCAATACCCTCCTCTGCCTCCCCCTAGACACACAGGCCACGCTGGGCTTTGAGTCTCCAGGAAGAGAAGCTCTTCTGGTGCCTTGAGCAGCATCGTATCTTGAGGGAGGGCCTTTTACCAACCGCCGACCTGGCTTCTTAACTCTGTCTCCTAGAGAACTTTCTAGACTCTTCCTCCAACATTGAAAACGGGAGCCTTGTTTTTATGAGGTTATAAGGCTATACTCAGTGAGAGCCTGGAATCAGCAAGTATCAGACTCAAAAGCCCTTCCAGGTCTAATGGGCCAGCCATTTGCTCTCATGAAGGGAGGGGACTCAATCCCAAATACACAGCCAGCAGACAGACGTGACCGGGCCACCCTGCTCCCAGCCTCGCACTCCTCCAGCCACGCCTGTGAACAGCTTCCCCCTCTCACCCCCAGAGCTGCTGGGTACACGGTGAGGGAAACTAGACTGTCTTCCTGACCCTGTCCTATGGCTGGGAGGAAGCGGGCGTTGTCTGTGGATCACACGGAAGGTATGGATGCGCAATGTTCATTTGCCAGTTAATACGAGGGAGCTTTTGTCACGCAGCCCAGGGCAGGCAGGTGGGGATGCTCCCTGAGCATAATCAGACCAGGGCTGTCGTTTCACAAGATACGGGGTCACGCTCATGTTAATAGGAGGCACACACATTTCTCACCTATCTGAAGGGGAGCTTGAGAAGAGAATTAATTCTCACAGTGGTGAGGCGTGTTTGATTGCTGCTGGTTCAGAGGAAACCAGCCCCAGCCTGGGGTGAGAGCCTCCCCGCTCCTTCCCACGCTCCTCTTCCCCTTACCCCTCCTCAGAGCAGGGCTCAGCCCTCCCTCTGCAGAGCCAGCAAAAAATGGGCAGAGAGAAAGCCACCACGGTCGGGGGATGGAAGAGACAGCAAAATGCAGGGGTAGGAGGAGAGGAGGGAGGAGTGACAGGGGACTGCCCCCCCACAAAGACTTGGGAGCATCCACATGCCATGTGCAGATCAAGGGAACACTGCTCCACCCTCTCCTACACCCTTCTTCCCGACACCCTTCAGTCCAGAGCCCATCAAACTGTCATCCCCGTCAGAAGTCGTACTTTATTTGGGCATGGTGGCAGAGGTTGGATTCGGGGCAGGAAGGGGTGACTTTTCGCTGCCACCTCTCCCTCATGGGGACTGAAGCCACCTCGGTGGGAGATACTGGGTGATGGTGAGCGCTTCCTGCAGACAACTAGGAATAACACCCCCACCCCTAGCCCAAACTCCACCCCCTCCAGAGGCCCTTAGAGACGAGCCACATGAAACAGGAGCGACATGGACCGACCTCATGGGTTCCAGCACTAGTCTGCTGCAGAATTAGCAGATCTAGGTCAAGGCAACGTTGGAGGGAAGAAACCTTGTGAAAACGTACCACTCCACCGCCACCCCCAGAGGCAGAGCCAGCGCTGTGCCCCAACCCTGCACAGACTGTGGAGGGCAGCAGAGGAGGGGCAGGGAGGCTTAGGTCTGTTTCCAGGGCCCTGATCTCCAGTGCCCGCTGCCAAACTCATCTGGGCCCTCCTGGTCCCAATAGCGCATTAATACAAAAATTCCAATGTAAGCTGACCTCCCTTAATATCGCCCATCTCAACTCCATCCAAACCAGAAACCCCTGACTCAGGGGCTCCTCCCTCCTGCTCACCCCTCACCCACCCCCCATTTAACACGTCCACTCATTTAATATCGGGAACCTACTCGGCTGGGCGCTGTTCTCAGTGTTGGATATACTACCCAAGCCAGAATGGCCCCTGCCCCCTGATGCTCCCAGTCCCACGAGGGTTCCCAATATGGGACCTGGCAGTGACCACACAGCGGTAAAGTGCTCTGATGAGGGAAAGGCAGAGCACTGCAAGTGTGCAGGAGACAGAAGGAGGGTGCCTCAGGTGGAGGTGGGAGAAGGGAGAAGAGTCTTCCAGGCAGAGGGGAGGGCATCGGCCAGATCCTGATGGTCAGAGGAGCTGAAAGTTTGGTGTGCCCGGTGGTTAGCATTGGAGGTGGGAGTCACGGGGAACAGGTGGCAGCCAGCTAAGATATCCAGCCTCCTAAGCCACTCTAAGGAGTTTGGAATTTATCCCAAGAGCAGCGTAGAGTCTTCCAAGGCAAAGGCAGAATCAGATGTGTAATTGAGGGGCACTTCTCTGGTGGTGGAGGAGAGCAGAGATTAGCAGGGCCACACAGAGGGGGCCAGATCAGGTCTAAGGTGTTGTCACAGGTGGAGGCAGAGATGGGAGCACGGAGGAGAGGATGGTGAACACAGAGAAGGGGCCCTGAGAAGGTAGAACCTATAGCATGTGGTCTTGATTGGCAGAAAAGAGAAGAATGGCAGAAAAGAGGAGTCAGAGACGCTTGCTGATAGTTTCTGAGCACGTACTGTGCCAGCCACTGTGATAAGCCCTCATCACCTAATCATTACCATCTCATCTCATCCTACAACAGCTCTGTGAAGCAGATACTGCTATTATCCCCATTTTACACCTGTGGAAACTGAGGCTTGGGGAGATTATCCTCTCTGACTTACCCTAAGTCAAAGAGCTAGCAAGTAGGAGGACCAGGATGATTCAAGGTTTGGGGGCAACCAGGTGGATGTGGGTGCTTTTGCCCTGAGAGGGGCACCAGAGGAGGAGGAATGGATCTGGAGAGGCAACAAGGGGTCAGCGATGGCATGTAGTTTGAGGACCTGGAGGACATCAAGGTGCTGGTGTCTGGCGGGCAGTGGAATGTGTGGGTCTGAAGGTCAAGGGTGTGAGATATGGATTTGGGAGCCTCTGTTTAGAGAAACAAAGCCACAGGAATGGAGGAGGTCTTCCATGGCCCATGTGTCACGGAAGGAAGTCAAGGACAGAGCCCTGGGAACACAGACATGTGTGAGGTAGGCAGAGCAGGACTGGGGAGGAAAGAGTTAGCAGCAGGCCATTCTCAACCTTGACTGGGGAAGAAAAAAAGATGACCCGGTCATATGCCCTCATAATCACTAATGACAGAGCCCCTGGCAAACACACTAATGATATTGGCTAGCAGAAGAGTTCTTATCTATGGAATGCTTTTAGCAAGATGTACCCTATCTGTCTAGCACTGCTTATGGTAAACAAACCTGGACCTTATGGATTTATGGGGTATGGCTCCTGGGAAATGTGCGAACTATGTAACTATCAGAGAATAAAATGGAGATACTGCGTGACCAAGATATCTCCCTTTTTAGTAAGGGATACCTCACATGTATCACAGATAGACCCCTTTTGATAAATCCGAGCCAGGGCACTTCCGAATGTGGCAAAAAAAAAAAAGGTCCTGGGGAGCAGTACTGGTGGTTCTAGACCTCATGCTTTACCTGTGCCTCACAATTATTTGTATCCTTGCAATTATTAGTAGAGCTTAATACTGGGTAAGAACTCTGGTTCTTAGGAAGCTGATTTTTCAGTCTGACCCATTGTATTTTGTCTCAAGGACAGAAACTTGCTAAACTTGGCCATGATCTTTTGAATTTTCTGCCCAGCCCCAGGACTGAGCCAGGCTTGAGAAGTGACTATTTGATCTTGCCAAGGAATGAGCACCTGGGGACGGGAGAGAAGCCATGAAAGGCTTTCTATGCCAGGCTAAAGTGGCATTTTGTCCAAACAGAGGCAGCAAGACACTACTGAAGGCCTGAATGTAGGGGAATGACAAGGTCAGACTCAAACTCTGGAAAGGCCCCTCGGTCACTGCAGACACCGCATGGGAGGAAGCAAGCTTGGGGGCAGAGAGCCCAGATAAGGGGCTCAGCCAGGAGAAAAATCACAGGGCCTTGGACAGGTCAGTGGCAATGGGAATGAAGAGCAACTGGTGAATTTAAGACCTATTTAGGAATTCGTGTACGGGACTTGGAAATCGATTGGGTCTTTGGCAAGGGGCCATGAGGAAAGGGGAGCTGAGGTTTCTCACTTGGGTAACTGGGTGGCTAATGGTGCCAGGGACAGAGATGGGGAGCATGGGGACAGACAGGCTTGGAGAAGATGAGAGGTCCTGCTTTGAACGTTTCAAGTACCTTTGGAAAATCCTCACAGAGGTAGTTGGATAATGTGGTTCTGAAACTCAAGAGCAATGACTGGGCTGGAGACAGAAGGTGGACCCCAGGTGGTAGCCGATGCCTTGAGCCAGATGAGATTTCAAAAGAAATGCAAATGGTGAAGAGTGAACAGGCTCAAGCCAAGGACCACCAATGATTGCAAAATGTAGTCCAAACACCACATGCATCAGATGGCCAGGAGGGTTTGCAAAATGCAGATTCCTGAGCCTGCATGAAAAGTACAAAATCAAAATGTGTGGAGTGTAGGCTATTCTCTCATTAAGTTTGGCTGTGAATAGAGACCAGGAGGAGAAGACAGAGCTGAGAGTGGGGAGGGGTGGATGAAGCAGAAGAACCCCATTGTGAATATGGAGAAGACACAAACATACCTAAACAGTGATGGAATAGTTCAGTAAAGGGAGAGCATGAAGACAGAGCAATGAGGGGCCCTTAAGACAGCAGCAAGTGGTGGCATTAGCCTTGGTTGAAAAAGGTCTGGAGAACAAAGACAGGATGGTGGACAGTGTCTGAAAATTTAATTGGCACTGCCAACTGACATCTTCTATTTTCTCTGCAAAGCAGGACATGGGATTAACTGCAAAGAGAGAGTGAGGTGGAGGTGATAGCAGAGATTTGTGGAGAGAAAAAAGCAATAGAAGCGAGGCAATACTAATGATGTCCACGGTTCTGATAGTGAGTATACTTCGGCTTAAAATGTATTATGCAGTTGAGATGATTTTGTCCAGATCAATAGAGCCTAGCCAGGGAAATGTTCTACCTTCTACAATCACCATACTTGTGAGCTTCTAAGTCACATAAAGTAATAGAGCCCACAGTGAATAGACTTTTGCTTCTCCGGTTAGCTCCTAGGAGGGGCCGGATGAGTGACACCACCCCTGATCCAGCAGTCTTAAGAGAGCGGCCAGAGGAGGACTCGCCGCTCCGGAGCATAGGAGTAGGGGTGCTGCTTCTGTGCTCAGCCCTAGTCACTCAGAAATGCTTCAGAGAGACAACTCACAACCTCCGCAGTTCCAGAAAGCCAAGTCACTGCAAACGGGGATCATCCCAGCCAAATCCTGATGCGCAGAGGATCATGGCAATGGCATCTACGGTAAGTCACGCCCGTTGTGGGGAGAAAAGCCCAGATGGTACAACACCCAACTACGGGTCCAGAGGTGGAAGATTCGGAGGAGAAGCAACTTCTGGCACATCCTTTCCCACTCTGTTCACAACTTCCAAATAGAGAGCTCACTTTTTCCTTCTAGAGTGCCCGGGGCTGCATGGTTAATTTCAGCAAAGCCTGCACAGGACCTTAGGCGAATTAAAATGGCTCTGTGGAAATCACTCAAGTGAACCCATTAGCCGATCAGCAGCACCAGTGTAGGGGTTCCATGGAGGCTGGAGGTTCCAGTGGGTTCCATGCGGCCTGGAGCAGTGTGGTCACTGAGTCTGGCAGCCGGTCTCCCCTTCCTTATGCTCAGAGCCTCCTAAGGAGCTGTTTAATGGAAAGGCCTGCCCCACCCCAAACTCATCTATCAGAATCGCTGGTGTGGAGCCCATCGGTTACACTGATAACCTCCCAACCTTGAGAACCCTGGGCCAGGGCCTGACCCAGACCTGCAAACCGGAAACGCAGAGTCATCAGCACCCAGGCTCGACAGACTCCAGGATGCTGACTCACAGCTCCCAAGGATGATGACCAAAACCCAAGCGCCAGTGTATTCATTTGCAGATGGCTCTGCTGTCTGACCAGCACATTCTCTCCCCAAGGACCGGCAACAGAGGGGAGCCAGTGGCACCAGGCTCTGCTAAGTCCTTCTTCATGACAGAGGTCCGGTGCAGCCATCCTGGGCCCTCCAACATGTGCCCCGGGGACACCCTATTTCCTCTGTTCCTGTGGGTTGATAAGGCTCCTTTCTGGAAGCACCACCTTCACACACATGCAGTCAGTAATTTCCAAGCTTTCTTGGCCCACTGCCTCTTGAAAGGGAATCTGTGTCTTTGCTTTGCTCCATTTTATGGGTTAATGTCTTGGTTGAGTGGTCAGAGGGCCATTGTATCCCCCCACATTCAAATTCTTGGGAACACTTCACATTTTTAGGGTACTGCCTCATCCCCCTTCACAGGTAAGGGAACTGAGGCCACCCGAGGTAGGTGTCAAATCCAGCCAGCCACATCGAGGCCACATGGCTTCCTCCTGGGAAAGGTTGAGCTTGGTGGTAGTGGAGACAGCCAAGTGGGGAGAGGCTGGAGCCATACTGAGGAGAGCAAGGAGGCCAGGCTTCTAGCTTGGAGACCAGGCGGGTGGAGTGATACTAAGGAGACGGATGGTAGGAGGGTGTTCAGGTGACTGGGTGGTAGTGAGGAGGGCTGTGCTGCCCCTGGGTCAGCTGGACAATCAACACATTTCCCGAGGACCTTGCTAGGTGCTGCAAGAGGGGCGTGGATGGGGACAGGAATGGACGTGTGCCCGTTCTGACAAAGCTTTCAGACTATAACAGGCTTATGATTAACCCTGTTATAATTACCTGTTTTGTACCTGTTCTGGTGAGCATTCATCTGGGCTGTTCTTCTAGGACCATAAGGAGCTCACAGCTGACTAGGTAGTCTGCCTGCAGCTCAGACATCCCTGTTGAGGGACCCACCCTGCCAGTATCAAGTAAACTATCAATCAAGACTCTGAGTTTCAGCATAAATCAGCTTAATCCAAAAAGAGAATGTGAGACTCAGATAGCAGAAAAGTCTACAAACAGTGTTCTGGCTTCAGATCCAGCTGGATCCAGAAGCTCAAGCCACACCCTCTGGACCTCTGCTCTCTCGCTCTTTGGTTCTCTCTCTGGTCTGTCTCTAGGCTTGGTTTTCCTCTGAGCTGTGTTCACTCTCAGGCACACTCTCTCTACATGCGGGATTCCAAAAGCTCCAGGTTGACAGCATCACAGCCCCAAATCCAGAAAGAGAGAGCTCTCCTCTCCACAACTCCACAGGAGTGCCAGCATTGGACTAACTTTGCCCTGGACCAATTACAGTGCCAGGGAGAACCTGATGCACTGATTTGCCAGGCCTGGGTCACATGCACACTCTGGAGTTATCACATCCATCCACATGGACTCAGAGTGGGGATGGAGTAGATTTCCAAGGAAAAGAGTGTTCTATTGCCAGAAGGAGATGAATACTGGGCAGACAACAGATGCCTACTATTGTAATGAGCAGAGCTCCCTGTCTGGACCAAGGGGAGGCAGTGAGGACCAGAGGCCTTCTGGGTCCAGGCCACACCCCAGGAGCAATAGCCCATTCTCCTTCTTATGGCTGAAGCTGCTTTGCTAGCACCTGCAGGGTGCACTCTCCCCGCCAACAGAAGAGACCCCCAAAGGTTTTAGGGGTTGCTGTTTTGGGGAGAAGAAAACATGGAAAGAGGAGAAAGATGGGAGAGAGCCACTCCCAGGGCTCTTAGTCCTATTAACAGTTATAGCAAGAAGGAGCTGAGTTTGCCAGACGTGGTCACAATCAGAAAGAGCCACAGGTGGGTGTTCTGGGGCAAAGGAGAAAGGGGGTTGTGAGAAAGCAGGTCTGTAGGGAGCAGGACACAAATGGAAGGGAAAGAGGAACCTTGGAGGAAGACAGAGAAGTGAGGCTGGGCTACGGCTGTGGCCCTTTCAGAATGATGAAAACAGAAAACTGTTCATAGACCTCACTGCTGCAGAGGAGGGAACCACATGTCTCGGGTTTAGCCCCTGACTTTTAATAAACTTCCTTCCTGGCTAATTAATAGCAGAGTACAGGATGGGGAAAGAGACTGACAGCTAGAAAAAGCCAGGTTAGTGCTGTGACAGCTCAGACTTCCCTCGGGGCCAGCAAGGGCCCTCCTCCACGAAGCCTGCCCTGCACACACACTCTCCCCCAGCTCTCGGGAGCCTCCCTCCTCTCAGCTCCTAAGCCCACCCTATCTCATCTACTGCTCCTGTGGTTCATGGAAGATGATCTTGTCTCCTCGACTGCATCTTATACCAGTTCACAACACTGCATACATAGGTCAGAATCACCTAGGGCACATGTTAAAAAATGCAGACTCCAGGTCTATCTCGAAGATTCTGATTTGGAAGTCTGAGGGGGTCCCAGGCATCTGTGTTCTCAACAGGCTCCTTGGGGAATCCTGAAGCAGAGCTGAGTTGGAGAACCACAGTCAGAAATACAAGGGTTGCTAAAGCTGAGAGGGAGTTTCTCCTCCAAGAAATGAGAGCAACCTACTAGAACAACTTTGATCTGAAGGCCCAGTCCAGGACATGCTGCGTGTTCTTGTAAATAAAACTTTATTGAAACATGGCCAGAACCATTCATTCACATCTTGCCTATGGCTGCTTTCAGGTCTTGGCAGAGTTGAGTCCTTGTGGCAGAAACCATATGGCCCAGAAAGCCAAAAATAGTCACTGTCTAGCCCTTTCTGGGGAAAGTCTGCCAGCCCCTGAATTAGAAGGCAATCTCTGAGCTCCAGAAATATGTCTCTTGGTCACAGATTTAGAGACAGAAAGGCCTGCTTCTTCCTCTCTTTGTCTAGTGGTCATGCCACCTCCACTGTTTGGACTGTGCAGTGGGCTTCTGTTGTTCTACATACTCAGAATCCATTACCTCCTTCTGGAAACAACCTCTTACTTTGGGGAACCCCTTGCCCTGACTGGATGAAATATTAATACAACCGTCAGTCAAAACACCCTACCTTCTCCTTGGGCATGTGACCCAAGCTGAGCCGAACCCATGCTCTCTCCCTGCAATTTGAACCTTGAGCTGAGAGGAGGACCACTGACAGCCTTTAGATCTCCTTCCACCCACCCATGGAGCCCAAAGAGACAGGCTGGGACCCTGCTCCCAGGTCCCCAGAGCTGCCCTGCTCTGCCCCATCAGGGCTGATTCTTCAGCCTTTTCTGTGGTTCTGTGGGTGGCCCTGACTCCTCCCAAATATTCCTTTTACCAGAAGTTAGACGGCGTTTAAGCCATATGCTAATACCCAAAAAAGCCCACTTGATGCCACATGCGGGGGTTGGACTAGGCGATGGGGTATGGATCTGCCCATTTCACAGATGGACGCCTGGCCTCTAGAAAGGAAAGGGAACATGGGGACAAGACTCTAGGCCTTTGTCCTCTGTCCTCACATCTCCTCCTATCACAATGCTACCTACCCTTGCAATCAAAGTCAAGAGCATCAGACAGTGTCAATCCCAAAATCTTTTTAAGAAATTAATAAATACATAACAAGGAGCACTCCTCACACAGAGAGCAATAATGACAACTCCACAGAAAGAACGAACCCCAACAAGAGCTGTGTGTGTGTGTCGTGTAATATCAGGAATCAAAGAGCGTCAAAAGATCAAGTGGGAGGAACATGAAATATGAATGGGATGAAAGACACATTTCTACACACAGAATAATGACTCTAACGAGTTTCCTCACCAAAGTCCCGCATCATAAAGTACAAACGCCGAGAAGGGATTGAGGAGGGGAGCGGGGAGTGCAGGGGGAGGCTTGTGTGTCGAAACGAGATTAGCAGGTGGGTAGGGGAGGAAAAGGCAGAGCAGAAAGAACTGTCTGTGCAGGACTGTGGCCCCCACACCATCACCAGCCTCCCAGGAGGTGCCTCATGGGCACGGGGGCAGCTGGCAGCCCCCAGGGTACCTGGAGCCCCACCACCCTGTAGCAGATGACCCAGGCCCACCCCAGCCCACCCAGACAGAGGCAGTGTAGGTTCCTCCCAGCCGGCAAAGCCCCTCTGCTGGCACTGGTCACCCAGGTGGGAGCATGTGTTGGCATTTCTTGGATACTATACTGTGGAGTTTCCCCAACAGGCCAGGAGCAACTATACAAAGGGAGACATGGCGTGCACTTTAAAGGCAGACAGAGCACGGCTACCAGCCCTGGCGCTGTCACCTCCCGGTGTGGGACTCTGAGCAGGTGACTTGATACGCTCCAACTTCTTCAGCATTATTGGAGGGTTCAATGGGACGACACACATAAGCCTCTCAGCCCAGTCAGAAACATCTGCCTGGGGACTTCCCTGGTGGTGCAGTGGTTAAGAATCCGCCTGCCAATGCAGGGGACACGGGTTCGAGCCCTGGTCCGGGAAGATCCCACATGCCGCGGAGCAACTAAGCCCGTGTGCCACAACTACTGAGCCTGCGCTCTAGAGCCCGCGAGCCACAACTACTGAGCCCATGCGCTACAACTACTGAAGCCCACGCACCTAGAGCCCGTGCTTCACAATGAGAGAAGCCACCGCAATGAGAAGCCTGTGCATTGCAACGAAGAGTAGCCCTCGCTTGCCATAACTAGAGAAAGCCCGCACGCAGCAACGAAAACCCAACACTGCCAAAAATAAATAAATAATAAAATAAATAAATTTTTTTAAAAAAAGAAAAAAGAAACATCTGCCTTTGTTTGCATCATCAGGCCAACATGCTGGGGAAATAGTAATAATGACAGCAAAACATAAATGGCACTTACTGTTAATCAAGTACTCCACATATACTATCTCATTTAACCCTCCTGAAAACCTTACAAGATATATATTACTATTATCTCCATTTTACAGAAAAATAAACTGAGGCACAGAGAGGTTAAGCAACTTGTCCAAGGTCACACAGCTAGTAAGTGGTGGAGGTGGGATTCAAACCCAGGTCATCTAGTTCCAAAGTCCATGCTCCTAACCCCAAAGGACTGCATGGTACTAAATAAGCCTATCAGCGAAGGGGGCTGGTGAGAGGAAGCCTGAGAGGTAGGCGTCGATAAGCCCCACCTAGAAAGAAAGCAGAGGGTGAAGTTGGAGGAGGCTTCTGTTTGCCGTCCTAGACGTCACTCAGGAGAGGCAGGTCAGGGACTGGGGTTTCAGAAGATGACCAAGTCCTGGAACTTTTGTGACATCTCAGAGTTGTTCTCTCCCTTGTCCCCTAACTGTTCTGCAGTGATCAGCAACAATGCAGTTAAACTACAAAAGCCCGTGGCTTGTCCAGGAAAGAAGCCGTGGGGCCAGCTGGTGGGGTGGCCGTTGGGGGATGAAACGGACTTCCATACCGCACAGGAGCCAGGGCAGGATGGGCTGGGGCACCAGGCCGGGCTCAGAACTGGGGCAGGCGATCCAAGCCTGTTCTGCTGTCAGCATCCCAGCTGCACTTAAATAATTTGGTTGTATAATTATTTGTTTAACTTCACCCAGCTGGCTCTAAGTGAGAAAGTAAACAGATGTACGTCCATCTTGTTTAACTCATGTCCCCAGGTCCTTGGCTTAGAGCCTGGTGCACAGTAGGTATTCAATGAATATATATTTATTAAATGAATGAGCAAAGAGAATAAGTATAAGTCGGTGTTTCTCAACCTCAGCACTACTGATATTTGAGGCTGGATAATTCTTGTTGTAGGGGGCTGTCCTGTGCATTGTAGGATGTTTAGCAGTATCCCTGGCCTCAAACCACTACACGCCAGTGGTATCTGCTCCCAGACGTAACAACTAAAAATGCCTTCACACATTGCCGATGTCTCATGGAGGAAAAGGTTGCCCCATATTGGGAACCACTAATATAAGCCAATATCCTTGGCTAGTGCCATTAATTGAACAAAGGAAGCCAAACTGAATCTACTCATCCAATGGGCAGGAGGGGATCTGAGTACCAGGAGCCAGAAAGAGCTGAGAGAAGGTGGCGTGAAATCATGGCAACACATGGAACTCCCAGATGATTAGCAAGAACAGAGCCCAGTTGGCCTTTTCATTTGTGAGGCACGGGGGTGACTTGCACCGATTTGAGCATACAGAATTGGGGCAGGTGGGGATGAGGAGGGTGATCAGGAGGAGGAGGACGGAGACCAGACACTGGAGTGAGGACAGAAACAGTCCCCAGCTTGGGCCCGAGAACAGACTGGGCACAAGAAATCCCTACGCAGTTCCCAACACAGGGACCTTTGACAGGTGGCCTTGCAACAGAGACCCTCTCTTGTCTGCACTTTGAAGCCTGCCCCATGAAATGCAGCCTCGCGCCCAGGAGGCCTGCGGATCAAGGCGGTCTCGGCAGATCTACTCGGAGGGATTAGCCAGTGACATTACAGCTACATGACAGCCTCGTTATTATTACACACACACTCTCCCTGTCTAAGCTTCTGCACCCTGATTTGTTTATTTCTGAAAACTGTTTCCACCAAGACACCAAGCTGGGCTACGAGAGATAGCATTGACTCAGCCATTTCCCCATCCTCGGCATGAAAGGGTCTAAAAAGAATAATTTAAGCTCCTCTGGAGTGAGATCATTTAATGAATCTTCTCGATGCTAAGAGGTTTTATATGCCTTTTTAAAAACCCTTCCCCAAGCATGGGGCTATGATATTACCTTGGAGAGGGGAGAGATGAAGTGATACACGTATGCACAGCATACGGGGAGGAAGGAGGTGGTTTCCTTGGCAACAGCATCCATGTTCTGGCTTCCCTTGGCTAAACTGGAATATAGTGAAATACCTGCTTTGGGCGCCTCTCTTGCGAAAGGAAATGAGTGGTTTTCTATTCAGGCACTCTCACAACCATGGGCCCACAGCTGGGGAGCCATGTTCTGTGAGTCTGACACATTTGATGAGGGCAAGGCAGTTAGCAAGCTGGCAAAAGTCCTCAGTCTTGGTTTGCAAAACCAAACCATCCTTTCCGGAGCCAAAGGAAAATGAAAGCAGCAAATACAGGAGGTTCGACTGGCCCAACAGATAGGACTCCATCACACATGGCCTTTGTATATCCACTGTTCTGCAACTTTCCAAACATGCCCAGCTCAAGAGATCAGACTCTGAAAGTCTACACACAATGTGCTTCAAACGAGAATGGCTCAAAGAACAATGGAGAACTACCAAAAAATGTCCTCAGCTGATCCGCTCATATCTTTGGCAAAAAAGAGGCAGCTATGGACTGAAAGCACAGTGCCTGGCACACAGTAGGATGCCAACACCCACATTTGTGGACTTGGAGTCAGATAGACCTGGGTTTTTGCCCTGGCTTCACCGTTAATGTTCCACATGACTTAGTACAAGTTCCATAAGCCCTGAGGCCTCAGTCTGCTCATCTGTAAAGTGGAGATAGAATTGCTGGGAAGATTATATGTGGTGACCCATCAAATGCCTGGCACAGAGGAGGAATTCAGTCATGTTTTCTTCTCACCACCAAGAAACAAGTAGCATCCTGTTTCTTTAGGACAGTGAAATTTACAAAAAACCAGAGCAGTGTCTCAGGGAGCAGGAACAACTTCACCAAAGGAAACCATCTCTTTTCTATTTGTATATCTTTGTTCCCAGGGTGCTTTTGCAGAGATGAGATGGCCCAGGCTGGGAAGGATCTGGATAGGCAGGACAGAAGGACCAACTCAGGCCGTACTGGAGAAGGAGCTACAAGCCTGAGAGGATGTAAATGGGCCAAAGAGACTGTAAGCACTGAGGTCCAGGCAGGCCAGTGGTGGACAGCACTGTGGATGCCAGCGGTGGCTGCCAACCAAAGCATCAGCCATCAGCAGGGCCGGAGGTGGGGGGCTAAAAGAATGGGGAGGGGGACTGGCTCTTTGTGTCTGGGACATGGTCTTTATTTTATTTTATTTTTTATATTTATTTTTTTTTTTTATTTTTTTTTTTGGCTGCATTGGGTCTTAGTTGCGGCATGTGGGATCTTTCGTTGCGGAGCATGGGCTCCTCTCTAGTTGTGGCGCACGGGCTCCAGGGCGCCTGGTCTCTGTAGTTGTGGCATGCAGGTTCCAGAGTGCATGGGCTCTGTAGTTTGCGGCACACAGGCTCTCTCGTTGAGGTGCACAAGCTCAGTAGTTGTGGCGCGTGGGCTTAGTTGCCCCGCCGCACGTGGGATCTTAGTTCCCCAACCAGGGATCAAACCCGCATCCCCTGCATTGGAAGGCAGATTCTTTACCACTGGACCACCAGGGAAGTCCCAGGGACACGGTCTTTAGAACCAGATTCTCTATTTGAAGACCCTCACAGAAGATGCCCCACTATTTTTTGTTCTAATATCTCACACCCCTTATTCCTATGAAGGCCTTTCTGGAGCCTCAGTTAAAATCGTGCTTCAATTTAAACATACATATCAGGACCAAAGATTTCCCATTAGAAGCACAGACTTCAGTCCTGATTCCTAGATTGATGCTCTTTCTAGAGACCCTTCTGAATACAAAACTGCATTGTTGTACTGTTCTGATACTTACTGTGTGACCTTGGGCAAAACCTTTGTAAGCCTGTACTTGTGGTCTATGTAATGACCACCTATTCCTAAAGTCACAGGACTGCTGTGAAGGTATATTTAACAGGCAGGCAGCATCGTGAGTGCAAATACACCATCTGTGTCTTCATTTCTCCTGCTTTTATGTCTTCTGGCCATCTGTGAAACAAGGGTTTGCTACTTAGCTGAAGAATGTACAAGTAGGGGGCTTTTCCCCCAGGGGAAGGTGAAAAGGAATTGAAAATGCAATAATTTAAAAGTTCCTCTAAGCCAGTCATTTATAAATTTCTGAAAAAGAACATCATTAAAGGGATATTTGCACCATAGATATTAAAATGAATGCTAAACCTACAATAATTAAAACAGTGTGGTACCAGCAAAGAAACTGGCAGACAGAGCAATGAAACAGACTCAGCAGATTTGAAATTTTAATATACTTTTAAGACAGAATTCCATATGGTTGTGGAAAAATATGGAATATCCAGTGAATTATGGTTTGGGATATTGATCAACCCATCAGGGAACAAATTTAAATTCTATCCCTACCTCACACCATACTTCACAATAAATTCCAGATAGGTTAAACATTAAAATAAAAAATCAACCATATTAAGAGAAAATGCAGATTAATGCTTATATTATCTTTGGATTGTGTGCCAGACATCTTTTATGCCCCTTCTCACATCCTCTCAGCCCACTTTTGCTCTGGCTATAGCTGTAGCAGCCACTATACTAGGTGCGGTCTGCCAACCCCTCGCCTCAGCTACACCATCTCTCTCTCTCACTCTCTTGCTCTCTCACTCTCTTGCTCTCGCTCTCTCTTTCTCTCCTCAGCTTCTCTGACACAGCCCTGGGGGGCACTGGCATTAGCCCACTCAGCCATTCTGGTGTTGCACAAACCTGGAAGTGCAAGGGATTTAACACCCCCTAGGGCAACACTTGGCTTTGGGAGATAAAAGCCTCAGGGAGACAATTTTGGGGCACGTTGCACTCAGTTCCTATAGTGAACCAGCAGGACTGAACCTCCACTTCCCTTGTTTTGGCTTCCCCTCCTTCCCTGTTTCACTCTTTCCAGCCTCCCACTCCTCTTCCCTGGGATCATTTATCAAAATAAACTGCATGTGAACCCTGTCACAAGTTCTGCTTTTGGGCGACCCAGGCCAAGATGACTGGGTAAGGCCTAAGCACAGCACTAAATGGAGAAAACATAAAGAAACATGTCCAGAGATTCACTTTCTTTAAAACGTTTAACTTTTGTACGTCAAAATATACCATGTACATGCTTCCCTTCTCTTCCAGAACAACATAGGCCAAAACCATTAGTGGGGTCAAGCAAGGTAGGCATCCATACAAGGTGGGCAATGATGGGGTGTCAGGGGGCAACAAGGGGTCTCAAAGTCTGAACAGGGCAAAGGGGGCACACCTGAGAGTGGGATGTGGACCAGTGGGGGTGTCAGAGCTCACATGCAGTGAAGGGGGCATATGTGAGGGCAGGTGGCCTATGTGGGATGTCAGAGCCCACGTGGGGTGAGGAGAGCATCTGAGGAGTGGGGGACAGGCCAGAATGGGTTATCACAGTCTGAGGAGAGTGAGGAGATAGCCATGCAGAGGGGTGGGCCAGCATGTGGTGCTGGAGCCTCAACAGGATGAGAAGGGCATCCGCACTGAGAGGGAGGGGGGGGTGCTAGGCAGTGACAGTGATGGGAAATTGATTACATACAACGTATTGATAAAACAACAAAACATATTGTAGATGATGGGATGGGAGCCAGGTTTCTCACGTCATAGAAGACAGTTACAACAATGGAAAGAGAGAAAGCTAGAACGTACCCCATGGTGTATGGTTGGAATCTGAGACCTTAAACTCATGGTTTTAGGAACATATATATGTTTTTAACATATGTAGATATATAGATATAAATATAGACATAATAAATGTAGATGTAAAGGTGTGAATGTATGCTTACATGTTTATGTCCATGAAAGAAAACTGGGAGAAGTGACACCCCAATGGTAATGAGCACACCTAGGACCCAGGTTTTGGCTTCTAAATACGATTCTCCACTAAAAGGTGCCAGGGTTCCTTCAAGAAATGGCTGATTCCAGGGCTGAGGAGGAACACCTTGGCTTGCCAGAAAACAAGGAAGTACTCAAAGAATGATGGGGACAAAATCAAAAAGACACAGAACCCACTTGAAGGGGCACCTACTGGCCAAGTCGAGGACAACTGGAGCATCAGAATAAACAATGACATGAATGGATTACAGACCACTGCATAAAACAGAAGTCCATGAGTTTACATGATAAAAATATACAAATGAGGGCTTCCCTGGTGGCGCAGTGGTTGAGAGTCTGCCTGCCAATGCAGGGGACGCGGGTTCAAGCCCTGGTCTGGGAGGATCCCACATGCCGCGGAGCAACTAGGCCCGTGAGCCACAACTACTGAGCCTGCGCGTCTGGAGCCTGTGCTCCGCGACGGGAGAGGCCGCGACAGTGAGAGGCCCACGCACCGCGATGAAGAGTGGCCCCCGCTCGCTGCAACTGGAGAAAGCCCTCGCACAGAAACGAAGACCCAACACAGCCAAAAATAAATACATAAATTTTTAAAAAATAAATAAATAAATAAAAATAAAAATATACAAATGAATAAATTGAAAGTTTGAAGAACAAGATATTTACATAGTCTCAAAATATCTCCCCACAAAATATGTACTAATTACAAAGGGGAAAGGTAATTTTACAATGGGGAAACCTGGCAGACACCACCTTAATCAAGTGATCAAAGCTTCACTCTGTAATGAGACCAATCCAAATCATATGTGAGCCGATGAGATGCAGTGAGAACTCCGCATCACTTCTGATGTCCTGCCCAATATGGATAAGCCAGAGCAAACAAGAGGAAACATGAGAAAACGCACTTCGATGGATATTCAACAAAACAACCGGCCTGTGTTTTTCTACAGTGTGAAGGTCATGAAAGCCTAAGGAACTGTTGCAGACTGAGAAGAATAAAGAGACATGACAACTAAGTGCAATACATGATTCTGAACTGGATCTTTCTGCTACAAACGACACTGGGACAATCAGCAAAGGTTGAATGATGTCTGAAGAATAGCTTGTACCCATGTACAAGGTCAGCTTACTGATTTTGATGGTTGTATTATGGTCATGTAGAAGAATGTCCTTGTTGGTAGGAAGTACGCACTAAAGTACCCAGGGATGATGGGCATCAGGTCAACAACTTACCCTCAAAAGGGTCTGGGAAAAAAAAGTTCTTTGTACTGTACTTGCAACTTTTCGACAAGCCTGAGAGTATTTCAAAATAAAAGTAAAAAACAAAAAAAATATAAAAATGTAAAAGACAAACTGGAAAAATGCAAATCATATGGTAGAAAAAGACATATCCTCAACATAAAAACAATCCTTCAAATTGCATTAGAAAAAATATGAATGCTCAGACGGAAGAAAAATGACAAAAGATGAACAAATAATGCCCAAAAAAATAAATGTCCAACAAACATGAAAAAGTTTACCTTCTCTGGAAACCAAAGAAATGCAAATGAAAATGAGACACTATGATTTTTGGCCCTTCAATTTGCAAAATCTATTTTTATATAATAATATCTCATATTGGCAAGAGTGTAAGAAAACAGGTACTTTGATTTACGGCTGGTGGGAGTGTAAATTCACACAATCGTGGAGGACAGTTTAGCAATTTGTATCAAAAGCCTTAAAATTTTGCAAAGCCATTGCCCCAGTAAGTCTATTTCCAGGAATGTCTCCTTAGGAAATAATCACAAATGTTCACAAATATTTATTGCAGGGTTGCTTGTAAAGAGAAACAATTAAGGGAACAGATAAATTTGCCACAATACATCCAAACAATAGAATACTATGGCAACCATTAAAAATTATTCAATCAAATATTATTTAACGACCCCTGTGCATATAAATGTAGTTGTATTAGCATTAATATTCAAATCCTGGTGGCTCTGAGCTACCACCTGCATAACTTCAAAGTGTTATCACCTCCCTCCGCAAACCTCCCCCAGGTGTTTCTGGGAGACACTGCAGGTGCCTCACCTGTCCTCAGGAGCAAACCTGACCCGCTCTCCTGCAGAGACTGCCCACCTCGGGAACTGCTCCCTGGCGCCATCCCACACTGCCACTCAGTTCTAGCACCACACTGACACTGTGTTGGACCTGACCCCGAAGCGGGCCTCCTTGAGCTCTGAGTCTCACCACGACTTTTATTAATGCCTCTCAGTCAGCTTCTGCCCCATCCCCTCTCCCATCTGGGCCAAAACCCAATTCTTCAGGCCAGACAGGGGTCTCCCTTCTTGTCCCACCCACGTGCCACCCCTCCGAAAAAAAATCTCCAAAATCTCCTCCATTCAACTACAAAGAAGTAAATTCCCTTCTGCATAAACAATTTCTGGGGGTGGGGAAGGGGAATCAGCAGGTCTACCCCCTAGAAGAAACAGGCTGGTCCCAGCTCTGTCTCAGGATGGACACAGGTACAAGTAGAGACAAATGCATGAACAAACAAAGATAAGTAAATAAAAGCCCAGAATGTTACCTACAGCAAAAGGTTACCTGTGTTCATTGCCTTGGGGTGAAAAGAATGAGTGATTTATAATTTTCGTTTGTTTACCTAGATTTCATAAAACTGTCCCTTTAAATCTGTTATTTATTGGAATACAGAATAACAATTATAAAATATGTGTAAGTTTAAAACAAGAACACCCATAACCCAAGCATATACCCATCACCCTATGACTCACTCATAGACTCACCCACGTACCCACCACCAGCTGAATGCACTGAACCGACCACACTTTCAGGCCCCTGTATCCCTCATGATCCCTGTCCCTTCCCTCCTCACAGCAGTAACCACACAGCACCACCCAAAACTTGGCTCTTCTCATTCCTTTGCTCTTCTTTGTAATTTTACTATAGTATATGTTTGTACCCCTAAACAGTAATTTTGCATTTGATTTAATTTCCCATAAATAAAATCACACACTGTGTATTCCTCTGAGACTTGCTCTTTTCACTCAACATTCTGTTCCTGAGATATAGACAGGTTGTTTGAAGCTGTGATTCACTCATTCTCCGTGGTATGAACACAGGTGAGTTACTAATCCATTCTACTGTGATGGGCATCTGGGTCACGTCTTTCTATTTTACTATCACTGGTAATGTTGTGTTGACATTCTCATCCACATCTCGCGGAACACATGGCCACAAGATTTTCTAGGTTCTACTCCGAGGAACAGACTTGTGGGACACAGGGTGTGAGCATCTCTGACTTTTATGGATGATGTCTAGTTGTTTCCCATAATGATGGGCCAATTCACTCTCCCCCCACCCCCCAGCAGTATTTAAGTGACAAGACTGGGGTCTATTTAGAAGGTTCAGAAATGAGGACTGTCTCCACCATGAAGCCCTCCTCAGGCACATCTTCTTTGGCTGCTGGAGTTGCTCTTAGGAACAAAAAGTGATCAAATGGCACCTCTTTCTTAAAAACACAAGTGGCGATCACGTCCTGCTCTCCCAACCCATCTTCAGTTGTTCTTGGTCCTCTCTGGGCAATCTGAGCCATGTTCTTGGTGGAGTCCTTCGCCCTCCAGAGCCAGATAAGCATCTCTGAAGTGCCCTGACAGGAGCCCTGGGGTGGGCCAGTCCCTGCCCCCACTCACCAGGTGGTCCTGGGCAGGTCACTTCTTCCTGGGGAGTGAGGCAAGGGGATCGGGCTGGACAGCCTCTGAGGCCCCTTCCACCTTCAAGCTGCATGACTAAATCTTCCTGCTGCCTTTGCACCTGCCTGACAACATCAGCCATAAATGAGGCAACCGCTGGGGGCAACCGCATTCCTCACCAATGCCCTCACCCCAATACATCCTGCAAGTTGTGCAGTAGGAAGAGATGGTGATTTCCCAGGGTCACACCTCTGTCTTGCCTTGGCTCAGGGATGAAAGCTGCAGGGACCCCCATAGCCCCATCACTCTACCCCGGTTCCCTGAGGTGCCTACTGCCAGGAGCCCCTAGATAGGAGTCCCAAAAGAGAACCTTTGTGCCCACCTTCTCTCTTGTTTTCTTCCTATTGTGTTAAAGAATGGAGTCATCAGACCTGCATCTGAGTCCTGGCTGACTTTTCAGCCTGTGTGACCTTGACCCGATCACTTAACTTCTCTGAACTTCAGTTTCCTCATGCACAAAATTATGACAACAATACCTAGCCCATAGCTCTGTTGCGAGGGCATGATCTCACATATGAGATCACATACTTGGAGCACTTAGCACAGTGCCTGGCACAGAGAACACGTTCAATAAGTAAATAAATAAATAAATACTATTAAAATATGGCTCCGTTTGGACAGCATGGACCCCACCATGGCAAGGTTAACCTGAGCTGGGAGAATTCAGCTCTTCCCAATTTGTTACAGAGAAGGACTTTTTGAAACTCCAGCCTGCTGCTCAGTATTGAAGCAAATGGAAAATGGTTTCAGCCTGTCCTTGAGAGGACGACAGAGCAGCCTGGAGAGGCAGCAGCAAGGACGAAACGGTGAGGCCCACCTAGGGAGGCAGAGGCTCAGGCAGAAACATCCAAGCCCACATGCTTGTCCAAAGAGGCAATACTCCAACACCTCTTACGAAGGCTTTGGTGTTTCATTTAACTAGATTTGATGGAAGGTTTTTTTCTCAGAAATTCTCCTTGCACACTGTGTCTCTATCCTAGTACACTGACCACAGTCTGCATGCACAGACACGATGTGTGTGTGTGTGTGTGTTTGTGTGAGCACATGCCCACCCAGGAGCGCACATGAGCACCCTGGTGGGTCCTCACCCCACCTTATGTAACCACCTTAGTGCAGGGATTGTGTTGGAATCATCCCTGGATTTCCATGAGACTAGTCCAGAGGTTTACACATGAGCACACTCAACAGGCACATGTGTTTATCAAGAATCTTCAAGTATTGATTGAACACACACCTACCACGGGTCAGGGGCTTGGTAGGTGCTGGGCAAATAGATGTGACTATGCCTTAACCCCTGACCTCAGGGGCCTCACAATCCAGTGGGAAAGGCAAGCCAAGGTCAACGGTGGTAGCAGCCAAAGCGAGAAAATCCTAGGCAGAAGCAGAGCAAAGGCACAGAGGCCAGAGGTTGCTTCGTGTGTGCAGTGTGATGAGTTGGCTGGAACAGCTGCAGCTTTGGCTACCCAGAGAGGCTTAATGTGATAAGACTTGAGAAACAGGCTGGGCCTGTAGGTCACCAAAAATAAGGGACTTCTTGAGGCAATATAGACCCATGGAAGGCTTCAATACGATGAATCTATGTTTTAGCACAATCATTCAGGGGCAATATGCAGAATAATTTGAAAATTAAGTGTATAAATAAACAACAAGGTCCTACTGTATAGCACAGAGAACTATATGCAATATCCTGTGATAAACCATAATGGAAAATAATATGAAAAGGAATATATATGTGCATAACTGAATCACTTTGCTGGACAGCAGAAATTAACACAACACTGTAAATCAATTATACTTCAATAAAATTTTTTTAAAAATTAAATGTATAAGAGTGGTAAAACTCAATAAAATGATTGAAAGCTGAAGAAAGATTTCAAAAAAGAGGTCAAAAATACAAAGGGAAAAGGAAGAAAAAATGATAAAGCTAGAGGACCAATCCAGGAAGTCTAATATATATAATTATAAGAGTTCCCAGAAAGATAGAACCAAAGAAACAGAGGGAAGGAAGTCATCCAAGAAATAATTTGGGAAAATTTCCCAGAAATAGAGGGCATGAGTTTGTAAACTAAAAGTTCCATTAAGTGCTCAACACAATGGATAAAAATAGAACTTCAGCACAGTCTGAAGGTCAACTTTTAGACTTCTGGCGACAAGAAGGGCCCACAAGCTTTCTCAAGCTTTCACAAGGAAAAAAAAAGCAGGTAATATACTCAGAATTGTGAAGCAGAATGACATTGACTTCTTCACATCACTGGAAACCAAAAGATAATAGCGAAAATTTTCACATTTTAAAAAAGGAGCCAACTCTCAATACCTAACAAGTGTGATTTTCCAAAAGGCAAAAATTTTGCCTCTCGTGGATTTTTTCTTAAAAGCTATTGGAGGATGTGCTCTGACAAAGCAAAGTTGTAAACTAAAATAGAGGGATACTGAAGATATAGGAAACTCTGACAAAGGAGAGATAGGAAGGGCATCCCTAGGATGGTAGTAAAGGAAGACCGCAAGATGAGGCAATGGCCAGGCATAGGGCACTGCCAGTTCTGAAGGCTCAGGTCAGAGAGTCTGGGTGACACTATTTCAGGACAATGAAATTGATAGAGTGTCTGATGCATGTGAAAGCCTGGGAGAAGGCACAGGCAGCAAAGACTTTGGAGGTGAATTAGTGATCATCACATATATAGGCAAGCAAGCAAAAGAACAAGATAGTTATTAGCTCTGGGGAAAACAAAAAGAAAAGTAAAGTATACTACACAGAAGTAGTTGCCTCCTTAAACAATAAACATACATGAATTTGACAAAATTTAAAAATGGAAACAGCCCACTTATTCAAATGTACACATCCGAATCCTCTTCCCCTCCTTCCTGCTTCCCCAAAGTGCCCAGAATGGGCCAAGCCAAACTCAAATACCACCCTCTGTTCATTCCCAAGTAGGCAGTTTCCCTTTCAGGAACAGGAGTTATTTGGCCCCAGTTGGGGGAAAAAAAACAAGAAAATAAATTTGAAAAGAGACCTGTAAGACTAAAAAGGAGAAACCTGGTAATTAGCGCTTCAGACAGATAATAAATTCTGAATCTCACAAATAAGGCTTTACGAGTTGAGTGTGCATAATTGATACCCCAGCCTGGAGAGCCTATCAGATCACCTTAATCCCACTTTTTGTCTTATGCATTTTAAATTATGCAGTTCTTTTGAAAACCAGAAATACTGCCTTTGTATAATCAGACAGCTCACTCCACAGGGTGCCAATTTAGGATCTCCACAGTGGGTTTGGCCAGAGATGCTTGCCTTGAAGTCTAGAGATGTGTATGCAGTCAAACCACAGTGATCAGTGCCGGGGCTCAAGTCTGCTCCATTCTGTCTGCATCTGCTGCCTACAGACCTCTCCAACCCAGCGACTCCACTGGGAGACAGCCATCTGCGGGGCACCAGGCAGAGTGAGAATGGTGCCAAGACTAGGCAGGTGAAAGGCTCAGAATTCTCAGGCTGCTCAGATACTCCCCGAGGATCATGTCCAGCTCCAGCCACCCAGGTGCAGCAGGGAACACATGCTGGTCACTTCTCAGTTCCACATGCTTCTCACTGCAGACCGGGTATAGGACTTGGCATTCTCCATTCATGATGCCATTTGATCCTAATAGCAGCCCTGTGTAGTAGGTGATACTATTAGACCCATTTCACAGATGAAGAAACTGAGGTTCAAAGGAGCACAGTGCTTTGCCTAAGACCCCACAGCTAAGAGGCAGTAGAGTTGGGATTTGAATGCAAGTCTGTCTGACTCCAAGGGCCACTTTATTATGCTACTCTCGAGGACATCCTCTGGGCCAGACCCAGGGCTGGGTCCTAGAGATTCAAAGAGAATTAAGATGAGGTCCCCACCCTCAAAAAGCACATCTCATGGGGGAGTCAGGCACATAAACATTTCCAACATGATACAGGGTTCTCCTTATTAGAGGGCTGGTGAGCACAGGTCCAGAGAATGACCTGGGGGTGACAGTGATGAGTAAGGGGCTGCCCTACCCTTTCCTTGCTGGGACTGACCTGAGAAAGAGTAGACTCGAGGGTGTAGGAATTTGTCTTCAAATCCCTGATGGGCATGGTCATTCTAAGCAACCGCCAAAATTCAACCTGACCCAGTGGGCAGAAATCACAGGAAGGCCAGCTGGCTGTGTGGGAAAAGAGCTGAGCTGGGAGGGGTCGCTTTGCAAGAGTGCAAGGTCCCTGGAGTGGAGAAATCTTTGAGCTAAAGCCAGGCATACTTTGTCAGGAATGTAGCTCAGAAGATTCTCGAGCTGGGAGAAGGGGGCGAGAGTGACTTGTTCTCTGTTCTGATCTATCTTCCCCTTCTCAGAACATCTATTACCACTTTCAGTCATCTGAAAAATTGGAATGATTATAGCCCCTGCCTCAACGAGTGGTTGGGAGGACTAAATGGGAAACTAGGGCTCAGAGCGATTAAGCAATTTGCCCAAGGTCACACTGCACAAGAGCAGGGGAGCAGGGTCCCTTTCACTGCATGATTTTCCTTTTAAACCAGCAAGGTCATCCCTTCTTCCACAGTGGTCCCATTGTGTTGCTATTGGTGCTCAAGGTGAGGGATTAAGAAGGAGGAGCTCAAGGTGAGGGAGAAAAAGATTGGAGTTAGAACTCTCTAGCTGGCAACTGACCTATAATCACTATTCATAGATGCTGGCCCAGGCTTGAGCTCACCCTTAGTTTCAAAATTCTGCAGGCTGGTAAAGCAGGAAGACTTGAATCTCAGAAGATACGGTTCATGTCCCACATTTTCCACTTACAAGATCTATGACTTTAGCCTCTGTTTTCCATCTGTAAAATGGGGATAATAATTCCCACTCTAAAAAACCTGCCAGGGTTAGCATACACTTCCAATGAACAACCTATGTGAAAGCCCGCTATTAACTAATACACTTGACAAATGGAGCGGGGCGCAAAGGGAACCAGTGCACACTGAAATCCTGCTATGTACCACGTCACAAGCAGATCCTGAGATGAAGATTCCTGTGCAAGTGATGTGTTACAAAATTTCTCCTGGGAGAACCCACTAAGGGAGTGGGGGAAGCAAGACAGGGAAGGGGAAGAAGCCACACACTGATACAATTACAGGTGAAGTCTCAGCATGGCCTGATCCTGCAGGGAGCTCTAGAGGGTAGGTTATACTGCCAAGTTTGCTCGACCTTGAATCAAAGGAGTTAGGTTTCCATACTCCTGCCTCTGTTGATCATTGCTTATAGGCCACTCTGAGGACACTTCCTGCTCTCAGCACCTCTTGGGTGAAGTTACTGCAATAGCCTAAAAGTGGTCCTCTCAAGAAGCTTGCAACGTCGAGATGTTAGGAGAGAAGCCAACAGAAGCCAGGATGGACACACAGAACTCATAACGGAGATCCAAGGGGATCCAAAGCAGAGAACTGATAGTGTCCACTGTACAGATCCTCAGTATACATGTTCTCCTTTAATAAACACTCAACTCAATGAGGAGGATATTATTACCCCACTTAACAGATGAGGACACTAAGACTCAGAAAAGTAACTCACTCAGGAGGTCATCTCTATCTACCTCCAAAGTCAGGCTCTCACTGTATTGATTTTACTCTCCTTTCCCTTTGCTTCATCCTCCAGATCCCTCATGGCATTGGTCACCTTGGCCCTGCTCTCCTTCAGGGCTGCATTCAGTTTGCTTATTCCATCAACATCACCAAGGGTCAAGGTACTCATGGAAAGGGAAGAAATGGAGATAGCAGTGTTGATGGCAGAGATGATGGCAGTGGTAATGATGAAAATAGTGATAATTCTGATGGTGATAATACTGGCTGTGGGAGTAGAGGTATTGGGGTGGGGCAGTAGAGGTGGTGAGAGCAATGGGATGGTGTTGGTGTTAGTGCAGTGGTTAGTAATGGTGGTGGCATAGTGGTAGGGGTGATGATGGAGGTGATGATAATCATGGTTGTGGCCATGGTAGTACCAACATGGTGGAGGTAGCAGAGGTGATGAGAGTGGTGGTGACAGAAGTGATGATGGTGGTAGTGGAGGTGGTGGTGGTAATAATAATGGCAATAATGGCAGTGGTGTTATGATGGTGGATATACTGTTTGGGCAGTGATGGCACTGTTGTTATTAGTGATGCCTCGACTGTCCAAAAAGATAACAGTCAACCCTTGCCTCCCTGGCTGCATTAGAAAACGGCGCCAGTGGGTCCCCATCTGGTGGCCACAGGAAGGCAGGGAAGCCTTCTAAGGGATCAGGGCTAGAAGGAGAACACAGCCTGCCATGATGAGGCTAAGACTGTCCCCCTCAACAGAGCCAGAAGTCTGCGGAGGGGCAGAGGATGACAGAACCAGCAAGACAGCACAGCAAGTCAGTCACATCATATTTCAGTAACAGCGTGTAGCTGCTTGTTAGCAGAGATCTGCTTTCCAACGGCAAATAATAAAATTATGCTTTTTGTGCAGCTAATGAAATGCAAATTGAAGTTGGATGCACATTAATGCAAAGAGTTGAATATCCATTTAATCAGCTCCTCCCTGCAGGGGCCAATGATAAAAATGACAGAGGAATTGCATTGCTAATTCCGGCCTGTCACATCTTATACGCTCTTACCTTGTAAACCCACTACTCCTGTGGCCGACACCTGCCTGCAGGGCCCCAGGTTTATGGATCAGGGTTCTGGGAGCCTGGGAATCCCTTTGGGGGAAAGGAATTAGGCGATTTGGTCCAGAGGGGGAGTAGGGAGGCCTGGGGGGGAGTACAATGAAATAGATGAGATCTCTCCTATATTCCCAAAATAAACTGCCACTATTCTCTCCTCTGTCCCCCACCAGGCCAGCCTCTCTCCTATGGGGGTGGGTGGGATGATGGTCAGAGTATTTCTTCCTGTGGTAGTAATCAGACATCAATGGTATCATAATGCCAGCTAACACCTATCAACTGTTCACTCTGTGCCAGCTACCACGTGTAATTTACATGCATCTGCTCATTCAATCAGCACCCGTAAGGTGGGTACAGTTACTCCTATTTACAGACAAGGAAACTGAGGCTCAGAGAAGTGAAGCGCCTTGCCAAAGGACACACAGCTAGTAAGGGATTTGAACCTAGACGCTATGACTCTGAAGGCCATATTCTGTACTATAGTATCCTGTTGCCTTTGAAGAAAGTGACACTGGGGAAACAGTCCAGGGCAGACTGCCTGATGCTTGGTGTCCAACAGCATAGAGGAGCTTGGAGGAAGGAGAGGTGGTCAGGAGTGGAGCTGAAGGAGGTGAGACTAGTGCTGGGGAGTAAAAGACAGGAAGCATCTACCTAAATTGTAAGAGGGGCTGGAGGTCGTTTCTACCTGGCTCTGAGAGCTGCCCAAACCAGCAACTTCGGGGCAGATGAAGCGACCCAGCCTGTCTGGAGCTAGCAGAGAGGAATCAGGCCAGACATGCACTCCAGTAAGCCCAGGAGAAAGGCAGTTGGCGCTGATCTGTGAGTCAGTGATTCCAGGGACAGCGAGGAAGACAGGTCAGAGAGGACAGAAGGAGCAGTGAGGGCCTGCTACGGTGGCAGAGGCCAGAGGTGGTGGCCTGGAGGTGGGGTCCATCTGGGCGCATCCTGTCTGGGCCTCCACTCTTGTCATGCCGGAGGAGGGCAAGAAAACGTTCAGGCCTTAAGGTCCTCCCCCTGCCTCTTCACCAGCACTGAGAACAGCTTTGGTGGGCTCTGAGGGGCTCTAGTGGACACGTGTAAGTGCACCCAAATGACGCTGTGCCAAGGGGGTCCTTAGCCTTCCTAGAAGCCCTGGAGGTAGGAGTGGGGGCAGGCATGCTGGGGAGCGACACACGCTGCCTTCACAAGCCTCTGCTGTGACAACCTGTCTCCGGATCCAGATGGGGCCTGACAGGCTCCTTCCAACTGTCACACCGCTACTCCGGCAGGATTTACCCATAGTCTGGCCTCGGACAGGACACAGATGAGGAGGCGAGAGCTCCCAGCTCTGCTGTAAACAAGGACTGGAGTGAGCTACACCCCCAGACCTGCCCGCCCCACCAGCTAAAGGGGAGACGCCAGGTCCTCCGAGCCGCCCTCCCAGCCCAACTCTGTCATGGCCACACTGATACGACTCACCGCTCTTATTTCTGCCATTTATTGAGCACCTACTGTGTGCCGGGCACTGTACACTCGGCACTCTGTTGCGTCATGACAACAGCAACCCTCTCAGAAAGGGATTCTTACTGAGCCCATTTTACGATGTAGAAACAGAGGCCACCAAATTCACCAAGAAGACAACTCCACTGATTCCAAAGGTCTGTGCTGTGTCACGCTGTGTTCAGCCCTGGGCCATGCCCTGAGGGGAGCCGCAGAAGAAGGAGGCACAGCCCCTGCTCTCAGAGACCTTGTGGGTTCATCCAGGGCGACTGTCTTTCAAAAGAGTGAGAATCTCCCATGCGCACAGCATCCTGTAGCTTGAAGCACAGCTCAGAAAACAACGCTCACAGCCACATGCTCACTATGCTACTGTCGGTGTACAGTATGAATGAATATACGTTTGTGTCTGCTTTAATGTAAACACATTAGAAAGAAACCCTCTGGGACATGAGAAATTGGCAGTGGTGTCTAGCTGGGAAGAAGGGATGCACAGATGGGGGCAGGGGGGCCGGAGGAGGTTTTACTCTACCACCCTTTCGTTTTATTTTTTTATTTTCGAATACACAAATATACCAGCTACACAAACTTTTAAATAGAGTTTTTAACTAAAAAGGTTAAGCATCCTTTCATGTAACGTCCACAACAGGACCGTGATGGGGGCATTCACAGCAAAGGAGCCTGAAGCTCAGACAGGTTGGACTGTGGGTCACGCAGCTGGTCAGCAGGGGAGCCAGGGCCTAGAGAGCCCATCCAGCCCCTCATTCCACAAGCACCTGGTCTTAGTGCAGTGCCCAGGGGGGCCAGGCACAGAGTAGCTCTCAGTAAGGAAGACGTCATCCCTCCCCACAGGACATCAGGTGGGAGGCCATGGTAAAGTAATTTGCTCCCCTAAAAAAGCGCAAAGGAAAAAGAGCTAAACCTCAGAGCCTGCAAGGTTTGGCCAGAAGGGCCCTCGGTAGGAAGGGAGGCTGGGCCAGGGCACAGAGACACCGTCACCTTGAGACCCAGCTTCTGGGGGGAGGTCTGACCTCGGCTCCCACTGCCTCCCCAGGAGACACCTCGGCCTCGCTTAGCGCCGGCGAGACCAACGTAACTCCCCAAAAAGCTCCACTGAGGGCATGAAGGGCACCGAGACCAGGAGAGAGAGGTTCTGCTACTGGGAACTTGTTTCCAGGTATCCCATCCGCATGCCTGCTGGCCTGTCCACCTTGGCCATGTCCTGACTGCCACCTGGCGTCCTCGCCAGCCCACCCGCCAGGAACTGCCCTGACTCCCTGCTCCCAGGTCAGGCTTCTGAGCCTCATCTCCAGGAAAAACGCACCGATCAGGGTCTGGGGTCCTGCCTGGCTGTGCCTTTCCCTCATAGGCCCACACCCACCCACCCCCTAATGCCAGGCGGTGACAAGTGCTAACTAACAGGAGTTACGTGTGGGCAGTATGGGCAGGGCAGGGGTCACTCCCTCTGGGGACACAATGCCTTTGAGTCTGTAATTTTTTTTTGGCCGTGCCACATGGCTTGCGGGACCTCTGTTCCCCACCAGAGATTGAACCCGGGCCCACGACAGTGAAAGCGTCGAGTCCTAACCACTGAACCTCCAGGCAACTCCCTTGAGTCTGTCTTTGACGTGCCCAAGTGTGATAAGACAGACGTTGAGCTGGGGAACAAGGCAGATGAGAAGGGAGAAAGGCTTTCACAGAAGTTTTGAGCTGGGACTTCTCCACCAACGTTCTAGATCCTGGCCTGTGATTGGGGGTCGTGAGATGAATGAAACGGGGCTCCCCAGGGCTAGGGGAGACTGGAGTGAAAACGATACAGGCAAAAGAGTGTCATAAGTACAAGAGAAGAGCAAGGGAATGGTGACCACTGGGGATGTCAGGGGGATCTTCCTGAAGGAAGGACGAATAGAGGTGCATTCACCAGGCAGAACAGTGGGGAGGAAACTTCCAGACAAAGGAAACGCGCTTCCTTTCACTGTGATTGTCCAGACCAGGTCTGCACCAGAGAAGCAACACTGTCCACTGTTTATGCAGTGAAGATGTTCTGTATCGGTGCAGCCTAGCATGGTAGCCACTAGCTGTGTGCAGCTCTAGAGCACTTGAAATGTGGCTAGTACACCTGAGGAACTGAGGTTTACGTTTTTTAAGTTTTAATTCATTTAAATGTAAATAGCCACGCTATTTAATGGCTAGTGGCTACCATATTGAACATCGAGGTTTTGAAGTTTCCAGAAGAATCAAGGCAAGAAAAGCTGCTGGTGCCCACTAGTCACTTGTTGGCTGTGTCACAAAAAGAAGAAATCTCTGAGAATTGAGGCTGTCAAGGAAAAGCCCAGTCAAGGAGAGAATGTGAGCATCAGTGAAGTTCTAGACGTCAAACCAAGGCTGGGGTCAAGCTCACCTCACACACCCAAGCCGAACATGGGCCATCTGGTTTCCGTGAAGCCAAGGACAGTGGCTCTCCCTGAAACCATCAGTCAGCTGAGTTTGGGGTAGCCTGAATTGTCTTTGTTTGGGGCTGTTTGTTTTGAGTGGTGTCATTATTTTATTTTTAAATTACCTATAATGCACCCGTTAAAAATTCCCTAATTACAGATAGGATAAATACATAATTGCAGACTTTTTAAGCGCACGTATTATTTACTCAATGCTCCATAATTACGGTCTTTTCCACGAAAGGTATTATTTCCTGGATGGTCCGTAATCGCTTCTTTGAAGCCGGCTGTGGAAGGCTGAACTGTTCCTGGGATTCAGTTCACAGGTCACTGGTCCCCTCCCATCAGGCAATTTATGCGCCCCCGAGGCCAGCTGTCGGAGCCCAGCAGGCCTGCACCCGCCGGAAGGACTGTGCTCAGCTACTGCACCAGCCGATCGCTCCACCACAAGCACAGGCCAGGCTGAAGACCGGTGGGGTTTGGGTTTGGGGTTTGAGGCTGAGGTCTCCTGTTTCTCTTTTGATTCTTCTGCTGACAGGCAAGATGGTTAGTGGTCGTGAGCTCAGACTTAGGCTGGTAGCCTGGTGTGTCTCCCAGCTCATCACTGACTCACTCTGCAACTTGAGACAAGGGTCCTAGTTCAGGTTATGCGAAGCAGCCCCTGAGCTCAGGATTTGGGCGAGGTCATCCCAGGAAGTCCAGGTGAGGGAGTGGGAAAGTGTGACAGCAAAGAGGGAAAAGCCATATGCGTGTGCATTTGTTCCTACTGTCATGCACACCTTGAGAGACGATAGAAGACACCTCAGAATTGTCCCCTGAGGGCCAAGGAAGCTGGGGTGTTTATCCACCAACTCTTGAGGGTTGTCACCAGGCACATTAACTTCCAGGCACTCCCAGGCTGCCCTGCACATAGGTAACCTGACGCAGGAAGCTACTGGCGTGTACAGCCACTGTCCACCAAGGCGGCAGGCAACCTCCAGGAAGGACCAAAGGGCTGTGGACAGGCCTCAAGAGTATCTGCTAAAACAAGTTACTTGTCCTCTCTCTGCCTCAGCTTTCTCATCTGCCAGTGAAAATCAAAATAGTACTTACCACTTAGATTATGGGGGAGAAAAGGTGAGGTTGGATAAATGGAAGTTACTACTGAATAAACACAAGTTGCTATTATCGTGAGCGACTGCGGACAAGGCTTTTGCTCGGTCCTGGCGTGCTTTCTCCAGGCCTCCATCTGAACTGCCCTTGGCAGCCTAGGTGGCAGCCAGCACCAACTCAGAGAGGCTTTCAGGACTAGCCAAAGACCTATCTCAGGGCCTGCAAAGCCGAACCTGGCATGATGGCAGATCCTTTGCCACACTGCTGGGTCCCCACGTCTGTTACCCTAAGTCAGACACTGTTGGCTAATTCATCATTCCACTCCCTCCTTTATCCCTATACACCCCCAGTTGGCCCAAGAATGAGTGGTTCAGAAAGCAGAACCTGGGTTAGGCTCAGCCAATCACAGTAATTCCATTCTCCTCTCCCCCAAGTGGTTAGTTTACATATTTGATCCATTTCTAGCCAATGAGATACCAATAAAGTCATTTGGGAAAACTTTCTTTTCTCTAAAAAAAAAAAAAGATAGTCTCTCTTCTGGCTCTGGATAGTGTTGTATGAGGAGTGATGCTTGATGCAGCTGCAGCCATCTCGCACCATGAGGGTACAAACCTGAGGACAAAGTCAGAGGCAGAGGGACAATGGGAAAAATGACCGAATGACAATGGCAGAGCAGATAATGGAAAAATTCGATGCCTGCTCATGTCACTGAGTCCCCATATTGATGAGCCTCAGAACCATCCTAGCTCTGCCATAAATAACAATCAATGCTTATGTACCACTTATCACGAGCCAGGAGCTGTTCTAATCACTTTGCATTTATTAATCCATTTAATCCTCACAACAGCCCACTGAGGAAGGGACTACTGGTAGCGTCATTTACAGAAGTGAAAACTGAGGCCCAGAAAGATTAAGTAACTAGTTCAAGGTCATAAAGCTAGCAATTATTCCTCCTTATGCAGTCTGGCCTTGGGCTCTGAACTCTTTCTGGTTACAGTAGATGCTGCTACCACTCTACTATTCTTGTAATGTACAAAAATAAATCTCTCTATCCTTTAAGCCATCTTACTTGGTTCTCCTGTTAAATGCAGCTGAAAGTATCCTAATTGCTACACCTCATTGGGATGAGGAGAAAAAAAGAAAGAGAGAATCCCAAAATTTTAAATTAAAGGGGCCAGGATAAGTCTCTGATATGTTTATCAAGAAAGTGGTACCTGGGAGTTTGTGTCTCATGCACTTCACTGGCAGGACCCTCCCTTTGTGATGGTAACATGAGTGACAAAGTACTATTGTCACTATGAGGGCAGTTTTGCTATGAGTCAAAATCTGGGCTCAGTACTTATGTAGTTCATCTCATTTAATCCTCAAGATGACTCGGCAAGGCAGGTGCTACCACCCCAAGCCCACAAATTAGGAGGTCATAATAATACTACCTAGCATGTATTGAGTTCTTACTCTGTGCCAACCACCAGGGTAGGCACTTTCCAGACCTTTTCTCACTTAATCTTCTCAACAATCCAATAAAACTATCATCATTTTACAAAGGAGGAAATCAAAGGCTCAGAGAAGCTAAGTATCATGTCCAAGGTCACAAGATGAGACGGAAAGCTACAAGTCATACTTGATCTCCCTCACTCTCAGCTAGGCAGGCTGGGGGTCTGCAACAGGGAGGAAAGTCATGGCCAGAGAACCAGCCACCACCAGCCGAGAAATGGTCAGGGAGCTCAGCCAGCAGGGGCCCAAGTGGCCCTGAGTCCAGAGTGATGGCCATCAGTTACAAGGAGGAAGGAAAAAGAACTTGGTATTAACTGGTATGGCCAATAATGGGGAGGGGTGAGCTCCCCATTGCCAGAAGTATTCAAATGAAGGCTGGGTAAGGATTTGTGCCAGGAGTAGGAGGGTCTCCAAGAGACAGGGATTTTAGCATTCTAGAATTCTGTCCATGTCCCATGTCCAAACTCTCTCCAAAGTCATAGAGACCTTGCAGCCTGTGTGTTTCCTGCTTATTCTAGAGGAAGGCCACAGAAGGAGCACTTGACCAGGAGTCCAGCAATCTGGGATTTGCCACTCTGACACTCCCTGGCTCAGGGTTTCCAGACCTCTTCATGTTGCCTTACTGAGTACCCATCTGGGCAGAGTGCCAGGCGTGGCTTTCTGCTGGTACAACAAAGTACAAGAATAAGCTCGAACCTCAAGGGGCTTACCATTTAAACACCAGCCTGCAGGGTTTCCAGAGAAATCCATCTACTGGCTAGCAAGCCCTCCCAACCCTGTCTGGTCTTCAGGCTTGTGAGGGCTGCTCAGGGGTAGAGAGCAGTCATCTTCACCTTGGCTACTCCTCAGGAGGAATCTGAGGCAATTCTCTATTCCAGCCTCAGTCTTCTCCTCTGTAAAATGGGGGTGTAAACAAGAAGTTCCTAAGGTCATTTCCGGTTCTGCAGTGAAGGATGCCAGAGGTCTACACAGGGTAGCCATATGGTCCCAGACCTTGGGAGAGGGTGAGTACTTCCCTGGCTTCTAAGAGCACACTCCGGGGAGTGGAAAATCGTGGGGTCCCCCTGGGCTTTGTCAATCCTTTGTACTCACAAATGGTCTCCAAGACTCACCCAGGAAGATAAGTTTTAAGGTGGTCAGGTTCACTCTTCAACTTCATCACTCTCTCTCTTAGGAAGGCAGCACAGACACAGAAGGACCCAGATTAAGGTCCCTGGCCCCAACCCTTCCTGGCTGTATAATCCTGGGCAAGTCTATGTAAAACAAAGGTAACTTTGGTTTCTCATCTTTGAAATGGGAATATAATATCCCATTATCCCACTATTGGGAGGATGAAATGAAATAAGGCATTAAAGGATCTGACACAGTATACAAAGCACACAGCTGGTACTCAGTAAGTGCCCATTTTCTGCCCACAGGCAAGGGCACAGCTCCCCCCTTCTCCCCATGGAGAAGGGCAGCTGGCCTATGGGCAGCTGCAGGGCCTGCTTTGATGCTGGCCAGGACGGAGGTGACATCCCTGCCCCCAGAGGCAGGACTCCTGCAGTGGGGGAGCCGACTGGGATGCAGCACGTTCTCAGGCCAGGTAAAGGACAAAGGAGGGTCCAAGGCAGAGCTGCATCAGCAGTTAGGAAGGGCAGTGCTGTGACAGTGACACAGCACAGCCCACTCTTCTGAGCAATGCCCAAAAAAACACACACTTGGCCAGAAGAGTGTGCACCACCTAACAATGAGCAAGAATGACTGCAAGGCCCCCAGACCTCTTCCTGACAAATCCTGCATTCCAAATCACAGGAAAATGAGGACAACTATGGAGAGAGGCACGGAGAAGGCACAGTGAAACGGGGTGCTGGGGTTCATTCAACAGTGATGCAGGACCTGCTCTATTGAAAGAAACACAGCCCACACAGGGCAAGAGATATACACAAGTTCATGGCGTGACCTAGTAGCAGAGCCAGGGTCCTAGGTCCCCAGCATCCCTGAGTGGGGCCATGCCCTCTACGCCAGTGCCCTCTGCCTCACCCTTCACTTCGCTCCCATCCTACCTAACCAGGCCTTGACATGTTCAAGGCAGGGCACTGGGGTCCACTCCCACCTCTCTCTCCACCTGCAGCCCTGGAACCCAGTCCAGGAGGGAAACAGGCATGAAAGCAAAGAATCCCAATTTAGGGTGATGAGCGGGAAGCCGGAGGTAAGCAGGAGGCACAGGAGACAGCAGGTGCCTGGGACGAGGAAGGGCTTCCCAGAAGAATGATGTCTGAGGGTGGCTATGTGAAAAGGCCAAGAAGAAGGGGGAAGGAAAAAGAGAGAGCAAGCCAGACGCATCGCAGCCAAGCCGTGAGCAGGCTGGCCTAGAGCCAGTCTCGGGATAAATCATGACTCAGTGCCTGGCTCCTACTATAAATCTGGGAGACAGGCGCACTCTGGAGGGCTGCTGCTCTCTGGGGAGGACCCCAACTTTGTCACCAGCTAATAGGAAATGCAAACATGTCCGTTTGTGTGTGCAGAGATACGTAAGTCTTCACGCACACACACGCACACACATGTTCTCCAAAAAAGAGCACAGAGCAAAATGGCAATTCGCTGCCAATGGGTCTCTGTAATAAGAAGTCATGAACAGAAGGGGATTCATCCCTGTCTTCAAGGTAGGAGCTTCAGGGAAGAGACCTGCCCAGTCCAGGCCCAAAGCCACCTCTCTCAGCAACAAGGTTCGTTTTGCCCTTGTTGCTTCTCTTAAAGGGAGAGATGAGAGTGTGGGAGAACAGGAGAGTGCAGGCTTGGGAGGCAGACCACTGGGCTTCCAGCCTCAGCTTTTCTAAACTGTTTAGGTGGCCTCCCCTATCTGGGCCTCAGTTTCTTCGTCTGTACATTAAGGATGTTAGTCTAGATCAGCAATGGCAAGGAGCTGTCATTTTACATACCAACCCTAATCAACTGGTAGTGGCTGCCTGGAGCACTCTGATGAGAAGGATCTGGGGTTTAAGCAGAGGCATGATTGATTAGTGATGTCTGCCGTAAGCACAGATAGGAGTGGAGGCGGCATGTGTGCTACTTTCCATCCCTTGCCTCTTAAGCCTTGACATACCGCGAGTCTCTGATCTGACTTAAACTGGGCTTAAACGGGGCTCCAACCTGTGATGTGCCGGAGCTAGCTCATACCCAATCATAAGGGCCAATTGTGTATCTCTTCCCAACTCCACATTCAGTGACATCACATTGCTAACATGAAATCAGCCAGGATGGGAGTATTTACACCGTGGAAATTGGCAAATTATACAAATCAAAGTGTTTTTACCCCCAGAGGACTTGTTGCTAAACATTTATTAGCACACCACTGGCTCTATCCCTCCCCACAGCCCTGGGCAGCTGTGGGGAAAAGAAAATCCAGGCAGTCCCTTCAGTCCTGAGAGCCGCGGATAACCCTTTTCCACTGGCGAGTGACTGGTACCTCCAAGTGCTAAAGTCCAGACCATTCTATCAGAGACTCACAAGCCCCACAAGCCACCTTATTCATGATCCTTGTTACTGCTTGTCTCAGTCCACTGGAGCTGCTATAACAGAATACCGCAGGCTTAGTGGCTTATAAATAACATTTATTTCTCACAGTTGGGAGGCGTGGGAAGTCCAAGATCAAGGCACCAGCACATTCAGTGTCTGGTGAGCGCCTGCTTTCAGGTTCACAGACAGCGGTCTTCTCCCTGTGTCCTTGCATGGTGGAATGGGTGAGAGAGCTCTCTGGGGTCTCTGTTATAAGGTATTAATCCCGTTCATAAGGGGTCTGGTCCCATGACCTAGTCAACTCCCAAAGGCCCCACAAACATTCAGTCCATAGCACTGCTCTTGCTGCACACACCCCCATTCAAGGGTCCACCCCATCTCCCTTGAGAGCATCCAGGCTCTCCTCTTCCAGGAAGCCTTCTCAGACTACTTTAGTTTGCAGTGAACCCCCCACTGCAAGCTCTCATTTCACTTTCTGTGTTTGTTAGTTCTGGGATGAAAACTACCTCTCTGGAAAAGCTTCTGGGTTCAAAGCCTATGTCTCCTCCTCCTTCAGCACCCACAGTCAATGCCCCATGTTGGTCTGGCCATGGAACAGACGCCCAGGGAGACACCAGCTGCGTCATCCCCTGCCTAAGACCAAGGCCTGAAATGCCCATAGCCCTCATCCCAATTAGACTCTCATTTTCCAAATAGAGAAACTGAGACCCAGAACAGCATGTACTGCCTGTTGACATCCAAGCAAACTCAAGAACCAAGGTTTCCAGACTCCCCACCACACTGCCTGAGGAGTCCCATTTACAGAAGCAGAGACTGAGGCCCACAAAGGGCAAGAGATATACCCAAGTTCACGGCATGACCCAGTAGCAGAGCCAGGGTCCTAGGTCCCCAGCATCCCTGAGTGGGGCCATGCCCTCTACGTCAGTGCCCCCTGCCTCACCCTTCACTTCGTTCCCATCCTCCCTAACCAGGCCTTGACATGTTCAAGGCAGGGCACTGGGGCCCACTGCCACCTCTCTCTCCACCTGCAGCCCTGGAACCCAGCAGAGAGCAAGGCCCCATCTGGGTGCACAGGCTGCACTTGGGGCCGTCTCCTCCCTGCTCTTTCTCCTCAAGCTGCTGCTTAACATGCACACGGGAACCTCAACACTGAGCGTATAGATTTCTCTTTGTCTTTGGTAGTAATTATTAGCTGTCTCGGCGGGTGAATGCAGGCAGAAACAAAGGCAGCAAGGGTTGTAAAACCTTTTATCTCGATCAAGCCGCATTATTTGATAAGGTGCTAAGCTAATAGCAACGCATGTCAAATTGTGTTTAGACAGATCGAGGGGCTGGGAATGGAGGGTATATTTGTCTCCGGAAACGTGCACCTGGAAGGATAAAAAGAAAGGCACACTGATATTCGCAGCCCATGCAGAATGCAGACAGCCCAGCCTCTGGGGCTCATAGCATACAGACTCCCTGGAAAGGGAGTGAAACCAGAGGCTGGGGAGGGAGAGAGCGGGCCCACGTTGTGCTCATTCCCATTCAAGCCCATCTCAGGGCCTCTGCCCTGAGGCCCACGGGCCCACCCCCAGGGGTCAACAGGCAAAGGTGGGATTTGAATCCAGGCTCCATGGTTCCCAAGCCAGAGCTCTTACCGCAAGCATTTATTAAACCCCAAGCACGTAAATCTGTCCTGTGCATAACACTGACTCTCACAGACAGAACCTCTACCCACAGGATGTGGCTTGGACCATACAGGATTAGTACTGAATCGTGTGCAGCCTCCAGGGGAGGCTCACAAGGGCTAGAAAAGACAAGAAAGGCTTCCTGGAGGACGTGGAGTTTCAGATAGGCCTTGTAGGATGAGAACGGTTTGGAACAAGAACCTGGGAAGAGGCACCCTAACCACCAAGCTCCAAACCCCTTACTGTGAACTCCCAGGTCAATATTTGTCTGTCTCCCTGGATCCTGCCAGGCACCTCCTCTAATCTGCCTTTCCCAGTCCCTACAAGAGATCCTCATCGACCTCCAGATCCCCTGAGCACACCCATTGCTGGCCCCTCTGGGCCCTTTGTGGGCTGCAAGGTGGTAATAGAGCAAGACAAGAAGGCGACAATGCAGATGCCACAAATACTTCCCAAAGCCTTAGAAAACTGCACGCCTTTGAACCAGTGTCTTTATGTCAAGGAATAGTCCCTAAAGAAATAATTAAGAATTGAGCTTCAAGGATGTCCACCACAGGATTGTTTACAATAGCAAAAAAGAAAAAGATGGAAACAACCTTTAACGTCCAACAGTGCAGGATGGGTTGGGTTGAGAAAAATACTCGGGCCATTCACATGATGCCATTAAGAAGTAATCAATTATCAGAGTCTTAGTTAGGGGTCTCCCTGGAGCAGATCCAGGACTCGAATGCAGGTACACCTGAATGAGTGGGAGGCGAAGGTAGAGAAGTGGGGAGGTGAGACATGGAGGGCAGTAATGAGGGGTGTGTTTCCAAACCAGCCACCACGGTGGGTGGTGGGAGTCTAATTCCTCTGGGTAAACTCTGGGACCAACTTAAAACACTGACCTCAGAGTTGTCCTACCCAAAGGGTGAGGGAGCTGGAGTATTGATATACCGACTCCCTGCAGTCATTGATCGAGGGCTGTTGGAGACTAAAGCATGGATTCCTGCCCACCACAGGGCAGCTGAGCAGGCCCCTGCAGCAAGAGGAAGTCCTCAGGCCACAAAATGCAGGTGCCAGCAGGTGGAAGGAGGGCCAGCCGTGCACTGAAGTGGCAGGGCCAAGGGGATGTGGGGAGGGCACTGCCACTGTCGGCTACAATCTGTGTTCCTTACACCGCAGCCCTCAAATTGAGAGAAGCCATGCCAAATGAAGACAAACTTGTTTCTTTACTTCAGGACATCTCTTGACATACTAATGTGCATTAGTGAATTTCCAAGAGCTCAACTATACACCTGCCCTGATTTTTTTCCTCCCCAGACACACCTATTAATGTCTCACTGGACTTTAGTGCTGTCTAGAGCAGACTTTGGGAAATGCTGTCACAGCTGCCTTTTTATTAACATGGAGAAGTGAAGAAGGCAAGTTCCTATGGCAGTTGGTCCAAGATGCTCCCATTTTCTTAATGGGTGTGAAAAGAGAGTGACCAGCAATTTCTCTTCTCAGCTTTGATCCTAGAAAAGTATTCTCACCTAAGGAGGCATGTTCAAGAGCATGGAAGGCAGCATTGCAATAGCAAAAAAAAAAAAAAAACTGGAAGCAGTCTAAAAGCCCATCACCAGGGGGATGGCTAAATAAACTCTGATGTATCTGTGCTAAGGAATTCTACCCAGCAGTTAGAACGAACGAGTTAGAGCTATAAGTACTGACATGGAGAAAACTCCAAGACTAATAGTTAGGTGACAAAATCAAAGTGCAGAACAATACATACAGCATGATACCATTTCTGTTGAAGAAAAAACATCTGAACACACTAAAAATAAAACCATGTATCTCTATATGTACAGATATAAATGCGTGTGTATACTTAGAGAAAGATCAGGAACGATACACATCAAAATTATAACTGTGGTTACCTCTGCGGGAAGGGAAGGGAGATGGCTAGTTTGGCCTGTATTGTGTGAACATTTCTAACAAGAATGCATTCCTATATTTTATGTGTAATTAAAAATAAATGAAAACGTTTTAAAGAAGAAAAAGGGAAAGCCTGGCAGTATATCCACCAAAATACCAAAATATTTACAGGGTTTATCTCTGAGCGCTAGGATTAGGGGTGTTTTTAATTTTCTTCTGTTTGCTTATCTGTATTTTTAAATTTTCTACAAAGAACATGCATGCTTTTGTAATAAGAGGAAAAAAACCTGAAGTAATGTTTAATTAAATACCTACTACACCAGCCTCCGGAGGGGAGAGCTGTCCCCGCCTCTGAGCAAGTTTTGTGTCTTCTTCTTTGCTTGCACCCCTCCCAAGCCATTTTGGACTTCGATTCCAGGGTTCCTAGACATTACATTCTGTGCTGACACCCAAAGGACTGAGGTGCAGGTTCTCCTAAGGGCCAGCTCTGTTCTTCCCTCTCTGTGCAACCTTGGGTCCCACGACGCCCTCTCTGAGCCTCTGTTTCATCCCCTACCTAACAGGAGTCCTAAGACCCACCCTGCCTTCTCCACACTGCAGCCCAGAAGATGAGAGCTGGGCTCTTCTCGTTTAGAACCCTGTCTTTGTATGCAGGTCACCATTCCAATGGTTGGCAGAAGGAAGAATGACCTGACCGGAGCCATGACCGCCAAGTCCCAGGACCCTGGACCCTGCCGAGGAGACTGTGGGCCAGTTTCGGGGAGTCCACAGAATTCGAAGTCAGGCTGCCTGGAGAAATGTGAAGGATGCAAATCAGACACGTGAGCGATGCCCGGGTGGAGGAACTGTGTCTCCCTCAAAGTGGGGCTATGAGTGTCAGATTTTCCACTCTATTTCTCTGTAGCATGTTCTGCACATCCCAGCGCTAAAAATAACTGCAGCACATGAAGGGGTGGGGGGCGGCCCCAGAGTGGCTCCACGAGCCATTGGGGCTGGCTTAGCATGACAGCTCCCTTCATCTGGGCAGGCCCCCCGCTGCACAGACCCCTCCCCACGACCCTCTCCTCTCCCACCCTCACTCCCCAGACCCACCCTCACTCCCCAGACCCACAACTCCTTCCTCCCCTATGACGCCAGGGACCCTGGGAGCTGGCAGCCGGGAAATCACAGGGATGAAAACCCCCAAAGAGGTCATCTGTTTCCCCACCAGGAGGGGTGCAGCCACCCCTAAAGTCCCTAAGGATGACACAGAAGGTCCCCTAAGCCTAAGACTTGTCCCTGAACTCTAATCTGTCAAATGGCCCTCAGTCTCCACGAGCTGGAAAGCTATTCCCGAGTCCATCTGGGGTCTCTGCTGCTCAGCTGAAGCCACTTCCTCTTGTTCCTATCTCTCCTAGGGATACATAAGGAGGGAAGTGCTGTTTCCAAGTTCAGCTCAAACTGAAACTGGGACAGGTGTATGGACCGGGGATGTGTACTGTCCCAAGTGCCTGGGACTCCGACACCAAGGCCAAGAGTGAGTCACCAGTCCCTCTGCACCTCAGCGTGAAACTCCAGCCATGTCAGCCAGTTACGAGGTATCAAAATGCCTTTCCCTCCTCAGCTTTCCCAGTGCCCGCTGCCCACCAACCCAGCCACGAGGATGAACAGTGCATTCATCCGTGCTGGGCCTGGGAGGGCATCAGGAGACACTGCGGCCTGACAGGCGCCTGTGTCTGCAAAGAGCTCAGGTTTAGTTCAGGGCGCAAGACTAACGCATGAAAAAGCGACTAACACGGTATGTAACCCATCACAGAGGGAGGCACGGCCGTCACAGCCCACCCAGGGAGGTGAGCCCTGGCTGGGGGTGTCCCTGGAGGAGTGAGTGGAGACGTCTGAGTAAAAACTGGGATGGGAGAGGCCACGGGTCCTGTGTAGACCAGGGAATGCCGAGGAGAAGGATTCTTTGGGATCCGAGAGAGAGAAAACTGAAAACAGGGTTGCATCCCAGCTATGCAGCCCTTCCTTTGAATACCAAGGGTAGAGATTTGGACTTTACCGCTTAGGCCACATTTCTTAAAGAATATTCCAAAAACAGGTGTTAAAAAGTGATTTTGTGAAACAAAAGAAGGTGTGTGCTGTGTGTGTGTGTGTGTGTGTGTGTGTGTGTGTGTTGCAGGGTGGGATGCTATGATTAAATTTGGCAAACTTTGGCTTAAACCCGAGTGAACCCATCTGTTTACCAAGGATCCTCAGGGCCTTCCATTTATGACACACAGCATGGGTCCTGAGAAGGGAGGGGTGAAGGAAGCCATGTTTCCCAGATCATTTGACCACAGAACCCTTTCATCACCGAGCTTCTCGTGGGACTAGAGCTCCAGTAAGTAGTTGGGAAACGCGGCAGGGCTTGGAAAGCCAGGAGTGTAAGGGGACCGTCATTTTGGGGTGCGGGTCTGGAAGCATGTGCAGGCCTGCTGGAGGGAGGGAAGAGAGTGGGGGGCAGCAGGCCATGCCTAGAGGAGTCAGAGCTGCAGTGAGGCCAGCCCTGGGGGACCTGGAGGAGCCGCGTGACTTCTCCCAGCCTCAGTTTCCTCTCCTGTGGAAGGGGAAGCAGCCCCTCCCTGGGTGGCTGGGAGGACACGGGGGCCTGGGTGGCTGGGACAGTATGGGAAGCTGTGAAATGACTCCCGGCCCAGAGAAGTCTGGAGCTGGTCCCAACACCACTCCAGGAATAGGGGCTGTAATCAAAGTGGGGGCTTGGGACGGAAGGACCAGTGATGAATCAGGAGACAGTACATGAGTCTGGACGTCCCGGGAGACACAACCTAGAACTTGAGATGGGACAATGTTTCCCTCGACTCCTCATCTTCCTATTGTTTCCTGCTCCCCAGCCCCTCTGATCCTTCTCCTGACAACACAAAGCCTCCGAGGGAACAGTGTGGCGTTTAGAGGGGGAACGCTGGCGTTCCAGGCCCGGCTCTGGCATCTCCAATCTGTGCAGCCCTGGGCAATCCCTTAACTTCTCTGAGCCTCCGTTTTCTCAGCTGAAGGGCAGACAAGGATGACGACAGTGACAAGGACACCTCCGAGGCCTTGCTGTGTGCCAGGCCGTGTTCTGCATGCTGGATGGGGCGGGCTCTAGTATTATCCTCCTATTTTACAGATGTGCAAACTGAGATGCTGGGGAGCGAAGGGAGCTGCCCGAGGTCACACGGTGAGTGAGGAGGTGGGGAGAGCCCTGCCGCGGAAGGCAGCTCCAAGACCTGGATGCGGTGACAGAGAGGAACGCTCTGGAGACCGGCACTGTCGTCCCCTTACAACGTCACTAGGATGCTGTGGCATCACTAGGATGTTGCATTTTCAAAGATGCCCATGCCACCATCACCAGCCCCGCCAGGCTCACTGGCAATACCACCTTGCTCTCCTCCATGAAGAAGAGGGTTCTATTTCTCTACCCTCTTGAACCTGGGTGGGCCACGACTGCTTTGTCCAGTAGAATACGGAAAATGGCATGGCCAGTTCAAGACACAGCCCTTGACTAGCCCAGCTGCCTCCACTTTCTGTACCCTGGAGCCAGCCTCCATGTTAAAAGTGCAACTACCCTGAGCCCACCCTACTGGGAGTGGCGCAAGTCATGTGGAGGGTCCTGGAGGAGGGGACACTGCCCAGACAGAGAGGCCAGGGACCCTGAGGAGCCGGGCATAGGAGGCAAGTGGCCATTCCTCAGGTGACCTCCAGCCTGGCCACTACATGAGACCCCAGCTTAGCCCAGTCAACCCATGGAATTGGGCACAATAACAACCAATTGTTCCCAGACACTAAGTTTGGGGAAGAGGTTACACCCCAGTAGATAACCAGAACAGATGTCTCCCCCCCACCGCTTTCAGCTGTAAGAGAGAAGGTCACCACAGAGATGAGGAAGAGGAGGAAGAGAGACAAGGGGAGGGAGTCAGGGTTACAAGGAGCTGCTCTGCCCTCAGGCCCCAGGCCGGGAGTCGGCCTGGCTTAGTGCCCTCAGACACTGGCCTGGTCCTGACTTGGTCCTGGCCCCTCTAGGCTGCCTTCTCCCCTCCTTACATGAGGAGCGGAAATCATGACCCCTGAGGTCCCCTCCAGCTCTTGCATTTTGGATCTCCACCATGGGGGTCATTCCAGCCCTGGTTCTGTCCTGCAGACCCAGAGGCCCTTGGGATGTACCCCCAGCCACCCTGGGCCTCTAAGCCCCTGGAGAGAGTAGCACTTCAAGCCTCTGGGCCCAGCAAGTCCAGCCCAGCCAGCCAGTGGAGCTGGACAGCAGGAGGCTGTGCCCTACTGACTCGCACACTGACGCACTGTGGCTCTGAGCCTTTGACGGTGCCCTGCCAGGCCCTTGACACAGATGATTCTATTTCATCCTCACATCAGCCAGAGAGATAGATATTACTATTATCTCATTTTTCAGATGAAGAATCTGAGGCTCAGAGATGTTAGGGGACTAGGTCAAAATCACACAGCTATAAATGTGAAGCCAGAATTTAAACCTGGAGGCCTGAGTCCACGGCTCTCCCTCTTATCCACTACGCTAAACCGCCACCAGCGGGCATGTGTGAAGACACAAATACCTCATCTGTGCTCCCCACACAACCCCACTGGTGCACCTACATGCTCACACACTCGCAACTACACATACGCATAGGCACAGACCTGTGGGCCCAACACTGACAGCTGCGCATGTAGAGACGCCCCTCACACTGGTACACACTGAGCCATGAAAACCCACATTCACATAGCTGCACACAAACACTCCTACACACACATCTCTACTACACATGTACACATGGACTCAGGCACACATGGCATGTGCTCACACACCCGCTACACTTCCAGCCCCATAGGCTCATATGCAGACATCTGCATTCACACATACACACACGCACGCACACACACACACACACACACACAAACACTGCACCTTGTTTAATGATGCCCGGGAAATGAGAGTCATTATTTTTATTTTTTTTTTAAAAAAAGGGCTCTCAAATACCAATTAGATTCCAGTATGTTTTTCAGTTCTGAAAGGTTTCACAAGCAAAAGTCGCCCAACAGTGCCACCTGCTGAAGGCCAGCAGTTCTCGTCCTCTCCCTTCTTGTCCCTCCCACCCTCATCAGAGATCCTTCCTCAGTTTCCCCCAAAGTGCTCATGACTTGGGAGCTGGGTGGGGGAAGGTGGGGTGGATGCAGATGGGAGAAGACAGGAGGTGCGGAGACGGGAGAACATGGAGGAGGGGAGAGGGAACTGGGCTTCAGAAGCCAGGCAAGAAGAGGGAGATGGAGGGAGGGGTCCCAAGAGAGACAGAGGCAGGTAGAGCAGGTAGGAGGAGAGCCAGACCCCGAGAACGTGAGAGAGAGCACAGAAAGAGCCACACCCGGAGGACAAGTCAGGCACGCAGGGAAAGTAGACAGGGGGCAGGCAGGAGAGACAGGGAGAGAGAAAAAGGAGACGGAAGAAGATAGAGGGGCAGGGCATCAGGATGTGCAGGGCAGGCTGCGAGCCACCCCCAGGACCCACAGATGCAGCGAGCCTCCCTCCATGGGGTGGCAGGGACCTGAGGCCGCCGTCTGTCCTGGAGGCCTGGACACCCATGCCACCCCCGGCTCTCCAAAATGTTTGTGCAGCAGCCCCTGCCCCAAAGGGTCTCAGGTCAGGATGGGGTGACTCTCAACAGGGAAAATTTCTTATGTGAAGTATCTGGCCTGGCTTCTGAGAGGCACAAAAATACTGCAGGGGGACTCGCCCAAGGCCACACAGCAGAGTAAGAAAAGTCGGCCTTGTAAGCTTCCAGGGCCTGGGTGCTACCCCACCCCCTTGTCATAGGAGGCCGGGGGGCTGCAGGGGTCCTTGCCCTCTTGTTTCTTGATCGAATCCCTGCAGAAAGAGGGAGCTTGGGATCGAAACCTCCTCTGAGTTGCTCCCAGTTTTCCCTCAGTGGTCTTGGGGACCCCAGCCCACAACGGCTCTCCAGCACAGCTCACAGGCATACGAGGGCAGGGGGTTACCCTCAAGTGCCCTGTGAGGAGAAACAGCCTGCAATACCATCACCGTCTCAGTGATCACCCCACTGGGGCTCAGGGGGCAGTCAGCGCTGGACAATCAGCAGAAAACCACAGACCCCCGACTCACTCACCGCAGATCCTCCTTCGCCCTTCCTGAGGGGGACACTGAGAGCAGAGGAGTGGGGGGTGCCGTGGGGATGAGAACCCCGGGCTCCCACGCCAGCCTCCCAGCCCATGGGCCTCCCAGAAGGAAACCACATCCCAGAAATCCTGAGTCCTGGGCTCCCTCCCAGTGGCAACTGTGGGGACTTCATCCTGCCCCTCTGGGGCCTAAACTCTGGTCCTTCACTCTCCCAGTGAGACACTCCCCTCTACAGAAGGACCCGTGGCAGGGAAAGTCTTGGGGCAATTCTATTTCTTATGCAGCCTCATGAAGTGTCCTGTAGCTCAGCTACTTTTGTTCACCTTTGTTGAAATGCACAGGACCCTCCCTGCTGCAGAAAGCCAGCTGACAACACAATACAGAGCAGGTGCTGGCTTGCATCTCATTTGCATGTGGTTTGCATATGCGTCCTGACTTCTCAAAATACCAGGAAACCCTCCTCCATCCTATAACTTCTTGGCGTTCACAGTCCCTCCTGACTGACGAGGGCCATTTCAGAGCTGTGGACTTGCATTTGCTTAGCTAGAAAAGGAGTTCAACCGTAAACCAGGCAGAACCTAAATTCCTTAAAAAAGGCATCCTGGCTCCACCCTACCTCCAAGCAGTCATGCCGCCCACCCCTCCTGCCAGGCCTGACAACAGCACCCCTCACTGAAAATGCCCTGCTCCTCTGTGCAAGAGTTGGCTCTCTCTGCCTGGAATGCCCTCTCCTCTCCTCCTCTACCTGAAAAATTCCTACTGACCCTTCAAGGCCCAGTTCAAACGGAACTTGTACAAAGCTTCTGCCTATCATTTTCCCCCACCCAGCACCGCTGAGCAGAACTATTGCCTCTCAGTGGGCCCCAGCACTTCAGCTCATTAACAGCCAACCATTAAAGGAGTGATTGACTGTATCACAAAGTGATGGTATTTAGCACGTCTTTCCTATTAGACTGTGAACTCGTTGAGGGCAGGGACCGTGGGGCATGCATCCATCACAGCATAGCCTACAGTTCCTCGCTTGGGAAAAACGGCTGTTTAATCAACTGTTTGATGAACAAATGAATCATTTATTAGTTTTCTCCAAGGGCCTTCCTGCTCAAACACACTGATTTTCCCCCCATAATGGCTCACCCAGATTCGTTAAATAGCGGTGCTACTCCACTCAATATTTTACAACATGAAACAGCACAGAACAGAGGGCCCTCAGGGATCCAGCTCTGTATAGATCCCCATCTACTTTTGAGCACCCAAGTCTTCACAGACAAAACCACAAATCAGAGTCTACAATCCCAGGTAGGGCCTTGGGCCCAAACGCAAGTGAGGTAACAGGACCAAGGCTGCTGTTTAAGAAGCAAATAACCAAGGGGGGAAATTTACAGTCAGATAATTGGCAGCTCTGGTGCATAGTCAAAGGCAGTAAATTAAGTGTTTTCCTGTAAATCAAGTTTATGATTTGCACTGGAGATGTAATTGTTAAAACTGTTCATTTTACCGGCAAAGAGCAGTTGAAAGAAACCAATTTAGGAGTGACAGATTGGTTTTGATTCTAAATGTAGTGCTAAAACAGTTAATTTTAATAACATCCATTGGACAGGAGTCTGCTTGTTACTTAATATCATAGTCAACAATTTGAAAACTGCACGTTCAGCCACTGCTGCTTCCGCTAAAAATTAATCCCATTTTTCCCCCGAATGGAGGCATTTCTCAGCAGGAAGTGGCATATCCAGGCAGGAGGGCTTTCCTCATTCATGAGGTTAATGGCCTTCCCACCCTGGAGAAGAGAGGCCACAAGAAGGTCAGCTGTGGGCTGGAACAAAAAGTAGGAGCGCCCTTGATGGTAAGCAGCACCACGGTCAGCCGCTTCTGCCTACACACCTCCAGTGATGGAGAACACGCTCTCTTATTTACCTCTTTTCTCCCTGGGGCATCTCTGAAGCTGCGGAGATGTCAACTCCATTATCCATGGTCCAGACCTCCAGTATATGGAAGACAGTCTCCAGGTCTCTGCCTCTCCTGCGTGGCTTCTTTTATTCTCCAGGTTAAACATACCCGTGCCCATGCCCACAGCAATGTGGTGTGTGGGAGCACCTTGGGGGCCAGTGGGTATCTATTGGGTAATTCTGAACAAACAGGACAAAGTCTCATCTTCCAGATTTTTCACCATCCCCCTTGTCATCTCAAGACACACACTCCAGTCTTTCAAATATCCAACCTTGACTTGTGGTGTCCAACCCTGAACCCACTATTTTTGTCATAAGCCAACTTGGGTCCTAAGCACACAGGGGGGCCTACACCTTCCCAGGATTGGGAAACCTTTTCGCTAAAGGAACTTGTGAACTCTTTCAGTGGCTCGCCCTGATGTTTCACAGGCTCCCAGCTCTGCTCCCAAGAAGTCAGAGCATATTTTAGCATGCATCAGAATCACCTGGAGGGCTGATAAAACTGATCGCTGATCACTGGGCCCCGCCCCCAGATTCCAATACAGCAAGTCTGGGCACAGCCAGAGAAACTGCATTTCTAGCAAGCTTCCAGGTGATGCTGATGCTGCCTGCCCGAAAACCTCACCCTGAGTAGCACTGATCCAGGGGATTTGTAGTACTGCCACCGCCTCCGCCCTGTTACAGATGCGGAAGCTGGAGGCCAGAGAAGATGCAAGAGGGAGGGCAAACAGCCCCTGGACATCAACACATCAGCACCACACCTCCTGGGCCTCACCTCCTACTGTGGGAGAACAGTCCTACCCCAAGACATTTCCAGGAGCTCCAGATTCCCAGCAAGGAAGGCACACAAATCAGCCCGTTTACTCAGTTTCGTTCAGTAATTTCAAAAGGTATTTAAAACGGAAAACTTTTGTAAAAGAAGCAAAAGCCTGTTCATTTTCATGGCCACCGCTTGGAGGAATGGTTCTTCTGGAGCCTAGGAAATCGCTTGTAAGAGTCTATTAGAAAGGGAAGCCTAAATCACATTTATGGCTCATACTGTAAGGCAAATGTAGGTATTAAAATTGTTCCTTTTAAATGATAAACACCCACTGAAATGGCGCAATAGAGCCGCATCAAAAACAGTTTTCACCCAAAACTGACTCAGGAAAGGCAGTGAATACTGAATTTGACTGCAGTCCCATAACAGCTGTTGATACAAGGAGTGGGGAGGGACGGGGCGATGGAGAGAAATTAGCACATGGAGACCATGTTTGTTTTAGCAGCATTCACCACCTTGCCTAGCCCAGCCTTCTCCAAGGTCTGAGAGGTAGAATTTCACCCCAAAAGGGACACTGGCTACTTGTTTTCTCTCCTGGTTTTAGATAGCGGGGCCTCCGTTTTACTGTGCGTATCACAATCATTGCAGTTTCTATTCTGAGAAGGAAGTAATGGAAGAAATAGTTAATCACCCATTCATAATCTCTTAAACATTATTTTTAAGCTGATAGTTGCAAAACAAAATGCAATCTTTCTAACATCTTCAAACAATTACTTGTCATTTTCCCAGTTTCCATAATAAAAGGAAATGCAGGGAGTGGCAAACTCTGCCTTTGACTTTGGGGAAGATGAAGGACAGACATAAAGTAAATTCTGCCCAGAGTTTTCCCATCAAAAAGGAAGACAAGGGCTTCCCTGGTGGCGCAGTGGTTGAGAATCTGCCTGCCAATGCAGGGGACACGGGTTCGAGCCCTGGTCTGGGAAGATCCCACATGCCGCGGAGCAACTGGGCCTGTGAGCCACAATTACTGAGCCTGCGCGTCTGGAGCCAGTGCTCCGCAAGAAGAGAGGCCGCGCACCACGATGAAGAGTGGCTCCCGCTTGCCACAACTGGAGAAAGCCCTCGCACAGAAACGAAGACCCAACACGGCCATAAATTAAAAAAAAAAAAAAGGAAGACAAGTGCCAAGCCAGAACAAGTGATGGGAATTGGGGACGGGGATTCTCCTGGTCCACCCCACCCCACCCCCAAAGATAATGTAATGTGTGTCTAATTACCTGAGCTTTGTTAAGCAAGTTTGCCTCTGCCCACCCCCTGGAGGAAATGGGGAGACATGCCTACTTTCCTCCCTGCCCCAAGAGACTCAATAAATGAGGAGTCACAGCCAGAAGTCAATTTAGCTCCTCTGAGCATCGTAGTAAGGGCTTAACTCATGATGAATAGATGGATGGATGGATGGATGGATAGATAGATGAACGAGTGAAAATAGTTTCTTGAGACTTCCAAGCTAAGGTAAGTCTCCTCAAATTCTCAGTGTGAAAGGACCACATTTCATTTGCAATCAATTCATTCTCCAATCTGTTAAAGATACTTCCGTAAAATAAGTTATCATGGTAATGCCAAGTTGCTGTACCAGTGTCTAATTCTTACTCTCAGTTTCTGTAATAAACAGTGTGGAGATGGTGCTGGTCCCAGGGCCAGGCTTGGAGCAGAGCTGCCCTCAGGCTCAGCACTGGGCAAGTCACACACGTTAACCGCCTGTCCTCCAGGCCACTCTCAGAGACGGGTGCTTTCATACCTACTTTCCAGAGGGGGAAGCTGAGGCCCAGGGATGGTTAGTGAGTCACCAGATTCCAAAAGCTAATGGCTAGAGAGCAAAGCTTTACACCCAGATCTCTCACACTCCAAGCCTTTGTCTTTCCTGATGCTGGGCTCCAAAGGTGGACTTAAAGGGTGAAGCAGAAGGATAATATCCCTGCTGTTCCGGGGAAGGCTCCTCCAGGGACACAAACTCAGCTCGGGAGCTCGGAGAGGAGGGGGATTCTCAGTGGGAGGCAGGGCACCCAGGAATCCAGAGGCAGGAACGTGCTTGGTGCGAGGTGAGGAGGACCACAGAGGAGCCAGAGCGGGTGGGGACAGGGGACGGGGAGCCTGGCCCGTGGCTGGCCTGGTGGCTACTCTCCCTGGGCAGCCGGGCAGGCAACGGCCCTCGGCCCAGAGCAGGGAGTGAGGAAAGAAGTCGCCCCTGGATCTCTCCCTGTGCCTTGATCCTCACCATGGAGCCCAGCTTTCCCATTTTGAAACCCGTGGAGCGGTAGTTGGCATTAAAAAAATGTAAATCTGACAGGAGACTCTCTCGTCAGGGTATTACTCCTTTACAAGAGTTTTAAGAGACTAGAGGGGTCAGAGCGACTCTCACTTCCCGCTGAGCTGCTTCTGTGAAGCTTTGAGCGCGGAGGACCAAGGGCGTAGGGCTGGATGTTCAGAGAGGCCCAAAATGAAAGGGAGGATCAGAGAGTACGTGCCAGCTGCCCCAGCCTGGCTGAGCCGCTCTCTGTGGGCCCCCCCGAGGGACACAGCAGGGTTCATTTGGGAAAACCAAGGGCTCCGGCAAAGCCCACGAACAAAATCAGGCCTGGGAAACGCAAGTTAAAATCTCACTACCCTCAGAGGGGGAGGGCCTCACCTCTCTCCTCCCGGACACCCACCCACCTCTGTCATTCAAAGATGCTTCAGGAAGGGGCCTCACAGACTCTGAAAGCAGGGCCTTCCATTCCCCCTGGCCCCCAGGAAACTGCCCTGATCAGAAAGTCCAGAATCTCCTCCCATTGTCTGATGTTATGGCACTTCACTAATACTGAGTGAGGTCCTCTCGGATCAGCCTCTCTGCTAAGGATGGAAATTCCAAGATGCAGGACACCCCACACCTGCCCTCAGGATGCTCCCAATCCAAGGGCAGAACAAGTTGCCCCACAGAGAGACGGGTGCCTTGTAGAAGGAAGCCCAAGGTTATGGGTAGCCAGAGGAGGGGCCCTAACCCAGCCAGGGAGGGTGGTCAGGGAAGGCGTCCCAGAGGAAGAAGGTATGCCTGAAGTGAGCCCTTCCTGAGCAAAGGAGGGAGAGTGGCATTCCAGGCAAACACATACACACAATAACAACAGCAACAACTTTGAATAAAAAAGTCAGTTTTCTTTTCCTAAGAGAAAGAATTTTCATAGTTTCTTGGAGAGAGAGTTCAAGCTTTTTATTCCCCAGGTAAGGAAACTGGAGCTCAGAGAGGTAAGGTGCTGCACCCAAGGTCACACAGCAAGCTGGGGGTGGGACGGAGGGTCAGAGGCTCCCCAGATTCCCAGGCCAGCTCCTCTCTGCCATCGATATCTGTGACTTGAGCTGTGCTTTCCCCAGCCAGGCATTACCATGCAGAAAGTAGAGAGAAGGCCTCTGGAGGGAGCAGAGGTGCCACTCCCAGGAGCTCCCCTGAGAGAAGGGAACTCAAGGGAGCCAAGAGTCCTGCTCTGTCCCCAGGGAGCATATCTGATGAGTAAGACACAGGGAGGCAGCACACAAGCAAGTCACAACATTAAGGTCCCTCACAGCAAACAGGAGACTGTTGTTTCAACATAACTGGCCACTCACCTGCCCCCTTCTCCAGAGCCACCCCCCGGAGGAGAGAAGGGCATTGCCAACTCCCCTGGAGAAATCCCAGCACATGCTCTATTCTTAAAATCTGGCTGCTGAGCCAGCCTCATAGGTGGGAGGGAGATAGGTGGGGGCAAACTGGCTGGACTTGGGCACCAGGTGACCCAGTCTAGCCAGGATACCCCACTTCCCTATTTGCTACGTGGCCTTGGGAGACTTGATAACCACAGCGACAACAATAATAATAACAGCAGCTCACTCTTAGCCCTTAGGAGAAGCCGCCTTCTGACAGCAGCTCCCATGACCTCTATGACAACGTGCCAGGCAGGTGCCATTAGCATCCCCATTGCACAGATGAGGACACTGAGGCTCAGAGACACAAGGTTTCTTGCCCCAGGCCACAGAGGTGGGGAGTGGCAGAGCTGGGAATTGAACCCTCTCTTGGCCTCAGTTCTCTGTCCCTGAAGAATGGGGCCGGTCACCTCCTGGGGCTGGAGAGGCAAGGGGCCTGGTCTAGGCACTCACTGGCCTCAGGGGAAGTGAAGCGGGGGAGAGACACGCAGGGGGCACAAAGAGAGAGGGCAAGGCCCCTGGACTGGTGGGAGAGAGCACACGGGAGCCAGCAGAGAGGGCCTGCAACATAGGGCATGAGGCCCTCAGGGGGCACCCAGAGGAAAAAGTATCCAGTCCGGAGGGATTCTGAGAAGCAAGGCAAACCAGCAGGGCTGAGCCTCGAAGCGTGAGCAGGTGGGACTCTGATGCACAGGGGCTGCAGGGGGACATTGCGGGGCAAAAGGAACAGCACGTGCAAAGGCTTGGAGACGGGATGGTCCAGCTGCACAAAACGCTTTACTCTTTGGAGCTCCTGGTGCCAGGATGGGAGCAATGATGCTAGAAAGGTAATAAAAGCAATGGCCACACTTCCAGAACATTTATACACTAGGCACTGTGCCGGGTACCTGACATCATGTAGTCCTCACGGTAGATGAGAAGAAGATGAGATTACCTGCCCCACCTGACAGGCGAGGAGCCCGAGGTTCACAGAGGTGAGCAGGCTGCCCCAGCTCACGCCGCTGGTCAAGGGCTCTCTGTACCGTCCCACTGTCCCACCTCCCACTCCAAAAGCAGCATTCAGGCACAGAGGTTAAAGAGGCAGAAACCGGGGCACAGAAAAGGGAAGGGACCGGCGCAAGGGCACACAGCCAACGTGTGTAGCACTGGGACTCACACCCTCGTCTCCCTTGAGTTCCCTTCTCTCAGGGCCTCTCACCTCGGGAAGAAGGCAGAGGGGGTCCTAGAGGCCCTGTTGCGGCCCACATGCCTGTTTGAGGGTTCGGTGAAGGTGTGCGGAGCAGGCTGGCTGCAACAGCTAAGAACACCGTTAGTACCGTACATGGGGGCCACGGTGAGTGATGGAACCAAGCCAGGCAGTGGCTTGGAAAGATGATCTCATTCCTGCAAATGTGAGAGTCTGCCACACCCTCAGCCCCCCGCCCCACTCCAGCCAGCACCACTTGGTCTGGTAGGGAGGGAAGGGGGTCCCACAGAGGTAGGCTGGCCCAGAGTCCCATGTCAGGCAGGGTGACTATATTGTTCGTCCAGCTGACATTTCCTGAGGCTCTGCTCTTTGCTGGGCTGGGCCCACCAGCTATGCAGCCTAGTCTAAGCCCTTGCCCTCTCTGGTATTCATGAAAGGACTGGGCCAGATTATCTCATTAACGTATGCATCCACCCATTCATACATTCCCCAAGGGCAATACAGACCACAAGACCCAGACCCTGCTCTCAGATGCCTGTTTTAGTTTTCTAGGGCTGCCATGACAAAGTATTACAAACTGAGTGGTTTAAAACTAAAGAAATTTATTCTCTCACAGTTCTGAAGGCCAGAAGTCTGAAATCAAAGCGTCAGCAGAGCTCTGCTCCCCTCAAAGGCTCTAAGGTAGAATCCTTCTTTGCCTCTTCCAGCTTCTGGTAGTTGCCAACAATCCTTGGCATTCCTTGGCTTGCGGCAGCATAACTCCAATCTCTGCCTCCGTCTTCATATGGAATTCTTCCCTGTGTCTCCTCTGTGTCTTCAAACCTCTCTCTCTTTATAAAGCACCAGGCACTGGACTTAGGGTCCATCCTATTCCATATGGCCTCACTCTAATCCACTAGGAACTCATCCGAACTTGATTAAATCTGTAAAGACCCTATTTCTACATCGTCAGGTACTGGCATTAGGACTTCAACATATCTTTTTGGGAAGGGGTGGGGGAAAACAATTCAACAAACAACAATGCTCAGCCTCCCTCCCTGGAGTCTAGGTGCCCTGGTGCAATGGATAGAGCCCAGCCTGGGTGGGGGAAGGGGGCAGAGCCCTGGGTTCCTGTTCTGGTTGTCCCTGACTTCCCAGGTGACCTCATTTATTCATGCATTCAACAAACATTTACTGCGTGCCTAACCATGTACCTGACAATGTCCTAGGCCCTGGGGCATGCATTAGCCCACAGAACAGTCGCAGTTTCTGCCTTACTAGAGCTCATGGGAGTGGGGAGAGAGACTATAAAGAAATTAACAAGTAATCTGCCCTCCAAACTTTAATTTCCCAAACCTTATACTGAGATACTATCGGGTGGGACTGATCAAGCTTGTACTACATAGCAGAACAAGATGGCACCAGAAGTCAAGAGGAACTCTGTACCCCAAACTTGATGTGTGATCTTGGGCAAGTCACTTCACTTCTCTGTGCCTTGGATTTTTAATCTGAGAAATGGGGACACTGTGTTCTCATATGCACTAAAAAATATATCATCTATTCTCCATCCCCTGAGAACATGTATGAGTTTGAGTACATGAGGCCTGGGCCCCATCCACAAGCACATTTGAGAACCCTCACCCCTCCAGCCTCATCCCTAGCTCCTCCTCTGTGACTCTGAAACCTGACCCCGCACTGTTCCCCATGATCTTTCCTGACTCAGGACATTTGCACATGCTGGTTCTTCCACCCAGTAAACCATCCCCTGGCCCATTTCTTTGCCTGGGTGATTCTTTAAGGTCCAGCTCCACTATAACCACTTCAGTTAACCTTCCCAGCTCCCACTTCACTCCAGACAGAAATAGCTTCCTCCTCTGCAATATATGTGTGTGTGCATGCATGTGTGTGTATTTAACTGATTTTGAAATAAAAGTTAAAAATGCCTTTGATAAAAATTTTGAACTTTTTTCTAAAGGTATAAAGTAAAAAGGAAGTCTCACCTTAACACATGGATCCCCTGCCTTCAATACCCAAACTAGCCCCTGCTAACGTTTTGTGTTACTTTCAGGGAAAAAAGAAATTATATAAGTATATACAGTAACAAAAATAGCTGATGAGGACTTACTCTGGTCCCCGCCCAGGTCATGCTTTATGTGTATGAAACACACTGAACCCTCACAACAGCCCTATGATTAGAGGCTATTATTAGCTCTGTTGCACAGCCAAGGTGATTAAACCTAGAGAGGTTAAGTGACTTTCCCAAAGTCACACAGCTGGTAAGCGGCAGAGCAGGAACTCACACCCCGGTAGGCTGTGTCAAAGGCCACGCTTTCAACAGTCCTTTTTTATAACACAAATGTGTTCATATATACACTGCTCTGCTTCTGGCTTTATTTTGCTGAAAATGCAACTCTGAATCTCTCCATGTCAGCACAAAAACAGCTACAGTCTCTCCTGCAGCCACTTGGCACGGAAGCATCACATCTTATATACTCAGACCCCTGATGGACATTTTGGTGGCTTCTAGTTGCTGTTACAAACATTTATTAACACTCAGGCTTGCATCTATATCTCAGTGAACTTTTCCAAACACATCTGTGGAATGTGGCCCTGGAACAGCTGGGCCAAATGTCATGGGCTTTTCAAATTTTGAGAGATGTGGCCAAACCGCCCTTCAAGTGCTTGGGCAAGTTTGCATTCTCACCAAGGCTGTTGTACCCATAGTGCTGTGTACCCACTTCTCCTAGGATACGAAGGGGAGGGTTGGTCCGTCAGGGTCCCTTCCTGATCTGAGCTCCCCGGGGGGAGGGACTTGTTCTCCTCTGGAACCCCAGAGCACTTGGACCGAGCTGTGGAAAGGTTTGAAAGAAGTCCAGGACCTCTTTAGGGAACCGTCAGTTTCATGTAACAAACAGCAAGAATTTCTTTGGCACCTTCCTTTGGTACAGGAAGCAGAGACTGATTAAACCCGGGTTCTCAAAATCAAGTGCCTGCAGGGGCCAGGCAGGCTGCGTAGAGGAGTGACATGCGCTAGATGAAGGTGATGCTAGGGCGAGCAGCCACAGCTCAGCACCAGCGCCGGACACCTGGCAGGAATGCTGGGTCGTGGGCCAGATCTACGATTTTTACAGAAAGCCAGAAACCTGGATTTTTAGGTGAATTTATCCTGATACACAGCAGAACAGCTGGCACTTGAGGACTCCATATTTATTTAATGAATAAAGGAAAGAATGAATGACCCTGAAGCCCATGTTCTTCCCTCTGCAGCTCAGTCTGGTAGAGGGACCCACCTCTCCAGTAAGAGATGCAAAGCCCTGTACTTACTCTTTACAGGTGGGCAGGGCAAGGCCTAAGCTTCCTGCCATCTGTGTCCCCAGCAGCAGCAGCTCCCAGCACAGGGCTCTCCGGAAGCCATTCCCCCCTCACCCCAACACACACATACCCACCATCAAGTAGGTATGTGTTTTCCTGGGGGCTGCAGGGGAAGAAGACACTTCCCTGTTTGGCAAGGTCACTTTGGGTTTAAAATCAGCCTTGTTCAGCAAATCCCACACCCTGACCTCCTCCCCTTCTGAATTCCTTCCCCACCCACCAGCAACTGCACAAGGACATAAATAAGGGAATTAAAAGAATCAGCCTCTACAACTTGAGGGACATTCATCCTATCTCTCCTGTCAAGAAGGCAGTGATCCTATCTTACTCCAATTACGTATCAGTTGTCAAGACAAATGAATGGTCAGTATGTGGTCCTCATTCCCATGCTTACGTGTTTTGGGTGATCAGGACTGATAGGCGGTGGACGGTGGTGCTATGGCCAGGGTAGCACCCCAGAAAGTATCAGCTCAGGAAAGCAGGGACAGAAACTAGGTGTGGCTCTGAGGTTTGCCTTTCAAAGGGACAGCAAGAAGCCCTCAGGGCTGAAGGCACAGAGGAGGCAGGTATGGTTTGGATGTCCTCCAAGAGAAAAACACCTGGCTCGGGAACAGGAGCATGGGGCACCCAGGGAACCTGGAACTCAGCCTCTGTGAAGCTCAGTGGCCCCAGGCAATGCTTCTCAGTTCCCTGGGCCTCAGTTTCCCCAAGGGCATATTTAGCAAGAGATATCATACAAACCAGGCAACTTCTCTATGTTTTGATTAAACCATACAAAATTGCTATCTTATAGATCAAAAACAGTTGGATATTGGCAACCCCACAGGATCCAATCTCAGAATAATTACTCCAGGACACTGGGCATAAAGCAGGGCTGTTCTGAGCAAACTGGGGCAAGCGGTCACCCATGGCTCAGGACCACACTGACTGCTTCTCCCCGTTACTTGCAATACAAAGCACCACCCCCTGCCCCCAGCCCCTCTGTCGTTAGGCTGAGGTATAAAGATTAAGTTAATGGTGGGCAGAGAAAATCAGCTTTGTTGGCAAATTGTCTCTGATATTTATTTTGGACATTAAAACGAATCATTCCGACTAAAGACGGCTGCAGTGCGTGGCCCATTAAAATGCATGCATTATGTATAACTCTCCCGGCTTCACCTCCAAGTATTATCAGCCTAAAAAGCAAACATGGTTTTTAAAGCCCCTTGTTTACGACATCCCGTGACAGCTGATTAATGGCCACAGTTTCCAGATCTGAAAGCTTAGTAACCCAAGCTAGAAAATTCAATCTTATTCTAATATAGCTGGGGCGGGGGGGGGGGGGGGGGGTGGACAGGGGGAGCACAGCAAAATAGGAACAGAGCAGAACTCTTCAAAGGGACCCAAGCTGAGGGTTGTAACCATCGGAGCAGCATCAGGAGGAGTCCCTCACTGGGCACTGTATTAGTTTCCTAGGGCTGCTGCAGCTAATGGCCACAAACTTGATGGCTTAAAACAACAGAAATGCATTGTCCCACAGTTCCGGAGGCCAGAAGTTTGGAGCCAAGGTGTCAGGGCCACACTCCCTCCGACTGCTCTAAAGGGAAACTCCCTTGGCGTCTTCCAGTTTCTGGTGGCTCCTGGAGTTCCTTGACTTGTGGCTGCATCACTCCCATCTCTGCCTCCGTCTTCACATCACCTTCTTCCTTGTGTTTCTGGATTTCTTCTGTCTCTTATGAGGACACTTGTCTTTGGATTTAGGGCCCAGTCCAATTCAGAATGATCTCAGCTTGAGATCCTTACCTTAACTACATCTGCAAAGACCCTTATTCCAAATAAGATCACATCCTGTGGTTCCAGGCAGACACATCTTTTGTGGTGGGGACACCATTCAACCCACTGCAGTTCTCCTTCCGTCTCCCAGAGTACTCCCTCTGTTCTTAGGAAGGTCGTGGGACCAACCAGACCCGCAGATCCTATCAGATCCTAGGAAGCTCTCTGATCTGTCCACATCTGTGCCCTCTCACTGCCATCCCCTGGCTCAGGACTCCAGCTGGCCTCCTCGCTGGTTCCCTGCTGCCATGTCTACCCCTAGAGTGGGTTCCCCACCATCTGCCGGAGCAGCCCCTCTAAAGAGCCCACCTGACCCTGTCACTCCTCCTCTTGGCCCTCCAAGTCTCCCCAGGGCCAATAACTCTCCTTATCACAGCCAAGAGGGCCTGCCAGGTCTGCCTTCTGACCATCCTGCCAACCATACTCACAGGGCGCATCCTTTACTGGGTCAGTTTTGGCCGCAATGTGCCACTGCCCAGTAGGAATGCTGCACCCCAGTGTCCCTACCTGGATGCCTTGAGATCTCACCTCAATGTCACCTCTTCTGATACAGTCAAGTCCCCCACAATCACCACCAGACATCGTTTACTTCTCCTTCATAACATTCATCACACTTAAGTCATTCGTTAGTGGATTTGCTTAGCTTTCCAATACTTGAATAGGAGAATGTTGACGGGCCTGCCCAAAACCCTACTATAGCAGTTACAGAAACTCACACCACCTTGTCCTCACACAGCCCTGCATGATAGGTCCCACCTGCCTGTATCCTTTCCTCCCACTGCCTCCCTGATCACTCACTGTCCAGCCATAGCAGCCTCCTCCTGTTCCTCCAGAATGCAAGCCCCTGCCTGCCTCAGGGCCTCTGCACATGCAGTCTGCTCCACCTGAAATGCTCTTCCTCCAGATCTTCCCCATCTGGCCCATTTGCACCAAGCAGGATTAGTTCAAGTGGCATCTGTCAGGAGAGATCTTCCCTTAACCCCCCTGTCTAGAACATCTTCCAGACCGATCAATCTTACCCTCCTTTATTGTCTTCATAGCAATTATCACTAAAATCATCTCACACCTCTGGTTTCAGGGGGCTTTTCTGCTTTCTGATTTATTCTCTGTGCTACCCACCTAGTAAGCTACTGAGGACAGGAACCTTGACTGTTTCATTCGCTGCTGTATCCCCATCTGTATCCCCAAAGACTTAGGATGCTGCCGCCCCAATCCCACCAACATTCGTCGGATAAGTGAATGTTTATCCCAGAGTCTTGCACGGGTCCTAAGACAGAGCAAGGCCTTACAAATTCCCTCCGAGTAGCTCTCTTTGTTGTGGGTGAAGGAAATACCCGTCCTAGAATTCCTAAGGCCATCTACATCTTAATCTAAAGTCAGCACTGCCAACTTCACACACACATACACATACATAATGCTTGGACGACTCCCACATTCATTCATTTGTCCATTCATTCATTCTGCAAACATTACTGAGCACTTGCTGTGAGCCAGGCATCGTTCTGGCCTCAGAGGTATGGTGGAGAGCAAGCTGGCCCATCTCTACCCTCTCTGAGCTGACACCCCCATTCTGTCAGTGCCTAGCCTAAGCGATTTCCAGGAGGGGAGCAAAGCACTCTCTCTTTCTGAGTCTCAATCTTCTCATCAGCCCAATGGGAAGCAAGATCCGGCCCACGGGCCAGGAAGCCCCAGGGCTGAGCAGGGACTGGGAAACGACCTCTGGAAGGGCAAGGCCCCGGGATGTCCCTGGCCCGTTCCTTCCCTGCCTCCCAGCTGCCTGCTGACCATGCCTACCCAGGACCTCCACCCAGGACCTGTGGTCCCCCTGGCCTGCAGAGGAGCACAACCCTAGGCCTTAGACACACCTGAGCTCAAACGCAGCTCTGTGAATGAGCCTGGAAAATCAGCTAACCTGGCGAAGCCCGAGTTCCCTCGTCTGTAAAACGGGGATAATAACGTCTACAAACTCTGTTGGGAGGATAGAATGGGACATGCTTCCTAGAGATCCTGTACTCCCCAGGCACTGGGGAATGTTGGTCATTCCCCTGGAATGTCCCCATTCTTCCCTGCTGCCTGCCTAACCCCTGTCCATCCCCAAGGCACAGGCCAAGTGCCCCTCCCCAAGAACCCCCCCCACCGCCCTTCACCCTCTGTCCACACTGCTCAACCCTGTCAGCCAACCAATTCTCCTCCTGGGCACACGTTTGGGGCAATGAGCAGACCAGTCCTCAGCATCCCACACAGTGCCTGACACTGCTGGGCACACACTAGGGGCTCAGCAAGGATTTCCACTTAACTGCTTGTTCACTGAGCATCTGCATCTGTTCCTGCCAGGCCCTGTTCCATGTTCTGTGGACAGCAATGATGTGTTCCCCATGCCAGAGGCACCCACAGCCTGGGAAGGACACAGACAAGCCAGAATAAACCTCCTGTGCAGAGGTTTAAGCAGAAGCATGGCAGATGGAGAAATCGGGGGCCTTCCTAGAGAAGCTGGGCCTTACAGGAACCACCCTCTTGGCCGAGGGGAAACATTCGCTTAGTAAGTGTATTCCTGGGAAAGGTCACGGGGATTAGCATTCCTGCTGGCATCTACGTCAGCCTACAGGTCCTAAATCCTGATTTATGACGACTTCTTTAATTGGCAAAGGCTGTTGTTGTTCCCAGTTCTTGGTCATGTAATTAAAGACCTGTGAACCAGCACACAAATGGGGTGGGATCACAGGGTCCATTTCAGGGACTCCTTGATGTGGGAAGGAAGGCTGCTGGCCTCAATCATCCCCTCCTTACTACGTTTGTTAAGACTAAAATTATACTGCCTCTAAATTTTCCAAAACATTCAAAAGACAGAACATGTGTCTTGAAAGCTCTTTCTTATGCAATATGAAAACATTTGGTCGCCCCAGTAGAAGTCATTTTCTCCGTTTGTTAGAGAGGATACTGAGGCCCAGAGAGAAATGCTGGACCCAAGGACCCTCTGTGAATCAGGGCTGAGCCAGGAGCAGAATTGGGGCTCCCGCGGCCCAGGCCAGGATTCCACCCACCACCTCCAGGGCTCACTCCTGGGCCCCGGGGGGGGAGGGGGGTTACCCTTGTTGTGAGCACGCACCTTAAACAACCTTAAACAACCTCTCGACTCCCCCCCACCAACAGGTGTGTCTTCTCCCCCCCTCCAGCAGATGGGGGAGGGCATCCTTTACACTTTCTGAAGGCCAGGGAGGAAGGCGAGGTGGCGCCAGGGGATAAAAGCCGGGCTCCCAGTGAGCTCTGAGAGTTGACGGAGAGTCGGTGCCATGCCGCACTCTGTGGAGGCAGTCATTTCACTTAATAACTGTGAATTTGGGACTGCAGCTAGCGCTGCCATTGTGCCTGGGCCCCCGCAGGGAGACCGCTGGGCTGAGATCTTAGCAGGGCCGCCCCCGCCCCAGAATGCCCTTTGTGGCAAGAACAACAATTGCCTGCTTGTGCTGTCTGCTCTTATCTAGTCATCAAGCCGAGGTCCTAACAGTCATCTCACGGCATCTGTCTTGGAGTTCGGAGGATGGGGGGGATGCATTTGCACCAACCCCTGCTGGTCCCTGCAGTCCCCAGAGTATGCATCATTAGGACATGTCGCAATACTGGCCAAACCCTGTGCACCTCCAGCTGTAGGGACTCACATGCAATCTGCCCACTGGCGGGAGAATGTCAGCAGCCAGGCCCTCAGACGGCACAAACTCCAACCTCCAGACTGGCACTCAAGGCTCTATCATTCTCCAACCCCAGGCTGGCTTCCAGCAATCCTGGCTACTCTGTTCCCATTGTCTAAAATCCCATTCCCTTCCCTTCTCTATATATATCCAAGCCCTCTGGCAAATCCCACCCCAGAGTCCTCCTCCACCAAGAAGCTTTCCATGATTGCTGCAGCCCCCCGACCCAACCCAAGCCAGCTCTCTCCTATAAATGGCTGTAAGGTTCCTATCTCTCCCACCCACTTCACACTTATAAGTTTCTTATTCTGCTTTCATTAGTTATCTTTACATGGAGGTTGATCGTGTGCTTACCTGAGCTATGAGCTCCTAGGGAGCAGGGGCTCTGTTTTACTAGTCTCTGAGTCCCTAGGGGATAGCAGATAGCTTATCACAAAGCGGTTCTCAGTATGTATTTGTTGTTTGCCTCTAACTGGGCAGTCATGCCTTGGTAATTTAGATTCAAAGGGGGAAGGCTGTCTGAATGCCACAGCTGAATTCCAGGATGTCTAAAAAAAAAAATGCAGGTTATTCCTGTACATCAGGCCTCTGTCTAGAATTCCCTTCCCGCTCCTCCACCTGGAGAATTCCTGATCTGTCCTCAATGCCCAGTTTGAACATTACCCTCTCCAGAAGCCCCCCTGAATCCTCTAGGCAGACTCATCATGCCCTTCTCATGACTTCCAGACACACCTGGGTTTGAACTCTGTTATGCGTTGAATTACAACCCCTCAAAAAATGTTGGAGTCCTAGCCCCCAGTACCTGCGGATGTGACCTTATTTGGAAACAGGATCTTTGCAGATGATCAAGTGAAGATGAGATCATTGGCAAAATATACACACTATTATATATAAAATAGATAACCAGCAAGGACCTACTGTACAGCACAGGGAACTATACTCAACATCATGTAATAACCTGTGATGGGAAAGAATCTAAAAAAAGATATATATACATAATATTCATATAACTGAATTACTGTGCTGTACACCTGAAACTAACACAATATTGTAAATCAACTATTTTTCAATTAAAATTATATATATATATGTATCATGCCAAAAAATATATATGTAATTAAAGATGAGGTCATTGGAGTGGGTTCTAACCCCATATGACTGGTGTCCTTACAAAAAGAGGAAATTTGGACACAGAGACAGACATGCACAGAGGGAAGATGATGTGAAGATCCAAAAAGAATGTTATCCACAAGCCAAGGAGCACCTGAGGCTACCAGGAGCTAGGGGAGAAGCATGGATCAGATTTTCTCCCACGGCCCTCAGAAGGAGCCAACCCTGTGACAAAAAAAAAAAAGGTATGTCTCACCATTCTGGAGTCTGGCCTTGATTTTGGACATGTGAGATAATAAATTTCTGTGGTTTAAGCCACCCAGTTTGTGGTACTTGGCTATGGCAGCCCTAGCAAACTAATACAAATTCTGACTCTGCCTCTTACTGACTGGTTGACCTTAAGGCAATCTACGTAAGTCCCTGAGTCTCAGTCTCTTTCTCTTTAAAATGGGAACAGCAAAACTACCGCAAACCCCTTTCTCTTTTCCCATCTTCATACATCCAACCAACATTCCCAGCGTCCCTTGCTGGTAGGTGTGGCCAGGTGGCTGAGTCCCGGCCAGTGGACAGTGGGTGGAAGTGATAGGCCCCAGCTGACCTGCTTCACACAGTCCTCCACACTGGCGCTTGTGTCCCCATCTGCCAGCAGAGAATGGTGAGGCCCTGGCAGGTGGCAGAGCTACAAGAGCCCCTGAGTGACTGCAAGGAGGCCCCACGTGTGGAACATTGCATTATACTAGTACAGGAAAGGTTGAGGTTGCTCACAAACACAGTTACCATACCCCCACTAATAGAAATACGAGTCACATAGTATTCTCATGAGGATTAGAAAGATTATGGTTAGGCAGGCAGTTAATAGTAAGTTTTTGGTATCACTGCTACTCTTTCTAACTGCCCTATCACCTAACACAGAACCTGGAATAAGTAAGGAAACAAAAAATTCCTGGTGAATCATTGTCAGTTAAAGAGCACTTGGCATCACAAGTCCTTGGCTCTAGCTCCGCCCCAACCTTTGACAAAGGCTTAACCCTCTGGGCCTCAGTGTCCTTGCTTATAAAATGAAAGAGTCAAACAGGATTTAAAATTGCCTATATGCTACAGCTCACTAATCAATGAAAGCCTGCTTTCTCCTTGATCAAAGACTCCACCTCGGAATCCTTCTCAACACAGAGCCCTAGATAGCCTCTCCCAATTAATCTGAGTTGGCTCTCTAGGTGATAAACATTAGCCATCTGTGACCACCTGAGATGTGATTCTGGCACTGACCTGCTTTACTGTCTATTCTGAGGACCAGAATCTCAGTCCCCAAACTCAAGCTTACAGGAAGAATCACATTTAGCCTTTTCTATAAATCATTTTAATTTTGAATTCTGGAGGCCTGATCCTGGTCTAGAAATGTAACCCCAGTCACTCATGGCCAGGAGGCCTTCCTCCCAGGCAAAAATTATGCAAAGGTCCCTTGGTCTTAAACAAGGTGTAGGCTTGGGGAACACCTCCAGGCCTCAGCAGTTCTGCATGCTGCAGACACAAGCACTGTCCCCAATCTCAGTCCCTTCAGGTGTCCCACACTCTGCTTCTGTCCCACACGGGGGTTAGAAACCTTCAGAGAGGCTGAAAACCACCCAGCCATTCCCCCTGGGGCCTCTGCAGAGAGAGGCACATTCCTACTGCTGGCAGGCACTCTTTGCTCTGGTCTGGAGACTTCGGGGTTTAGGGGAGGGGGACAGCTTCTTTTCTCTCTTCTCCTGTTTCCCTCAGGGCTCTCCCATCCTCCACCTCCCAGCATCATTGCCTCAAGATAGCTTTAGAAAGAAAAGCCAGGGATGGAATTATCTTCCAGACAACACTTTCCTTCTGGCCACAGCTACCCGTAAGGGCAGAAAGCCAGGTGCTACTGCCTGATTTGGGGAGAGTGAAAAATATATATAACTGGGACTAAAAAAAAATAGACAGCCTCAACCTGAGAAATCTCCTTCCAGTAAAGGCGTCAAGTGTTTTCAGGGCACGAGGGTGCTGTGAAAGCACAGGCAGCTAAGTCCCGTCTGTGGAAGCTTCACCTCGTAGGCTAGGTCTACCTTCCCCTAGATGGTTGGGGTGGAGCCCGCACTGAGCTTCAACTTCCCCCAAAACACCAGTGAGAGGTCGAACCAAACACGATGTATGGCAATGTCTTATGCTACAAGCCCTGATGTCACATCATACCAGGTGTCCCACTCAGGTGGGAGGTGTGTCACGAGTCCTTTTATAATAAATGTCAACATTTGTAACAATTCACCTCTTTCACAAATGTCACTCTCACTCCCATTCTGATATGTTCTCTCGAGGGGAAGCGGAAGGACTCGTGGCATTTTACAGCCACTCCCAGGAAGTTCCACAGGACCCACTGAGAGAGACCCAACGGTCTCAAAGTCAACTGTCTCCACAACAGGGCTGCTCAAATGTACCCCTTAGAGCCAGGGCAGGGACAGGCTCTAATTCACCCCCAGGATGTCAGCCTACATCAGAACATTACACATTCTCAGACTGTGGACGGCCACAGGGCTCTGCTTTCTCTCAGTTAAACCAGGTCCCAGATGAACCAGAGTTAACCCAACGGATCAGCTGTTCTAGTTAAAGTAACCGTCTTGGCTCTGCTGAGCCCACATCCTCACCTTTGAAACAGGGGCTAGATTTAGGTGCCATCTCAGTCTTTTCTGGGCCTGTCCCTCTGAGGCTCTCTGTAAGTGACTAGTCACTAAAAATGAGTCCTATGTGGCCCATTCTTCAGCTTCCAGAAGTCCTCCCCATTTGGTCTCTCCACGGCTTGCCAGCAGGCGACAATCTAAATGAGACTGGTATGGGAGACAATGTCCCTAGCCAGGGGCCAGCATGACGCCACCATCTGCCCAGTTCATGGACTAAGGGTCCCAGGACCCACAGGCTCCTGGAGGGCTAAGTGTAGGCTGGAGGCCAAAGGAGGAAGGGCTGGATTCACTGAGTGGTGCCCTGCCCCTGTTCTCATGGAATCACTGTGTCTCAGAGCCCGACAGATGACCCAGTCTGGGGGTTTGTAAATGCAGGAGCATGGAGCACCAGATGCTAGGCCAGGCCTCTTGCATCCATACCACCTGGGAGCTTACAAAGAGATTCTGATCCTATTGGCCTGGAATGGTGCCTGGGAATCTGATTTTTCAAACCCTCAGAGGGTTCTGATACAAGATCTCCACGCACCCTTCTCCAAGAGGAAATTTTCTGGCTTCAACACACCCAGGGTGTTGGCAGCCTGTGCTTGGGCACCTCTCAGCCTGCCCAGACCTCTGCACTGTGCAGCGTCTTATTTTCTCTGCACATAAAAGCCCTTTCCCTTAGTAAGGGTTATATATAGTGTCATTACTTGGCTCAGAAAGGGTAAGCAACTTGCCCTGGGTTGCCCAGCAGAGTAGACGCAGAATCAGGACCCGAAGTGGGTCCTCCTGCCTCCCAGATCAGCGCCACCACAATTCAACCAGCAGCGCTGGCACGCCTGCTCTATGCCAGGGCCCCAGCCGCCCGGCTGGCTCTGCAGCGCAGGAGGCTGCTTATGTGAACTGACAGCTCTGATCTGCAAAGGCACCCGCTTCCAGCTCAGCCTCTAATAATAGCTCTTCCTCGGAATTCCTCCCGTCTTGGTGGGAGCGGAATATTTAGACATATCAAAGATTCTTTCCCCTTCTTTCATCGAGCCAACAGTGATATGAAAGCAGTACAATGAAAAGACGGGTCTCTGTGACAAGCTTCAGAGAGCAGCCAATTCCCTGACATCCCTCTAGACTCCAATTGACTCCATGCTTCTCTCTGATGGGAATCAGTGTGGTTACATAACAATAACACCTTCCATGTCTATGGCGCTATTGTGGGGCTTTCGCCAGAGTGCTTTCACAGGCATTAGCTTACTGAGCCCACAAAGCATGAGGGAGGCGGGCAGGGCAGGGATCCTTCTGCCAGTTTACAAATGAGAAAATTGCTGTGCAGAGAGGTTAAGTGACTTGCCTAAGGTCACACGGCAAGTTAGTCGCTAATCACGGAGTCCTCGCAGGCAGGGAGCCTGGACAGCACTGAATTCTACATGGTCTTCCCTGGAAGACTCAAGAGGGCCTTTGCTGGCCGGTGGGCCCCATCTGTCCCACCCACACCTCCTCTCTCCCTCACATTCCCTCCCTACCCTGCTCTCAAGTTACACAGAATTCCTTTCAGTGCCTCCAAACCTGTCATCCTTTTAATACTTCTGTGTCTTTACACATTTTGTTCCCTCCACTGGGCACACCCTCCCTGCTTCCTCTTCCCTGTCCTTATGACCAGCTCCTCCTCATCTTTCTGCACCTAGCCCCCGCACCACAGTCTCCTCCAGGGAGCTTGCCCTGATGCCCACCTGGCTGACCCAGGTGCCGCCTCCCTGCGCACACCTGTAGAGTGCTGTATCATCATCAGCGACCTCAGTCTCTCTTACCAAACTGTGAGCCCCCCTGCATTAGTTCGCTCAGGCTGACATTACAAAGTACCACAGACTGGGTGGCCTAAACAATAGAAACTTATTTTCTCATAATTCTGGAGGCTGGAAGTCCAAGATCAAGGTGCAGTCGGGGTTGGTTTCTGGTGAGAGCTCTCTTCCTGGCTTATAGCTGCCATTTCTCGCTTCTCACAGGGCCTCTTCTCTGTGTGCTCTTGGGGAGGGAGATCTCTGGTGTGTCTTCCTCTTCCTATAAAAACACCAGTCTTATGGGATTAGGGCCCCACTCTTATAACCTCAGTTAACCTTAACTACCATCTTAAAGGCCCCATCTCCAGATATTGTCACACTGGGGGTTAAAGCTTCAACATATGGATTGGGGGTGAGAGGGGCGACTTAATTCACTTTATAACAACCAGGTCTGGCTCTCTTTCAAGGAGACAGTGTCTAGCCAGGGCCTGACCCACATGAGGGCTGGACACATGTCCCATGCAGGAGTCCCTGTTTACAAGTGCCTGACACGTCACCCAGCATCTGCTTGACACTCCCCGGATGGGAAGCTCACCATTTCATTCTTGCCAACTCTATCATGACTCTGCGGTAAAGCACAGGAAAGAATAGATAAGGAGATAACAGCTTAAAAAAGATAACACGTGCCCACAAAGCCCAGTTTTTCCTATTGAAATCATCAAAAAAGTCCATTCCTCATTCCCATTATTTGAAAATAACATCATTCTGCCCCTAAGTCTTGGCTCTTCTAGGCTTATCACCCTTAGGCTATCCAACTGCCCAGCAATTGTCTACTCCGACCATCCTCTGACCTACATCCCCCTCCCAGAGAAGTGCACAAGGCCTGGACAGAACCAGACAGAAGCACCACCCCTCTGGAGCCCCTTCTTCCTCACTGCCAGGGATAAACTGCAGACACTCTTTGGCTCTTGAAGGTTAAAGCAAGGCCAGGCCTCAGAGATGATCTATCTGTTCCCTCATTCAGTGACAAACTGGTACAAAGATCAGCACAGACGCCTCCTCCTCCAGGAAGTGCTCCTGATTGCCTCTTCAGTGCTCCTAGGACAGCAGTACTCCCTTCTCATATGTAGCACATATCCCATCTTAGTGTACATTTTTCCAGTCATCTGCCCCACCACTGGAGGCCCATGAGGGCAGAGTCTGTGTCATGTTCATCTCTCTGCCTCCAGCACCCAGCCCAGCTGGGAGGTCTTCATGCCAAGACCCCAGGATCCACAGTTTCCACTGCAGGGGGCTGCCCCCTAGGCAAGGGTGTGGGCAGGACTGGCCCCTGGAGAGGTCACATGGGCCGCCTCCCCATCCAGCCTCTCAAACCCAGGCCGAACCTAGGGCCTCACCACTTAGCAACGGCTGAATTTTGACAAACACTCCAAGAGGTAATGGTTAATTTCACAGAGCCATGAGTGGAGGCTGTTAAAATGTTAATATTATTTAAATTGTTTTACATTTTCGACAGTTTGAGCTGCAAATATAAATGTTTTCCGTGCTTTCCACGGAGCTGAGCTCACAAAAATGATTGATGAGGCGCCGACTATGGAATTTCCCACTTTAAATTAAGAAATGCAACGTGAAGGCAATGAGAAAAATACAACCCGCCATATGCAGCCCCCCTGTGGCTCCAGAGGCCAAATTCCTCTGCATGGGGCTCAGGCCAGGTCACTTGTTCCTCTGGCCCCTAGTGGGCTCCTCACTTCACCTTCCTGCGCCTAACGTCCTCGTCCGGAGATGACAATAATATCTACCAGCATGCCTTTGCAAAGATTCCATCGTGGGCTCACATTTAGGGGCGCTGGGTATCTCCTCTGCACTGTCACCAAAGCTCACCGCAATGACCAAGGGGGTGCTATTTTATTCCCATTCTATACAGCGTGTGCACAGTCACACACCCAGAACTGGAGGTGCCTTCCTGACGTTAAAGCCAGTGCTCTTAATCATTGAAGAGTAAAGTAAAATTAAAAGTGCCTGCATACAATAGTGATAACTAGCAAACGGTGGTCTGCTCCCCTCCCCACGTCCCACCTCCCTCATCTCCACATGGCAACGTTCCAAACCCTCTCTGAGTGAGACCCCTCACTCCCTGGGCCTCCGCTTCACCACATCGTAAAACCTCAGTCTGCCAGTTCTAACTCTGGCTAAATCCAAAGGAGGGATGAGCAGCGAGGCAGCCTGCGGGCAGTGTGGGAAACTGCCAGGCCTTGTGCTGCCCCCTCTTTCACGCTCCCTCTCAGTCCAGGCCTCAACGCCCTCCTGATTGCATAGCCTAGACCCGCCAGCCCCACCTCCAGGTCTCAGAGAAGCTTCCAGCTTGGCCCTGGTCTCGTGCCCACGGGGGATGCCTGGGTTCCCTGCTCAGACCCAGAGGGACCCATCTTTTATCCTCTGCCAGGCCCAGCACGGAGTTCAGCGCTGCACAGGCATTGTGTCCAGGGTCTCTCCCGACAAGTTCCCAGCAAAGGAGTTATTATTATTTCTGTGTTGCACGTGAACAAACTGAGGCTTGGAGAGGCTAAGCCCAAGGACACACAGCTTGTAAGCAGTGGGGTCTGGTTTTAAATCTCAGTATTCAAACTCCAAAACACCACACTGCTTCCTCCTGCTGGGATGCCCCCTGGGTCTGAGCCCCTGACCCTTGCCACACCTTCAGGGCCCCATCTTAGCCTTATCAGTCATCCTTCATTCATACATTCATCACATCAGTCGTTCATTCACGCAGTGCCTGTTGCAGAGCAGGCCCAGTGCTAAACCCCAGGGGAACACCGGTGGTGGGGCACACTCACTACCTCCCTGTATGTGACGGTCAATAGAGGGTGACAAACAAGCAGGGAAGCAATTGGGGATAGTGTGGTTTGTGCCATGATGGAGGGAAGAACATAAAAGGGCCTCTTTAGCCCAGTCTGGCATATCAGGGAAGGCTCCCTGGAAGAAATTCCATCTAAGCTGGGGTCTGAATGATAAGTAGGAATTAGCCATGCAGTGAGGCATGAGATGGTGCACCGACTGAAAGCAAAGCAAGAGCAGAGACCTCAGCATGAGCCGGAGGTACAGGCAGGGGCGAGGGGCAGGAGGGGCCTAGAGAGCTGAGCAGCCCTGCAAGTCAGGCCAAGTAAGACGTGTGGGCTCTACCCCAAGGCGGGTTTGGGTTTTTAAGCCGAGGAGTGAGTGAGCAGACGTGGGGTCCAGAACAGTCCCCCTGGCTACAGTGGGGAGAAGAAACAGAACCTGGCAAGACGAGGCCAGGGAAAAGCAGGAGCTGGAGCAGTCCCCATGAGCAGCGGTGACTTGGGAAAGGGGGCTGGGTTATGGATTTAAGAACAGTTAGCAGGGGGAGCTGAGAGACTGGGGACTGACTGCACTGGGGACCGAGGGCGAGCCCGGTTCTGACTGGGGTAACTGGGTGGAGGGAGGGACGGGATCATCCCATGCCGGTGTCCTCAGACCTGCCGTGGCTGGTCCTCTGCTGGGCACTGACCACCACGTGCACTCCGAGCCTCACGCTCATCCTCCACCTCCCTGCTGAGCACCTGTCCTCCCAGCCCATCCCCAAGTAGAGAACGGGGGAGGGGAGGTCCCGGGCGCGCACACCTGGACCGAGTGTGGCTCCAGCACCCTCACAGTGACCAAACCTTCCAATGTCAGGCTCCGCATCTATCAAAGGGCAATAATAACTGTACCTGTTGGTGATGGGGGAGTTCAGGGAGATAAACTACGTAAGGCGCTCAGGTCTGCCCGGCACATTGAGCATTCAACAAATGGTGCTCTTGTTATTATCACGGCTCAGCCAACCCTGAAGCTCCTCCTCGGGCCCCTGTACAGGGGGAGGGGTGGCCACGGGCACCTGGCCATGGCCGTGTCCCCTCTCCCTCGCTCCACTTCCCACACGCCGGCGGTACAGGCTGAGGCCCCTCTCTGGGAGCAGGTGGGGAAGGCAGGCAGAGGGGGATGGCTGTGATGGATGGCTTTCAGCAGCTCGGCGATGTGTCAAATGTTTAATGGAAGTCAGCGGAGTGAGCCAGCCCTTCCCGCAGGGTGGGATGCGGGTCTGGGGGCTTCCTCGCCTTCCTCGCTGATGTTCCCTGATGTTCCGGGAGCGCAGAAGGCACTTAGCTGCTTTGCTGAGGAGGGAGGGAATACCAAATGAAGCTGAGACCTCCTTTCCTCTGCTCTGGCTCCAACAAGGACGCTTTCCTTCAGTAAAGGAGAAGGGAGCTGGGCCAGGTGCCCTCAAAGGCAAGAAGGCAGAAAGGAGCTCCGATGCCAGACACCTGGGCCCCTCTTCCTGGCTAGGTGACCTCGGCTTCTTCATCTCTAAAATAGGGATGATAATAATAATAATCCCTACTTGATAAGGCTGTGGTAGGGTTAAATGTGGAAATACACACAAAGAACTAGAACAGTACCTGACACACGGTAGGTGCTCAATCAAAGCTAGCTTCAGTAACGGGAAAGAGGACTTCCCTGGTGGCACAGTGGTTGAGAATCCGCCTGCCAATGCAGGGAACACGGGTTCGATCCCTGGTCTGGGAAGATCCCACATGCCGCAGAGCAACTAAGCCAGTGCACCACAACTACTGAGCCTGCGCTCTAGAGCCTGCGAGCTACAACTACTGAGCCCACGTGCTGCAACTACTGAAACCCCCGTCCCTAGAGCCTGTGCTCCGCAACAAGGGAAGCCACAGCAATGAGAAGCCCATGCACCGCAATGAAGAGTAGCCCCCGCTCGCCGCAACTAGAGAAAGCCCGCATGCAGCAACGAAGACCCAACGCAGCCAAAAATAAATAAATAAATTTATAAATTTATAAAAAGCAATGGGAAAGAAACAGGTATGAGGCACGCTAGGCCTCTATCCTGCCCTATTGTTGACTTGCTGTGTGACCCTGAATAAGTGCCTTGCCCTCTCTGGGCCTGGGTTTCCTCACTCTAGACTGGGGGTGTTGGCCCCCCCAGGGTCCCTCCAGGGCTTTAAGGCTCCTCTCTGCACACAGTCAGGGCCATGCCTGCCAATGACCGACAGGGACTCACGCACCTGGGCTCAGTGTGGCCCACCCAGAGAACTCTCTCAATTCTGGTCCCCTCTAAGGCGAACTCATCCTTTGATGAGCAATGATGCCCACATGGTGAAAAGCAACGAAGAAAGGAGGGGCTGCCTTCCATCACCTCTGACCCTTCTCTCCCCCTTTTCCCAGCACGTCCCCCTACCCTCCCCGAAGGCTGGCTTCCTGACCCTCCCTCTCACTCATTCTGACCCCCAAGCCTTTTCTCTATGCTCCTTGTTCCTCTCATCCCCAAGTCCTTCCCACCCTTCAGGCCCAGTTCAACCCACACCTCCTCCAGGCAGTCTTCTAGCTCAAACTGACACTCCCCTTCCTGGCCCCTCCCAGGACAGATGAAGTGGGGCAGGACAGGGCAGAACAGAGTGAGGCAAGGTGGGCTGGACCTACCGACCAGAAGTGACACACCAGAACTAGAGCAGTGGGTAGTGTCTGACAAGCCGTGCGTGGAGATGGGGCAATCCATTACAATATAGTAATAGCCGTCCTGCGTGGGGCACAGTTGCCCCACCAGGCACTATCTCAGCCAGCCCTTACAACCCACGTGGATGGGTTAATGGGCAGAGGAAGAAACCTGAGGCTCTGGGGTAGTAAGTCGCATGTGGATTAGAAAGTTAGTAAGTGGCAGAACCAGGGTTCCCACTGAGGCCATCAAGTCCGGGGCCCACACGGCTAACCACAGTCACAGGCTCTCCAGCCTCCCCCCCAGAATCCATGAGGAGCCAAGGCGGGAAGCTCAGAAACACAGCTGGTCCTGGAGGCAGAAGGGTGAGCTTAAGCACAGGGCTTGGTCAAACCATGCCCGCCCTCCTTGCTTGGGCCCGTTTTTATGAGGGAAATTTTTTCCACTGGGTCTTAACAACCACTCCGCCTCTAACGAATACTGCTGGAGCAACGAACTTAGCAGGGCTCGAAAAGATGTTTCCAAAAGAGCTACGGGCAAGGCTTCGGGCTGCCAGGAAGCCCCCCATGGCACGGTGGTCACCACTGCACACTCCCTTCTCCTCCACCCACAACAACCTAACCGAGCATCGCCCTGGCCCTAAGGTGGTCTTCTGAGAACCCAAAGACTCTCCCACCCGCTCCATGGAGGCCCCCTGTGCGGGGGTGTGGGTCCACCCCTTGAGCAGCTGATTTCTAACAGCCAACTTCAATTCTCCTATTTCCCTCTCTGGCACCTCTCTTTCCCCCAGTAAATAGTCCTAAGCTGACTGTCCTGATAAACTGGGGGCTTGGGGACTTTTTTCAAGTGCTTTGTAAATGGAAGCGTCTAAGGCCGACAGCTCGCGGTGTTCAATGAGATTATATTTCTTATTTAAATAGCTGATTGGAGGATTGGTTTCAAAGTAAGATGCCGTATGCCCGTGGCCTCCTCTGGGCTCCTGGGGAGAAGTAATATTGTGTGGCATCGTACAGTGGCAGGAGCCTCTCCTTCGAGCTCCCGCTCCCATTCAGATGCCTCCAGGATTGGAGTGGGGGGAGCCGGGTGGGGGTGGATAAAAGCCTCCTGGTTTAGGGAGCCAGAGATTATGCCTTTCATTCGAGAGCGCCTTCTCTGGGGCTTCCCACCACGCTGGGTGCCGGTTGTCTCCCCTCTCAAAGCGACAGAGAGATAAAAGGCAATGCATTGGCTTCATCCCACATCCGGGGAAAGCTCAAATCAGCCTTTTGTCAGCGGACGATAAGCGCCACCGTTTTAGGAAGGGTTGTTGTTCAGCTGCTCTGCTGGAAGGGTTCATGCAGGCTCTCCCCCACCTCCCCTGTGCTGTGGTTTCCCTGCCCCGTGTGAGGGCCTGGGGAAGCTGGCGCATGCTTTCTGACGGGGTGCCCACACCCAGCCCTGAGAGGGGTGGCATCATCGTGGGTAGCAGGCGACCCCTGGCCCGTAGGGAAGGGCAAGGTTTGCACTAGACCAAATTCTGCCTGAACTGTGCAGTGCAGACCCTGCGAGGGCCCGAGCTCTTGCTTAGAGCAAATTTGCAGTTAATTGTGTGTCAAAATAACGTATTAGAAACAGCAGCGTCTGGACCACGTGCAATTCTTCTCCTTTCAAGCCTTTGTCTGCCCGGGGCCGAAGGGGCTTGTCAGGGCATCTTTGAGACAGGCTGGTGGCCCCCCGTCAAAAGCAGCCCCAGCATCTCAGTGACTGTCCCAGAGCCTTGGGCAAGATAAAAGGCCAGTAGTGGCCTTGAAGGATTCCTGGCTCTGTCCATGGGGCCAGGCGGGGCCGGTGATCTTCGTTACTGGCAGCTGTGGCGCTGAGCCAGGCAGTTTGGTATTCCAGGCACATCCGGCGCCTCGTGCATCCAGGGACCGCAATCAGGTAGCTTATGGGGATGCAAGTCACATCGCCTGGACCATTGCCGCAGTGAACTGATTCATGCTGCTACTCTGAGGCGGGGAGAAGGGACAGCAGGGCGCAGAGATGAACCAGCCTGGCTTTATTACACAGCTGCTGTTTTCAAGCTGGAATATTCCAGCCTCTCCTGCTCCCTCTCTTTCTGCCAAGCCGGCACTGGCTGCCTACCTGCAAAGACAGTGCTCATTCTGGCCCTTGGCTCTGGCTGAACAGTGGCATTATGCGATACATAAAGAGTACCCGGGCAACGGAGACAGGCATGGCTTAACTCGCTCAGTGCCCAGTGGCTTTTGAACACCCCTGCATTCAGCCTTTATCCCCAGCAGCCTGGGGCCTCCCTACCCTTTATTCCCCAGCCCTCCCCATCACAAGCTTCCCTTGGTTCCTACACAGGTCTGCAATGGAGCTGATAGCCATGAAATGAGGGGCACAAAGAAAAGGGGAGACAAGAGCACTCTCGAACTGGGAAAGACTCCTGGTTGTGGGTAAGGAGATCTGGAATTTGGTCTCAGTTTTGCCATCAACTCACTGGGTGGTCTTGGCAAGTCCCTTCCCAGCTCTGAGTTCCAGGTCTGTGTCTGCAAATAAGAGAAATGGGAACAAAGCTCCAGAAGGGCTTTTCCACCTCCGACATTCTATGATTCAGATTCACACAGCTAGATGGCTTCGTTCTGCCCTCATTTATTGATAACAAAGGGTCTTCCACTTTATCAATGATATTCTCCTGCACTGTGACCTTAAGGCCAGGCCACAGGCCAGGGCAGTCAATGAGTGAAGCAAGTCAGGTGACACCCATGGCACACGGGTGCCCACCTGCCCTGTCTAGAGCAGCAGTCACTGCTTGGCTTTAGCTTGAAGCTGCCTTATAGGGAAAAAAGCCCAGTCTTATGAGGTCTTCCAATTTTTTTAAAAGAAACCAGAAATGTAAACTTTTATGCAAAGTCTCACAATTTTTCAATGTTAGCTCCACTTCTTGCAAACACTAGAAGCTCAAACAAAGTCCCCATCAGGGACTTATCTGCTTGACAGGCTTTCACATTGTAAAGTCAGGACCTGACAGGGCTACTGGGTATCTGAACTCCAGGGCCAGCATCATATAGAACCCTGGAGTTGTGAAATGCGGTATTCCTGGGACTGGACGAATTATACTGGGCAAGGATACCCCTTTATGTTTTAAGAAAAAAGAGAAGAGTGGAGAAGAGAAACCCAAATGGGCCCAATACCTTCAGATCTCCTGCCATCTAACATCCAAGCTAACTCCAGACTGGCCCCTTCCCAGAAGTGAGAGAAATACTCCTATGGAGCCTGCTAGATCTCACCACGTCATTGCCCCTGCCACCCACCCCAGTAGGACCAGACGATGCACCTAGATTCCCAGCACCCACACCTCTGTGTAGCCAAGGAAATGATTCCACCACCTGCACTCCTTCCTGCCCATCCAGACACTGGGCCCCTGCACTTCAGGGCCTTAGTCTCTGAATCCCGCCTTCCTGATGCAAGCCCCCCTCCCAACAGGGGGCACCTCCAAGCAACGCCACATGAGGACCCCAGGACCTGGAAGGGACTGTAGGAGAATTTCAAGCAGACCTCTGCTCAGGGAATCCCAAACTGGCTGTGATATCCCATCAACTCAGCATATAAAAATACATCCTGAGGTAGAGATGCCACATCTTAATAACATACCTGGTGGTCTCTGAAGCCACAGGTTCATATTATTTCAACAAGTATTGAACAACTAATATTTGCTGGCAGTGAGGAAAAATATTAGGTACAAGGTGCTCCTTGAGGGTCAGGAGAAAAGACAGACTCATACACATGTTCAGTTAGATAGAAACCAGGGAGCAGGCAATCTGGGGCTAAAAGCAACCATCCTCTCTGTTGATAGTGGGAACACTATATTACAGCACCAGACATGCCGTCAGTAACGTCTTCACCAGACACAGCATTAATATGAGGCATGAGGCCGACTCCCTACTCACCACTGAAATACAAAATCAAAAAGCCTCTGTAGGACAAGGATCTGACTGCCATGGGAGGTGAGAGGAGAAGGGGGTGATATTTGATCTGTTCTCTAAACAGACATGTGGAGGTAGAGGAAGAGTGCCCCTCCACACCAAAAAAAAAAAAGAAAGGCACCAGGGGGAGCCAAGATGGGGGGTGGTATGCAGAAAGTGGAAGGGCTTGGACAGTCCATTGGGTGAGTGGTCTCCAACCCCAGGGTCGCTCAGGCTGGCTGGAGCAGTGAGAACCCGGAAGGAGAGTTCAAAAAATAAGTGAGAGAGGTCGATTAGGGCCCAATCAGGATGTACCCTAGGCAAACAGAAGGGTTTGCATTTTATTCTGTAAGCAATCGGGAGCCAGTGATTGTTCATCAAAGGAAAGATTCCATCAGAACTGGGTTTCAGAACGAGTCTCCACTAGCTACATGGAGAGCAGACTGGGGTCTAGGAGAGTGGCCAGAAGATGAAAACAACAGGCCAGGGAAGAGGATGACAGCCTGAGCCAGGACATGGATGATGGGATGGAGAAGAGGAGACAGATGTCATAAATGCTGTAAAGAAAGAATCCAAACAGCTTGGTAGTGGTTGGACCTTGGGAATAATGATCAAAGATGCCTGCAGTATCCGGGAGGATGATGGTGCCACCCTCAGAAAGAGGAGGAAGAACAGGTTTGGGGGAGAAGAGGATGGTTTCAGACGCATGCTCTGGACAGAGGATTAGTCAAAGACCAATGAGCAATCTCAGGGCTTGGCTGTGTCAGTTGGAGGGTCCCAGAAGAAGGGGTCTGGAGCTGGGGGATACTGGGCAGCGGAACTCCCAAGGGGGCACCATGGGGGAGCCATCATCCCACCAACACTCCCCGTACCCCTGTCCACTGGGCCTGGAGCCAGGACGTGAGCTCCAGTCTCTGGGGACCTGCAAGGCCCTGAGTGCCTGATGGAGACAGTCAGTACTCGCCTGGTTAAGAGCCCCAACTGGAGACCCAGCAACAGCTCTTCCACGTGTGGTAATCGACATCTTTCATGGAGGGCTCAGGAGGGGAAACCGTCTCAAGTGATGCCACTTCACACTCAGCACTTGACATTTCCGAGGCACTCCACAGGCATTAGCTAATTAATCCTTGAGTCTGTTTAGCCCCAAAAGAAATCCCAGAGGCTCCACTTGTACCCCATGGATGGGGAGCTTCACACCCTCCAAGGCTCAGGATACCCAGCGTCGGGGAGACAACCTTGCAGATAGCCACTCGCCCGCCCCTCGCTTGCTGGTGACTCAAACGGCTGCCAGGCAAACAGCAAGAGAGCCTGAGAAAAGAGGTATTCACTGGGTCAGATGCTTCCTGGGGAAGAGACAGGAAGATGAAGAGAGGGACAGGAGACCGGCATCTATTCAGCTCAGCCCCTACTAGGTACTCTCACTGTGCACTTTATTTTTCACCCAGCATATTTAGTGTCTGCTCATTCAACACTCAAAATGATCCTGTGATAGAGATATCTGTCAGGTTGGACTCCCCTCAGGAGTCCCTGAGACAAGGATTCAAGTCCAAGCAGTTTCTTTGGGATGTGATCTCAGGAAGCACCAGTTTGGGAGAGGGAAAGAGAAACAAAGAAGGGACAGAAGTCAACAGAGGGCATGCTGTGAGGCACACCATTCCTGTGGGCAAGCGAGGCTGCATTCGACAGAGCACACCACAGTCGTCCCACTGAGGGGCCAGGGAGCTAGGGGATTTATCCTCAACTCCCACCAGCCATGGGTGAGGGCTGCAACCAGCAAATTAACTCCCACTACATCTGGCCTGTGCCAGGTGTACACTCAAATCAACTCCTTAGACATATACTCCCAGATGCTTGCATCAGATGCAGCCAGGTCAGAGTGCAGAGGGGTGGTCACTGCCAAGAGATACGAACAAAACACCAGCAGCATCCGTTACAATACCACTATTCCTATTTTAATAGATGAGGAAACTGAGGCTCAGAAATGGGACCTACTTGGTCAAGGTCACACAATTAGAAACTGACGGAGCCTAAATTTGAACAAAGTCAGTTTGCCGCCAAAGTCTTGGTTCTTTCCACTGTCTTCCAAGTCTAGCTTTCCTCTTCTCACCCTCTTCCTCCCCATCCTGGAGACATAAAACAAGGGACAGGCCTGTCTGCTGACAATGTTCCTTCTCCCTGAACCAGCCTCTCAGACAACTGACTCTTTCAAGCAGCTTTCCCTGAGATAAAGGACTGATGACAGATCTGCCTATTGACAAAGTCTGGAACCAAGCAGGGCACACTTCCTCGGCAGCATCTATTTCTCCTTTAATTCATTTGATAATGTTGTGAAGTGCAGACCTGCAGGGTTTCAAGGAGCTGTAAATTCCCCATCCTGATACCACAGCTCGTGCTGCTGGGTTTGTGCTCTGCTTTTGCTTGCACAAACCAGTGGTGAGCACTTATCGCCGGCTGGAGGATTGAATTTGGCAGGAAAGATTTCTGTGCATTTGGGAGATTCATTTGCCAAGCACCAAGGATAGCCGTCAGATGTTGAGGGGAGCAGGCAAACTGGCAACCGTGAGCCAAACCCTCTTTCATAGCTGGTTCACTCTAACCCTGAGAAGAAATACAGCATTTCTCTGCTTTCCACCCCAGAACACACTGTCTTCTTGTCCCCCAGTTAACACTGTCCCATCAGGGTCCGGCCCAGGAGGGAAGCTGGGCATCAAGGAAGTGGTGGGGTGGCCAGAGGGAAAGAGGAAGGTACCAGGGACCAGGCATGTCCCCTAGGGTGGGGCACATACTTAGCCGGGCTACCAGTGTGGCAGTAGGTAAGGATGGCCAGCACTGAGCAGCAGATAGGGCCAGCTACAGGTAATGGGCAAGAGGGTGACCAGAAGTCTCAGGTAGGGAAATAGGAAGAGCTCTGGCAGATAGACAGGTAGGCATAATAGCCATTCTCTTTCAAAGGGGTGCTGATATGGCTTATCCTGTTGTCAAAAGGCAGCTGTTAAATTTTCAGGAAGTCTACCAGTAGTTGCTAAACACAGTCATTAGTAAAAATCAAATTATATAAAGTATAATTAAATAAATTATATTAAGAACAAAGGTAAAAAGTACTCAAAACTTATTACTTCCTAATTATTTTACTACATCTTACTATTATCTCTACTGTTGCATTTATTTATATTTATTGTATCTGTATGATGGAAATTCTCTATCACAGTGGCTGCTGTGCTTCTCTTGAAATGAACCATGTTGGTGGTACTTACACCATGGAATTTGGCAAATAATAAAAGTGTGGGCTCTTTTTCTTTTCCTGAAAAGCCTGTGCGCGCTAGCATTTACCAGCACACTGCTGGTATTTCCAACCCTAAATCAAGCACTTCCTTCCTACCTGGCACCATGCTAGACACCTCACGTTTGTTACATGACAACCTGGGCAGCACACACCTATATGGCACATGAGTTGTTACCATATCAAATAAACTTCATTTTGGCTGGTAAATAGCTGCTGTCCCAAGGCCCCTGTGTGTCTTCCTTCCATCCTAGCCATCAGCCCCTACCCCAATGCCACTAAAGGTTAGTGCCTGAGCCTGCTCTAGCACTGGCTGATGGCCAGTGTTCATGCACTACAAGTTGGCAGTATTTTTACCATAACCTTTGTTTATAACTAACCTATAAGTTAGGTATTATTATCATCCCCATTCTATAGATGAGGAAACTGAGGCCCTGAGGAAAAAAACCCAACTCACCCAGAATCACACGGCTAGCACAAAGCAGAGCTGAGATGAAGCCTAAGTTTGCCTGAGCCCAGTCAGAGTTCCCAACCACAAGACCATGCCATTTCTGCATGGAGGTCTGGAGGCTGGTAGCCCAGGCTGGGCTCTAAGCCCTGGGAGACAAATAGGGCAAGGTGAGGCCTCTGTCCAGGTTAGCTGCATAGGGCCCTGGACTCAGAGGGACCAAGTGAGTAAAACAGTGGGGCTTGTCTCATGAACAAGGCAAACCCTAATTATTAGAATCACATGGCGCACCAGAGAGGGCCCACTAGCGAGGGTGTTCTTGGGGTGAGAGCACAGCGATCCAGCCTAGAACTCCTGAGGTCTCATGACAAGACTTGCCTGTGAGGCCAGGGTGGTTCAAGAGGCCTCACAGCCGAGCCACTAGACACTCCTCCCTCTGCTCCCCTTCTCTTCCCTCCCCTCCGCTCTCCTTTCCCTTCCTCCCCTTCCCTTCTGCACCCAATCTGAGTCCTTGAACAGTGAAGTATAAAATGCCATGACTGCCTTCAGGAAGCTTACACTCTGAGCTAAGGAGAAGCCGCTCATATATATGAGCAATATAAATACTAAATATTTGATGAACACAGCACAGGCGAGGTCACAAAACCCATGTTACGGCTGAGAGACAACAGGAAAGCTTCCAGAAACCGAGGGCCAGATGCCCTCATCTGTTAGACATGTCATCTATTGGACAACACAAAGATTTTTCTATTACTTCAACTCTCAGACATAATGTGTACCATTGTATGACTGAATCACCAAGTTAGCAGTTTTCTGAAGGAAAAATACTGCTGCATTAAACATATGTGACAATTATAAGAGCCACCCTGATTTTGGAAATGCAACATTGTAAGATAGAAAAATATATTCTCATGCTCCAAGGTCACTAGGATAAAGGATACATACAGCAAAGAGTCAGTCCCCCTCAAAGCTCCCCTTGAGGTTCAGTCATTCAGCCATTTGACAAATATTTATGGAGAGCCCAGTGCTGGGGACACCACACAGAGCAGTAAATGCAGACTTGCTCCCTGCAAGACCTCCCAGCCAAGTGGAGGAGACAGTCATCACATAGTAAAACAAGCACATAAAAACGCACTTATAGGGACTTCCCTGGTGGCGCAGTGGTTAAGGATCCGCGGGCCAATGCAGGGGACACGGGTTCGAGCCCTGGTCTGGGAAGATCCCACATGCCGTGGAGCAACTAAGCCCATGTGCCACAACTACTAAGCCTGCGCTCTAGAGCCCGCGAGCCACAACTACTGAAGCCCGTGCGCCTAGAGCCCGTGCTCCACAACAAGAGAAGGCATCGCAATGAGAAGTCCGCACACCACTACGGAGAGTAGCCCCCGCTTGCTGCAACTAGAGAAAACCCGCGTGCAGCAACAAAGACCCAACTCAGCCAAAAATGAATAAGTAAATAAATAATAAAAATAAATTAATTATTTTTAAAAAAATTTTTATTGCACTTATAAATAGAAATACACTCTAAGAAAGTGCTGGATGCTGTGAGAGAAGTTAAACAGGAAGGACCCACTGAAACAGGTCATCAGGGAGGGTGGAGGAAGGGTGCTCCAGGGAGAGGGAAAGGCGAGGGGATGCCTTGTGGTGGAGTCTGGTGTGCACACAGTACTGAAAGAAGGTTAGTCCAGGGAGAGCAGAGTGTGGGAAGGAAGCGTACGTAGCACGGAACCAGATCAGAGAGGTCGGCAGAAGCCAGATCAGGCAGAGCTGAATAAGCCATGGCAAGGGGTTTTGATTTTAATCTGAGTGCAACTGGGAGAACTTAGATAAAAGTTTTATGCAGAAAAGTGACGTATGCTGATGTAGGTCTTAGATGTACCCTCTGGGCACTGGATTGAGAACAGACCCATTGGGGGTGGTGGGAAAGGTTGATACAGGGAAACCAGTGACAAGGCTATTGCAGTGACCCAGGTGAGCAATGGTGGTGCCTGAGACTAGGGTCATGACCACAGAGGAAAAGCTTGACTCAAGATTTGGAGAGAGCCAAGAGTATGTTGTGATTGACTAGGTATGGGGGAGAGAGGGATGCTTTCATGGGCACTGCCCTTGGGTAGGTGGAGTTGCTGCTGACTAAAGAGATGCTGGTATGTACACATACTAGTACATGTGAGGGGAGGTGGAAAAACTGCCAGGACAAGAGTGGTGGAAGCCTTGTGAAGCATCAGGAGAGCCCGAGAGAGTTGGTACTGATGCTGGACTGAACACTTCTTATTTGTTTCCTAATCACAAGACGCACAGTCAAAGACCTGAGTAGTAACATACAAAATAGATGTTACATGAGCATATAAGATGAAAAAACACTAGTCTGCTGTGGTCCTAGAAGGGTTCATGGAGCAGACAATTTCTCCCCTAGATCTAGAAGGACAAGTAGATTCTAAATAGGTGAGGCGGATTGGGAAGGCATGACCTGACAGAGGGGGCAGTGGAAGACAGATGGGCAAATGCAAAATAGGGAGACGTCAGAGCCAGTAGTCCATTCCATCTCGTCCCCTTCCCCTGGACAGAACAGCTTTCTCGGGTTGCCTTACCTGGTCCAGGGGTTGCCGGTAGAGATACACCCTCCCTTTCTTTTTAAAACAGCATGGTTAAGATACAACCGACATACAATGTACACTGCATGTAATTAAAGTACACACTTTAATAAGTTTTGACATGTATAGACACCCAGGAAACCATCACTGCAATCAAGATAATGAGCGTATCCATCCCCTCCAGAAATTTCCTCCTGCCTCTCCCTGCCAGCCCCCTGCCCTCATCCCCCAGCAACTACTGATCTGCTTCCCGTCACTATCAATTCATTTGCATTTTTAGGATTTTATTTAAATGGAATCATATAGTATTACACTTTTTTCCTGGCTTCTTTCACTCAGCATAACTATTTTGAAATTCATCCATGTTATATAGCATGTATCAATAGTTCATTCCTTTTTATTACTGAGTAGTATTCCATTGTATGGATACACCACTCATGAATGGATATCCATTCATCTGCTGAAGGATATTTGGGTTGTTTCCAGTTTGGGGCCATTACAAACAAAGCTGCTATGAACATTTGTGTACAAGTCTTTGTGTGGACATGTGCTTTCTTTTCTCTTGGGTAAATAGCTAGCTTTGGACTGACTGGATCACATAGTAAGTGTCCATCTAACTTTATAAGAAACCGTCAAACTGTTTTCCAAAATGTTGCAGCATTTTATTTCCCACCAGCAGCATATGAGAGTTCCAGGTCCTTCACATCACCAACACCTGGTGTGATCAGTCTTTTTAATTTTAGCCCCTCTAATAGGATGTGTAGTAGGACCTCACTGTGGTTTTAATTTGCCATTCCTAATGACTAATGAGGTTGAGCATCTTTTCATGTGCTTCTTAGCCATTTGCATTATCTTCTTCAGTGAAATGTCTACTTAAATCTTTTGTCTGTTTTTAATTGGTTTGTCTGTCTTATTATAATTGAAAGCTCTTTATATGTTATGGACACAAGTCCTTCATCAGATATATGATTTGTATTTATTTTCTCTGTCTGGGGCTTGCCTTTTTAATTTTCTTAACAGTATCACTCAAAGAACAGAAGTTTTTATTTTTGATGAAGTCCTATTTATTATTGTTTTTCTTTCATGGATTGTGCTTTCAGTGTCATGTTTAAGACGTCTGCCTAAACAAAGGTCACAAAGATTTTCTTCTGCTTTCTTCTAGAAGTTCTATAGTTTTAGGTTTTACATTTATCATCCATTTTGAGCTAATTTTTGTGTATGGTGCAAGTTATGGGTCAAAGTTCATTTTTTTGCATGTGGATATCCAATTGTACCAGCACCATTTGTTTAAAAAAAAAAAAAAAAGACTATTCTTTCTCCACTGAATTGTCTTTGCACCTTTGTCACCAATCAGTTGTCCATACATATGTGGAACCACTTCTGCACTCCCAATTCCGTTCCACTGATCTATTTGTCGGTCTTGATGCCAATAGCACGCTGTCTTGATTACTATAGCTTAATAATACGCCTTAAAATCAGGCAGTGTTAGTCCTCCAACTTTGTTCATTTTCAAAATTGTTTTGGTTATTCTAAGTCCTTTTCATTTCCATATGAATTGTAGAATCAGCTTGCCAATTTTTACAATTTCCATGCTGCTGCCCACCCCCTCTTTGTACTTGGACCATTTGACAAGAAAACAAATAGGGAAAATCTGAGCTGGGGGTTGGTGCCGAAACTCTGAACAAAGCGAGGACTCAGGAAGACTGAACTGAATGGAAGGAATGCTCTCCCCGTCACCAAGACAGAACAAGGGTGGTTTTGTGCTTCAAACAAAGCATCCCATGGTCAAAGGTGATGGACGCGTGAGCCCTCCACAGCCTGGCCCCTCCCTCTGGGCACAGGGCATTGCCTCTTATTCCTCCACTGGAACACTCTCTCTTCTGCTCTGGTCTTTCCTGGTTGTTTGGTGTAGCTTCTGGCCCTGAGGAGCTCCCAGGCTGTATGCTTCTACATCTGGGTAACCACAGAGTCCAGAACAGAAAAAAAATGAGCCCTCAGTGGACGTCAAGGGGGAAAGACAGTAAGAAAAGGAAATGGGTATGTACGCTGGGAAATCCAAAGGAATAACAATTGCTGGGCATTGCTTTAGTAGCTATAAAGGCTGTTTGGGGAGTTTTCTAGAAATAATAATAGCTACTACATAGAATATGCTATGCTCTGTGCTAAGCTTTGCTCTCCATAGTTTTCTCATTCAGTCCTCAAAAGCATCCAGTGAGAGAGGAGTATAATTACATCTATTTTCCAGATGAATCAAGACATGCAGAGGTTGAATAACTTGCCTAAGTCATTGCTTGCAAGTAACAGAACCAGAACAAGAATCCAGGTCTGTCTGATTCCAAAGCCCACACTCTAGACTGAACCCCAGGATGATTCTGCCTTTAGGGATGAGGAATGGAAAAGCCTCATAAATGTGTGCAGTCAGATTAGCATGATTTAATGAGCTGCTACTATGAGCCAGGGTTGTACTCAGGACCATCTGACATGACCATATGTGACACAGCACACAGGGAAGATGACTGACTCTCCTCTAGCCAACTTGGGAAGTCACACCCTGACCAGAGAGGGAAGGCCTTCAGTGACGGATTTGAAAACAGAAAGGAAAGACCTGGGGGTACCAGTCTCTTTGGGAAGAGGGTCATCTGGCAGAATCTTCACCCCTGGAGGCTTCTCAAACTGACTTAAGCACAAAAGAGGATTCATGGTATCAGGCAAGCAGAGGTGCTGTAGCTTTGGACACAGTGGGAATCATTCTCAGCCGGTTCTTTCCAGGTGGCAGCCGTGTGGCCACCCACACCTCTAGGGTTCATTTCCCCTGCTCAGAAACCTCTCTTAAAGAGTTCCAGCAAAAATTCCAAGTCAGACTCTTACTGACTCAAGTAGACTCATTTAGAACCCATCCATGAGACACTACTGAACCAGTTCTGAGTTCCATGACAGTCCTGAGTCAGAGGATGGGAGCCAGCTCAGTCAGACTGCCCTGCCAGAGAGCAGGAGAGTGGAAAATCCCTGAAGGAAAGCAGAGGTACCATGCCAGAATATGGTCAGCTCTGCAGGCAGAACAACAGATGTGCACTCTGACTTCCCCCCCGACTCAGACATCCACAGCAGTCCCGCCCAGCCCACAAGGCATCAACCGATAACATTGTGTTTGCTTTGCTGGGCTCTCCTTCTGGTATTGATCTTCACAAAAACATGTGTCTGCATCCAGCTGCTGGATCCTCCTTCCTTGTCCTCTTCCAGCCAATGAAGCCCAAGGTTTGGCACCTACAACTTTCAGAAGGCATGGGCTTCTTTCTACTTTAACAGTGATCCTATTTCAGATTTATACACTCCTGCCCTCCGTACACAGAAATTGTATGTTCTCTCCCAGAATCTGGGCCTGTATTGTGATATGCACCATTAGGGACAATGAGGAGGGCATTTGGAACTAGAAATGTCCCCAACACCTAAACTGAATGGTCACTGTACCCACTGTCCTCTACCGAGTAGCATGTGCAGGAAGCCAGGAAGCAATGCTTGGGTTGGCAGCTCTTTATCCCTCGCCAGGTGCCCCTGCAGAATCATGCCTTATCCCAGGTCCCAAAAGGTCCAAGGGGCTTCTCCAAAAGCTACTGTTGCCTCCAATTAACTGGACAATTTTACACAGGACAGATGAGACCGAGTGAATCTCCAGGACAGCCAGGATAAGGGACCAGGCCCCAAACTCCTAGGTCTTCCCTGGCCCACCACTGCCCAGCCTCCGGGGCAAAGGAACCCCAAAAGGGGTAAGGCAGACCCCTCCCTCCCATAAAGAACTGAGTATGTGAGATGTTTCACATGCAGCAATAACAGCCACTGCAGCAAGAAAGGCAAGTCCAAAGGTAACTGGACGAGGGGTTTTAAGCACGGCTATTCCCGCAGTAAACTGTTTCATGAATACCCATCGGGATCTGTCCATATGGACAGCAGAAGGGCTCCTGCTGTTCTTTTGCTAATAAAAACTGTTGTGATTACATTTCCAATCCTCTCGGAATGGGGCCTTCGTGGGGCCGCAGCGTGGCGTGCCGAGCCGAGAATGTGTCTTCCCAGCTGATAGGCAGCACCCCTCCCTGCCGTGGAGACCAGCACCCTCAGGATGCGGAAGGAAGATCCTCAGGGGAGTTGGGGACGGAACAGGTGGGTGCATGTATCTGTAACTGTGTAGTCTCACACCTGCTACGCACACACACAGGAAAATCTTAATTAATGGAACAACCTTCCATAAGTGGTTCCAGTTATTGGCATTTTCCAGTTAATTAGAGGTAAACCTGCTATCGCTTCTTTATTTCACTCTCCTCGTGGAAGTACATTAGTCTAATTTCACCCCTACCCTCATGCCTGAGCTCCAGCCAGCATCTTTGTTGAGAATGGCCTCCCCTACCCCTCCATCCTCTATCAAAATCCTACCTGTCCTTCCTGCCCTGAGTCAATTTGAAAGCTGTCTCCTCCATAAGGCTTTCTTAAATTCCTAGCCTTAGGTGGGGAAACTTTCCCTCCTGATTTTTCCTACCCCTCAAAGACTCCTCTTATAAAGCACTTACCACATTCTTATCTTCTCTCCCCTAGGAAGCTCCAGGCTCCTGTAGGTCACTGTCAGGGCCTTGCCTTGGAAGCCCCAATGCTAGCGACACAGGGTTTGGGATACAGTAGGTGCACAATAACTTTTCATTAAATGAACATTCATTCTTTTTTTTTCTGCACACCTGAAACTAATATAATATTGTACATCAACTATAGATATAGCTGATGTACAATATTCAATTTGTATTGAACTCTATTGAATATAGTTCAATTTTTTACAAAAATGAACATTCATTTTCACTGTAATCTGAAAGTTTAGGAGCCTGGGATCAATCAAAATTTAAGACCTCCATAATACTAAAAATTTTTTAGTTTTCAAAAACAAATTCCTGCTTTTCATTATTTTCTTCATTCTCATAAAATGATTAAACCTTATTAAAAAGCTCAATTCATCGGGTATGTATTGATCAAGAACATATCCTCTGCACATTCATTCTCTTCCCTTGGAGTCGGCACACACAAGGTATTCAGAATACACGTACATACATACATACACACAAGTAGATGGGGCATCACTATTTTTTTTAATCTCCAACATACAAAAATTCTTGTTTGCAAAACATATCAGCGAGAAAGCCACTATTCACCTTCTTAAAGAGTTCTCGTTTCACTTAAGGAGTCATTCTGGTGTCCCCTTCAGAGTGGGCTCTCCCACCACATCTGAGAGTTTGTTCATTAACATTAACTGCTTGACTACAAGGGTAAGGAAGCTTCCATTGGCTGTGGTTCTTTAAACTTCACTTGAGCATAATCAAAATGATGATGAATCACCTCTGAGAGGATTGAGTAAGGCCAACAGGAAAATGAAATTCTCTTTGCAAAAGCACATCGTTTACACACAGCTTGTTAAAGCAGAGGTTGTAAAGGAGGACTATGCCGCTAAATCGGTCATGTAAACTTATGCTTAGGACTTCACCTCTCTGGGCCTCAACTTCCCCATCTGTTGAGTGAGATCAAGAGGGTTGGTAAGGCAGCTGAGGTCTAGGGTAGGAATTTATCCCTAGAACACAGTATAAATGGTACTTGACCAAAAATATTTGGCTGAGTCTATGAAACATCAGTATCCTTGCACATTATGGCCACCAACGATCAGTCATCCCGAGCGCTCACTTTGCTGTGGAAACAACTCCAAAATCTCTGTGGCTCAATGAAACAAAGGTTTATTGCTGCTCCTAGAGCCAACTTAAGTCTCAGGAGAGCTCTGCTCCACAGAGTCACTCAGGAACCGTGGCTGACAGTCTCCTCCATGTTAGAGCTGCACTACCTCAATGTCTTAGCCTCCTCCACCACTGCAGCAGAGGGAGAGACAGCTGTAAGATCTTCCATGCTTCATCCCAGAAGGGATCCCCCTCACTTCTGTTCATAGCCCATGGCCAGAGTAGTCACATGGTTCTAGAGAAGCAGATGGACTATCAGTGATGTGATCACCTCAGTCTCTGCCACATCCAAGGACGCTCCCCACTCCTGTGCCCCCCATCTACAGAGTCAACTAAGTCACTCCTCCGTCTCCTTAGAGTAAAGCCAGACTGTCCTCCATAAGATTGTTCTCCATAAGAAAGCCAACGGGGTATCAGTGTCCCCAACCACAGGGCTAATGTCACCAGCGCTTGCCATTAGTTCAACAAAACCCTCTTCGATGGCAAAACGTGCCTGGTTGGTGCCACTTCCAAACTAAGTCAACCCAGCCATCCCCAGACTTCAGAGCAACCCAACCCCCACTGCCATGGGGCCAACAGGACTGGTCCCCAGCTGCATACCACCTGGGTCTTCTCTACCTCTGGGCCAACCAAGTCACCCAATGACTACACCCACCACTACAAAGGGCTGTCCCAGCCAGACCCCTGCCTCTAGCTCCTACTATCCCTGCCAGTTGCCAGTCTCTGCCCACTGGGAGGCCCTGTGCCTCCCAGCACACACTGGCCATCCCCCTGCCTCAGATGGCAGCCTCCCATGGCAGATCCTCCTCCCAGGCTACCAAAGCCCTCCCTCTTGTTTAGTCCCCGGTCCTCAGCGCACAGTCCTGGTGGGATAGGGAACAGCAGGAGAGAGGGGCCCATTCACAGCCCATCAGTCCTTCGGGGGATTTTTTTCATATAGTATGTTCTTATTCCTCTTACTTCCTGGTCCATCAGGAGGCCACATTCATCAAGTTCACAATAAAAAGAGGCTGAAGGGAAATGACTGACCTCTCTATCAACAAAGCAGAGAAGTCCCCCCTTCTATGGCCAGAAGACAGATTTGACCATGAGACAGAGAAGACATGGGGTAGCTCCCACCTTTTTCCAATGCCCCCAAGTGAGTCATATCAACTCTGAATGGGTAAGAGAACGAGACAATGAATGAAAGAATGTTACATGATAGGTGCTTAATGAATATCCATTCATTTATTTTTCGTAGTGCTGGCTGATGTAACATGTCAGCAGATCCTTGGTCCTGCCAACAGAATTGGACAAGATTTCTGAGAAAAGAACAAGAATCTCCTGCGATAAATATTTTTCAGCATTCATTATGCACCAGGCTGTGTAACACACATGGTCTTTATTTGCATTAGCGCTCTTGAGCCTCACAACAACCTCATGAGGTATACGATTCCTACATTCTGATTATTCCTCTGATTATAATTCCTATGAGATATTATTCCTATGATTATTCCTACATTACAGGTTGAGCAAACTGAGCTCTAGGGTTTGTTATGAGAACAGCCGAGGTCATCTAGCTAGCAAATGGCAGAGCCAGGCTATGAGCTCAAGGATCTAGGTGATCTTTGGGGAATGCCCAGTTACAGAATTTGACTGGGATTAAATTCAGTCAGAACTTCTTGGGCTCCTACTGTGTGCTCATGCAGTCTACACTAGGTGAATGCGGAAATGGAGAACATGGAAATGATGGGTCATGATCCCTGCCCTAAAGGAGCTCGCGATCCAGCAGAAAGGATGGTGACAGTGATGCCTCATCCCACACCCACCTGGAAGACACCACAGGTGACAGCTGTAGACACACTGGGTAAACAGAAACACTGAACCAAAATGGATCATCACAGTTGCCATGGCTACCCACAGGGCACCGAGGGGAGCCACGTCCCAGCAGAAACCACTAGGGCTCAGAGGGAGGCAGACTGTCCCCTGCTGCCACCCCCAGCTCAGAGAGCTGGAGCCAGAGGGTGAGTCAGGAGGGCCTGCCACTCCCGGGGGGCCCGCAGACAACAAACACAGCTTAGGCAGAGTGATGTGTGCCCTCGAACACCATGATGGTTAAAACCCAGAGACGTGGGAGGGACAGTAAGACGCAGCTGTGCCTCCTAAATATAGCCTGACTTCAGCTCCCACAGAGTGGGAGCCAGAGCCACCTTCCAGGGGTGGCTCTAAAAATAAAGCTGCAAACAGGCCTAGCACTCCCCTGGGCTGCTCAGGGCCCACAAGTTGGCATCTGCACCTGAGGGGTTGGCAGAGAGAGTGGAAATGAGGCAGTGGACCATGGGCAGACTTCGTGGTCCCTGGGACCCTCCTGAGGACACCTGGAACCTGTCTAAAGGACACCTGTCTAAAGAGCTAAACAGGTGAATGAATCAATGTCAGTGACTTCACTAAGTTCACTAAGCATCTGGATTCATTATTCCCATTTTACAGATGAAGAAACTGAGGCTGCTCAGAGGGGAGACATGACTTGGCCAAGTCACACTAACAGTAAAGAGTAGAGTTGGGGGCTTCCCTGGTGGCGCAGTGGTTGAGAATCTGCCTGCCAATGCAGGGGACACGGGTTCGAGCCCTGGTCTGGGAAGATCCCACATGCCGCGGAACAACTAGGCCCGTGAGCCACAATTACTGAGCCTGCACGTCTGGAGCCTGTGCTCCGCAACAAGAGAGGCCGTGATAATGATTGGCCCGCACACCGCGATGAAGAGTGGCCCCCACTTGCCGCAACTAGAGAAAGCCCTCGCACAGAAACGAAGACCCAACACAGCCATAAATAAATAAATAAATAAAATGTTAGTTTAAAAAAAAAAAAAAAAGAGTATAGAGTTGGAACATCATTGCATCTTCCTTGGCCAGACCCGCTGATTTTTACACCCCACAGCCTGTCTTCACCCTCTGCCTCCTCTCTCTTCACTGCCTCCATCAATTGCACCTGCCACCCCTTCACCTTCTCATCCCACTCCTACTAGAGCCCCACACCACCCCAGCCTTCCCCAAACAGGCATAGAAGAGATGTAGGCTGTAAGCTCCATGAGGGAAGAGATCACATCTATTTTATTCTCTACTATCCCCTCAGCCTCTAGAATAATGCCAGAATAGAGAAGGCATTCAATATTTGCTGAATAAATAACTCTTCTTTCTCTCATATCAGATCCAATCCATTAAAATTCCCATAGGCTCGACCTCCAAAAAACATCCAGAACATTTATTAGAGTGGCTGAATTAAAAAGACTGACCACACCAAGTGTTGGTGGGGATATGGGGAATTGAAACTCTCATATGGTGCTAGTGGGAAGGTAAAACAGTACAATCACTTTGGAAAACGGTCTGGCAGTTTCTTACAAAGTTAAACATATACTTACCGTATGATCCAGTCAGTCCACAGCTATTTACCCAAGAGAAAAGAAAGCACAGGTCCACACAAAGACTTGTACACAAATGTTCATAGCAGCTTTATTTGTGATAGCCAAAAACTGAAAACCACCCAAATGTTCATCGGCAGGAGAATGGGTAAACAAACTGTGGTGTATCCATACAACGGAATGCTACTCAGGAATAAAAAGGAATGAACATGTAACAACAACAGAAGGAATGATGCATGCAACAACATGGTTGCAACTCGAAATAATAATGCTAACAACACCACTAATTATTAGAGAAATGCAAATCAAATGGACAAAGAAGATGTGATATATATATCACAGTGGAATATTACTCAGCCATAAAAACAAATGAAATATTGCCATTTGCAGCAACATGGATGGACCTAGAGATTATCATACTAAGTGAAATAAGTCAGACAAAGACAAATACCACATGATATCACTTATACGTGGAATCTAAAAAAATAATACAAATGCACTTATTTACAAAATGGAAACAGACTCACAGACATAGAAAACAAACTTACGGTTACCAAAGGGGAAAGGGGAGGGATAAATTAGGAGTATGGGATTAACAGATACACACTACTATATACAAAATAGATAAACAACAAGGTCCTACTGTATAGCACAGGGAACTATTGATATATTCAATATCTTGTAATAACCTATAATGAAAAAGAATCTAGGTATGTGTGTATGTGTGTGTGTATGTATCTGTATAACTGAATAACTTTGCTGTACACCTGAAACTAACACAATACTGTAAATCAACTATACTTCAATAAAAGAATAATAATAATAATGCTGAGTAAAAGAAGTAGAACAAAAAAAAGAGTATACACCTTTTGTATGATTTCATAGACACAAAATTCTAGAAAATGCAAACTAACCGATAGTGACAGAAAGTTCAGTAGTTGTCTGGGACTTGACTGGTGGTGGGCAAGATACGGTGAGAATGAGCAGGGGGTGGGGGGATACAAAGGGCACAATGAAAGTTTTTTAATTATAAATTCATCCATTATCTTGATTACTGTGATGGCTTCATGAATATATACATATGTTAAGACATCAAACTGTACCCTATACATGCAGTTTATTGTATGTCAAATATATCTCAATAAAGCTGTTTTTTTTTAGGGTTTTCAGTTCTGTTTTGTTTTTTTAATATCCAAAATCCAACCATTTCTCGCCACCTCCACTGCTAGCCACTCTGATCCAAAGGCTACAGCCACCTGGATGCCTCACTCTGTACGCCCCAGCCCTGCTGAAATTTCTCCTGTACCAGAATATTCTATCCTCTCTGTGGCAGATGCTGTGGTTCCTGCTCACAGATCCACCAACCCACCACTGGCTACTCTGCTGATTGGCTGATGACAATTCACAGCTGCCCCTCTTCCAGAGACTTGCTCTTGGCTGAGCCACGTCACCTTGCCAGGGAGGTTACAGCTCCAACCCAGGGACACCGACAGCCAATGACTACTTAATATAGGGATACAAAAGTCTAGCCCCCTTGCTCCAAGAGCAGATGATTCCTGCTGCAGAGCCCCACCACCACGCGTCAGGCCAAAGCTAGACTATCTGCAACCACAGCCTTGCTCAGCTTCTTCTTTCCTATCCTAATTTACTCCCCACCCCACCACAGGTTGTACTGAAAAGCACTCCCTGAATAAAGCACAGAAACCTGAATCCCTTCTCAGGCTCTGGGAACCCAGCCAAAGACAGGTGGTGCCAGGGGTGGACCTAGGAAGCAGATCTAAGGATGGAATTCTGGGGTGGATCACTCACAGCCAGGTGGCAGGTAAGAGCTGGGAGTCCAGAGCATGGGATAGCCATGCACTTGCTGACTTTCGCCTGTGGCGACTGGGATGGGACACAGGTGGAGGAGGAAGCACAGGCTCATGAAACACCTGTGGAGTTTCAGTGATACAGAAGAAAGGGTAAGTATATGGGCCATCCAAGTGGCTGCTGCCGAACACTCAATGCTTTGAAGAGAGAAAGTGACAAGCTTGGGACAATCAATCATTAATTTAAAGCAATTATGAGAGGCAGACACCTTCTTCAATGGCATTTAAAGAGTTAGAGAGACCCTCACCTCCTGCAGTTGGACAACAGAGCTAAGACTAGACCCAAGACACAACTGTAAGAGTAGCAGAACTTTGGAGAAAGTTGCTTTCTCAGGCCAAGCAATTCTCATACACCAAGTCAAGGCCCTGAGAGGAAGAAGTGGGACCCTGAAATTTGGGATGGAGACATTTAAGTAGATTCACTTGAACACCCTGACTCCCCATTTCCCCTGAACCCTGGGTCTGCTGAAAAGGCCTACTCCCCTCTGCTTTAAGTCTGTACAGAAGCCTCAGATGAGGCAGGTGGCTTAGGAGACAATGCTAGCGCTCCTCAGGATGTGCCCCCACCTCCTTCCCTGGCCACCAGAGCCATAACTAGGACCAAACTGCAGCATGGCTCACTGGGCAAGTGCTCAGCCTGCTGAGAGAGAGAGAGAGATTATACACCAAAGGAGCTATAAGACCCAGCTAACAAGAACCAGCAGAAACCTGAAGAGTATATCTGGAAGTAGGATGCTGAAGGAGGAAAGCTGAATGTAAAGCTGGATTTAAAAGTTTATTATTGCCATGGAGGTACTCCTATATCACAGGATTTAACACCCTGGCAAAGAGCCCTAGAGGGTGGTTCTGACGTGCTGCTGGTATGGCTCTTGGAAGCTGCTGTCACACACTGTAGGGGAAGGGGTCCAAAGACTCAAATGGGACTACTATTCGACCAGCAATGGAGGACATATGGCCCTTAAAACCTAAACCATTTACTCTCTGGCCTTTATAGAAAAAAATTGCTGACCTCTAATGCATGGGGTTGGCTAATAATTATAACAGAATGTTCCCAAGAGCTAACAAGGTTATTGTTTAATATGTAGAATCGAACTAGATGAAGAATGGATGAGCCCAAAGCCAAGATTAGATACTCCAGTGGAGATCTACATTCCCTTGCCCAGTTTCCACACTTGAGCCAGTTCTCAGACCCAGAACTCATTAACTGGTCCCCATAAGACAGATCTTGAAACATTATAGTAAATATATATGGTAGTCATTCCCCACTGGAACTATGATCATTTACTCAAGAGAAAGGAGAATTACAATGGGGAAATGGAATATCCATACCATTTGGGGGATGTTAGATACAGGATCTAAGCTACCATGGGTATCTTGAGACCCAAAGTCCCATTATGGTTCCTTCATTTTAGTAGAAGCATTTGGGGGTCAGGTAAAAAATGGAGTCATGGCCCAGGATCACCGGTCATTTCTCAGTTCCCAAACATATAATTGGAACATATCTACATAGCAATGATTCCTTGACAAGTAGAGTAAAAGCTCTTTTAGTACAAAAGGCCAAGTGGAAGCATCTAATGCTGCCCACATCCCTGGACCAAGATGGCAAATCAAAAACATTATCACTTCCCAGGGGAATGGCAGAGATTAATGTCATCCTCAAAGACTTAAAAATGCAGAAGAGATGGTCCCTATCATAGCTCCCATTTAATACACTAGTCTGGCCTCTGTCGTGGCAGATAACAGTGAACTACTCCAAGCTTAACCAAATAGTAGCCCCATTTGCAGCTTCTAAGCTGGATGTGGTATCTGAACTAGAGCAAATTAGCATAGCTGCAGGTAAGTGGTAGGCAGCTTTTGATCTGACAAATGCTTTCTTTCCCATACCCAGCAGAAAGGAGGACCCAAAACAGTTCACATTCACATGGGATGAATAGCAGTATCCATCCACAGTTCTCTGTTCATCCTCTCACAGGACTCTGCTCATTCTCCTTCATTCTGTTATAATATATCCAAGGGGGCCTGAAACATCTAGATATTCCACAGAACATCATTGGTCCACTATATTTATGACATCATGTAAATCAAACCTTTATGAGTAAGCAGTAACAAGTATGATAACAAGTCAGATACAAGTGCCCGAGGTGGGTGCAAAATAAACCCTACAAAGAATCAGAAACCTTCCAGTCGTTGTTTCTGGAATTTCATGGTCTTGGGGATGCTGGGACACCCATTCCGATATAAAGAGCGAGTTATTGTACCTTGCACCTTCTACCACCCAGAAAGAAGCACAATGCTTTGGAGGCAACATATTTCACACTTGGGAATAATGCTCCAACCCATTTGTCACGTGATACAGGAGGCTACTAGTTTTGAGTAAAGCCCAGAATACGAAAGTCCCCTGCAGTAGGTTCAGGCTGTGATACAAACAGCACTTCTACTTGGGCCATATGATATAGCATACCTCAAGCAACCAGAGGTATGTGTGGTGGGAAGGACATCTTGAGGAATCTCTGGCAAGTCCTAACAGGATAGTCACAGGCAGACTTACGGGATTTTGCAGCAAAAGCTTGCAATCTGCAGCAGAGAACTATATACCATTCCAGAACAACTCCTAGCATACTAATTGGTCCTGGTAGACACAAGAGTTTTCGATCATGGGACACCAAGGGGCCAGGAGTCCAGAACTACACATTGTGATCTGGGAATGTCAGCAATCCATCAGAAGTTGGAAGTGGTACATCCAGGATCAGGTTCAAACAGGTCCAAGGACAGAAGTAACTGAACAAACAGGAGGCCCATACTCCATGTCACCAAACATATTTGCACCAATGTCTCTCCCTCAGCTCACACCTATGGTCCTATGAGAGGTTCCCAAAGGCCAGGTGATGGAGGAATAAGGAGCCCAAGTTTGGTTCATAGATGTTGGTACAAGCAGAAAATGGACACTGTTGCACTACAGACCCACTCAGGGGACCCTAACAGACAATAGTGAGGAGAGATCCTCCCAATGCACAAAGCTTCAGGCAGGGCATCTGGTCATCCACTTTGTGTGGACAAAGAAGTGGTCTGAGGTAAGGACCTATGTAGACTGATGGGAAATGGTGAACAGCATGGCTTGTTAGTCAGGAGTCTGGAAGGAACAAGATTGAAGTTCAGGGACAAGGAAGTCTGAGGTAGAGGCAAGTGAATGGGCTTATCGGAGTGGACACAAGGTGTGAAGATCCTTGTGTCATATGTTAACACACACCAGGGATCAGCCCCTGTGAAGGACGAGACAGGATGACTTAGCCAGGCAATGTTAGCTAGCCTCGGTTCTTGACCACCACCAGTTTGTACAACGTGCTCGTAAACAAAGTAACCATGGTGGCACAGACTGAGTTATGTATGAATGCAACAGCATAGGCTTCTTCTCACCCAGGTTGATCTAGCTACTATCACTGTTTCCTGGGTTACTAGATCAGCAGGCACAGGAAGAGTTTCTATACTGTCTGGGGTCGCTGGCCCTGATCATCATAAGGAAGTGTGGCTTGCTTCCATATAATGGGAGCATGGAGAAATGTGCTTGGAACTCACGTGATCCACTGGATTGTCTCTTGGCATTTCCATGCCTACTGTTATCTATAAGTAGCAGGTATACCAACCACAGCCTGAGGAAGGCATGGTAACCAGGTGCTCAGACCCCTTAGAGAAGAGTGACTGGGTCACCCCACCTGGCAAGCCACCCAGACAAGCAAAAGTGCTACCCAAGATAAGAAAAAGCTAAAGTAGATAGAAGAGGAGGAAGATAATGATGATCAATTGTGGCCTTGAGACCAGCTACAGCAATAGGGACTGTAGCTTGTCCCACTAACCCTCCTCTTATAAGTTTCCCCAGGAATTGTGACCATAGAATTCTAGAGAAGCTGGGACCAGGTGGACTGTACTGAATGTGAGAATCAAGAGGATCTAAGTGGTGCAAGTGGTGGGCTGTGGTAGACATTGTCAGTGCCCAGCACAGATGCCCTTTACCTGGCCAGGATACCCATCTCCCAACTGCTGTGAATGTTAGCTACTAACAGTCACAGCTGCCCCCCTTCTCCATAGAATTGTCGTTGGCTGGTGGGAGCTGCTTTGCCCAGAGATTACACAACCCCAGAATGCAGTCCATAGCCAAAGCCTGATTGGATCAGGAGTATAAAAGGTTGCTCCTCTTGCCTGAAGCGGGGACACTTTGCAGTATGGTTTACACTTCAGGGCCCCATCACCACCTTGTGGATCAGACCTAGAGAAGATTTGACCTCAACTTTTTCACTCCCTCCATTAAAGTATTTCCTAAGAACACTCCCTTATAAATCACATGGACCTGAACCACTGTTTCAGGCTCTGCTTCTAGGAAACAAGACCAAGACTTTCTTTTGTCTGTGTCTTATGCATCATTGAAGCCTCATCACCCAGTATCATTATGCCTAGCAAAAAATAAATGCATGCATGAATGAATGGAACTGGGGCAGCTCAGAAGTCAAATGCTTGGCCAATGTCACCCACATCATAAGCAGCCAAGCCTTGAACCTGATTTGAACCTGAACTTCATCTTGATTTTTTGAGGCCGAACTCTGGCACAGTAGTACCTGAATGAATGAATGGCAGAAGGAATTCATGCTTAAACAAATGCCCTCTAGAAAAAAACCATTCTCGGTTCCTATGACTGACCCACTGATACAAATGACTCCAAGTTTTGAAAGCTTTAGGGGGACAAAAACCAATATTTTTGAACCCCTGCCATGTGCTGGGCACTTTACATGCATTGCATTATTTCATCTTAATAATAATTCTTTCCTAAAAAATTGACTTATAATGGCAAAGCAAATCAGTGCTTGCCTGGGGCTGGGGGTGGGAGGAGGGGATTGACTGCAAAGGGGGCACAAGGAAACTCTGGGGTGATGAAAATGTTCTAGACTTTGATTATGCTGGTGGTTATGTGGGTGGTGGTCACATGGGTTACATTTGTCAAATCTCATCAATCTGTACACTTAAAATAGGTCTATTTTATTATATGTAAATTATCCATCACTAAAGTTGATTAAAAGAAAAATAATAATAATTCTTTTAGATAGATTAACATCCCCATCTTACAGATGTTCAGCGGGTTGCCAGTAAAACAAAGATCTCAAATGCAAGTGCCTACAAGGACTAGGAAGGTACGAAATAAGCAAAGGGGCCCCAAAGGTCCTTCATTGCTCTGATCATCAGGACTGTACCAAGAGGCCTTCTCCTCCCCTGCCCCAGACAGGACCTCCTCCTACCCCACAATTTTCATGTCCACAAGCCTGGAGACATCCTCAAGGCTTTGGGGAGGAGGGGAGGTTTTCTCACAGCTTCCCGAATCTAGTTTGCTTTCTCCAGGGACAGGCGGAAGGGCATTAGAGGCCAAAGAAGGAAAGATTCCTAACCCCTGACATTGTCATCATTCCTCATGCCTTCTGGACATCTGCGTGCTCTGATCTCTTTTATCCCTCAGCTTGGCAAGGTGGGTGTTACTACCTATCTGACAGGTGCAGAAGCCAAGGCTCAGAAAAATTCAATGGCTTGCCCAAGGTAACTCAACAATGTTGCCTGAGTTTCCTGAGATTTCATCTAGAGCTCTTTTTACAAAGGCACACCATGAACAGAGCTGGAGCAGCCACATTCAGCCCTCCAGCCCAGGGACGACCAGCCAGCATCATATGCCACGTGTACTTGGGAGCCACAGAGGGTTCTGCAGGCCCTCCTGCCCTCACCTTGGGTCCTCTGGGAACCCCTCTAAACACAGCACTGGATGTGCTGGCTTCCACTGTGGCCCTGCTATCTGTCCCCAATCCCCAGCCTGTACTGACAGGTTCATTTGCCTCCTGAAAACCTTGGGCGTTGAAATGGCCGAGGAGGACTCTGTAATCACTGACTGCTGCTGTTGCTAAGAAACAGGCCCTTTAAATTCAATTTACAGAAAAGATAGAGCGAGCGAGCAAGTGAGCGAGAGCAAGAAAGAGATGCTTGAACATCTGGTTCTCCTCCCTGGCTGTCTCCGGTGACTGTGAAAATGAGATAAGTGCATTCCAAGATGGATGCTGGCCCTCTCCAAGCCATTTTCTGACTTTTCTCTAAGCTAATGTTTCAGATCAGCTCTGGGTTTGATGGGCTGGAGTGTGGGGGAGTGCCCTTGTGGGAAACTTGGTGGGTGTGAAAGAATTCCAGTCACCTTGTCTCCTCCAGGAACGACTCAGATGCCCCAAGACGCTGAACTAACCTGGTTCTTATATCTAGGCACCCCCACCCCACTTCCACCCTCAGAATAATCATTCCGCAGATTTGTATAATCCTCTTCAGCTCACTCAGGATTTTCACACATGTTACGCTAGCTCTTATGGAGGAAATACTATTTTCTGCATATCACAGATGAGGAGGGAAGTATGGCAGTTAGAAAATGCACCTGCACCAAGAGAGGAGGGGGCATGAGTCCGAACCCCAGCTCTGCCAACAACAGGCTCAGCTACTCACTTCCCTCTTTGGGCCTCAGATAACTCAGCTATAAGCTGCCAGGTAGGGTTAGATCATGATTTCCCATAGTGTGTGCTGCAGAGCAGTGTTCCATGGGAGGTTACTGGGTGCTGGGTAAAAAAAGAATTCTCTGGTCAAACAAGTTTGGGAAACACTGTGTTTAAGTTGGATAGGTCTCACTGCAAGATTTCTCAGACCCTTGAATGCTTTAATATGCTGTAGCAATCTCCCAGAGCAGCTATCTTGGCTTGGGTTCCCCCAGAAGCAAGCTGAATATACCAGGATTTGAGTGCAAGCAGTTTGTTTGGGAGGTGATCCCAGGGAACCCTGGCAGGGAAATAAAGACAGACAGAGAAAGGAAGGCAGCCATGAAGGAGGAGTTACCAAGCAAGTTACCTCCATGGGCAACAGGGGCTTCATCCCACTGGGGATCTCTGGGAGATGGTGTGGGACAAATGCCTCAGAGTTATCCCACCAAGAGCAAGGGAGCTGGGGTATTTACACATCAACTGTGGCCAGTCATTGGTTCAGGGCTGCTCCTGCTGGGCTGGGGAGGGGTGTCATTAATTGCCGTTAAATGTCCAGTACTTCCTCTTGTTTCCCAGGCACAAGAAGAAAGACCTTAGACAGGGCTGCAGATGCTGGCAGCTGGAAGTCCAGCCCAGTGCCCTGGCTTGGCAGAACCTGGGAGAGACTTTTGGGGCCCTGACAGCAGCTACTATGGGGGAGAGAGCTGCAGTTCCCAAGGCTGGTTCAGTCACAAAACTCTGAGGAGAACAGTTCCCAAGACTCGTGTTCTGTGGAAGCGTCCATGGAAATATCAAGCTAGGAGCTCTCCAAGGGGTGGGCCGCTCTACAAGTCTGAGGCAATAACCTTATAATGACCAAAGAGTCATATTTGCTCACCACCTCCCAAAAGCTGGACAGATGAATCCTCACAGACATGAGACAAGTTTGCCTCTGATCTGCTCCCAGTTCATCCTTCAGAACATTCAACCCAATTTCTGAGACCCTGCCCCCTGACCTGGGTCCTAGTCTGGACCATCCCCGCCTGACCACACACCCATATAGTAAGCTCCTGCTACTATATGCAGGCTTATCATATCCCTACCCCCAGGAGTCACCATCTCCTCCTGGGTTCCTTAGGTTGGCTGGAAACAGGGAAACTATTTTAGAGTGCCCCCTCTACTCACCCCTCTCCTCCCACTGGCCGGCTGGACCTCCAGCCTGATTTTTGAAAACCAAATAACAATACTTATTCCAAGAGAGGTGGTAGCAGGGTGGTTAAGAGCATAGGTGCCCGGAGTCAAATTGTACCTCTACTACTTAATACTTGTGTGGCCTTGAGGAAGTTACTTAATGTCTCTGTGCCTCAGGTTTCTCTAAAAGGAATGATAACAATACTTCCCACATAGAATTATTATTACAATGTGTTAGTTATTACTAGAATGTAATGCACGGTGCCTGGGGACAGTAAGTACTCAGGAATGATGTCATTAAGACAGCCATATGATAGCAGCTAATGTTTCTGAGCTCTTATCCCATGCCAGACACTGTGCTAAACACTTTATATGTATTAAATCATATAATCCCAACTATCTACCTACATACCTACCTATGCTATTATCCTCATTTTACCGATGTGGAAACAAGGTTCAGAATAGCCATGCTGCTGGTCCAAAGTCACTACATGGGTAAGCAACCAAGAAAAATCTTTTATGTCTCCAGGAATGGTTGCCTGATGGTGGAATCCTGGGCAGTGTGAAGCAAGGTGTGGTGTGGCTCAAAGGCCACTGGGGGTGACTTCTAGATGATCAGGCCATGGCCAGTCCTTTCTCTTCCCTCATCCCAGAAATCTACAGAAAATACATGGTTCTCCTTGGGCCCCAAGATAAATGCCTGATATTTGGAAGTAGAATCTTTTCACCTCTGTCCTCTCTGCCTGCCAGAGCTTGGCCTGTGCCATAAGGCCCTCTTCTTCCAGGAAGCCTTTTACGATCCTTCCCACACCCAGCTGCAAGAGGTCTGCCTCCTTCCCTAGAGTACTACCTCAGTGTGACACTCCTTTGGTATATTAACCTCCTGACACCTTCTTTGTGTAAGTCTCTTTGCGCATTTGATCTCATGAGCAGATATGGCTACCCCACACAGGCAGAGGCATTGCCTTAAACCCTAGGCTACAATGCCTAGCCCAAGTGGTATCTGTCACAGGCACTCAGTAAAGAGTCAAGCATCCTAACACTGAGTGGGAACTGAGAAATCATCTCTCCCTGCATTTTACAGCGAGGGGCACCAACCTGTTTCAGTCACCCAGTCAGGAAGTGGAGGATCCAGACTCATACCCAGGACTCTTGACTCCCAGGCTACAGCTCTCGCACTGAGGACCTGGAGGACTGTCTCCGGAATGATCTAGGATACTGAACTAATAGGTAATATATCCAACAAGGGACTCCACCCACACACCCACCCCCGACCACCACCATCCATCAGGACATTGAGTCTCCCTCTGGCCCGCTCACTCCTCTTCTCGTGATTTCTCTGCAATTACAGCCCAGTATCTGTAGGTCTGCATCCCACCCATGAGACTGAAATGTCAGCCATTAGTCTCCATTCTCCACACTCTTAAATAAGAGAGCCAAGATTAATGAAGCATCGTCTCTCAATCAGAAAGACATTTCAGGCTGTGCTTTTTAAGCCCAGTGAGTTGTACAGATGAATTAATACTGTTTGACCTTTTTATTTTCCATGGGAAGATTTGTGGTGCTCCCCCTACCCCTACACTGTCTGAGCTACCCCTACACTTGCTCCCAGCTACTTCGTTCAGCAGCTGTGAGTGTGGTTCCAGAGGGAGGGTGTCACCTCTCAGCACTGTGGGCAGATTACTCCTGGGAGTAGTTGGGTGAGGGGAAGTAGGTCGATGTAGGTTCTAGGGGCTTCTCAAACTCAATACACCCGCACCTAACAAAACACAAGAGACCCACCTCCCTCAACGGGCAGACAGAGGAGGGGCCCCAACAGGCAGGTTTTTCCGAGCCAAGTCCTTGATGTGTAGTGGAGGTCCCAGAGCTGAGTCTGGAGCTAAGCCAGGGCAACATTCAAAACAGCTAACAACAAAGTATGGCACGAGCACTGACCAATCAGGGCAGACGCCCACCATGAACCACCATAAGGCCAGCCAGGCACACCCCAGGGGCTATCAGCTGTGGACAGAGCATTCATTCTTCCCAAGAAATGAAGAAGGTTGGGGTGTTGATCCAGAGAGAGAGAAAGAGTGAACAAAGAGGAAAGAGGATCAGGTAACACAATGGAAGGCTAGAAGCCAAGTCATGAAAACAGTCAAGGGACAGTAAATAAGAGAAAGAAACACCTAATCTTAAATCTTAAGTTGTCTGTGTTTTTGCAATATAAATCACTGCTTCATAACCCTTCAATGAAGGCTTCTGCCCACACAAATACCTTGAGAGAATGGTGTGTCTGTCTGTGTGTCTGTGTGTCTGTGTGTGATGTAGCAGGCGTGGGAGGGGTATAGGGGAAGAGGCTGAATTCTACATCTGATCTCCTACATTTCTGGACAGGAAGGCTTTCTAGAGTAGGGGGCATATGAGCCTGACCTTAAAGGATGAGTAGGAGTTTTCTGGTGTGAAGGGCTCTCTCCCCTATGCTTCAGAAGCAAATCTGTTCCTATTTCTACTGAAGTATTAGCAAAGCTTTGGCACTATCTATACACATCTTTCCCTTTAGGATGTGAGTTCCTTGTTGGAGGGGTCCTGTTTCTTTCATCCCTGTATCCTCAGCACCCAGTACATGCCCGGCCCAGAATCACTGGCCTGTCTTTCCCACTAGGATATAAATGTATTCAAGTAGGACAGTGCTGGAAGGTGAAAGAGAGGCTGATAATAATCATGGTGAGGGAGAGTCCATAAGTAAGATGATGCTGATGAAGGCTATGCTCAAGATAGAAAGTTCCAGAAGATGAAACTGTGGCTGTTGGGTGGTTGGCTAACAATTTCTGGTTCATTCTCTCTTATTTCCTGAGTGAAACTTGTAAATGCTCTGTTTCCATGTAGACCTCATGTCCACTGAATGGACCAGTGTCATCACACATGCAGTTACACACACCCACAGACACACACACAAACCGATAACAATAATGAGGATGATGATATGAGTAGATCAGCGTTTGTTTCCAAGGTCAGAATCGTAATATTTGAGCTTAGTGGTACAAGTTTCAAAAGGAAGCCAGTACTTGCATTTTTGTTTATTCATTCAGCCAACAGAGCACCTCCTAGGTGCCAGCAGCTGTGCTAGGTGCCAGGATGAAATACAGTCCCTTAACATCAAGGAAAGAGAGCAGTGACTTCATACAGGAGTCACATGAGATTTTTCTCGTTTGAGACATGTCATAGGAGCACAGAGAAGGAAAGGAGGAATTGTCAACTAGCTGAACCTGGAAGGAGGGTGGGATCTGGGCAGGAAAGGAAGCAGGAAGGGAGTCTTGGGCAGAGCAGGATCACGAGTGATCGCCTGTTTTTCCTTGTATTTGGTACTGCTTTTATAACTTGTTAATAAATATTTTTATGCTTAAAAATAAAAAGCAGGGGCTTCCCTGGTGGCACAGTGGTTGAGAATCTGCCTGCCAATGCAGGGGACATGGGTTCGAGCCCTGGTCTGGGAGGATCCCACATGCCGTGGAGCGACTGGGCCCGTGAGCCACAATTGCTGAGCCTGCGCATCTGGAGCCTGTGCTCTGCAACAAGAGAGGCTGCAATAGTGAGAGGCCTGCACACCGCGATGAAGAGTGGCCCCCACTTGCCGCAACTGGAGAAAGCCCTCGCACAGAAACGAAGACCCAACACAGCCATAAATAAATAAATAAATAAATAAATAAAATTAAAAAATAAAAAGCAAATGGCATTTAGAGCCTGGAGCAAGATACAAAAGTTGTAGCGAGAGATGAACCACAAAAAGGGGGTGCCCTGGGGAGGTGGCTATGCTTACTGCCTGCAGTGCCCTGTTAAGGAATCTGGACTTTATTCAGCATGAATCCATGGAGGGTTTCTAAGCTTGGTGAGAAGGGAACGGAGGTCAGAGTCAGGGAGCTGGCCATTTCTTTGAGGCTGGGAAGACCTGTTTCCAAGGTAAGCTCCATAGTCCACCCATTGTTCCCAGGGCACCGCCCTCCGGCGCAGACATTAGCGTTTGGGCTGTGTGAGGGCCAGGAAACACTTCACTCATAAAAAATCATCCTTCTCCTCATTGTTTCCCTTTTCCAATAAGAAACAAAAGCCTCTTGTCTCTACCCACGGTTGTGTCACTCACGTGTGGCCATCCTAGTGAGACCAGTGAGCTGGGGTGGTCTCCACGTAGATGCCGTGTTAGTGCAGGGTAGAGGGGCAGAGCCGTCCCTACACCTGTCTGAACCCACACCTGGGCAAGCTCTGCATTTCCCAACAGGACAAGGTAGAGCACATCGTCGGGAATGAGTGGATCCACTCAGGAAAACTCCTTGCACTAAAGACAGAGTTAGAAAACCAACCAGCAGGAGGCAAAACCCATTCATAACATCAACAGAACCCAGCCACTCGCCACGCGCCTATGGCTCACTCACAACTGAAACACCCAGTCTAGATGTCTGTCTTATTTGGAGCCGCGTTTATAGCTTGTCAATAAATATTTTCTGTTTGAAAAAGATGTTTTGACTTCCTTGCAGGAACGTGTACTCTCCTTACACCAAAAAAACTAAAGCTTAATGATTAAATTCTTTAGCAAACTGATAGAAATCCAAAAGGGAAATATATTCTGAAACATGCGAAAACAAGCCTACACACACACACACACGCGCACACACACACACACACACACACACACACAAAACTCACAGCAGCACACAAGCAACTCCCCAGCTCATTCTCCAGAGCCCCAGAAAACCTCCCTGCCCTTGGCAGCCAGGCCATGGAGGGCCCCCCCACATCCCCCACCATCTGGCATTTTTGTCTGCAAAGCACAGGCTCTTGTACCCTGGGCTGCCTGCCCACCCTGTGGATGAGGCCAGGCGCTGGCGAGGGCTGCCTGGGCTTTGCCTCCCTGCCATGGTAACCGCACACACACGCACACACACACACACACACACACACACACACACACACACACACTCCCAGCCCTGCCTGCCTCCTGGCCCTGCCACAGTGGGCTCAGGCCAGGCCAGCCTTGCCTGTCAGCTCTGTCCTAACCCCACCTTCCCCACACACAAGCCAAAAAGGTACAAATGTCAGGGAGGGGGCCAGGGAGGGAAGAAGAAGCCACAGGGCAGCAGTAGGACTGGAGGGAGGAAGCAAGGCCCTGAGGGGTGCATGCAGGCAGGTGGCAGAGAGGGCCTCATTTGCTGGACCATCTGTCCTGAGTGAAGGAAAGGCAGCCAGCTCTGCAGGCCAGGGCCCTACTATACATACACTCACACATGTACATACCCACACACACATACATACACAACTATACGCACACACATATAGACATCCACCCACGCACACATACCCACAGAATCCTACACACACAAAGATACACTCACACACATCCTCTCCCACATATGCACACATAAATGTGCACAAATGGCAACTGCACACACATACACAAACATGCATACCCACCTATATGTAGTCATATACTCATACCCGTGCATACACCCAGGCACAGAGATAAACATAACCATATGCACACATGTGCTTAAACTAACACCCATATGTAGTCAAACATGCATGCACAGACTTCACATAATCACATACTCCCACATGCCTACATTCTCTCTCACATGCACCCACACACCCGTGCACAAATACATCCAGAGCTCTTTCCCCATTGTCAAGCTGCCAGGCTTTGAGTCCTCTGCCTCCATTCTCTGTGCCCCCTTCACACTCCATACCCCTTTCAACCACCCAGCAGTCCTTCAAGGCCACGCCAGACTGCCACTCTTGTCAAGAAAGCAAGGGGTGGCAAAGACTTGATGGGTAAGAGTTTAACACCATGGCGAGAAGTATTGATCACAGTCTTGTTCTGGGAATGCTTAAAATGGAGGGAGAAAGAGAAGGCAACTAACAATCAAAGAGGGAAGGAGGGGACAAGATCAGTATTTCCAGCTACCTCCAGGGCCTGAGGCACTGTTAACACACTACTTGACTGTCGTACGGAAGATGATAGGGTACGCAGGCTCAGGGCACTGAGCTGGTTTGAGTCTTGGCTGTACCACACCCTGGCTGCATGATCTTGGCTTCTTAGGATCTCTGAGCTAAGATGGGGGTCACATCTTCCTCACCAGGGTGCTGCGCAGTCTCACGAGATCACACCTGGACTGCGACCACCTGGCGCCTGGCACACGCTAAGAACTCAATAAACCTTGACTATTTTACTCTCATTAACTATTGTCCATGTTTCAAAGCTTTATTAAAGAACCGTAATCCAGGTGAGGGCTCCAGGTTATTTCAAAGTATCTTCTATTTTGAATGAACCAAAATGGTGTCCATGGGCTAGACTCTTCAATCAGTACTGCCTGACGGTATTGAACATCCACTGTTACCTGATTATGTTCCCCACATGCAGCCCTGGAGGAGGAATAGCCTCTGTTCCCAGAAAGCTTAGCTTCCCCTAGAGAAGAAAGAGAAGTTTGGAAGCAAATACAATAAAAGGAAATAGATGAAAAATGAAGAAAACAACCCACATCCATTTGCACATAAGGAAAATGACACTCGGAGAAGCAAAATGAAAATTTGCCCAAGGACACACAGCTGGATAAAGGGCAGAGCAGGGACTTGAGCTCAGGCTTGTCTTGGTGTCAAATTTCATGCTCTTTCCTCTGTACATAAGTGCTCAAGCAACTTCACTTTTAGAGCAAATATAATCTCTGGCAGATTGGGTGGTGGGTTCCTAGCAAGCATGGTCTAAACCCCTCAGAGTGACTCAAACTTGATGAAAATAAAAAGTCATAGAGAATGGATAAAGAAAATAAAATGAGAAGTTTTAAATTTCTCATCCATAAACAAAGCAAAATACATAAACAACCCAGGAATGGCCCTCGCAGGAAATAACACTATACATTTTTACAGAAGGACTTACAAGACCTGAATAAATGGGAAGATATGCCGTATTTCTAAATTTGAAGACTGACTATGAAGAAAATGTTCATTTTTCCAACTTTACACAGAACTTTAACCAACTCTAATCAAAATCCTAAGGGAATTTTTTTTGAACTCAGAAAAATGAGTCTAAGCTTCATATGGAAGAATGAATAAAGTTGGGCAAGAAAATATTGAAAAAAGAAACAGTGATAGAACTAGGCATACTGGATATGAAAACTTATTTATACATCTATAAAATTTAAAACGTCGGTATTAGTGCAAGAACACACAGGTCAATAAAACAGTATATGTAGCCGGAAACAGATATTGGTACATGCGAGAACTTAATATCAAATCAAGGATGCTTCACAAACCAGTGAGAACAGGATGGATGATTCAATAAACAGACCTGGGGAAACTGGATACCTGGAGGAAAATCCTGTTAAGAGTCTCACTTCACAGCATATATTCAAAAAAGCAAACCTAGAAAGAAATATAACTGAATATTTATCTAACTTCTCTCTAAACACAACTACAAATATTGGGAGGAGCCACACTAGAAAAGAACAAGATTGAACTATGTACAAATCTGAAACTTCTGAAAGACAAAAATCAACATAAGACAATGGCTGCAGCTGGATGATGTGTACAGGGAGGTGTTCATTATTCTTTTCACTCTGCTTTTGTGTATGCTTGAAAATGACCATAGTTAAAAAGAAAAGTTTTTTAAAAACATAAATTTAAAAGGCAAACAACCATAGGGAAAAATACCTTTACCACCCGTATGGCATATAAACATCTTTAAGGTGTGAAGTGCTCTTCCAAAATGACTAACATAAGCATCAGCAGACAGGAGGTGATTGTTTGTGGATCACCCTCTGAGCATCCAATCCCCCTTCCTTCTTCCTCACAGTCCTGGATTTCTATTGAAAATCCACAGGTTCTGGGTATGCTGACTCCATCCCCAGCCCTGAGGAGATCTTGTGACCTGGCTACACCAATCAACGCATCCCATTCCCCAGCCACTGTGATTGGCTTGGAAGGGGCATGTGACCAAGCCAGCCCCAACAGGATGAACCTCAGGGCTTCTAATAGGAACAGGAACTGAGAAGTTTCTTCTTTCCTGCTGGACTTTAATGGAGCCTCAGAAGCTCTGGGAGAACCCTGGGTACTGGGAGTGGTGAGAAGTCTCTCTGAAATAAAGCTAACACTGGGAAGCTGAGCCAAGAAGAGACGAGAGAGGGGAGGGCTCTGTGATATTTTTTTGACTCCTGGACCAAGTTTCACCTAAAGCTATACCTACTCCTATATAAATGCAAATGGACAAAAATTCCATTTTTTATGGGTTTCCATTACTTGTAACCAGAAGCAACCAAACTAAAATGAATGAGCTGAATGAGCCTGAATGTGTAGAGATCTCCAAGCATGCCCCCCAGCAGGAGGCAGACGGCAGATGTGGCACGTGCTCCACAGGTGGGCAAGGAAGCTCAGCGAGCGCTGGTGTGGGTAGGCTTCCCCTCACTCGGAGGTTCGGGAGGTCTCACCTATGCTCTGGTTCCAGGCTCCCCACAGCGCCCTTCTCTCTCGCTCTCTCTGAGGGAGTAGACTCAGACACCACTTGGGCCCCCGGAGTGACCACAGCAGGCAGCCCTCCCTCAGTAATATAACTTGCTGTGCCCAGGAAGGTGGTGAAACATCTGCGGGCAGGTGCTCTTGGGTTATTTTACTAGGGATCCATAATATGCAATCTGAAGCTTCCTTCTCCTGCCCTGAGTTTGGAAAGCAGGTCAGAGACTCTTCCAGCAGAATGCAGCCTCACTGGGGTGGTCAGCGTTGCATGGGGGTGACCAAGAGCAGCGGCCAACTTTACCAGCCATCTGGGTGGGATGTCTTCAACTTCACAGGGCCAGAATGGAGCCTTCTCTATACACCCAGAGAGGACCAAACTCAGGGGCAGTTAAATCAAGACACCTGTTGGACAAACCCAGTGGCCAGGTGTGTTCATCCACGGTGGTGGACCTTCCTTTGTAGACCTGAAATGTCCAGGCCCATATGCAGGGTGCCTCCAGGCATCTCAGTCCCCGAAGTGGCCTAATGAGCATGATGTTGGGGCCAGTGAGAACGCTGATCCTCCCCCAGGCGTGGGGAGGCCTGACGGTGTGAACTGCCCCCTGCACAGGGTCTGTGCTGAGAGGCCAGAACCCTCAATGCCTCACCTTCTGTTCCAGGCCCCTGAACTCTGCCCCAAAGTGTATTTGCCAAATTTGCTTCTAGAAAGCCCACTTTTTAAGACAGCTCTTTTCCATAATCACTCTTAACATTTTTTATAATTATTTATTTTCCTAGTTGTTATTTTTGCACTCTTTCTAATTCCATTTTGAACATAATATTTGATAGAGATGAAAGAATCTAACAAATGTGTTAAAATGTATAGTATGAAAATGACCCCCCCACCTCACCACCCAACTTAGAAGCTAGACCATCACCAGTAAGGTGTAACCACCTATCCCATCCCCATACTCTCCCCCACCCAAAGCAGCCAAATCTCGATTTTTGTGTTTATCATTCATTTATGTTTTGCATAATTTTTTTCACATGAGAATGATTTATAAAATTGGAATCAAACTCTGTGTAGTCTTCTGGAGACTTGCTTACTTCACTTAATATGTTTCTAAGATGTATTCATGTTTTTCCAAATAGCTGAGGTTTGTTCGTTTTCATTGCTGCCTTATATTCCTTTGTGTAAATGTCTTCTAATTTATATAACCATTCACCAGTCTACAGACATTTAAGATGTTTGAGTTATTGGGGGTTTTATGCTGTACCAAACATGCTCCTAGAAACATTCCCGCATGCATCTCATGGTGCCCACATGCAAGAAGCTCTCTGGGCATTGCTGGGTCAGTGTGTATTCAAATGTTCAGTTTCACAAGATAAGGTCTAATTGCGTTCCCACATTCTCCCTTTAAGTGTGTGGTTACCTGTATTATTATTTCCCGTTACTCACTCCCCAACCCATAAGGGGATTGATTATAAATCTCTCCTCATATCTGTGGCATGCAGTGTCTTGCTATAGAGGACACCTCCCTGCCAACTGACTTGCATTGACTAATGGAACATGAGAAGAAGTGCCAAGTACCTTATCTAAGCAGGAACTCTAAGAGCCATCACAAGGTTCCGCCTTTGCTCTTTTTCCCTCTGCCATGAGATTCTCATGTCCCAGATGGGAACTCTTCCATCATTCTGGATCCTAAGATGAAGATGCATGGAGCAGAGCTGCAACCAACATAAATGACAAAAGATTTTGAGTCAGAAATAAAACTTTGTTGTTATAAGCCATTGAGTTTGGGGGCTGTTTGTTACTGCATCATAATACAGCAAAACCTGACTGATACAAGATGTTCCACTAATATTTACTGAGCATTTCCCATATGTCAGGCACGTGCTGGGTTCTGTGAAAGCAATGATGCCCGAGAGAGACAACGTTCGTGGCCTCATGGAGTTCAAACTCTACCAATAAGCATCAGGTCCCAAAGGCTCTAGAGATTTCCTAGTATAACTCTCAGGGACAAACTCATTAGTTAGGACTCTTTCCACCAGAAGCGACATGCTTGATAAAGAAACATGTTCACTGATTCTCAGAAAGTCCAGAAATTACACTTGAAGCTGGGATAGATCCAGAAGCAAATAATATACTCAGGGCCCATTCTTTCTATTCTCTCTGTCTCTCAGCTCTGTTTTCCTCTGTGTTTGTCTTCACTCTCAGACAGCCTCTTCTCTCGTGGTGGCAAACTGGCCACCACTAGATCCAGGGCACCCCTTCATAGCTCTAAGACCACCAATTCAAACAAAGGTCCTGGGCCTGACTCCCAGAGCCAAATTGGGCCACAAGCCCATCCCTGAACCAATCAATGTCCAGGGAGATTAAAATACATTTATTGGCCCAGGCCTGGGTCACGTGCCACTCCTGGACCTGGATGGGATCACCCTACCCAAATTATGTAGGTCAAGAACATGGTAGGGGTGGATGCCCTCAGGAAAACTTAGGGCACTCTTTCTAGAAGGGGAAACAGATGCTGTATAGGCAAACCACAAATTTCCCTAAGCAATTTCATTCCCCTTAACAATGGTACACCGGAACCACAGAAATTGGCTTGTGAGAGACAACTGTACATCCCTTCCAAACTCCATATTCAGTGGCATCGCATTGGTGTGAAATCACCACCAGGAAAGTATTTACATCATAGGAATAGACAAGCACTACACATCAGGGCTTTCATTTTCCCAGAGGTTGTTACACATTTACTAACACACCACTGCCCCAACCCTAAGTTTCCTATTGGTTATAGTTCCAGCTCTGCCCCCTGTCACAGTGTCATTGGGACAAGTCCCTGGCCCTCTCTGGGACTTGATTTTTCCCAATTGTAAAGTGAAGAAGTTAAGCTCACTCCTTTTGAAGGTATCCTCCATCTCTGACGTCTGTGAGACCCTGAAGTGTGTGTGTGTGTGTGTGTGTGTGTGCGCGCGTGTGCGTGCATGCATGCACACATGCACGGAAGTTTCTATTTGCTTTCTCTGCATCATAAATCACAAATGCAGTCCTTGGCTATAAACTCCAGTATAATATGGTGAGCTGTACCTCTTGACTTGGGCTATTAAATCATTTTCCCTCCAAAGGTACACATGTTGTGGCATAAGGAGCAAACTGCTGACAGATGGTGGAGAAAATTCGCAGGTCCATAATTGAGACTTATTTTCATACACACATGCCAGTTTGAAATCTAATTGCCAATAGAATAATACTGTGATACTGCCACATCTAATACCTCCGCCACTCTCCAAAGTTACACTTGAATCCACTAGTAAATTCTAATCTCCCAGAGAAAAATATTTCCCCCTCTCCATCGGAAAAGCAGTGCAATAAATCCACGTACAGTAGTTCATTTTCAAATGTGAGCCTCCTTTCCCTGGTCCCCAAAGAGCCCTCACTTGGCTAATGTTAGTGCCTGCCTGAGAGCTGTAGATATTCTTTGTTTACTTGACAGAGCACAGATGTGGCTTGGCGAGTCTGCAATGAGATCTTTAGCAGAGAAATGCTCTGATGGGCCAGGTTCCTCCCCCTTTTGGAATGACCCAGTACCATGCTTTGGAGATATTTTACCCCAACTGTGGGAAAGTGGCCAGAGACCCAGCACCACCTGCTGAGCAAGGGAAGGTGGAGGAGCCCCAATCTCCCCTCCCTGCTTTTCTATTTTCACCCTCCTGATGAAAAGGTTTGAGGATAGATCGATCCAGATCAATTGGGGCTGTAAATAAAAAATGGGCTTTCAGTGGGATGAAGGCACGCAGGGGCAGGGTTCATTTGTGTCTACTGAAAAACGCAACCTGTCACCCAAACCACAAGCCTGCTGCTAATAGCAGTAATAGCCATCCTTCACACATCAGAGCTTTGCCTGGTTTACAAAGAAATCGTTATTGCGGGCTGAATCTATGCCAGGTCTGTGCCGAGCTCAGAAAGGGTGTGGTAAATACAGTGAATATGGTCCTTGCCTACACAGTCTTTACATTAGCCCTGGCAGGTGGATTATTATTTTCCCCATTTTACAGACAGTAAACTGAGGCTCAGAGTGGCTAAGCAATTCTTCCTTCAAGATACACAGTGATTAGCAGTGGTGAGATTCAAACTCAGATTGTCTGACCTAACTCCAAGTCCAGTTATTTTGTAACAAGGATTAAGTGAGACTAACTACGGAAGCTCTAAAAAGTTCAGTTCCCTTTCTCCCACCCCAGCCCTACCTCCACCTGTGGTCTTAGTTCTTCCACCTGAGACCACATCTTTCCCACCTCCCACATACAGGCCTTTAAATATTTGAAGATTGTTATCACAGTCTCCTGAGGCTTCCTTTTCCCATGCAAAACACACTCAGTTTCTTCAGAAATTCCCCAAATCATCACCTGACATCTAGATCACTACTTCTCAAATGATAGTGAGCACAGGAAGCATCTAGAGAATTTGCTGAAGTGCAAATTCTGACTCAGGAGTTCTGGGTGGGGCCTGAACATCCGCATCTCTAACCACCTCCCAGGGGATGCAGATGCTGTTGGCCCATGGACTGCACTTTGAGTAGCATCCACAGGGCATAGACCTGCACTGTCCAATATTGACAGCCACTGGCCACATGGGGCTACTGAGCACTTGAAGTGTTGCTAGTGCAACTGAGGATCTCAATTTTTATTACACTTAATTTTAATTATTTAAATTTTAAATTTAAAAACAAAAGCAGTATGAAATACTTTCCCACTAAATACACACTTTTGTTTTGGTTTCACTTTGACCACTGAAAATTTAGAGTCTGAACTGAGATGTGCTGGAAGTGTAAGATACACACTGGATTTCAAAGACTTAGCACTTAAGGGGAAAAAAAGAATAATATCTCATTAATAATTTGTTTATATTGATTACATGCTGAAATGATAACGTTTTGGATAGATTGGGTTATCTAAAATATAATACTGGCTACTAGAAAATTTTTAATTTTAGACAGATAGATATATAGATAGACAGACAGATAGACATGGCTTGCATTGTATTTCTGTTGCACAGCCATGGTCTAAATCATTCGCCAGCCTGACCACTTTTTTCTTGGCTGAGCTCCATCTTACCAACATTCCACTGATACGTGGTCTAGACACTGTACTCAAACTGATACCACCTGAGGTTTATTGGGTTGTTTTGCATGAGTTTGGGGGGCAACCACATCACATCAACCCCTGTGTCTTTTTGGCATGACCTGACATTCATCCAGCTCTCCTCTAGCCCCAACATGTATAGTCTAGATTTATCATTGTTAAGACAGTACAGTTTTCCCTATTCAGTCTCTCCTGTTTGCTTCAGTCCATTCTTCCTGCCACTAAGGGTCTCCCTTGCATCTTGATTCCATTATTCAACATATCCTTGTCAGCTTCACAGCTCCCTCATATTTGGTAAGTTTGTCTTCATGTCTTAAACCAGAGCAGCAATTAAATTGTTAAAGGAGAAAGGCCACATCTAGAGATTTATCTCAGACCCCCAGAGCCCTGCTTCCAGAACAACAGCAACCCATTCATCAACACCCTTTGGGTACCACACTTCACTCTACCGTCTGTGCTATCCCCCAAATCCTCTTCTTCCTCTATCTGTAACAAGGTAAAGAGCTTGTCCACAGTTCAGCTGAAATTCCATTTCCCAAAAACTTCCATAGGGAAATAACCATGGATGTATGAGAAAATACAGCCAAAAGGAAGTTTGTAACAATGCTATTTATAATAGAAGATAGTAAGGAACAACTTCTACGATGTCTACAACAGGAATTGGTTAAAAGAGAGTATGGTAAGTCCACCTACTGTAATGATCTGCATACATTTAAAAAATGATGTTATAGAAAAATATTTAACGACATGGAAAATTGTCCTCAATATATTTAAGTGCTAAAAGCATGTTACAGAACAGTATGTAAAGAACGATAGTGTTTTTAAGTATGTATTTATATTAAGTTGGAAAAAGACTGGTGCAAAAATATATCAAAATGGTAAACATGGTTATCTCTCGATGATGGAATTGAAATCACTTTTATTTTCCATGCCAAGTGTTCTGCTTACATTATCTTGTTTAATACTTGCTGCAACTCTGTGGAATAGGTAAAATCATCTTCATTCTACAAGAAGACCAAAACCAAAGCTCATAGAAGTTATCCAGCCTGTTCCAGGCCCCTCCAGAGGAAGCACAGGGCCATTGGAGATCCAGTCCCCCTGGCTAAGTCCAAGGCTCTTCCCCAAGACCCACAATGTCCCTCCTATGGGGTAGGGCCTGGAGGGTTCTGTAAGTATGGGATATCCAGATTTCAGCCAAATGTCTGATTACAGCCATTCCTTCAATCTGTGCTTTAAATCTATTCCCCTCTCACCTACTTGAGGACATAGCTTTAGCCATCTTTCCCCTCTCTCCCATTCATCATATGCCTCCTCAATACTGATCATTCCTTTCAGCATACAAACATGCTCTTATTATTTATTTGTTTATTCATTCATTCATTGGTTTATTTATTAAAAAAAAAAAAAAAAAAAACAGCCTCTCCTAACCTCACTTTTCCCTCCAGGTACTACCTAATTTCTCTCCTTCCGTTTAGAGCAAAACTCCTTGAAAAGGAGCACAAGGGAGTATTCAACAAATGGTACCAATTTTTAGGAACCCCATCAAACATGGAAACGAGATGACAGGGTGGCCAGCTTTGCAAGACACAATTATCTCATTTGCTGCTCAGAGCCAAAGACAGGACATTCTGCCATTTTACAGCTGATGCCCACTTGCGAGGAACAGCTGAACTGGCAGAAGCAGCTTCAAACCCATGGCCCCTGGTTCCCAGAGGGCATCTACAGAGAGGATATGAAGAGGCTCCCAGGACCCATGCCCCAGGACGTACGCCGCCTCTTTTAGAAGAGCAGCAGTGACGGCTCCTCCCCAGGATGAGTATCAAGCCCAATCCAGCCTGTTGTGTAAATCATAAGAGTATCATCATTTCATGCTTTCTGAGCACCTCTGTTACCTGCCTAATGTAAGCGCATAGTCTCTGGCATCAGACAGACCTGCATTTGAACCCTAGCTCTTACCATCTGTGTGACCTCGGGAAAGTTTTCTAACCTCTGAACCTCCATTTCCTCAACTGTAAATAAATCGTCATGAATCCACAGAAACGACAAAAGCACACTGAAAACTTGGTGCCTAGCACATAGATGTCCCTAAAACCGTACTGATTAACAGTAGCTATTGACCTTCACAACAGCACTGCACTTCAGGGTAGTGTAGTGGTAGGGTCCCTTTCTGTGGGGACTGGCCCTCCAGACAAATGCCACCTTCAATGAGATGTTTCCCTTTTGGTCACCAGCCTATCCCCTGTATAGGGTGAAGCCTCTAGTCTCAAGTCATACAGAAGAACACACAACTCTGTTAGAGTACAGTGGGATTAATTCCCATGCAAAAGCTACCATGGGATTATAAGAGCACATTAGGATTACAGTGACATAATTCAAAAGGATTCTAGGGGGTTGACTCCTAGGTACTCAAGCTTGTGAAGACTTGGTTATCTCCATAAGAGCATGGCTACTCCCAGGCAGCCCCATAAAAGCGACACCTCTCCAGGGCACACAGTGCTGTCTGAGATCCTGCTATTACACCCAGTGATGGAACTTCCCTCCTGCCCCTGAGCACACATGGTGGACACAGAACTTTCTCTGCAGAGACCTTCCAAGATCAGGCCCCACCATCATTGTGTGACACACCCTGCCTGGAGGAGTAGGCCTAGTAATTCTTTGCTCTCCCCGGGGATGGGGCTCCTCCCCATCTTCCTCGGCTACATCTAAAGGGGCTAGAATCTGCAGCAGTCCTCTGTGTTTGCTTTACTGACATCTGGGGAGGGTATGTTCTCTGGGTGAGGGCCAACTTGGTTAGAGGAAAAAGGATCTGATCTTGGTTTCTCCTTTGGACTAAGAGAGAATCCTCTGACTCCATGCTTGAGAAGGAGAGGTCTACCCCTCAGTGCCCACAGCCACCTGCAGACCGCTGTCCCCCTACAAACTTTCAGGAAAGTCTCTTGCTCCTGGCATTCCCCAACCTCATTACCATCTACCATGTTTCCCAAATTGTGTTCCACAGATACTAATCCTACAAAATGCTTCACTGACTAGAGGTTCCATAGTCCCATATGTTTGGGAATCACAAATCCTATACCTCCATCCTGCAGATTCACCAGATACAGAGGTGTGTTAAAAACTAGAATTTCGTAGTAAAGATACCTGGCATTTCCCAAACTTCCTCCTCCACAGAACCTTTGTCACAAGAACGCCTATTAACATTTGCTTGAATTGGAACTCAGTGGAACACACTTTGGGAAATATTCTACCAGCCTATGTGACACTCTCTCACTCTCCTAGTAGCCTCACCACCTGGCACAGATTCTCCTTCTGCTTGCCTCCCTTCCTCCACAGCCCTTCCCCACTTTGCCGCTTCTTCAGGTGTAGTAGAAATGACTTTCTACTTGCTCAATATCCTTTATTCTTCTTCTGATAAAAATACCTTGGACTTCCCTGGTGGCGCAGTGGTTGAGAATCCACCTGCCATTGCAGGGGACGTGGGTCCGATATCTGGTCCAGGAAGATCCCACATGCCGCGGAGCAACTAAGCCTGTGCGCCTAGAGCCCGTGCTCCACAACAAGAGAAGCCACCACAATGAGGAGCCCGTGCACCGCAATGAAGAGTAGCCCCTGCTCGCCGCAACTAGAGAAAGCCCGTGCGCAGCAACGAAGACCCAACGCAGCCAAAAAAGTTAATTAATTAATTTTTTTTAAAAAACAACTCATTTTCTTCTGGGACTATCCCTCCCCCCCCACCCTCAGACCATGTGGTTCAGCTCTAAAGGTTAAGTGGGACTTGGGCCTAGCCAACAGCATTGAATTCCCCTGGCCAAAGTAATCAGATAACTCATGGGCTGGGAATACCAGCCAGGTCAGTAAGACCCAACTCCAAAGTCTTTGCTGAAGCTTCAAGAAAAAGGAGCTCTGACTTCTGCTGGCATTGCTCAGAAAGTAGGATGTAAACACAGAGAAGCTGTTGGCCATCTTTTGGAAAACCTGCCTGAGAAGTAAACCAACACAGAAGAAAGCAAAGCCTCAAGATATTCCTGATAATAAAATGGATCTAGAAATGCTTGGTTTCTTATACTTTTCAGTTACAAGAGTCACTAAATCCCTCCCTTTTCCCTAATCTAGTTGTGTTGAATTTCTGTTATCTGTAACCAAGTCAGTCATAATAATAGCTAATATTTTTTAATGTTTATTAGGTTCCATGCACTGTTGTATATGCTTAACATAGATTTTTAAATGTAATCCTAATAAATATTAAGATATCAATATTAATATCATTGTTTATTCTATAGTTGAAAAAAATCAAGGCGCAAAGAGGTTAAGTAATTTGCTACAGTCCTCAGAACCAGTAAATGGCAGACCCAGGATTTGGATCCAGACCATTGCCCCAAACCCATCTTCTTAAGCACAAAGCTATCCAATTCTATAAGTATAATTAAGAACTCTAAACAATGCAGCAGTCTCCTAGCCCAAACACTGTGCCCTATCCTACCCTTAATCAGGAAGAATTTCAGTGGCTGATTAATTAAGGAAAAATTGGCCTCAAGTAATCCCAGGATCAGAAAACCCTTTCAAGTCCCAACCAAATTCCCAACTCGTCAACTCCCAATCAAATGCCCCACCTCAGCTCTTCTGAAGTTTCTCTCTTACTTTAGATTCCCTTTGATGTGATTTTCTTCAACAGCATCCTTCTCAACTCAAAATTTCTTTTCAGGTATTCACTCCTCCAACACAACTCTTAGAGTAAGGCCAGGCACTCCTCGGTTCCAGGGCTAACCATGGACAGGTGTCCTTGACCCTCTACTGCCCCATTCCCTGGGAGCTGACTCCTTCAGTTTAATTGTCCCAAAATGGAAAAATGACTTGGTATATTAGAGTACCACAGCATGATGAGATACTCTGTAACTAATTTACATGATGCTATCAAGGTGTTATAGCAGCAAAAGGAAATACTAGTATTCAGTGTAAAAAGTGGAATACAAAGTTGTGTGTGAAGCAGAATCTGATATGTGAATACAGAGAGATCAACAGGTAAATGATAACGACTGGCAGGAAATGCATGAAAAGACTGGCACGTGTCCTTTCCCAGTAGGACAATGGGTGATCATTTGTTTGTGTTTTTCTACTCCTTTTTATTTTTCTAGTTTTCAACTTGTAAGTATGACTTTTAAGTGAAAAAATATTTTTTAAAAATACAGAAAATCACGTGAGACTATAGAAAATTGACTACTTAATTAAAACTATTTTTAATAACCATCCTTTCTGTTGTCTAACCTCCAAATATTTTTTTAAAGACCTCTATACTGACCGCCTCCACTTTCCTCACCCATAACCCCATCACTCCTCCCCTTTTGTTTTCGGACTTTTCTCCACAACATTCTTCTAAAGAGCCCCTCTGGAACATTGCCAAGTCAACTGGCACATTTCTGATCCTCTGCATCAGATAATACTGTTGATCACCATTCACTGTTTTAATGGAAAATTTTTAAGTGGTGATAATAGTATAATGAACTCCCATGAATCCATCCCCCAGCGTTGACCATTATCAACTCTCGGCCAGTCTTGTTTCATCTATATCCCACTCACTTCTCCCACCTGTTTTTTTTTTTTACGTTACATTACATACATCACATTTTCTCAAGTTTTCTGAAAAAATTTTTTTCCAATTTGATGAGGAATAGATGCACATTGTGGAAAACATAGAAATTCAGAAAAGTAGCACAATTAGATAAGAATTCTTTATTTATTTTTTTTAGCCCAGGATACCTGCAACCACTGTGCCCAGTGGAGGGCCCTGAGTAGCATGACGGTCAAAAGCAGGATTCCCTGCGGAATCTCCTGCTGGGTGACCCCTGGGCACAGAGCTTGGCCTCTCAGAGCCTGCTTCACTATCCCAGTAAGTATTCTTTTGGTTGTAAATAATAAAAACCCAGCTCAAATCAACTTAACTAGTTTATGGAATGAGTAAATCCAGAGTGCAATAGTTTCAGGCATGGCTGTTTTTAGGAATTCAAATAATGTCACCTGAGTCATATGTTTCAGGGTTTGGGGTGGGAAAAGTGGGGAAAAACAAGAACTCTGGCTGCACAGTCCACTACAAAGAGCCAGAAGCAAAATGATGGCTCATATTCCCATTACTCAAAATAATCATACTTGATGTTTTAGTATATTTGTTTCATCTCTTTTCCACGTACATTTTATCCTGCTTACATGCAAATTCTGAACCAGTCAAGTACTGCATCCTACAAGGTGCAATAAAGAACTGGATATTTTCAACAGCTTCATCACAAGAAGTAACCACTGCACGAATATGTTACTTGCAGTCATTGCAAGTGGATGTCCAGGAGAGCATGTTTGTAATGCCTGCCCTGGCTCTCTAGAGCTGCCATTCTACAGCAGCAGTGCTGCCAAAAGAACTTTCTGCAATCACCCCTACTGTACAATATGGTAACCATATAAATATTTTGTTTGTTCTGATGCTATTATAAATAGAATTGTTTTCTTAATTTCATTTTCAGATTGTTCATTGCTAGTATTTTGATCTCGTATCCTGTAATCTTGATAAACTGGTTTATTAGTTCTAATAGTTTTTTTTAATTCTTTAAATTTTTCTATATATAAAATCATGTGATCTGCAAATAGACATAGTTTTACTTCTTCCTTTACAAGCTATATTTCCTTTTATTTCTTTTTCTTGCCTAACTGTCCTGGCTGAAATACAAGTGATGAGAGCAGACATCCTTATGTTGTTCCTGATCTTAGAGGGAAAGTGTTCAGTCTTTCACCATTAGGTATGATGCTAGCGGTGGGTTTTTCACGAATGCGGTTTATTAGGTTGAGAGAGTCCCCTTCTGAATATAGCTGCCAAAACAAATTCCCACAAACTTGGTGGCTTAAAACAAAAGAAATGGGGGACTTCCCTGGTGGTCCAGTGGTTAAGACTCCGCGCTCCCAGTGCAGGGGGTCCGGGTTTGACCCCTGGTCAGGGAACTAGATCCCACATACAGGCCACAACTAAGAGTTCACATGCCACAACTAAGGAGGCTGCCTGCCGCAACTAAGACCTGGCGGAACCAAATAAATAAATAAATAAATAAATTTTTTTTTAAAAAGAAAAAAATGTATTCTCTCACAGTTCTGGAGGCCAGAAGTCTGAAATGAAAGTGTCACAGGGCCATGCTTCTTCCAAAGGCTCTAGAGGAGAATCCTTTGTTGCCTCTTCAAGCGTTTGATGACTGCAGGCATTCCTAGGCTTGTGTCTGCATCACTCCAATTTCTGCCTCCAACTTCAGAGGGACTTCTTCCCTGTGCCTCTGTGTCTTTTCTGTCTCTTAGAAAGATACTCATCATCGGATTTAGGGTCCACTTGGGTAATCCAGAATCATCTCATCTCTAGATCCTCAACTTAATTACATCTGCAAAGACACTTTTTCCAAATCAGGTGACATTCACAGACTCTGGGATCTGGACATTTGTGGGGTGGGAGGACCAGTCAACCACTACATCTTCTATTCCTAATCTGAAATTGTGTTTCAAATTCCTAGTATGAAAAAGTGCTGGATTTTGTCAAGTGCTTTTTCTGTGTCTACAGAGATGATCACATGGTTTTTGTCTTTTATTCTATGTATTGATATATTACACTGATTGATTTTCAGATGTCAACCAATCTTGCAATCTGGGATAAATCCCACTTGATCATGGTGTATAATCCTTTTTATAGGCTGCTGGATTTGATTTACCAGTATCTTGTTTGCATCTATATTCACAAAGGATACTGATCTGTAGTTTTATTTTCTTGTGTTGTCTTTTTCTGGTTTTGGTACCTAGGTAATAAGGTATCTGGCGTCATGGACTGTGTTGAGAAGTGTTCCCTCCCTTCTGCTCTTTGGAGGAGTTTGTGACTGGTATTAGTTTCTCTTTAAAGATTTGGTAGAAGTCACCAGTGACGCCATCTGGTCCTGGTATTTTCTTTGTCAGAAATTTAATCACCAATTCAATTTCCACTTGTTATAGGTCTATTCAGATTTTCTATTTCTCTTGAGTCAGTTTTGGTAGTTTGTGTCTTTCTAGGAATTTGTCCACTTCATCTAGATTATCTAATTTGTTGGTATACAGTTGTTCATAGTATTCCCTGACAATCCAGTTTATTTCTGTAAGATCCATATTGATGTTCTCTTTTCCATTCCTGATTTTAGTCACCTGATTCTTCTCTCTTTCTTTCTTGGTCAGTCTAGTCAAAGGTTTGTCAATTTTGTTGATCTTTTCAAAGAACCAACTTTCAGTTTCATTGACTTTATTGTTTTTCTATTCTCTATATTAAGTTTACTAAGACTTGTTTCATGGTCCAGCATATAGTCTGAACTGGAAGATGTTCCATGTGTACTTGAAAAGAACACGTATCTTGTTTTTGTTGGATGGAGTGTTCTATAGATATCTGTTAGGCCAAGTTGGTTTAGAGTATTGTTCAAACTTAATTTTGTTGATCTTCTGCCTCATATTATCCATTATTGAAAGTGGAGTACTGAAGACCCCCAACTATTATTGTTGAATTATCTATTTCTCACTCCAATTCTGCCAGGGGTTTTTTTTTTTTCCTTCATGTTTTCAAAGTTCTGTTGTTAGATGCATATATTTTTATAATTGTTATGTCTTCCTGATGGATTGACCTTTTTAATCATTATAAAATGTCCTTCTTTGTCTCTAATAACAAGTTGTCTTAAAGTCTATTTTGTCTGATAATAGTATAGCCACACCAGCTCTCTTTTGTTTATTGTTTGCATGGTATATATTTTCCATCCTTAACTTTCAACCTATTTGTATCTTTGAATCTTAAGTGTGTCCCTTTTAGATATCCCACAAGTTTATTTTAAAGTAAATACCGGGACTTCTCTGGTGGTCCAGTGGTTAAGACTTTGCCTTCCAATGCAGGGAGTGCGGGTTCGATTTCTGGTCCGGGAGCTAAGATCCCACATGCCTCACGGACAAAAAACCAAAACATAACACACAAGCAATATTGTAAAAAATTCAATAAAGACTTTAAAAATGGCCCACATCAAAAAAAAGTCTTAAAGCAAATACCAAACACCATATCATTTCATCTGTAAATCCTTCACTATGTATCTCTAAAGGATTAGGACTTTAAAAAACAAAACCAGACACAATATCATCACATCTAAAAAAAAGGTCACATAATCTCTTAATATCAACAAATACCCAATCAGTAATCAGCATTCATTCTTGAAATTCTCACCTCACAGGCTCCTAGACAGTGCTCTCCTGGTCTCCTGCTATATCACAGAGTGCTCTCCTCTTTCCATGGGCTACAATTCTAGCCTAAAACTTCAAAAGTTGTTGCTCTTCCCTAAAATCCTGTCCTCAGCACTCTGATCTGTCTCCACATTCTCTCAGGCATCTCATCCTTTCCTAGGGTACCAACCATCAGCTCAACACAGGAGACATCCAAGACTCCTGTCCTCTTGGTCACCTGCCTACTACCTCCCATAGGTGACAGTTCCCCTTGGCCAACACTACCTGCCTCTGCCAAGTCCTCTCCAATAGATCCTTGGGGTTTCATCTCTCTTAACCCCCCCTACTTGCAGGGAATCCTTGTCACCACTGCTCAGCTTGTCTCATTATCAGCATGTTCTCAAAATCCTCCTCTCACAGTTCCTCAGGTTTGTACAAGGTTTGGCACCTTATTTGAGTCTTAAAATGTACATGAGGTAGTGGTGGACAACAGAAGTTAATTTAGTTACCCAAGGATGCACAGTTGGTGTAGTTGAGACCCCCATTAGGTCTACCCATCTCTGAGTTGTTCCATTCTGCTTATTAGCAGATGTGAAGTAATTCATCAGCCTTCTGGAGGAAACCAAGATGACTATGCCACAGTCCTTACCTTCCAGGAAATTTTGATGGGAGCCAAGAGGCAAATAGGACAAAAGTCTTTTCTGTTAAACAGATTTAAAGCTCAGCAAAGGCAGCAGCAAAAGAGACAAGAGAGGGATTCTCCAGGCAGTTGACGGTGCCATTAGCTATAACACAGTTATCAATGTTGGGCCCTAGGGACTGCATTTAAAAGCTATTCCAATCAGCCATGAAGAAGCAGGACCAAGGGGATCAGCCTAGAAGGCATGGCTTGGATAGGGCAAGAGGGGGAGGAGTCTGCGGTAACAGGAGAAAAGGCTAGGTGAAAGACACTGCGGGGGGTTTGAGCTACCAGGATGATGACTTTGCACTTAATTTAGCAATGGCTGTGTTTCTATTTGTTTAGAAACTTCATGTGATAGAAGCTCATAAGACATACTGGTGCAGGGCCTGAGTTGGCTAAGATCTGAAACTCACTGTTTAAGTTTCTCCACTAATAGACAACTCATCGTGATGGGCCCTATTCTAAGCACCTCATATATAGTAACTCACTTAATTCTCACAACTCTACAAGGTCAGTATTTTTATCCCCATATTATAGATGAGAAAACAGAGACACAGTGAAGTTAAATATCTTTCTCAAGGTCCCATGGCTAGTAAGTGATGGAGCCAGGGTTCAAACCCAGGCCAACTGGTCTCAGAGTCTATGCTCTAAACTAATATACTCTACCACTTCCCTACTAGGCCATTCATCCTTGGCCAGCTGCTATACCTATTCTAATTTTGGTTTCCTCATTTCAAACTGAGTCAGTGTTCTCTCAAGTCCTTCCCAGGGCAGGAAGGCAGAAGCACATAGTCTGAACTTACTGTTCTTAATGGTAGACCAGCCCTCATCTCCCCTGCCTGATGAGATCCCTGTAAAATGACAGTGAGAGAATTTAAAAGGCATAAACCCAATACGACAAAGAGAACAGGGGTGGGACATCAATGGAAAAGGAACTTCATGTACTTCTAGAATACAGAAACTGGCTGGAAACGGATGGAGTCGGACAGAGGAAGCAGCAGTCCGGAACACATGAGAATGTGGTTACAGACAATGAGGAGGCTGTCCTGCCGGTGTCCAACCACAGAGAGGTTCAAGATTCAAAGTTACCAAGTAAGAAGGAGGGTGAGAAGGTAGATCAGGGAATGAATAGAGGGGGTGAATCCGAAGTCTTTATAAGGCTCATCACCCCTCCTATACCACTCCATGTGCAGTGGGGCCCTACATCAAAGCGTGCATCACCCAGTGACAAGGAAGAACGCACTCTCGGGGGCTGGAATGAACTATCTGGGACCACCAAAGACAGCTCATGGGGGTGCTGCAGCCTACACCTATGGCACTCGGGCTCTTCCAGCGTAATAGCTTCCTGTTCACCCACCACAGGGGAACCCTGCAAGCCCTACGTCCTCAGAGCTCCCGAGCTGCTCCTTCTTAAACATGAATGGACAACTCAGAATTGCCAGACATTTGAGGCAAGCTGCCAACATGAAAGCAAGAAACTAAGAAATACAGAAAAACAGACCCACAAGGAAGCTATGATAATTCAGCATAGAGAAGAGCAGAGAGATTCAAGAAGCTACTTCATTCATGAAGCAAGAAACATAAAACATGAAACAAGTACAAGATACAGTGAAAATCAGAATGAGAAAGGGCTGCTGGAAATTTAAAATGAGATTACCAAAGCAGAATTTTCCATAGGAAGGGTGGAAAGGTAAAGTCAAGGAAATTCTCCATATAGAAAAACAGAGACTATGTACAAAAACAGGAGAACGAGAGGGACTTCCCTGGTGGCGCAGTGGTTAAGAATTCGCCTGCCAATGCAGGGGACACGGGTTCGAGCCCTGGTCCGGGAAGATCCCACATGCCGCGGAGCAATTAAGCCCGTGTGCCACAACTACTGAGCCTGCACTCTAGAGCCTTCAAGCCACAACTACTGAGCTCACATGCCACAACTACTGAAGCCCGCCTGACACGACTACTAAAGCCTGCGTGCCTAGAACCCGTGCTCCGCAATAAGAGAAGCCATTGCAATGAGAAGCCCGCGCAACTAGAGCCTGTGCTCCGCAGCAAGAGAAGCCACCACAGTGAGAAGCCTGCGCACCACAACAAAGAGTAGCCCCCACTCACCGCAACTAGAGAAAACCCGCGGGCAGCAACGAAGACCCAATGCAGCCAAAAATTAATTAATTAATTAATTAATTAAAAAAAAAAAAAAAGACAGGAGAAGGAGAGAATACAGTGATTAATCTAAGAGGTCCAATATTTGGCCAATAGGAGTTGGAGAAAGAAAAACGAGAGAAGGACTTCTCCACAGAGGAGTCTTCTGATAGGGACCCAACAGGCATCCCAGGCACAGGGAACAGTACACACAAAACACAGAGGTCTGAGAGTATGAGCTGTTTATGGAGCTGCAAGCAGTTCTGTGTGACAGAGGATAGAATATCCAAGAGGAAAGGCAGGGAGATGAGATCTCAGAGGTAGAACCTGAAAAGCCTTAAATACCACACAGGGAAGTTTGGTCTTTAACCTGCAGACTTTTGAGGACTTCTTAAGCAGAACGGCAAGATGATCAGGTTTGCAGTAAGGAAAGACTAGCCTAGAGTCCAAAATATGGGAGATGAACTATTCTAGATATCAATGGCTGTGTAACAAATAGCCCCAAACTCAGTGGCTTAAAACAATAACAATATTTGCTGGCAAATCTGTAATTTGGACAGGTCTCAGTGGGGACAGTAGTCTCTGCTCCATGTGGCATCAGCTGGGGAGACTCAAATGCTGGAAGTGACCCGGTAGCTTGGGGGCTGGAATCACAAAATGGCTGCCGCAGCTCCTACCTCACATCCTTTGGGAAAAGTAAGAGAATGGCTTTCCCTAGATTCCCAGCAAATGTCTCATCAAGTCTCATGGAATCTGACTGGGTCACAAATGTACATCCCTGAACCTATCACTGTGGCCCAGGCAATGCAGGACAGTGATTGGTCCAGCTTTGGCTACATGCTCTCCCTCCCAACTTGAGCTGGAGAGGAGCCCCACCCTTGCTTGGATTGAGAATGACAAAGGGGAGCATCTGCAAATGATAAAGCAGAGGAGGAAGGGAGATGGATGCTGGGAAGGCAAACATCAAGTTTGCATGCCTCTGTCTCCCTGTTCCTCCCCTCCCCGTCTTGCCTGCTCTTCAATAGAAGGAAGCTCCCTGTTCCCATGTCTTGCTGGGTGGAAGGAATGCTAATTCCTCTAACTGGAGAGTTCTGTACCCAGAGGGCCATTTACACTCTGCTCAATACAACTGATGAAGCATAATCTAATTAATTCTTAGAGTGAGAGCATCCCTATCAGGTTTTTCCCAAATAGTAATGAATCATTATCAGCCCAAACCTTAACTTCTGCTTATTCAATCAATCCATGGCTAGTCACATGCTATTAATGTCATCTGCACTGTTGCCCCAGTATCAGGCAGCCTGCATCCCCAACCCCCAGAGTCTCATTAGCCTTTGTAGCCAGAGGACCTCAGGCCTGTGAGAGGAAGAGGACTTTATTATGGGCGCTGGGGTGCCGCTTGTTGCGGGGATGGCTGTGTGTGCTGTGAAAGAAACAATGACCTACTTCCAACTCTTATAATCAAAGTATCTTGGAACTGAATGGATCTTAGAGCCAAAAGGTCCTTCAGTCTCTTCTTACATACCTCTGATGGTGGTGAGCTCATGACCTCACAAGGCAGCACATCTGTTAGAATTTCTCAACCTGTGCCCCCATTAATTAGATAATTACATGCAAATTTGAGGCAGCTTGAATGAATATGTCCAATGCAAAGGGTTAAAATAAACAGCAAAGGGACAAAAGGGCAGGAAAAAAATAAAGCAAGGGGTAAGATTAACATGCAGAAAGGCAGACCAGCCATTCTACAGAAGGCAGACCAGCCATTCTAGAGAGCCACAAATTTGACATTAAGCTTCTTTGTGGCCAAAAGGAAGAGGGAACCATTATCAGTTACAAATTTACATCAGTGAGAGAGAGAGACCTCAAAAATTGGTTGTTAAAAGAACTTGTTATAGAAGCCTGTTTTTCCTCAAAGTGTTTGCTCATCCTGAACCAAAATCTGATTTCTCTCTAATTTCTACCTATCAATTCAACTCAACAGACATTTAAGAAAGCCCCAGTGACTCTTTCACTCCACAAACTTCCAAAGTTTTTCTGTGATGGGCAAGACATTAGACTTTGGGCTCTGGGGGGGCTCATGTTCCCCAACTTCTACCATTTATTACCTGTGTGACTGTAAGCAAATCCCTTAATTCATGTGCCTCAGTTTCCTCATCATAACATGGAAACAACACTGGAGATGCAAATGGTATACAAGCCCCACTTTGCTCCAGGAGTTAGTCCCTCTCTACCCTTCTAACCTTACTGTCAACCACACCCTTCATAAGCTCTCTGCTCAGGGTGAATCTAGCTTCCTGGTGCATCCCCAAACTTCAACTTCTCAGTTTTTCTTTGCAAAAGCTGTGCCTTCCACCTGGAATGCCTTCCTTCCTACTCCTACCCCACCTCCAATCTCTAAATCCTGGGCACCCTTCACAGCCCAGCTCACATGGCGGCTCCTGTAGGTAGTCTACTGTGAGTTCTATGGCTGCCCATCGTATTTATCTCCCCCAAATCCTCTAGCTTATATCTGCACCTCCCTCGAGACTAGCATATCCATTCAGAAATTCCTTCCTGTTACTTCTCAGGGAATTTAAATGCTTTTTCAAATCTCAACTCCAAGAAAAATCAAGCAAGAAAACAAGAAAAAAAACAGCATAATTCTCCTGTGAAAATTAAAGTGTATCAATATAGAGACTTTACTTGTTCAAAGGAATCCACCAATGTCAAGTCAGAACCAAGAGCAGGAAATGCTGATATATAGAGTTGAAGGTCAGGGTTCACATGAGTCGGTCTTGCTCATAGCTGTTGTCGTGTTATCAGTGTTTGTTTGAGGCCCGTTTTGCTAATGATGGTGAGTTATTCTTGCAAATAAAATAAAAAAGTTTTTATGCATAGTGTACTTTAATAAATCCTATGAGGGGTGTTCCAAGAAATAACAAGTTTTGGAACTCAAGTACTTCCTTAGTGCTGTCAGCCTTGCTAGGACATCCCAATGTTAGATTATTCAAACACTACCCAATAATATTCACTGGCATTTTCCTGTGAAGCCATTATAGGCTGTAGTTCTATTCTACTAACTTAATAGTAAGGGAGGGGAGGGGAAGAGAGGGAGGGGGAGAAAAGAATTTAGCAAAAGGCTCACTTAATAGGTCATCTAGTGAGGAAACCAGCAGTCTCACAGCTCTCACTCATGGGAAGATGGAATAAGAAGTGGTGAGCCATGTTTTTTCTTTTCTTCATAGGCATGGAACTAGTCTTCATAGGCATACACACTAGTCTGCAAGTTTGCGCCAAGTCAGACATTGGATTAGTCAGGACTCTTTCAATTGCAAGCGACAGGAATCCAGCTCAAAATGGCTTCATCAAAAACAAATAAATTTATTGTCTTCAGTGAAGTCCAGGATATCTCCTCTCTCTCACTCACTCTCGCTCTCTGTCTCTCCCCCTCTCCCTTTCCCCATCTCTCTTTAGCTCTCATCTCTACTCCCCTCTTTTGAATTTACCCTCAGGGAGACCGTCTCCCCATGGTAACCTTTGCATGCTTTACCTCCCACCAGCTTAGCAAACACTAAAAAGAGAAATTTTATAGGAGCAACAAACAAGTGGAAAATGAAAAATTTAAAAACCTTTTACAGTAGCATCACAAAATATAAAATACTTGGGGATGAACATAATGAAAGAGCTCTACACTGAGAATAATACAACATTGTTGAGAGAAATGAAAGAAGAACTAAAAACATGGAGAGAGATATCATATTCTTGGATTGGAAGATTCAATATGGATAAGATGTCAACTTTTTCCAAATGGATCTATAGATTTAATTAGGTCCCAATCAAAATCCCAGCATGTTGTTTTTTGAAGAATTGGAAGTGTTATTCTAAAATTCACATGAAAATTCAAAGGACCTAAATAGCAATATATATATATATATATATATATATATTGCAAAAGAACAAAATTAGAAAACTCATACTGCCTAACTTCAAGGCAGTATGTCAAGGCAGTGTGATATCAAATAAAGAATAGACAGATAAGTGGAACAGAATGAAAAGTCCAAAATGAAAAGTTCTAGAACAGGAAAAGTAACCTATTGTGATAAAAGTCAGACTAGTGATCACCTCTGCTGTGAGCACTGGGGAGCGAGTGGTATTGACTAGAAAGGGACAAGAGGACACTTTCTGGGATTGACTGGAAAAGAGCCTGAGGGACCCTCTTAGGGTGACGGAAATGATCTATACCTTTATTTGGGTGTTAGTTACACAAATGTGTATACAGTTGACCCTTGAACAATGCAGGGGTTAGGGACACCCCACACAGTAAAAAATCCTCGATAACTTTACAGCCCTCTGTATCCACAGTTCCACATCCACAGATTCAACAAACCGCAGATGGTGTAGTACTGTGGTACATATTTACTGAAAAAAATCCTTGTATTAAGTGGACCTGTGTAGTTCAAACCCATGTTGTTCAAGGGTCAACATGTTGTTCAAGGGTCAACTGTACATTTGTCAAAATTCTTCAAACCAAACACTGAAGATCTGTGCAGTTCACTCTGTATAAATTATATCTCAATGTTAAAAAATTTAAGAGAGAGCTTCTCTATTCTAAGTTCTAGTAAGTTCCCAGAGCTGCGTCTCAGTGCACAAATGTGGTCACATGTCCATCCCTGAACTAGTCCCCAGCCAGGGGAAGGGACTAACCTGGTCATCCAGGCCTGAGTAACCTGTCCAACCCTGGAGTTTAGGCATGGAGCCAGCACCCCGAACCACATGGCCTGGGGTGTTGTATTTCCCGAGTAAAAGTCAGGGTGTTCATCCCTTCACATTCAAGAGGTGGTGAGAAATAAAAGATGGATGGAGGAAGGGAGAGAGGAATTGAGGGGAAGCTGGCATTCAGGCCATTGCGTTCTACCTTTCCCTTCTAACTGCAGTCTCACCTTGAACAGATAAATTAGATAGGTTGAAGGGAAAGCCAAGACCGTCCAAAGAAGTGAAGACCCACTTCCCACGTCTACTGGCAGGAGTCTGTAAACCTCTAGGAAAAGCCCCTCATAAGAGCATTCCGGCATGGCAGAGGGTGGTAGCACAGCAGGGTCTGCAAGAAATGGCCAGAGGAATGAGCCTGAGGCAGCACCCCTGACTCTCCATCCAGGAGGGGAGCCAAAGAGGGCACACAAAAGTACTGAGAGGGCAGAGGCACAGGATCAAGAAAAAGAGGGCACCATGGACAGGAACTCTGTGACTCGAGGACAAATGGCCAAAACCGTAGACTCCACCAGTACATCACCCAGAAGGCTAGAAGTGACCAGTCATATCCTAGTGGCTAGCAGTCCAGGGGAAGAGCAGACCAGCTCTTGGATATGGAGGACACCTCTCCCCACTGCCACGGGAGTGCACTAAAGCCCTCAAATACCCGGGTGTCATCCTGGAGAGAAGGGAAGGAATGAAACGGAAAAACCAAGCATTGACTTGAAGAGCTATTCAGAAACCCACAGGGACTATTAAATCAGCTCTGAGAGCAAAATAAAATGAAGAGTGGGGACATCTGCACTGAGAGGAGACTGAACAGACTGGGGGAGACTGTCACCTGCATGTTGGGTTTTCCTTTTCCCCTGCAGGAAAGGAGCTCGGCAAGAAGGTCAGGTAAATGAAAGCGGCTACCTTTTGGAGCATGCCAAAGTAAAGTAAGAAAAGCTGCAGGTTCTACCACACAGACCTCATTGAATTTCAGCATCATAAAAGCAAAATTATGTGCCCAGTGTCACATAGATAGTAAAAGACACAGCTGAGACCTGAAAGAGGTCTGTCATGTGCCAAAGACACATTCTTTCTGCTGCTTTATGCACCCTCCCTGCTTTGGTGCCTTCCAGTCTGTCCTGCTGTGTCTGGAATCTTCCCCCCCATCATCTCCCCCAACCCCAGCCATGCCTTTGTCCTAAGGGATGTTCCTGCCTAAAGTAGCCCCTTCCTGTTTTCCACCTGTCTAGAGGACCGTGGCTCTATGGGCACAAAGCCCCTGCACTAAGGCTCGGGGGCAGCCCCAGAAACCGCAGCCTCCAGGCTTCCTAGTCCTCCCCAGCAGCACGCCAGACCTCACTGCAAACGGTCTCCCAGGGTCTGCAGGAACAAAGCCAAACTCCTCAGCCTGACATCCCAAACTAGGCCCCTTCTGGATCCGCGCTGCCTTTCCTCTCACCCTCACTGTTCTTACACACTCTGGGTGACAACCAGACCTGCCTACTCTTGGTCCCCAAGCTCTCACATCTCTGCACCTTCACTTGCCACGCTCCTTGCTCCATTACACCCTCTCCTCCCGCAGGCTCTCCTCAACTGTTGCACCTGAGACTGCCCCCCACCCTCCTCTAACTCCCCCAAAACCCATTCATGGAGAACTGCTGCTGGGTGGAGAGAGTTCTGCAAAACTGACAGAACTAGATTCAAATCTTGCCTGTTAGTTGCTTGACGTTGGGCAAGTCACATTATGTCTTGATACCTCCATTTGGCTCACCTGCAAAATTGGAATGGAATTGCTTACCTTATAGAGTTGCCCAGTGAGTTAAATAAGATAATGCTTGCCCAGTATGTGGCACACGGCAGGTGTCCCAGAAACGGCAGGTCCCTTTTGCTACATCCTGAAGCTCCTTTTAATTTTACCCTCCTACCCACAAAGGGATAACTCACAGTGTAAGTGCGTCTCTCCTTGCCTACTTTAGAAGGGTCACTTACATCAGAATACTATGGCACAAGGAAGCAAGAGTGGCTTTTAAAAGTATACTTGGAATCAGACAAATCTCAGTTTGAGTTTTGGCTAGCCACTTGAGCTGTGTGCCACCAGACATGTTACTTAACCTCTCTGAGCCTCAGTTTGGTGATATGTAAAATGAAGGTAAATAAGAGTTACTACTTCAAAGGATCATTTTGAGGATTAAATGCATGGGTAGTCGGTTTAGTAGAGTCTGAATTAGTGGGTCACATAAAAAAATCACTTTATTTTCTAAGTACTGCCTTCATCCATGCCCTGATGAATCTAAATTTCCTATTTTGTAATGACATCTCAGGAAGAACCCCTCCCCATCTCCTTTCATTTTCAAAATCTAAATGGAAAGTCCAGTGTGATTTATATTCTCAGTTGCAAATCTAATTTAGCTCTCACGCCCTCTCCTTCCTCCCATACTGCCAGGCATCAACCTGAGAGTCATGCCATGAGGGAGGGCACATGCTCTGCTCTTTCACCCATCTCCCCTTCCTGTCCTGGTGCCCTTTCTCCTCCGGAGCTTCTGGGCCACGAAAGGATAGAAAGGAAAAGGGGGATTGATGGACATTTGTGCTGGTGGATAAATATCCCCAGTTCTAACCCCAGGCACATGGTAGGATTACACTTTCCTGTCCCCACGTGGCTCCCTTTAGCAAACGACATGTGAGCATGGATCCCCCTAGGATGAGTAGAGATGGACATGGAGAATGGACAGGGAATATACTACATTGTCATAAAGTGCTAAGATTTGGGCTGTTTGTTACTTAGCATAACCTAGCCTATCTAACTGATACAAGTGGCTAGTGGCTCTTTCACGGTCCAATCTTCACTGTTCTGGTAATAATCTATATGTGGCAGGTCCTAAACTGATCTTGGAATGCATGCATGAGCTCTTCAGGAAACCCTACAGGAAGGAGGGCTCTCCGCTACACATCCCCAAGAGCTGCTCCAACCTGATCTCATCTGATCTTTCTCAACTGTCACCCTTGGTGGTCTACCCCAAAGCCTCTTGCTGCTAAGCTCCTTTCCCCTGCATCTAGTCTCTTGGATGTGTCTTGGCAGAATGGCTCAAGCCTGGCTGTATTCCAAGATGTCCACTCAACTCACGAACAACTCATGCAATTTTACTGTGCCAAAATGCTGTACCCTCTCTCCAACCCCATGTCTCTCTCTGTATTCATTTCCTATTGCTGTCATAACAAATTACACAAACAGTGACTTAAAACAACACAAAAACCTCACAGTTCTGTAGGTCAGAAGTCCAGCACAGATTTCACTGTGCTAAAATGCAGGTGTCAGCAGGGCTGTGTTCCTTTCTGGAGGCTCTAGGGGAGAATGTTTCCTTTCATTCCCAGCTTCTAAAAGCCATCTTCATTGCTTGGATCATGGTCCTCTTTCTCCAACTTTAAAGCTAGCAATGGCAAGTCAAGTCCCTTTCATACCTCTAATTTTCTTGCCTCTTTTTCCATCATCCCAGTCATCCTCTCTCTCTCTGAGGACAGGGAAAGGTTCTCCACTTTCAAGGATTCTTATGATTAGATTAGGCCCAGATGGATAATCCAGGATAATCTCGCTATCTCAAGGTCTTTAATCTTAATCAAATCTGCAAAGTCCCTTTGGCCATGTAAGGTAACATTTTCACAGGTTGCTGGAATTAGGACATAGACATCTTTGTGGGGGGTGGACTTTTCTGTCTACCACACTCTCCAATTATCTTTTCCCCCTGTTCAAATCAGCAGAGGGAGCAGGTTAGCAATTCTCCTGCTAAGGAGAAGTTAAGCCAAGAAATAAGATTCCAATCTTCCTTCATCCAGCACCCCTTCATCTCTCTTAGCGATGCTCTTAGAACCTCTTACAAACTCCCTTCTAGCCTCCCCCATAAGAAATGGGAGGGGAGAGCCACGTCACCACCCTCCTAGTACTCCCTACTCCCATGAGATAAATTATTTGCATATCTAAATATTTCTATTTCCAATAGAAATAAAATGTGAGACATATATTTTTTAGATTTCCTACTAGTCACATTAAAATAAGAAAAAAGAAACAGGTGAAATTAATTGTAATATAATATTTCATTTAACTCAATATATCCAAAATATTATTTCAACATCAAATCATATAAAAATTATTAATGAGATACTTTACATCCTCCTATTGTATTAAATCTTTGCAATCCAGTGTGTAGTATACACTTACAGCACTTCTCAATCTGGACTGGCCACATTTTAAATGCTGAATAATTGCCACCTGGGGCTAGCGGCTACCATATTGAACAGCGCCAGATCTAGACTTTCGTTTGTATAGTTTGGGACAAAGTGGGGCCAGGGGCCAGGCTACAGTGATGGATGGAGATAGAAGAGTCCACTTAGTAGCTTCTGGAGGGGGGGGTCTGTACCTCTCTGCTTTTGGTGTTCTTTATAATACAGGTGTTTTCTGCCTCTCACCCCTACCTTTACTTCATCATGGCCCATTCCCACGCAATTCACCATGCTCTTAAACATGTGAAGTGTTTAGTTCAGTGCTTAGTACATAGTCTATATTCATATATGTTACTATTATCCTATGTAATGCCAAGTGTAAGGACAGATACACAGTAGGTGCCCAAAAAAGAAGCTGATGAATGAATTGGCTTTTACATAGTCCCCTTTCCAACATCCACCAAGTTATACCAATACCAGGCTCAGGGCCAATCACAAAGTAGGACTCACTGAGCATTACCCGCCTCACGTGTACACAGGGCACTGACCACAGAGGGTGCTCAACAAGAATGCACTTTCACTTCACAGAGAAGTTAGAAGGCAGTGTTACAATCTGGATATGGAAGTTAGACCATCTTCCTCAAGGTATGAAGCCATAGCCAAGTGAGGAACTTAGAAAGTAGATGACAGTGAGGACTGTCAAAGCTAAAATAAGTGGCATCTGAAACGTCACCTCACCCAACTGCTCTGTTGTATAGGTTGGAAAGGTGAGACTTGGAAATAGAAAGGCACTTGCACATCCAGGGAGGCAACCCAAGTCCCCTGACCCAGAACCTAGGGCTCAGATCGGAAATAAAGACTCAGAAATGCTCCCCATGGGACTTCCCTGGTGGTCCAGTGGTTAAGACTCCATGCTTCCACTGCAGGGGGCGAGGGTTCGATCCCTGCTCAGGGAAGTTCCACATGTCATGCAGTGTGGCCAAAATAAAGAAAAGAAAGAAAGGAAGGAAGGAAGGAAGAAAGAAAGAAAGAGAGAGATGGAGAGAGGGAGGGAGGGAAAAAGAGACGCTCCCCATGAATTTTAGTGCAGACAAAAATAAAAAATTCTGGCTTAGGAGGCAGAGGGGTCATGAGAAGTGGGTCTGAAAGTTCTCATCTTGACTCTGCCTCTGACTCCCCATGTAATCTTGAGAAAGCCCCTTCCCTCTGGGGTCCCCATCAGGTTCAAGAGGACAAGGAGAAGAATCCAAGCAAATGAGATGCTGCTGAGCTTCTACCAAGCTCAGCCCAAGACCCACTTTTCAAATGGGAAAACTAAGGCCCAGAGATGGGAAGGGACTGATGTAAGATTACCCAGCAAATTAGTGGCAGATCCTCACTTAGGGCTCTTTCTGATATGCCAGGAAGTATCCCCCAGATTACAGCACTCACTTCCTCTTTACTTCTGAGCTCAAAAGCAGGGGCAGGCATCCCTTCTTTGGAAGGCAGAAGGGGAGTAAGTGGCATCTGGAGGACAGGTGGGCAGTCAGCTGACTTTTCTAAGCAGGGCTCTGACACTGAGGAAAAAAAATGAAAGTTCAAGGGCCAGGCTGGGACGAGAGCTGGCAGCCAACAATCAGGCCTAGAGAAAAATGCAAATGAAATGCAGTCAAGGAGGAGAAATGTAGAAACCTGAGGCTGGTTCCACCAAGTACACACACACATACACACACACACACACTCAGCCTCGCATCCCACGTCATTCAATTCCCCTGCGTGTTCTAAACCTAGATGATCAGATAATAAGAGGTTGAGTGGTATGCATAACATCAAGTTGATTAAATTTGTTTACTGATAATTCTTTCAGGTTCCCATGAATATCGTGTAATTTCCTTGCTGTATTTCAAACAGATTTGGGCTAATGCATTATTGACAGCACCCTTGCAGACCATCTCCACAATGTCATTCAGGATAATTATTTCACAACAGATTTCCAGAGCCCCTGGTTCCTGTTGGGATTCACTTGGGCATAAATTACAGAGCCGAATATTTAATCAGTGTCCCCATTAGAACCCCGTGGCTTATTTTTAGGAGTTGAGGAGGGAGAGGGGGTGGGGGAGAGGGTATTTGTATTATTACAGCATGAATACATTTCTTCTGTTCTGGGTGGGTTTTTTTTTTTTCCCCAAAGCTCAACCAAGCTGAAAAGCAGCCTGAAGCATCCTTGCCTTTTTTTAGAAATAAACACAAGCATTAATCTTTTGACTGCATTAAATTAAATATTAGTGTTAATGGATCACATAATGTGAAGTTAAAAAAACAATTAACATTTACACCACATTCTCTCTCTCCTAACCAATAATTACACAAATTAGTCCCTCTCCTAACTAATAATACCTAACCAATGGCACCTTGGAAAGGTAGGACCAGGAGGCAGGGGTTGGACGATTGTTTTGGGCATTTCTTAAGGAGAACTGGGGGAAAGGTGTCAATGGGCAGCCGCTGACCAGACCTGCCTCCCTCTCAGGTAGTTCAGCCGTAACTGAGGTGTGATGTAGTTGCTCCCTTGCAAGGAATAATCTCAGGGCTAATTAGCAATGCCAAGAGCTGTGCCAGGATCGGGCAGTGTTTACATTTCCAGCTATTTGTGTTGTTCAAGCAACAGAATCAATCAAGCAGCAAGCCTGTGCTGGGCGCCCACTCCCAGCCCACAAGCAATGCCTCGGCTGCCTGCCTTCCACTGCTGTCCAGCTTTGCCACCATCATGCCCAGAAAGCCATCACACCAGGCTGCAGTGGCCTCTAAACTGTCCGCTCCAGCCACCTCCCCCCAGCCCTGCACAGACTGACCTCCTCTGAAGCCTGTGAAGTTGGCCATCACCCCTTCGTTTTAAAAGGGTGTGCCCCTCAGTTTTTGAGACTTCCTTTGATCCCTCTTTTCATTTGAAATTATGTATTACCCACTGCCTGGCCCATCAGAAGCTACCAGACAATATAGGTCCTCTCCTGCCCTTCCTTTCTTCTCCTCCTCCTCCTCCTCCTCCTCATCCTCCTCTGCCCTAACTGCTGATTCCAGCTCTGGCTGCCCCTCTCCCACGATGCCTCCCCCACTGCCTAATTCAGACCTAGCCAGCATCCCAGACCTGCTGAGTGGCCTGGTTGTCCACGTCCAGGCTCTCCCTGTACCCCCGGGTTTCCCACCTTACCGCTGCCTGAGACCACAGGTTAATTCAGGTTAATTCACCTCTACTGGCTCCAGGATAAAGTCTCCCACAGCCTTCAAAACCAGCCTCAACTCTGAGTCACTCACTGCCATACACCCTCTGTTCTAGCCATATGAGGTTCGTCATCATAAATGACTTCTGTCTGCAGAGAGAAGACATGAGGTCAGGAGACCTTTCCGCCTTCACAAAACCTTACTGTGCACCTAGTTTGCCATAGGGTGGGTGCTCTCAAGGAACCCAATCCTGCCCCCCTACTCTGAGGAGGGAATTGACTGTCTCACTCTGCCTGGGGTTCCTGCTCTGTAAGAATAAAGAGATCTAGTGTACGGGGGGTGATCAGAGAATCTTCGTGGAGGATCAGCATTTGGGCTGGACCTTGGAGAAATAGTAGGATTTCAATAGGCAGAGAATTTTCATTTTATTCATTTATCTGTCCTGATTGGCACTTGGCAATGAGAAGAGGGAAATGGGAACAGGCCGTGGCAGAACCTCTCGCAGGGTCCCAAAGGTATCTTCCTCCTCTCTATGAAGCAGCAGCGATGGTCCCAGCATGAGGAAGTTCCTCAAGGTCAGCAGCTGCCTGTGAATTGTCTGCTTTACCAAATCTGCTTCTTGAATCTGGGACCCTGAGGTCTATCAGCCTGGGCCAGAAGAGGGTGACACTCATTCCCTGCCCAAGTAAGCGGCAACCTCTTTCCACCATTCACTACATGGGATATGGAGCCAGTAAACTGAGTTCCAATCCCAGCTCAGCCATTTACCTGTGATGCGATCTTGGGCAGGGCCTTGGAACAAACAAGCCCCCAATTCTTCATGTGCAGATAGGGGTTAGCAATACTCCCCCATCACAGGCATGAAGATCACGCAGCAAGGAGGGCACGGTGAACCCAGAGCCCTGTGCTCCAGCATAGCCTCACGCCCCTGGCACCTCTGGGGTCCTGGGCTCTGGCATGGAAGGGCCTGGCTGGAGTCCACGGTGAGGCCAGTGCCCTGACGGCCTGGCAAGCACCGCTCTGTCCTCCAGAGCTTCCCTGCTCAGTTCACTCCACAGCCTACGAGCAGCGGCCCTCTGGGCCTCCACGTCTCCCTCTCCTTTGCAAGGTGCAGACGGAGGCCTGGAGAGCTAGGCCATTTGTGAGCATGTAACGGTGAGCTCCGCCAACACCTGCTGCCACATTCCCCCTCCTCCTCTCTCTCTCTGGGCACCACACAAGCCTTGCTCGTCTTTGACTTGCAGCCTTGGCTGCCAGTACTCCAAGGACCAAAACACCAGAGGGCTAGACAGGCCTGTGGTCCTCTGTTGTTGCTCCTTTTTGTTGTGTTTTCATTTTTTGAGTAGTACATACATATGCTTTAAAAGCTCAAATGGTACCAAAGGGGATACAGTGACCAGTAAGTCTCACTCCCATCCACCTTCAACACCAGTCCCTAAAATGCCCTTTCCAAGAGGCATCTCCTATAGCCAGAGATATCTTACATATATTCAAACATATTTATATCTTCTTCACACAAATTTTAGCATATTATATATATACAGTTCTCTACCTTGTTTTTTTCACTTACTGTATCTGAGAGATTGGCTCACACAGGTGGATATTACATAGTAAGAAGACTTGGTTGTGGGGCAGCCATAAAGTGGTGTATGTCAACGGCAAATGCTAGAGGTCTTCAAAATCTCCATGCAGTGGACCATGGTGATGCTGAAACCTTACCTGGCACATTTCTGGTGTATTTCTGCGTTGACTGCTGCTTTTGTCCTCCTGTTGTGTTGAGAAAGGGGCTTGGACTCCTGGAAGTCCAGGCCTAGATCTTTAGATGACAGGCTGCTTGGGAGCTTGGGGTGGGTGACGGAGCAGGGAATCGGTGATGGCTGGATCAATCCCTGCCTTTAAGGCAGCTGGTCAACAAGTTCAGGCCATGGGCAGAGTCCAGCTGTCTAGGGAGGCAGGGAGTCAGAGCCAAACACATCATGGCACACACCAGGTCCACAGTCGGCCAACAGAAGTCATCTATCCAGTCCATGCCCCAGGTACCACCTCCTCCATGGAGCCATCGAATACCTTTCCTTTGATGGATAAGTAAATTGTGCCCAGAGAGATTCTGTGACTTACCCAATGATGCTCAGCTGATAACAGAGTGAGGAACCCAGGTTTTTCCACTCCAGGAATTATTTGATTTTGCAGTTTAAAAAATCATCCAAATTCTCCACTTTACTGATGGGGAAACTGAGGCCCTTCGGGAAGGAGAACATCTCCTCAAAATCCTAAGGCAGTGGTTCTCAAGCTCAAGCATCAGCATCCCCTGGAGGGTTTGCTACAACGGTGCTGGGCCCCACCCCCAGAGTTTCTGATTCAGCGACTTTGGCGTGGGGTTTGAGAATCTGTGTTTTTAACATGTTTCCAGGTGATGCTGAAGCTGTTGACACAGAGGCAACACCTTAAGGACCACTTTCCTAAGGGTTCATGGTGTTGTTTCAGGTGATGCAGGGAAGGCTATGTTCCAGCCCCCCACCCAAGCATCCACCTACCCCGGATTTGAACAGACCAACGTTACTTCTTTTTTTTTTTTTTTTTGGCTGTGCCACGTGGCTTGTGGGATCTTAGTTCCCCAACCAGGGATTGAACCTGCGCCCTCAGCAGTAAAAACGCAGAGTCCTAACCACTGGACCGCCAGGGAGTTTCCGAATGCTACTTTTTTGTGGTGTGGATAAGACTCGCTTCCTTTTTTTAATTGGTGTTTGACTGCTTAAACGCTGTTCTGTGGAAACAACCAGAATATATCATGGAGAGGCCTTATCATTTGGTGACGGGAAGTTACCTGTCATTTCCCTGGAGCATGGTGGTCACCCACTGCGTGGGATGGGGTTGGGGGTCGGGGGTGAAGCCCCAGGACATAAGCGATGCTGTCAGAGCAGGAAAAGAACATTTTCAGCCAGTCTCCTCCCTAGTGGACACCCTACATCATACAGAGTAGGGCCCGGTGAGGACGGGTGTCACACCCAAGTGTCTCCCCACAAACGCAGCATGGCAGCTCCCACCATGGTTGCATTGCCGGCTCTCCCGCTGCCCTGCAACCTTGGCTCTGACTCACTGTCCCCCTAGACAGCTGGACTCTGCCCATGGCCTGAACTTGTTGACCAGCTGCCTTAAAGGCAGGGATAGATCCAGCCATCACCGATTCCCTGCTCCCTCACCCACCCCAAGCTCCCAAGCAGCCCGTCATCTGAAGATCTGGGCCTGGACTTCCAGGACTTCCCCTTTCTCAACAAAACAGGAGGACAAAAGCAGCAGTCAACGCAGAAATACACCAGAAATGTGCCAGGTAAGGTTTCAGCATCACCATGGTCCACTGCATGGAGATTTTGAAGACCTCTAGCATTTGCCGTTGACATACACCACTTTATGGCTGCCCCAAAACCAAGTCTTCTTACTATATAATATCCAGCTGTGTGAGTCTTCAGGAGGCAGAGCCCTCCTCCCAGTTCAGAAAACAATGAAGGCCTGACAGTCGTTTAATATTTCCCTACTCATTTGTGCAGCTGAAGTCCAGTATATCACCAAGGAAGAGTGGATCTGATACCCAGGACGTGTAGAGGCACGGAGAGGCAGGGTCAGGAGAGAACACCTGCCAGAAGCAGAGGCAGCTCCTGTGTCCCCAAGGTGTCAGTGTGTGGCCCCAGGCACATACCCAGTGAGGTCAGAGGTCGCGCAGCTCCACACCAAGCCTTCCCTGCAGCACAGTTCTGACTGTGGTCCTGGTGCCAGCCACCCTTACCCTGGTTCCCCAGCTTTCTCTGAGATACCATATTCTCTTTCCAAGAAAATTCCTTTCCTACTTAAACCAGCCAGAGTCCATTTCTGTTGCTGGCAACAGTGAACTTGGACTAATGCTCACCCCAATGTCAGAATCCTCTGAAGCCAAGAGGAACATCTGTCCTGAACTTCCATGTCATCAGAACAAGCTAGCCATCCCTGGAGGATTCTGGGGCGTCTACTTAGCTTATTGGCAACAATAATCCCTATGCTTAAGCACCAATTATATCCTCTTCAAAGCTGTGCCGTCCACTATCCTGCCTCACTATCACGATGCACGGGTTGAGGTAGACATGGCAGGTCTTTGTTATTGGCAGGTGAGGTTGAAGGAGGACAAAGGATAGGAAAGCAGAGAGACTGGGACTTAGGGCACATGAGGACATTCTATTCTATTAGCACTACTATTAACGATAATAATAAAAACTGCCGTTCTGAAGAGCTGGCTATGTGCAAGCACTGTGCTAAACACTTCATATACGTCATGCAACCCTGTAAGTTAGATATTGTGCTACGCATTCTGGGGATAAGAAAATAAGCTCAGCGAGGTTAGGTAATCTGCCTAAGGGCATCCAGCTGCTAACTACAGAACTTGGACTTGAATCCAGATCTGTCGAGCTCCAAAGCCAGAATTCTCAGTCATTATATTGAATGGCTTCCCACTGTCCTGCCACTGTCCCTGGACAAGCCATCTAAGCCCCTCTGGACTCCAGGGTCACCAGCTATGGTAACTGCAACAATGAAGTTTAGATTCTCCAGGAGGAAACTGAGTGTTCTTGAGACAAGGTTCTCATGAGCCAAGCTCTGGTGGGGGAAGGAATTTAATTAGAAGCCAGATGTCCTGAAACCCAGCACCTAAGCTTACTGGACAGGTTCATATCCAGCCAACCATACAGCCCTGATTTTGCAGCCTCAGCATTAGTAAATCCTCTCTCCTGCTCTTTGGGCTGTCTTAAAGGCAAGGTAGCTAGCTGGACAGATGGGTGCGGCCATATTAACTTGGATGCTGATTCATTCGGCCTCCTAATTGAGAAGGATTCTAATTACAAAGCTTGGAAAGTGGCAAGTCCTGGTGGCTGGTGGGATGGGCCCATTAAGCTCCTTCCCTTGCCTTGCCTTGCCTTGCCTTGCCCCGCCTTGCCTTGCCTTGCCCCGGGGGCAGTGTGGAAAGGTGGCACAGAGCATGGGACTGCTGGCCGGAGAGGGCACATCTCTGCCAGCTGAGGGACGGGGTGGCAGGCACTGCTTGGTACAGAGGAGGGGGCCTGGGTTCCAGGCAGCTCAGTTGGGGGCCCAAATAGCTGCCTCGGCCTTTCATGGTGCTCAGAGTAAGTGGAGCCACACCCCACCCTCAGCCCAGTGAGGCCAACTAGAGCATTTACAGTAAAACAAGGGAGGGGATGTACCTCCGTCTCCATCTTGCCAAGTTTGCTGAAGGAGCACCTATGTCATTACACAGATTAATACTCCACTGAGCAAATTAATCCTTGGGATTTCCCTCACTACCTATGGCTTATAAATTTTAATTGGCTCTAAACCACCACCTGAATTGATGCTAGAGTGTGGTGACGCAAGAAAAGACAACAGGGGCTTCCCTGGTGGCGCAGTGGTTAAGAATCCGCCTGCCAAGGCAGGGGACACGGGTTCAAGCTCTGGTCCGGGAAGATCCCACATGCCGCGAAGCAACTAAGCTCGTGCGCCACAACTACTGAGCCTGTGCTCTAGAGCCCACGAGCCACAACTACTGAGCCCGTGCGCCACAACTACTGAAGCCCACACGCCTAGAGCCCGTGCTCCGCAACAAGAGAAGCCATCGCAATGGGAAGCCCACGCACCGCAACGAAGAGTAGACCCCGCTCGCTGCAACTAGAGAAAGCCCGCGTGCAGCAACAAAGAACCAATGCAGCCAAAAATAAATAAATAAATAATAGTTAGTTTAAAAAAAAAAAATCAGAAACAGTGCCAACTACACGTGTAGCTTCTGGAAGAAGGAAGGAGGAGGCACAACATTTCAGGTGCCAAAGGGGTGAGGGAAGGAGGGAATGTCTTTCAGTTGCCCGCAACATTTCCATCTGCATTCAAGGGGGCGGGAGGAAAGATGAAGAGGAAACCCGTGGCCTCCTCTTTGCCTCTGCTTCCCTCATCTTGTCCGTGGTTCAAATCCCATGCTCATTCAACACCTCAACAAGCTTTGACTGAGCACCTGGTATGTGCCACTTCCTGGGCTGGGTGATGGGGAGTCTATGTGCTTAGAGATCACTGGGTTGTAAGAAAGGGAAACCCACTGAAACTCCCTTGGTTGTGAAGACGCCCAGGTGTCACAGGGCGGGGAGAGGGCCTTGTGGGAAGTGACGGGGGATCAGACTCATACTCTCTCAGGCTCTGTTACTTTCAGGGGAGTGGGCCTCTCCCTTCCTCTCTACACACCTGCTATGCTCCTCTCTCACCATAGACTGGCTTCTCATCTTCCGGCACGCAGTCTTCCTTGTAGCATCCCAAACATGGCAGCCTCAGCTCCATCCCCTAAGCTAATGACCTTCCAACTCAGCTCCTGCAGTTAATGGGCTCAGTCACTGTGTCTCAACTCAAATATCCAGGAGAAAGGAACCAACTCGCCCAGGTTAAGTCTCCTGACCACCTCTGTTCTTGCTAGGCTCACCAATGGCTTCTACTTCTTGAAACTGTCCTTCTTGGCTTCTAGGACTGAGCTTGAGCCATCTTTCCTCTGACTCCTGACTATCCCTCTCCAGCCACTCCCATTGTTTCTACACTCTGCTAGTGGCATCTGGGCATGGATTCCACTCCACCTATGTTCTACCCTTGAAATTGGCATCTAGCACTTCGAGAGGGCTCCACTCTGGCCCTCCTCTGCCACACCCCTCTCTCCCTGTGGTGAGGAGTCCATGGATCCAAGGAGATGTGCCTACCCAGACATTGGGGTTCCCTTCCGGACTAGCACTGTCCAACAGAACATTCCACAGGAATGTTACATAGGCGCTGGCCAATGGTAGCCACGAGCTACATGTGGCAAAGAAGCCCTGGAAACATGGCTACTACAGCTAAGGAACTGAAGCTTGTTTTATTTTAATTAATTTTACCTCCCAACTAGTCTCCCAGCCCTGCCTGGCTTCTTTTCTAATCACTCTCCACTCAACAGCAGTCTCGAGTCACTCCCTCGACTATAAAATACCAAGTGACCTCTATCATCTGTATTTCAGAACAAAGTCTAGCTTTTCAGCCTAACAGTTTTTTTAATCCTGCTTCATCTCTCCCTCTTCCTTCCCACTCATTGCACACAGTCACACAGCAATGTCTGCACTATGCTCTTGAACAATCCTTGCCTTTCTCACCTCTGTGCCTTGCAAAGACTCTTTGTTCCCTCTGCCCAAAGCGATTCTCTACCCTGCACTCACTACAGTGCTAGCAACTCCTACTGACCCTTCAAGCCCCAGGTGCACTGTCCCCTCAGCAGCTCCCCTGTGACCTGCCCTGACCCTCTTCTCCTCTCTCCAGCCTAACCATGCCCTCTTCAGTGCCCAGATCCCAAGCCCAGGCCTACATAAGCTTTGGGTAGACCTGGACCTGTGTAGATTTAACACTGAGATGATATCCATAGCATTGCTATTTAAATATCAATTCCTCTCAAGGTCCCATATACATGCGAGCATCCCTGGAGGCCTCTGCAAAGGAGTGTTTGTCATTTTGCACAAGTGTGTTTGAATCTCATTCTGGAAGGCTAGTGTGCAGGGGGAATTTCATGAGCCCAACTAGCCAGTTGACATTCATTTCTCAACGCATACTGGTTATACTCTATTATTTATAAGGCAAAGTGATTTTTTTAATGGAAAAAACCCCTTATTCATGAAGAAAAATGCCCCTCTCATCTGCCAGCCAAAAAAAGCTCTACGATAGTGGTATATATATATATTTAGATACAAATCAAGATGGTCTCGGGACTTAACCTCCTAAATCCCATGAGTCTCCTGCAGTGGTTCTCAGAGGGTAATCCCTGGACCAGAGCATCAGCATCATCTGGGAACTTGTTAGATATGCAAATTATCAGCCCTCCTTAGACCTGCTCAGTCAGAAACTCTGGGGTGGGGCCCAGCACCTTGTGTTTTAACAAGCCTTCCAGGTGGTTCTGGTCTATTTATGTATTAGGAGAGCTCCTGAAGGTAGGAGCTCTGCCATCCTCAGTTCTCCAAGCCCAGCCCTTGGTCCAGTGCTCTAGAGTGATGGGCCTTCCATAGCTCGATATGTGTGCACTGAATGAACAAATGAATGCATGTATAAGATAATGAACAGAAAGTTAAAAACAAATAGAAAAGAAATTGAGCAACAAATGCAAAAGAAACTAAGAGAACTTGTTAGGTATCCATTCAGAACTTCTGATCCAGTGAGTAGAAAGATAAGTGTGAAAGGACAATGCAGGTGTTGCAGACTCCCCCTCAGACCTTCTATCTCTTCATTCCCATCCCTGTTGTACTGACATCTGAGTGGCAAGGCTTGGCCACTCAGCCTCTCCAACCCATGTTCCCAGGTGAAAACTCCTGTCCAAACAACTTCCTCAAAAAAGAACCCCAGAAGCAAGGGAGCACTTGGTCCTAAATGACCTGTGCAGGACCCATAAATTACTTACTTAATATCATTTACAGAAGGCCAGTTGGTCTCAAGATGAACGGAGCTAATGCTGTTCTTGGCACCAAACTTAAAGATTCAAGGCCAGAAATACAAAGGAAGGCCTCTTTCAACTTCCAGACTAGGCTGCTGAATAAAGCTGGAAGGGTGGGATGGGGGAAGAGGGGGCCTATTCGAAAAAGGAATAAAGGTTTCTTTGGTGAAGAAATATTAATCTCAATATTCACATGGTGTTAAAATATATGTTTGAGATCTCCAGAATGAGATGTTCATAAATAGATAAGCTCTAAGTGGATGATTTTTTAGCCTTGATTTTCCTTTACTGAAATATAATTAACACTTCCTGAAACCAGCTAGCTTGGAATAATTTAGTTCAATTGTAAGTATGCAAAACACTTAACAATTAGCTCCATGAAATGAGACCAGCCAGCACTGAGCCGACTTCATTAATGCCCTAAAGTGCATATGCCCTATTATAAGAGCTTTCAGAAATATTGTATAAATCTGAAATGTCCCCATAGAATGGAACGGGGAGGGAGTTTCTGATTATTTTCATTCACTTGAAATCTATGTCTCATCAACGCAGCGGTCTGAAAGGTGACAGCAATTGGTTTTAATATTTTTACTGCTGCTTCCAAGGTGGTAAAAAGAAAAGAAACCAAGGTATTACAATGGGGTCTTTAAAGCCAGCATGATTTAACCTGCCATAAAGAGGGGCAGCTTGGGAAGCAGGAAAAGCTCACAGGTTCTCAGAGTCAGGGGCCCTGGGTTCAGCTGTGCAGCCTGGCATACATCCTTCACCTGAGTTTTCCTCTGTAAAGTGGGGATAACCAGGGGTACTATTCAAACAGGTAAACATCAGTGCAGCACGAGACATTACCAATCAGAATGGATGCTGGCAGCAAAGGATCAGGACTGTGAGCACAGTGGTATGGTCTGCATGCCCCGTACCCTCACCTGTTCACCCTGGTTGAACATCAGAGCAGCAGAATAAGAATACCTCTCTCAGAAGGCTGTTGAAAGCATTACAGGAGATAATGAATGGGACAGGGCTTCAAAGGAGGAAGACTCTATTCAAATACTGGAGATTCGAATACTTTTATATTTTTTCCTTCTTTTTCAGACACTGGCCGGAGACAAAGCCTTCGAGAAGTTAAGATCAACTTAGGCTACTTCCATTTTTTGAAGCTCTGAGTAAAAAATGAAGAATTGCCAAAGCCAGAATTAAAAAAAAAAAAAAAAATTAGGGAATTTTTAACATGTACATTTACCAAAATATTGTTTTCACCCACCAATCCAAAACAAAATGCAATGCAATGTGATTTTGCTAGTCATAAAATGAAGCCTTTTTGAAGTCATAAAATGAATTTTTTTAATTGAAGTATAGCTGATTTACAATACTGTGCTAGTTTCAGGTGTACAGCAAAGTGATTCCGTTATATATATATTTTTCAGATTTTCCATTATAGGTTACTACAAGATATTGAATATAGTTCCCTGCATTATACAGTATATCCTTGCTGCTTATGTTTTATGTATAGGAGTTTGTTAATCCCATACTTATAGTTTATCCCTCCCCCCCCACCCCTTTGGTAACCATAAGCTTGTTTTCTATGTCTGTGAGTCTGTTTCTGTTTTGTATATAAATTCATTTGCATTATTTTTTAGATTCCACATATAAATGATATATATTTGTCTTCGTCTGACTTACTTCACTTAGTATGATATTCTCTAGGTCCATCCATGTTGCTACAAATGGCAATATTTCATTCTTTTTCATGGCTGAGTAGTACAACATTGTGTGTGTGTGTATATATATATATATATGTGTGTGTGTGTTTGTGTGTGTGTGTGTGTGTGTGTATGTATGTATATATATATATATCTCACATCTTCTTTATCCATTCATCTGTTGATGAACATTTAGGTTGCTTCCATGTCTTGGCTGTTGTAAATAGTGGGATGAACACTGGGGTGCATGGATTTTTTCGAATTAGAGTTTTCATCTTTTCTGGATATATGCCCAAGAGTGGGATTGCTGGATCATATGTAGCTCTATTTTTAGTTTTGTAAGGAACCTCCATACTGTTTTCCATAGTGGGTGCACCAATTTACATTCCCACCAACAGTGTAGGAGGGTTCCATTTTCTCCATATCCTTTCCAGCATCTATTATTTGTGGACTTTTTGATGATGACCATTCTGACCAGTGTGAGGCGATGCCTCACTGTGGTTTGGGTTTACATTTCTCTAATAATTAGCGATGCTGAGCATCTTTTCATTTGCCTGTTTGGCCATCTGTATGTCTTCTTTGTTGAAATGTCTATTTAGGTCTTCTGCCCATTTTTTGATTCGGTTGTTCAGTTTTTTAATATTGAGTTGTCTGAGCTGTTTGTGTATTTTGGCTATTAACCCCTTGTCAGTCACATCATAAGCAAATATTTTCTCCCATAGGTTGTCTTTTTGTTTTGTTAATGGTTTCCTTTGCTGTGCAAAAGCTTTTAAGTCTGATTAGGTCACATTTGTTTATTTTTGCTTTTATTTCTTTTGCCTTGGGAAACTGATCTAAGAAAATACTACTATGATTTATGTCTGAGAACGTTTTGCCTATGTTTTCGAGTTTTATGGTATCATGTCTTACATTTAGGTCTTTGAGCCATCTTGAGTTTATTTTTGTATATGGTGTGAAAGAGTGTTCTGCTTTCACTGACTTACATGGAGCTGTCCAGCTTTCCCAACACCACTTGCTGAAGAAACTGTCTTTTCTCCATTATACATAAGATGTTACAGAAAAACCCGAATGACTTTTTGGCCAACCCAATACACTCTTGCTTCCTTTGTCATATATTAACTGACCATAAGCGTGTGAGTTCATTTCTGGGCTATTTTGTTCCACTGATCTATATATGTTTTTGTGCCAATACCACGACGAAGCCGGTATACTTGAGAAGTACAGAGAACGACAAGTAGTGAAGGCCAGAACAGAGACACAAGTTCAAGACTACAAGATGCACATCTTTTTGTTTTTTTCCTTCAGTCCCACCAGTGGGCTCTGCGACTGTATACGTGACCCTATGGGGTAATGACATCCAAAGTCCACATCTTAAGCCCTTCACAATTTGGCCTGAGCCAATGTCTCTCCCAGGCCCCTGTGGGACAGGGCCTGGGGGAAGGCAGTCAAAACACCTGGGTCCTCCCACAAACAAGGAAGGTAGCAAGGAGCTGGTTCTACCTCTGGAAAGTCCTGGCTAAAAGTGAATTCTTCCCCACTGCCTGGCCCTAACTCTGTCCATGGGACAGGCCACCTCTCCTCAGGAGAACCAAAAAAACATGAGGCACTGAACACGACCCCCACCAGACAAGAGGGTTCTCCTGGGGAAGAAGGATATGGTGCATCCAAGTCAGGCAGAAGTAGGCAGCAACAGTAATTGGGTTAGAATCTACTGAGTGCTGGGCCCATGTCAAGTATTTCTCATGTGTTGAACCCTACTCTATAGATATGGAAACTGAGGCTCAGAGAGGTCAGGTGACTGGCCCAAGATCACACTGCTAATGAGCAGTAAAACTGGTATCCTTGCTCGCATCTTCTACATCAAAGCCCACACTCTCCACACGCACTCATCACACTGCTTACAGAAATCCATTTAGGTGGAAGTACCTAGCACAGTGCCTGGCCTGGAGGAGGTGCTTATCATTGCCTGTGAAATTTGAGTAGAAAATATTAAATAAGGATCTTTTACTGATTTCCTACTGCTGCTGTAACAAATTACCACAAACTTAGTGGCTTAAACAATACCAATTTATTACCTTACAGTTCTATGGGTCACAAGTCCAGAATGTGTTGGCAGGGCTGCATGTAATACCTTGTGGAGGCCCTAGAGGAGAATCTTGTTTCCTGGCCTTCTCCAGCTTCTAGAGGCTGCCCACATTCCTTGGCTCATGGCTCCTCTCTCCATCTTCAGAGCTAGCAGCAAATCATCTTCAAATCTCTTTCTGTCTCTCTGAATTTTGCTTCCATCATCATATCTGCTTCTCTAACTCTGTCCCTCTTGCTTCCTTCTTATAAAGACCCTGTACTGACATTGGGCCCACCCAGATAATCTATTAGATAACATCCCCACCTCAAGATCCTTAATTTACCCACTTCTACAAAGTCTCTCTTCCCACATAAGGTAACATATTCACAGAGTCTGGATTTAGGATGTGGACATTTTGGGAGGTTCTTTATTCAGCCTACCATAGACTTTAATAAAAGAAATCATAAGAGCCATTCCTTCTTTAGAAATTAGCCAAAAGCTTTAGCATATGGTTACAACAAACTTAATTCCAGATTTCCAGGACGAGACTCAATATCAAATATTGGCATTCCTAATCAATAATAATAATTTAGTGGCTACCACTTTCATTATTTGGTATTATAAGTGACTTCCAAGAATTGTCTCATTTCACCCTAAAAAATGCCCTGTGATTTAGACATTATTTAATTTAATTTTATTTATTTATTTATTTATTTATGGCTGCATTGGGTCTTCGTTGCTGCGCGCAGCTTTCGCTAGTTGCAGTGAGCGGGTGCTACTCTTTATTGTGGTGCACAGGCTTCTCACTGCGGTGGCTTCTCTCGTTGCAGAGCACAGGCTCTAGGTGCACAGCCTTCAGTACTTGTGGCACGTGGGCTCAGTAGTTGTGGCTCACGGGCTCTAGAGCACAAGCTCAGTAGTTGAGGTGCACGGGCTTAGTTGCTCTGCGGCATGTGGGATCTTCCCAGACAAGGGCTTGAACCCATGTCCCCTGCATTGGCACGTGGATTCTTAACCACTGTGCCACCAGGGAAGCCCGGTTTAGACATTATTATCCTCAATTTACAACAGAAACTGAGGCTTCAACAACTGTTTGACTTGGTCAAGGCCACAGTCAGTAAATGGTGGAGCTGGGATTTGAACCTGGGCTGTCTGAAGTCGGACTGGCCATCCAGATTGTTGGTTCAGAAATTATGGTCACCAGATAGCCTGTGCATGGAAGAGAACGTGCTCTGGAAAATATAAAGAGAGCCTAATATACTGAAAGGAAGCACAAGGAATACTAAGGAAGCATCTGGGGCCGAATCCTGGTTCTGCCACTTTGACCTCAATTTCCTCATCTGTAAAACTGGCTTAATAGCACTCCTCTCCTGCGGTTGGTGTGATTAAACAGAGATAATGCATGCAAAGCACTAGTGCTCCATATATGTTAGCTGGGCAAGGAGAAAGGCCAAGCGTTGTCCTAAGAGTCTCAGCACAAGGACTAATGCTGGTCAACCTTGAGCCACTGCGTTCTCCTGTCTGGACCCAAGTCTCCCCCAAGTGCAGTGAAAAAGACAGACTACGTGGCTCTCCAAGGCCCTTCTTCCCTGATTTCCTGGGAGAAGACTGTACAGACATCCTCTGACTCCAGACCAAAGGCCTTTGGAGAGCAGCTTCCCAACACTGCATTCTCATTTCTCGGTCCCAGGGCAGCCTCAGAATGGATGGGAATGTGTAAAAACGTCTTAAAGAATCTTGCTGAGAACCACTCTCCACAGATACGCTTCAAGCCTCTTCCAGCAGAATCATCTATCAGGCATGTGAAAACATGGCTGTGACTACGGGGTCTGGAGCCTGGTCCCAAGCTGTGTTTTACATGGGGATTAATGACTAGTGTGATCAACCAGGAAAGCTGTGCAAGCTGGCTCTCACAGCTTGTTGATGACGTCATCTGGACAGCTCCTCTGTCCCTAGAAAGAGAAGCTCCACCCCTCACCATCTCACACCCTTGCAGAGAGTCCCAGGGCCAAACACAACAGCCAACAACAGGCAGGGCACTGCAACACATACAACACAGAAAGAGGCCAAAGCCCTGCCCCAGGTCAAGCAGCAGACTTGCACATCTCATGACTGTCTGATAAGCCACTAATAGGCAATGTGACCTTGCGCAAGTCACTTACCCTCTCTGTGCCTCGATTTTATCAACTATAAAACAGAGACAAGGATGTACCTATTCCATAGGGTTGTTGTGAACCTCAAATGAATTTAAAACACGTAGGATGCTTAGAAAAGTACCCAGCCCACAATAAGCGCTATGTTATTATCAGCTACTGTCTTTTTAGAACTTGGCTCCAAGCCTCCTAACCCCTATATTCATGCTCTTTCCATGACATCAAAGCACGTCCTTCTGCCAGGTCAGCTCTCTGACACCGCCACGTCTTCTCTCCTCAGCCAACAGAGACCACAGGTCTGCTTTCATTCTCCCAACTCATCCAAAATAGGACCATTCTTTCATCAGTGCTCTCCCTGATGGCTTCTGGGCTCGTTATAACATAAAGGAGTTAGTTATAACAGCCTAGGAGTTAAAAACTCCCAGCCAGAAGCTCCTTCTCTATGTAGTGATGAAGGCAATCAGGCAGAGGGAGAAGGCCCTCGACCCTTTCCAGAAAGCTGGCCGAGCCTGTTAGTCCCTCTTGGGTTTAAGTCTCCTGGATTCCCAGGGCCAGAGGGAAAGCTGTCCCTTGCTCCCCAGCCCCGCCCGATTCTGGCTCACCTCCTTCAAGGAAGCAGGAGTCCTGTATAGATGCAGTAGGACCTGGCTGGCTGTTGTGATAGCCAATTAAGGACAGTCACCTTGTCACTGTGCCCATTAAATGCCCTGATACTAAGGCCTTCTTTGATGTCTAACTCTCTCTCTCTCTCTCTCTCTCTCTCTCTCTCTCTCACACACACACACACACACACACACACACACACACGCACACACAGGGCTTGTTTCTCCAGCGAAGACATGACCCTGACACAGGAGAGGTCCACAGGAGCATGGGAGAAAAGGTCGGCAGGGGCAGCCACAGACAAACATGGCCCTGCACAGCCAGCTGGGCCACCAGAGCTCCCAGACATGAACACAGGGTCCTAGTCCATTCGAGCTACTATGACAAAATACCACAGACTGGGTGGCTTATAAACCACAGAAATTTTTCCTCGAAGTTCTGGAGGCTGGAAGTCCAAGATCATGGCACTGGCAGTTGAATGAGGGCCGTTTTCCCGGCTGCAGGCTTCTCATTCTGTCCTCACATGACAGAAGGGGTGAGGGAGCTCTCTCCTTCTCTTCTATAAGGATGTTAATCCCGTCCATAAGGGCTCCGCCCTCATGACCTAGACACTACCCAAAGGCCGAGCACCTTCTAAAAGCATCACCTTGGGGATTTCAACATATGAATGGGTGGGTGGGGGGAGGGGGGTTGTTGGCAGACACACACCTTCAGACTGTTGCACACGGTACAACAACGCAGCCTACAAATGGGCCAAGAGTCTTTGTGACCTAGAATGGGGAACACCACGCAGGGAGGAGCAGGAAGGGGGCCAGGAAGCAGAAATGAAGCCCTGGGTATGAAAGAGGAAGGTGGAAGGGGCATATCCAGGAACCCCACTCCCCACCCCTCCTTCAGGAACTGAAGTAAGCAGCTGAAGCAAAGGTCACGAGAACATTAATTCCCAGGCACCCCTTGAACAGCGAAATCTGTTTTTCAGAATTTCCAAATTACATAAGAGGGCATTAAGCCTGGGTTCAAATTCAGATTGTGCCACTTACTGGCTGTGTGACCTTCTACAAGGAACTTAACCTCAACCTCTCTGGACTTCAATTTCCTTATCTGTAAAATGGATTAAAAACAGAAATTCTCTCATAGGATTGTTCTGAGGATTGAAAGGGATAAAATATATACCACCCCCTTCACATGGTCTCTGGTCTACAGTTAGCTTTCAGGAATGGTACCCAGCACAGCCCTAGCACTGTTAAGCACTCAATAAATACTTGATGAACAAATGCGTGTTTCTTCTTTACTTGTGTGATGGTAGTAATCAGGCCCATTTTTCCAGCCGAGTTATGGGAATTAAATGAGATTCCATGGGTAAAGTGTTGAGCACAGTGCCAAGTATATGGGAGCTGTTCGGGAAATAGTATTATGAGATTCTTGACTAATGCGGATACGTGTCTCTCACCGTGCCCTCCCTCCCTCATGGGCTCAAAATGATGTGAACTCAGAGAGAAACCCACCAGTGAACTGTAGTCTTGTGGGCCTCCCCTGCTCAGAGCCTACAGAAGGCAACTGCCCACGTGGAGAAATCAAGACCACAAAAAAACTGAACCTGGTTCTGCTCTCCTGCCCATGGTCTGAGTGAGACAAATGGCTTCAGCTTGGCCCTCCATAGCAGATGGGTTCAGGCATACCTGCCCTGCCCACATCCCCAGCTGAAGAGGCAGCCCCAAGTGGCCATGTTTGCACCACATGTTCTGTTCTGAATGGACGAGAGATAGATACCTAAGGACATCTAAGTTCACTGGCTAATCAGTGACCAATCAGATTTTTTTCTCTCAAGAATTTGGACCACGTTAGACAGTGATGGGCATTTGGGGTTGTGTAGAGTCATGTTGGCCCTACAGCAAAACCAAGCAAGAAGGCTGGAGGAGAGGGGTGTGCCAAGCAGAGAAACCATGAGTAAGCAGAGGAATCCTGCCTGCAGAGAGGAAAACAAGAGAGAGGCAAAGAGCAAAGCCCAAGAGAGATGGAAAACTTGAGACAGAGACAAGCTGCCTCACTCTCGGGGGGCGTCCCAGATCTGATTCCCATGGGCTGGCTGGCCTCACTTTCCACCTAAGAACTCCGTACTGCTCCAATAACCATGCCCTGCCCTACTACTCCCAGTGTGTGAGCTGGCTCACAAGGATTGCGTTCCATGCAACCCAATGATCCCCACCTACAACAATGATGCCAAAGGGCATCCGCCAAGGAGAAGGGGTGCATCTTTCAGGAGCCTCTTGGCCCTGGTGTAAGGGATCAGACTCCATGGCTGTCTGAATGTCCTTCTCTCCACCCTTCCCATGGGCCCAAGTCTCACATGCCTGTAAAGACATTCCCAAGTTCCTGGGCAGTATGCAGATTAGGCAGCCACAGAATTCAGGGTGTTACAGCTGAGCTGTGTTTAGAGATAAGAGGAGATATCTACAAAAAAATTCCTGGAGTTACTGCCCTTCGCTGAGAAAGCTTCAGTGCAGCCACAACATGATGGATTGTTTGTTTTGGTCTCCTGGAACTGAAAGAGTCTCCTCCACCAAATAAAAATATAACCCTTCAAGGCCACTGCATCATTAGCCGAGCAAGCCACTTGGAGTCAAAAACTTGGATTCAAATTCTGGCTCCGCTACTTACTAACTCTGTGACTTGGAGCAAATAACTTAACCTCTCTGTCGCTCAAATTTCTCATCTCCTGGGAGATAGTATCTGACTGGTATGGTTCGGAGAGGATTCAGCAAAATAAGGTATCTAATTAAAAATATTGTAAGAGGTTGTCTATCTGTCTGCCTTTCTTTGTAAGTGACTGGCAACATGTAGGTATTGTCTGGACAGGGGCAGCTGCTTGGTTGACTGGTTTTAATAAACCCATTAATGACACAGAAAAACCCGCTGAAACGGTAGAAACTCAGGTAGAAGTGTGAATAACGTTTTACATTTTTGTAGGAGTTGATCTTTTAAAATACCGTCTCACAACCACTCTGGGATACAAAGGGAGGCAGAACTACTATCCTCAACTCACAGAAAGCATCTGACTTCCGCACTGCCTTTTCCATCCCTCACCAGGGTGACCCAATTCTGCTTTGTGCCCAGAGGGAACCGTGAGTAGACTCAGGGAGACCAGCTGTCCCTGTCTTGAGCACTGTCTCTTTTCCAGATTCAAGACTACAGGGATGTCCGAGAGGACTGGGGAGCTGTTTTATTGTTTTTGGTTTTTTTTGGCCATGCCATGCCTTGTGGGATCTTAGTTCCCTGGCCAGGGATAGAACCCGTGCCCCATGCAGTAGAAGCGCGGAGTCCTAACCACTGTACCGCCAGGGAGTTCCGTGGAGCTGCTTCCTTTTGTCCCTGGGCATTCAGAGGGACCCCTGGCTCTGTGGATCTCCAAAAGCCAGGCTGGGAAGCCTCTGCCCAATGGAACAACAGATCACTTCTGCCAACTACAGAACCACGCTTAGGTGGACGCAGTTCAGCACCTTTCCCCACAAGTAGATTGGAAGCCACCAGGAATTAAGAGTGGGATCTCTACAAAAAATCTACAAACAATAAATGCTGGAGAGGGTGTGGAGAAAAGGGAACCCTCCTGCACTGTTGGTGGGAATGTAAACTGATACAGCCACTATGGAGAACAGTATGAAGGTTCCTTAAAAAACTAAAAATAGAACTACCATACGACCCAGCAATCCCACTACTGGGCATACACCCTGAGAAAACCATAATTCAAAGAGACATGTACCACAATGTTCATCGCAGCTCTATTTACAATAGCCAGGACATGGAAGCAACCTAAGTGTCCATCGAGAGATGAATGGATAAAGAAGATGTGGCACATATATGCAATGGAATATTACTCAGCCATAAAAAGAAACGAAATTGAGTTATTTGTACTGAGGTGGATGGACCAAGAGTCTGTCATACAGAGTGAAGTAAGTCAGAAAGAGAAAAACAAATACCATATGCTAACACATATATATGGAATCTAAAAAGAAAAAATGGTTCTGAAGAACCTAGGGGCAGGAAAGGAAAAAAAACACACAGACGTAGAGAATGGACTTGAGGACACGGGGAGGGGGAAGGGTAAGCTGGGACGAAGTGAGAGAGTGGCCTGGACATATATACACTACCAAATGTAAAATAGCTAGCTAGTGGGAAGCAGCCGCATAGCACAGGGAGATCAGCTTGGTGCTTTGTGACCACCTAGAGGGGTGGGATAGGGAGGGTGGGAGGGAGACACAAGGAGGAGGAGATATGGGGATGTATGTATATGTATAGCTGATTCACTCTGTAATAAAGCAGAAAATAACAGACCATTGTAAAGCAGTTATACTCCAATAAAGCTGTTAAAAAAAAAAAGTAGAAATAAAAAAATGTTTTAAAAAAGAGTGGCATCTCTAGAAATTGGCTGTCCAAATTCAAAGCCTGCCCCTGTGTGACCTTAGACACTTTGCTTATCCTCCCTAAGCATATTTCCTCCACTGGAATAGTACTGATCTGATGAGGCAGTTGTGAGGATTATTCAAGAGAGTTTAGCCCTGAGGCAGGTGCATGGTAAGGGCCCGACAAACATCGGCCCCCCCTCATCCTATAGAGGTGGCTATCTGTGACACCAAGTGCCATTAAACATGCGCATCACATAACCCACTCTCCCAGCCTGCACCAGACTATGAACCCCTTGGGAGCAGGAGCTGTATCTTATTTGTCCTGCTATCCCCCAATTCCCAGCACAAGCTCTGATACAAATTGTAAGAAAGAAGAAACAAATGAATGGGTTCCTTATAGCACCTTCAGCTCTCAAATTGTTTGTCTCTGGTTTTCATGAAAATGCATTCTGTGAGTCCACACCTGTCACCTGGGAAAGTCAGGGGCCTATGCGTGGGCTTGGGACTAGGACTTCTATCCAAACAAAATGTAATACTCCCTTCGTAGATAACGCACATGTAGAAGACTGGAGCCAGGGCAAGTGGGCAGGGACGCCCAGCTTCCTCTGAGCCCCAGGAACAGATTCTCAGCTGGGACACTGGCTTCCTGCCAATCTCTCTCAACACAGACAGACACAAACACTCATTCATATGCACACGCATACACAATCAGGCCAGGGAAGAAAGTTTCCAAGCTGACCTCACCTAGAAGATCCCAATCCTCCTGGACAGTTGGGTAGAGGCCAGGGGTTGTGGGAGTTGGGTCAGGCACGGATCTATAAGGGTAACTTGGGGCCCATAGGTGGGTCCTCTTCTCTGAGGGTGTGTCCGACCATGTGCAAAATGTCAATGCCAGCAGAGATGGATCTACCTAGGCTGCCTATTCAAGGAATCAGATGGAATCTGGAAACCAGATTCTGAAACAAACTCAGAAGCCAAAAAGAAAGCAAAGGGAAGTCACGAATCAAGGAGATTCGGAATTCAGACCAAGAACTGAGCTGAAAAGAAGGTCAGGGTGAGGGCCTTGGGATGGCTGCCTTATCCCAAATAGCTTCCCATCCTCAAATGGTTCCTCCAGGCCACCTCCCCCAGGAGAAGACATAACCATACTTACCTATTGGTGGCATAATGTCAAAGTAGGAAGATACCGTGTGATCAGCCACCCCACTCCATCATTCATCCTATGGTGGGATGGATGGCAGTGGGTGAAGGCATTTGAAGAGGTGTCAGCCACAACTCTTTGGAGGAGGACCGGGAGGAGGAAGAGGCCAGGACAGAGACAGGAACCAACCCGTCTCTTACCACTGCCTACCCTGCATATTAGACCCCAGGAACACAGAACTGTTACAAGTTCTCAGCATATTCCATGCTATTCCATGCCTCCATGCCTTTGTTCTTGCTATTCCCTTTCCCCAGGATGCCCTTCTTACATTTCTTACCCTGCTAGTTATTACAATTCAAGACTGAGCTCAAAGATCATTCCCTCCAGGAAGCCTTTCCTGAGTGCCCAAGTGCTTAGAGGTTAGTGAAGTAACCTCTAAGACCTCTCCACCCACATCCCTTAGATCTTACCTTTTCATACCGAGACTCTCTCCCTTAGGTCTATGGCCCCCACTGGACCAAGAGCTCCTTGAGGGCAGGCACCATTGGGCAGGCACCATTTTTAGTCATCCTTGGATCCTCAGTACTTATCACAGGACTTGGTGTATAGTAGCTGCTTGATTAAGTGCTTGTTGAGCAAGTTCTCATGACAGAGAAAACGCTGGTTTGGATTGTGGAGGTGAGAAAGGAAGGAGAGATGAGGAAGTTAGATACAAGCATAATGAAATCTGAGGGGATGTCCAAGTGGAGACAGAGTCACAGAGAGCTCAGGGCTGCTGACAGAGGCTTGGAGGTCTCCCACATGGAGGTGATAATCAGAGGCATTGAAGCATTTGAGCTCTTTGGGTTGGGAGGTGTCTTACAGGGTAAGAGAGAAGGATGGGAACCCTCATGATGTTCCTAAAATGGTTCCAGTCACACATAAACCCTCACTCTAAATGTGTGCAACAGGATGTCAGGGCCTCAGCTGCTCCTGTGAAGCCACGTGGAGATGCAAAGGAGAGATGAGCTGGAGCCCAAGGACATCCCAAGAAGCAGTGCCCCACCCAGAAAGGAGATGGGGCATGCACCATTCATGGGGCTGAAAGGAGGCCTGCTGCCTCTCTCTGGGGGCATCTTCAGTGATGGATGGTGCTGGCATGAGATGGACTCTGCCCCAAGGATGTCAGCCCCCCATCTACACACAGACCACCAGGTCAGCCATGGCAGCAAGCCAAAATAGAGATGCCTCCCACAACCCTGGGGACTGCTTCCCTAGGACACCCTGCCTCCACAGCCCATGGTCCCTGCCTGTGAATTTGAAGGAGTGAGACCCAAGGCTCTGGAGCTGGAGGGGAAATGAGAGAGCCACCACCACCCCCTCCCCACTTCAATCATCTGAGAAGTGTCTGGCCTACTGCAGGCCAAGGGGAGGGGTTCAATTCAGAGATGAGGCAGTAGTTTTGAACCAGCCTGGACCATAAATGACCATAAAGCTATGGACTCCACTCGAGCTGATGTTAAGGGTAATTTGACAGAGTTCAGCAGAAAGCAGTGTCTGGAGAAAAATAAACTCATTTCACTTCTCTATGCCACCAAGTTGACACTTGTCAATATACCAGTTACACGGAGGCCAGCGTGAAAAGCCCCTCTCTGAGCTGACGGGCAAAGGAAAGAGGGAAGACGTGGAGAGTTCTCGGCCCCCACCTCTGTTTCTCAGTAAGACAGAACTTAAGTCAAAACCTCCTCCGTCTTAATTACCAAACAAAAAATAACCAGACAAGCCTCTCACTGTATGTCTTTATTTACACTGTCATCTGCTCCGGCATTTTAATATCCAAATTTCCGTTGGAAGACAGCTGCCTAGATGTTCACACCCCGTTCTAATGGTTTAATACCCTGGGTACGGGAGCACGGAGGGGGCTGCAAGGAAGGAGGGGGGATGAAAGCCGCCACCACACTGAGCACAACTTTAGAACAAATGGGTTTGAATATTCATTAAACAACATTTAATTTAAACACCCAAACTCTGAAAGCAGCAGCATATGGCCTGTTTTATTTTACATAAACTGAATAGGAGGTTGGGCTATTAGCTTCTGCAGACACAATGTGCATCACCAGTGAAGAATTCTTTCCTTTGGGGACGTCCCTGCACTGTGCTGGCCCCACGCCCTGCTGCCCCCGTGGGCTCAGAGAGCCAAAGCTGAGCGCTCCCTGGCAGCCCACTAGTGGTGGTACAGCAACATCAACCAAATACCCATCACCCAACCCATCAGGGGACAGATCAGAACTTCATCAAGCAAAGGAAGGTTCTGGAGGCCTCCTGGCCCCTCGGTTTACGCCTTGGGAAAGTGGGTTAGACAGAATTCTGGTCCTCCTGGACTGGGCCTCCTGGGGGCTGGGTAGCAGTATCCAGATGGCATGAACCTGGCCTCTTCTGCCCTTGCAGTGGCCATGCTAGGCCCTGAGGCTAAGGATTGTGCACGTTTATACAGAAGGCTCTGGGTACAAAGCTGGATGTGTGTGTCCACACACTTGTGCATGTGAGCATGTGTAAGTGTGAGCATGTGTGTGCACTTCTGTGGGGGGATGTGTACACATGGTCCCAAGTGTCTGACCTGCAAGTGTCCATGCGCACATATATACAGTGTCTCTCTGGGTGTGTCGGCAGCTGGGTATGTGTGTGCACGCACAACAGGTTCACCTGGGAGGTAGGAGGTGTCCTCCATAGCTCTTTGTGCAGGTATGAGGATCCCAGGTGTCTACATCTTCGTATGCACCCACATGCACACATCCTCATAATGTGTGTATATGTGTGTGTGTGTGTGTGTGTGTGTGTGTGTGTGTGTGTGTGTGTGTGTGTGTGTGTGTGTGTGTGTGTGTTTTGTTTTACTCAAGGGTTCTTAACTTGGGGCCCACAGACATCCCCCATAGGGTCCATGGATAGAACGCAGGGGACCGTAAACTTGGATGAGAAAAAATTACATCTTTATTTCACTATCTCTTTTTTAAATTATGAATGTAGACAACACCCCCCAGTAGTCTGATCAGATCCAGTGACTTTGCTGCCAACAGAAAGCACAAATATTTTCATAGAACATCACAGCTATTACAGGTATCTTGTTATGTCCTTTATGCTCACCATGACAACTCTGAATTATATAGTAGTTATTGGACCTACCACAAGATACTCTTATTATTACATTAACAAAGAAGCATATATGGGACTTCCCTGGTAGTCCAGTGGTTAAGACTCTGCACTTCCACTGCAAGGGGTGCGGATTCGATCCCTGGTCAGGGAACTAAGATTCCACATACTGCGTGGCGCAGCCAAATAAATTTTTTAAAAAAGAAGCATTTATGGCACTTCATCACAATTTTTTAATATTTTGCTATGTGTATTTGAACAGAATTGGTTTTCTTTGTAAGTTCATGTTTTTTATGCATTTATAAATATTCCAGGAAGGAGCCATTGGTCACCAGCCTACCCAGGAGCAAAGAAAAGGTAAAGGCCCCGAATGCGGGGATGGCATGGAGTCACCTGTGGTCCAGCAAGCAAGCACTCCCAGCAACCCACATGGATGTGTGCATGGCCCACTAGCAGAGGCAGGACTGGGGCCTTCCCCTCTGAGCAACACACCCCCACCAAGAGGGCCCGTATCCACAGGGGAAGGGGGTTAAAAAGCCAGTGACTCTAAAAAGATAGATATCTCTCCATGGTCCCAATACTGCTAGAAACCATACAGACAGCCCCAGCTGGCCCACTTTCAGGAGAAAAGAGCTCAGAGTGTCTCCTGGGTACTTATCCTCAAGGCCTGGTGGGATAGAAAGCTTCTCAGAGGGACTCAGGCAGGGCTGTGGAGCATGCTTCCAGCAAAAGCCACACCTGGCTCTCATCATGTTCACTCATGCCTCCTCATCACTGTCTAGCAACCAATTAACAGTTAGGCTTTCTTCAACGACGAGGACAAAAGTCAACTCAAACTACCCTACACTGTAGACAGCGTGTGCTAGCCCCCATAACTGGGACAACAGGTGCTCCACGTAGGTCTGAGCAGGGCTCTGGCTGTTTCCCTGCTAGGCTCTTGGCTCGCCCTGCTATAAATCTCAACTCTGTCCTCAGGCTGGCTTCCGTCAGGACAGCAAAATGTCTGCAGCAGTTCCAAGCCTCATATTTGCATATCACACCACGTGGAGCAGGAGAGATCTCCTTCCAGCCATCAAACAGAAGCTTTCCAGCCAACTCCGAGTGGCCCAACCTCAATCAGTCACTTTGGGGGTGATTCCATACACTGATTGGCTTAGATCTGGGTCACTGCCCATCGCCAAGCTATCACTATGGCAGAAATGGATGCCATACTTTTATTGGCTTAAGCCAGTCAAGACCCCATACCCCCTGCAACCAAGAAAAACAAGTGGGGAGAGTGGTAGGGGGATAGAATGGATGCCTGGAGAGGCAACTGGAAGACCCTCCAAGATCTGTCTTTTCATGAACTGCTAAGCAGGCATCTCAACTTTCAACCTAACTGGCAGTGCCTGGGGCAGGAGCCATCTTATGTCCTTCTACTCATCAACCCCAAGGTGACCACTAAGAAAAGCGTTTCGTACACGAACTCAGTCACCATGGCAGGCCCTCAACCTGCCATCGAGTACAAAAGCAGCTGCTCTCAAGTCACTGCCACACAGCCCCTGAGGCTTCTCCTCTCCCCCCCAGAGACCAAAGTTCTTTAATAAGATGCCGTTGGGGAACAGGAAGGCTGCATTCTGCCCCTAACTTAGCGGGGAATTCTTTCGTGGGCGGCAATTTCCCCAAATGATCAAAGAGGGGATTAGACAAACTTAAACCTAAAGTTCTTCTCAGTTGACAGTTCATGCATCACAGCAAGGGGAGAGCTGCTAAACCTTGCCATTTGGTAGACCCAAGAACCCTGACCATCTCCTGTCTGAGATTCTGCCACAGCCTCCCAGCTGGTCTCCCCACTCCACCCCAGTCCTGCTCCCCAGCCCAATGCACTCCCACACAGCCACCATGAGGTCAGTCAATCATTCTGAAAGTATTTATTTATCCTGCTGAGCTCCAGGTACTGCTCTAGGTGCCAGGATAAAGCAGCAATGAACAAATTAGACACACATATTTAAAAAAAGATCCCTGCCTTCATGAAGCTTCCTTTCTAGTAGGCAATCAATAAACAAAAAAACAAATTAGAAGTAAATTCTGAGGGCTTCCCTGGTGGCGCAGTGGTTAAGAATCCGCCTGCCAATGCAGGGGACACGGGTTCAAGCCCTGGTCTGGGAAGATCCCACATGCCGCCGAGCAACTAAGCCCGTGCGCCACAACTACTGAGCCTGCGCTCTAGAGCCTTCGAGCCACAGTTACTGAAGCCCGCGCACCTAGAACCCGTGCTCCACAACAAGAGAGGCCACCGCAATGAGAAGACCCCACGCAGCCATAAATTAATTAATTAATTAATTTAAAAAAAAAAAGAATCCGCCTGTCAATGCAGGGGACACGGGTTCAAGCCCTGGTCCGGGAAGATCCCACATGCCATGGAGCAACTAAGCCCATGCACCACAACTACTGAGCCTGCACTCTAGAGCCCGTGAGCCACAACTACTGAAGCTCGCGTGCCTAGAGCCCTTGCTCCGCAACAAGAGAAGCCATCGCAATGAGAAGCCTACAAACTGCAACGAAGAATATCCCCCGCTCGCCATAACTAAAGAAAGCCTGCAGGCAGCAACTAAGACCCAACGCAGCCAAAAATAAATAAAAATAAATCTATAAAAAAAAAAAAAGTAAATGCTGAGAAGAAAATATTAAAGCCAGGAAGGAAATTTGAGGAAGGTTACAATCTTTGATAAGGAGGTCAGAGTAGTCTTGAGCAAAGACCAAAAGGAAGGGAGAGCATGACCTATGAAGTTTGCTGGGGGAAGAGTGGGCCAGGCAGAGGGAACACATGCAAAGGCCCCGGCACAGGAGCAAGGCTGACAAGCTGGAAGAGCAGAACCAGCAGCTGGGAGGGGAATGGGAGACCAGGTTTTGGGCCATGTGGATCATGGAGAGCCTTTTGGCATCTCCCTGAATGACATGTGCAGCCCCTAGAGGGTTCTCTGAACAGAAGGGTGACCTCATCTGACTCTGAATTTCACCCTGTACTCCAGCTGCTGCATGGAGAATAAACTGAAGGGACCAAGGTGTAATCAGAGTGCAATAAGTGGATCAAGGCAGTAAAAAGGTAAGAAATGTGGGAGCTTGAACCAGAGGAGCCGTGGAGGTGGTGAAAAGCAGTCAGATCCTGGATATATTCTGAAGGAAGAGCCAAAAGCCTTGTGGAGGGACTGGAGATGTGGAGGGTGAGAGAACGAGTCGAGGCCTTTTACCAGGTTTTCAGCCATAGCAAGCAGAAGACGAAGGTGCCATCCACAGGTGGGGAAGGCCAGCAAGGCACAGGGGACGCTGGGAAAACCGGGGGCTCGGTTTCTAGCCAGTGTCCTTTGTAAAAGGAACCATTCCTCTGCTTAACATCTTCCTGTGGCTTACTAGAGCTCCGTCACTACCCGGTCCTGCCCACCCCTCCGGCCTCATTTCCATACACTCCCCAGTCCCGGCTCTTCTACCTTTCACAAACCCATCTGCTTTCTCTTGCCTCTAGGTCTTAGCACCTGCTCTTCTCTCACCAGGCTTGTGACTCCAAGCCCCAATTCCCTCATCTGCAAAAAGGTGACAGGGAGTATAGTATCAGATGATTTTCAAGGGACCTTCCAGCTGCAGTGGTCTCCAGTCTGTAGCCTTGGGTTTCTGTGCCCTCCTTGCCTGGTGCCAGGGAAGACTAGCAGCACTCAGAGTCCAGACAAGAGTGTCCCCACTGCACACTGGGCCACTCGCCGAGGGCCAGCCTGAAACAAAAATGCCAAGGCTTAAAGGGAAAGAGCTTGGGAGGGATGGAGAAGCCAGACAGATGCCTGTGAGACTCTGAACAGAGGTAGGAGTGACAAACAGCATGGTCTGGAGTAGACAAGAACCCCAAAGCCAATATGCCTTTGCCCAAGCAGAGCCCTTCACCTGGGGTCCTCTTCCCTTCATCCCTGCTCATCCTTCACAGCGGTTCCAGCAAACCTCTTCCCTGAGCTAGTCCACAGTCTCTCCTCTGCATGCCCAGGCTCTTTAGCCATCCATGCAACAGCACTCAGCTCACAGGCTCAGAATCTCAAAGAGCACCCTAGGCAAGCCCTCTCCTGGGGAGAGTGAGCCGGGGGTGGGGGGCAAGAACTTGACCCACGTCGCATGGCTAGTTGGTAGGAAAACCACTCAAACTCTGAGCTCCAGAATGTAAATCCAGAGTCCTCGCCAAGACTCTCCAAACTTTGCTCAAATCCCCTCCCTGAGGAAGCCCTCCTGCTGCCTCTGGCCCCTCCCCTCTGCTAGAAGTTAGTGGTGGACACATTGGTCTTCCCCCCTCTCACCTTGGGGCTCAAACTTCATCTGCTCACCTCCATGCCCACCCATTCCCACTCCTGACTGAGTTGACCTGGAGCCATATGCACCATGGGTGCGTAATCAGATCACCAATATACTATTCCCAAGACCTGAGCTTCCTGCTGGGGAGACACACCCTTTACCCAGTGTGCAACCTGGCTGTATGTGGGAGTGGGGGGGGGGTGGGGAGCCTGAGGGTCTGTGATCCAGGCCACGCCCCCAGCCCCGGGCTAGCTCCTAAACCAGCCGTCTCCTCTCACCTTCAGGATGTGAAGAAGTCAGAGACAGATTCCTTCCCCTCTCTGGCCCTCCCTCCCTTTCTGCCCAGGGATGTTATGAGGATTAATGGGATAACAGATGAAGTGCCTCCAAGGAAACAGGCCAAAGTGTTGTTATTAAACTCCAAATTTAGCCCTCGGGATGAGTGAGGCATGACAGATCTGAGCTGGGAGCAATCCCAGCTGCAAGGATAGGAAGTCCTGTAAAACCAGAAGCCATGACATATAAGCTTTGGGGGTCAAAGGAAATCTTAAAAAAATCCCATAGGCCTTCACCCAAAGAGCCTCTAGGACAATCCACAAAGTATGGAGCTAGACTCTGTTTGTATAAAACCAGTGACAAGAAGCTCACGACTCCCCAAGGCAACCCCTGTCACCTCCCATTAGCTCTGAGTTTTAAAAACTTCCTCCTGACCAGCCAAACCATTTTGCCACATTTTCCACACTCTGGCACAAATCTCACCCTTTCTCTGCGTGATAGCCCTTCACCAACAGCACCACTCTCGGCTCATTTCCAACTTAAATACCACCAGACCTTTCAATTGGGCCTCACAGGCCATTATTTGAAGGCAGGCCACCATCCTGATACTCTTTTTTCAAGGGGCTCTACTTCATGGCTTCCAAAAATAACATAACTCCAGGAGTGGTCCAACAGGACAGGGCAGAACAGGACTCACCCACCATTCCTTCAGTCTAGGTGCCCACTTCTTACAGAGGCAGCTGGAGGCAACAATTGGTTTTTTTTGTTTTTTTTTTTTAACATCCAAAGCACACTGTGAAATCATATAATCTTATTCAGGTTTCAGGCCATCATCCTTGCCATACATATATCTGGCTAGTCATGGCCCCAAAGAACTCCAGAAATGACACCCAAGCTGGGTGGGACCTCCTGGGAACAGATAACCACAGCACATGGCTGGGCTCAGCCCTTGGAGCCACACTGATCTAAGTTCAAGGCCCAGCTCCACCACATTACTAAAGGACCCTCAGCAAATGGCTGAAATCCTAAATTCCAATTTGCTTATCTCTGAGATAAGGATAATACTACTCACCTTGAAGAATTATCGTGAGGACAAGAGAGAATATATATAATGTGCCTAGCACTGTAAATAGTAGGTGTTCAATACAAGAAAGACATCATTGTTTATATTCAAAGTCTCATGGGAACCCTGACAGCAGTTTCAAAGGACAGAAAATCCAGGAAGTGGCTACAAAGAACACTGATTTTCCACAAAGGTGTCAATACAGTTCAGTGGGAAAGCACAGTCTTTTCAACAAGTGGTGCTAGGACAACTGAGAAGCCACATGCCAAAAGAATGAAGTCAGACCCATCCTAACACCAGCTACAAAAATTAACTCAAAATGGATCATAAACCTAAATGTTAGAGCTAAAACTATAAAACTTATAAAAGAAAACATATCCATCTTTGTGACTTTGGGTTAGGCAATGGTTTCTTAGCTATAACATCAAAAACACAAGTAAAAGAAGAAAAAAAAGTTTCGAATTCATCAAAATGTAAAACTTTTGCCTTTTAAAGAACACAATCAAGAAAGTGAAAAGACAACCCAAAGAATGGAATACCTGCAAACCATATACCTAATAAGAGACTTATATCTAGAATATATGAAGAATACTTATAACTCAACAAATTGCAGCAAAATGGATGGATCTAGAGAATATCATACTACGTAAAGTTAGACAGAGAAAGACAAATATTATACAGCATGACTTACATATGTAATCTAAAACATAATTCAAATGAATCCATATACAAAACAGACTCAAAGAGACAGAAAAAAAACTACGGCTACCAAAGCTGGGGGGGGGGGGGTGTGCAGTGACAAATTAGGACTATGGGATTAACAGATATAATAAACTACGCATAAAACAGATAAGTAACAAGGATTCACTGTACAGCACAGGGACTATATTCAATATTTTATAATAACCTATAATGGAAAATAGCCTGAAAGATATATATATATATAACCGAATCACTCTGCTGTACACCTAACACAGTACTGTAAATCGATTATATTTCAATTTTAAAAAAAAGGACAAATAACCTAATTCTAAAATGAGCAAGACTAAACACTTTTCTAAATAAGACATACAAACAGCCAACAAGCACATGAAAAGATGCTCAGTGCCACTGATTTTTTTTTTTTTTTTTTTTTTTAATGCGGACCACTTTTAAAGTGTTTATTCAATTTGTTACAATGTTGCTTCTGTTCTATGTCTTGGCTTTCTGACCAGATGCACATGGGATCTCAGCTCCCTGACCAGGGATCGAACCCTCACCCCCTGCATTGGAAGGTGAAGTCTCAACCAATGGACCGAAAAGGAAGTCCCACCACTGATTATTACCAGATGCAAATCAAAACCATAATGAGAAACTACTTCATACCCACTTGATGGCTAAAGTCGAAAGTACAGATAATAACAAGTGCTGACAAGGATGTGAAGAAATGAGGATCCTCATACACTGCTGGTGGGAACATAAAATGGTGCTGCCTCTGTGGAAGATGGTTTGGCAGCACCTCGAAATGTTAAAACACAGAGTTGCCATATGACCTAGGATTCTACTCCTAGGTATTATATATAATCCAAGAGAAAGAAAAAGATATGTCCACACAGAAACTTGCACATGAATGGTCATAGCAGAATTATTCATAAAGCAGAAAAATAGAAACAATTCAAATGTCCATCAACTGATGAATGGATAAACAATATATGGTATATCCATACAACTGAATATTATTTGACAATTAAAAGGTATTAACTGTACTGCTGTCTGTCACTACATGGATGAACCTTAAAAACATTATACTAAGTGAAAGAAGCCAGACACAATCATATACATGGTATGATTTCATTTACATAAAATGTCCAGAATAGGCTAATCCACAGAGACTTTAAAGCAGATTAGTGGTTTTCAGGGGCCAGGAAGGGAGGAATAGGAGAGACTGCTAATGGTTAAGAGGTTTCTTTTCTGAAGTGATGAAAATGTTCTAAAATTAGATAGTGGTGAGTGTTGCACAACTCTGTGAATAAACAAAACACAACTGAGTTGCATACTTTAAATGGTGAATTTCATGGTCTATGAATTATAACTCAATAAAGCTATATTTTTTTAAAGGAATGACGTAATGATACATGCTAAAATATGGATGAAGCTTAAAAACATTAAGTGAAAGAATACAATCACAAGAAGACCACATTCTGTATAATTCCATTTATATGAAATGAGTATGTCCCAAATCAGTAAATCTATAGAGACAGGAAATAGCTTAGTGGTTGCCCAGGGTTAGGGGTAGAGGCTGGAGTAAATGGGGAGTGACTGCTAATAGGCACAGGGTTTCTCTCTAGCATGATGAGAATGTTTAAAAGTTAGGTGGTGATGATAGTTGCACACCTCTGCAAAAATCTTGAAGCCCACTGAATTGTACACTTTAAAAGGATAAATAGGGCTTCCCTGGTGGCACAGTGGTTAAGAATCCCCCTGCCAACGCAGGGGACACAGGTTTGCCCTGGTCCGGGAAGATCCCACATGCCGCGGAGCAACTAAGCCCATGCGCCACAACTACCGAGCCTGAGCTCTAGAGCCCGCGAGCCACAACTACTGAAGCCCGCACACCTAGAGCCCGTGCTCCACAACAAGAGAAGCCACCACAATGAGAAGCCCGCGCACCACAACGAAGAGCAGTTTCTCACCGCAACTAGAGAAAGCCCACGTGAAGCAACAAAGACCCGATGCAGCCAAAAATAAAATTAAAAAAAAAAAAAAAGGATATTTTGGTATATGAATTATATCTCAATAAAGCTATTTTTTTAAATAAAGTTTTTAAAAATAAAGGTTTGGTTTTTTTTTTTTTTTTTAATGGTAACATGGTGGTCTGGGAGTGACAAGGAAAGCAAGTCTTAGCAACACGAGGGGCGGCTGCTGTGGACACATCAGCAGCCCCCTCTGTCTTCATTCCTTCTCAGCAAGTGCTCCCTCGGCCCTGGTTAAGTGGAAAGTGGGCTCCATGAGCTAGCAGGACCAGGAAGGGACCCTTCTCCCAGGCCAGGCCAGTCAGCGTCTGATTCTTGGGAAGTGACAAGTGGGATGCAGGGTCAAATTAATGTTGTTGGATGCTTGGAATGGGAGGGAATGGGAAGCTGGAATGGTAGCCATGGGAAAGAAAGGAGAGCAAAAGAAGCAGGCCTGCAAAGGAGTGGAGTAGACTCATAGAGGGGGAAGGGGGGAAGAGCTGATTTGTACTGGAACACTTTCCAGTCCCACTCCCATGGGGGCCACCAGCACCGCCTACATTCTGGTTGTTAAGACACCTCCAGCTTTCCAATAAATTCCCCCATTTCCTTGAGAGGCTTCTGCTCAAAGGGTCCCCATAAAGCATCCATTTTCTTCTTCCTGCCACGGCAAAGACTAGTAGATGTCCCCCCAAACCACTCTCCTCGCCTCTGCCTGGGCTAGAGCTAGGCTACATTCCCCAGCCCCCTTGCAGTTAGGTGTGTCAGGAGACTAAGTCCCAGCCAACAGAGTAGGAATAGAATGATGTGGGTGACTTCTAGTCAGGCCTTTGTGGAGAATGGGTGTCTCTCCTCTACCTCTTTTTCCCACTCTGCCAGGCGGATGCAGGTGACCGTGAGGTCCTAAAGATGGCAAAGGCACAGGACAGAAGGAAGCTGTGTTCTTGAATTACCACACGCAAAGGAAAGCTTCCTGCTGACCAGGAATACCCTGCCTTGGACTTCTAGAATTAGGAATACGTCTGTATTGTGTTTATGCCAATCACATTTTGGGGGCCTATTTGTTGCAGCAGTTTAGCCTACTCTAAGTGAAATGAGGCGGCAGGGGTTGGCGGCGGGCAGTGGCAGTCTCTCTCCCAGGAACATGAAGGAGGGCAGGGTTAGCCCCAAGGGCCAGAACCAGGGTGAAGTACTCCTGGAGTCATAAAAGCGTTAACCCTGCACTGTGCCCACCCCGAGTGAACACCTCCTTAAGTTTCACGTCCCAAGTGTCTCACCACGCCACCCTAGTCCCAGCCCTGTTAGCCCCAGTGGTACTTGGCAACCACCTTGCAGAATGGAGCCAACACAGTGAGTAGCAAAGCAGAGAGAAATGTTTAGGTCCTGATGACACTGTTGAACTGCTGCATCTACATAAGAAGCCATCTAGATGCAAAGGGGCCTGCAACCTTGAAGGCCCCGCTGCATCTAGATGGCTTCTTATGTAAGCAAATAAATGTCGTAACTGTTCACGGCAGTCTGAGTTCTCAGTTACCTGCAGCTGAAGGCCACCTACCTAGTATACCATCTAAACCAAAGACAAAGCTGGCTCAGGGAGCACCAGGAGGAGACATTTAAATTCTCGGCCTCGGGATTTCCCTGGTGGCGCAGTGGTTAAGAATCTGCCTGCCAATGCAGGGGACACGGGTTCGACCCATGGTCCGGGAAGATCCCACGTGCCGCGGAGCAACTAAGCCCGTGCGCCTCAACTACTGAGCCTGCGCTCTAGAGCACGCGAGCCACAACTCCTGAAGCCCGCACACCCAAAGCCCGTGCTCCGCAACACGAGAAGCCATTGCAAAGAGAAGCCCGCGCACCGCAACAAAGAGTAGCCCCAGCTCGCCGCAACTAGAGAAAGCACGCGCACAGCAATGAAGATCCAATGCAGCCAAAAATAAATAAATAAATTTAAAAAACTTAAATTCTCGGCCTCTGAGGGAACACTTCTGTACCAGCGACTCTCTGTGAGACAGCAAAGGGCAATGAGCTGGACAGCGTGGAGAAGCACCCAGACAATACTACAGTGCTCTGTAACCTTAAAAACAGAAGGAAAATGGTACTGGGAAAACTGGACAGCCACATGCAAAAGAATGTGGACCTCTATCTTACACCCTACCCAAAAATCAACTCAAAATGGATTAAACACTTGAACAGAAGACCTAAAACCATAAATCTCCTAGAAGAAAATACAGGCTGTAAGCTCCTTGACATCAGTCTTGGCAATGATTTTTTTGGATTTGACACCAAAAGCAAAGGCAACAAAAGCAAAAATGAACAAGTGGGACTATATCAAATAAAAAAGCTTCTCCACAGCAAAGGAAACCATCAACAAAATGAAAAGGCAACCTACCGAAAAGGAGAAAATATTTGCAAACCAAATATTAGATAAGGGGTTAATATCCAAAGTATATAAAAAACTCATATAACTAAATAGCCAAAAAAAAAAAAAAGGCAATCCAATTAAAAAATGGGCAGAGGAACTGAACATTTTTCTGAAAGACGACACACGAATAACCAAAGGTACATGAAAAGGCGCTCAGCATCACTAGTCATCAGGAAAATGCAAATCAAAAACCACAATGAGGTATCACCTCACACCTGTTAGAATGGCTGTCATCAAAACGACAGGAGATAACACGTGTTGGCAAAAATGCGGAGAAACGGGAACCCTTGTGCATTGTTGGTGGGACTGTAAATTGGTGCAACCGCTACAGAAAATAGTATGGACGTTCCTCAAAAAATTAAAAATATAACTACCATATGATCCAGCAATTCCAAACATGGGTATATATCCAAAGGAAATGAAATCGCTATCTCAAAGAGGTATCTGCCCTCCCATGTTCACTGCGGCATTATTTACGATAGTCAAGACATAGAAACAACTTAAGTGTCCACGACTGGATGAATGATTAAAAATGTGACACACACAAACGGAATATTATTCAGCCATAAAAACGGAAATCCTGCCATTTGTGACAATACAGATGGACTTGGGGGTAATATGCTAAGTAAAATAGGCCAGACAGAAAGACAAACACTGTATGATCTCACTTATATGTGGCATCTAAAACAAACCAAACTCACAGAAACAGAACAGGTTGGTGGTTGCCAGAAGCAGGGGGTGGGTGAAAATGGGTGAAGGTGGTCAAAAGGTACAAACTTCCAGCTGTAAGTTCTGGGGATGTAATGTACAGCATGGTGACTATAGCTAACGATACTGTATTATATATTTGAAAGTTGCTGGGCTTCCCTGGTGGCACAGTGGTTGAGAATCTGCCTGCCAATGCAGGGGACACGGGTTCGAGCCCTGGTCTGGGAAGATCCCACATGCCGCGGAGCAACTAGGCCCGTGAGCCACAACTACTGAGCCTGCGCGTCTGGAGCCTGTGCCCCCCAACAAGAGAGGCCACGACAGTGAAAAGCCCGCGCACGGCGATGAAGAGTGGCCCCCGCTTGCCACAAGTAGAGAAAGCCCTCGCATAGAAACGAAGACCCAACACAGCCAAAAAAATAAAATAAATAAATAAGTCAGGAGCTCTTAAAAAAAAAAATATATATATATATATACATATATTGAAAAAAAAAGTTGCTAAGAGAGTAAATCTTAAAAGTTCTCATCACAAGAAAAAAAATTTGTTAACTATGTGAGATGATGGACGTTAAATAGACTTATTGTGGTGATCATTTCACAATATATAGACATATCAAACCATTATGCTGTATACCTGACACTAATACTATGCTATATGTCAACTACATCTCAATAAAATGGAAAAAAACCCAAACACCTAAGGGTGGAATATTTTCTTAAAAAAAGAGGAGGAGAACATGGTACCTGAGTAGCAAATGGCTCACCTGCAGTCAGGAGGGGAGCCAGCTCAAGGTGAAGAGGCCTGAAGCTCAGTCCTCCCCCACACTGATGAGCTACGGGACTTGGGAAAAGCCACCTGACCTATGCCTCAGTGGCCTCATCCAAAAACAGAAGAAAATGGAGCATTATGTGCATGCAAAACAGAGATGCCAGATCAACTGAAGAGCTTTCTTTCCTTCTCCAAGGGGGCCTGATGGAAAGAGGCATCTTGTTTAACGAGCTTCCTCCACCAAGGAGAGCTGCAGCTTGACAGCGTTTGCCTATTGGGCTGGGCAATTTCTAACCAAGCTCTCTGAACATCATCATATAAAGGGGGAGCCAGCAAGAGAGCTGAACCAGACCCTCTCTTTAATCCCCTCTGGCTCTGAGATGAGCACATCTACAGCTCTCTGAAAACACAATTCCAGAAACTAAGTGCCCAGGCAGAGTAGCTCAGCTGGGTGAGCAGTCACCATGAGGTGTTGGACGCCAATCCCTTGATTAATGAGGTGAATGCCAGAGCCCCCAACACTGTCACAGCCCCTCCTTCAGAGGCAATGTACTTTCAGAAGAAATACACGCTGCAGCTGAGAGGACAATAAGGTGTAAATCTCTCATTCTTCCAAGCATATGCAGAACAGAAATCTATAGAGGCAGATCCTTGCCTAAAGATCTGGACTTTTTTTAAAAAATCCAACTTGATAGGTTCCACCTTCTGCCTTGTACCAAGTACCCGACAAGGCTTACTTAAATGGATACAGGAGATGGATGTCATGCAGCAGGGCTTACAGCTGCCCTGCAATGCCAGCTCCTCGAGTAGGACAAGCCTATCTCCTCCTCAACCCCCCAGGGAAGCATTTTATATGTGGAGAGAAAGATGCTGAAAGCCACCTTCTCCATACCACTCCCTTATCTAACACAAAAGAAAAATGAGGCCCAAAGAAAGGGGACTTGCCTGAGATCACAAAGCATGGCTGGGGCAGAGCTAAGGCTTGAAGACAGGTCTTGTGACCCAGCACTCCACCCTACTCCCAAACTGTGAAAGAACCAGACAGAGGTGTCGCCTATAGGGAGCACAATGAACTAGAATCGGGCCGCTGGGGTTCAAGCATTCTTTCTTCCAAAGAAACTGCAAGCGCCTTGGCTGGGGAGCTACAAGAGGAATGCTATTTGCACAGGATCTGCAGAGACACTGCAGCACGGACGGGTAGACATTCCCATGCATGTGTGAACAGCAGAAGGCCCTGTAGGTTCAGCTTCCCTACAAGGGACCAATCCTATAAACAAGATTACCACCCCCATTAGACCTTTTCTGAGAAGAAAGAATGACCTCTCCAGTTGATGTGGCACCAGGCTTTTTTCACGCTTCCACCAGGGTAGCGGCCATGACAGCGTAACAGGCAGCATCCAAGCCTGTGCCCACAGTGCCCCCTCGTGGGAGTCTGCGTGGCTCACGTGACCTCTTGATTCCACCAAAGGGAAGGCCAGTGATGGGCCAGTCTGCAACACTGCCCTTCCTGGTCTCCACGACTGTGCCTCCTGTAATGTCCTTCTCTCCCCCCAACTCAGTGGTTCTCAAACTTCAACCTGCATCAGTACCTCCTAGGGGACATGTTAAAACACAGCTTGCTGGTCCCCCAGTTTCCGAATCGGTGGGTCTGGGGTAGGGCCTGAGAATTTGCATTTCTAACAAGTTCCAGGGGGATGCAGATGCTGCCAGTGTCGGACTACATTTGGAGAACTACTGCCTTAGCTAATCTCTCTGCACCCATCAAGACTCAGTGCAAATTCTAGCTCCTTACTGGGAAGTTCCACAAATGTCCCCAGCTGTACCACAGGCAGTCAAACCTGCATAACTTTGACCAAATGCACTAATCTCTTTGAGCCTCAATCTCTTCATCTGTAAAACAGGGATAAGAATACCTCCCTGATAGTGGTTATAAAAGGTAAATGAGAGAAATGAGTTCAATACCTGGCACATAGAAAGCACTCAATAAATGTTAGCTATTCTGTATTACTTTTATTAGCAGTAGTAACAGTAGTATTACTGTTTACTTGCCAGCTTCTTAAGGACAGAGACCACATCTCCCTCAGAGACACAGAATTCTCAGAGGCAAAAGGGACATTAGAGACTTTTTAGTCCAGTTTCCCTAACCTAGCTCGTCAGTAGCATCACCTGGAAGCTGTTAAAACGTCAGATGCTTCGGTGCCACCCAGAACTAGTAACTCTGGAAACTGGGACAAGAGACATGGGCATTTGCATTTTTAACAAGCCCCCAGGTACCACGCTTGGGACCCACGCATCCGGCCCTTGTACCTCACCTAAACACAGGGAAATGGAGGCCCAGGAAAGGGAAGCCCCTTGCCCATCCAGGGCCCCAGCCAGCTGTCAGCTGACTAGGGATCAGAAACCAGGTCTCCCGATTCCCAGTCTAGTCCTTTTCCCACTAAGCTAGACTGCTTGGATGCCATCTCAACAACCCCTAACCTCCTGCACAAATCCCCTCTCCAACATACATGAGCAGTCCAAGGGCTTAAGTACCCTCCATGCAAAGGAATTCACCATGACAAAGACAGTCAATCCACTGCTGAACATCTTATCTCTAAAGTTTTCTTTTATTCAACCAAAATACTGAACAAGATACATCCTTAGCCCAGCATACAAGGTTCCTCCCTGACCTGTTCCCTGCTGACCCCTCCAGCCTCATTTCCCACCAGAACCTCACTTGTCCCTAACTCCCAACCAGACCGTGGACACTGTTGTTCTGGGGGGTCTCACTTCCACAATGTCTAGCATACAGGAAAGGAGGTTCAAGGGTGAGTGGAAGGGGAAGGACAAATGAAAGTGAGGTGTCTTTACTCCCTAGGCTCACACTATAGGGCTCCAGAACTCAGGAAAGCCTCTGCTTTGCCAGCATAAATAAATCAAGTGTCACTGATGAAAGAAATTAAAGATGATACAAACAGATGGAGAGATATACCATGTTCTTGGATTGGAAGAATCAACATTGTGAAAATCACTATACTACCCAAAGCAATCCTTATCAAACTACCAATGTCATTTTTCACAGAACTAGAACAAAAAACTTCACAATTTATATAGAAACACAAAAGACCCTGAACAGCCAAAGCAATCTTGAGAAAAAAAGACGGACCTGGAGGAATCAGACTCCCTGACTTCAGACTATACTACAAAGCTACAGTAATCAAGGCAGTATGGTACAGGCACAAAAACAGAAATACAGATCAATGGAACAGGATAGAAAGCCCAGAGATAAACCCACGTACATATGGTCAGCTTATCTTTGATAAAGGAGGCAAGAATATACAATGGAGAAAAGGCAGCCTCTTCAATAAGTGGTGCTGGGAAAACTGGACAGCTACATGTAAAAGAATGAAATTAGGAACACTCCCTAACACCATACACAAAAATAAACTCAAAATGGATTAAAGACCTAAATGTAAGGCCAGACACTATAAAACTCTTAGAGGAAAACACAGGCAGAACACTCTATGACATAAATCACAGCAAGATCCTTTTTGACCCAGCTCCTAGAGAAATGGAAATAAAAATAAACAAATGGGACCTAATGAAACTTAAAAGCGTTGGCACAGCAAAGGAAACCATAAACAAGACGAAAAGACAACCCTCAGAATGGGAGAAAATATTTGCAAACAAAGCAACAAACAAAGGATTAATCTCCAAATTATACAAGCACTCATGCAGCTCAATATCAAAACCACCAACCAAATCCAAAAATGGGCAAAAGACCTAGACAGACATTTCTCCAAAGAAGATACACAGATTGCCAACAAACACATGAAAAGATGCTCAACATCACTAATCATTAGAGAAATGCAAATCAAACCTACAATGAGGGGTTTCCCTGGTGGCGCAGTGGTTAAGAATCCATCTGCCAATGCAGGCGACACGGGTTCAAGCCCTGGTCCGGGAAGATCCCACATGCCATGGAGCAGCTAAGCCTGTGCGCTACAACTACTGAGCCTGTGCTCTAGAGCCCGCAAGCCACAACTACTGAGCCCATGTGCCACAACTACTGAGCCCATGTGCCACAACTACCGAAGCCCACACACCTAGAGCCCGTGCTCCATAACAAGAGAAGCCACCACAATGAGAAGACCGTGCAGCGCAACAGAGTAGCCCCCACTCACTGTAACTAGAGAAAGCCCACATGCAGCAACAAAGAACCAATGCAGCCAAAAATAAGTAAATTTATTAAAAAAAAAAAAAAAACTACAATGAGGATCACCTCACACCGGTTGGAACCAATGATATGATTAATACTTTTTCTTATAATCTTTAGGAAAATCTGAAACAATTCAGTCCTCAGCATTAGAGATAATCCCTCATTCTTTCTGTGTCCTGTTAAAAAGAAGTACAGTTCTATATTTCAGTAAGAATTCTGAGATCCCAATAATATTATTTCAAAAAAAAAAATCTACAAACAATAAATGCTGGAGAGGGTGTGGAGAAAAGGGAACCCTCTTGCACTGTTGGTGGGAAGGTAAATTGATATAGCCACTATGGAGAACAGTACGGAGGTTCCTTAAAAAACTAAAAATAGAACTACCATACACCCAGCAATCCCACTACTGGGCATACACCCTGAGAAAACCGTAATTCAGAGTCATGTACCACAATGTTCAATGCAGCACTATTTACAATAGCCAGGACATGGAAGCAACCTAAGTGTCCATCAAGAGATGAATGGATAAAGAAGATGTGGCACATATATACAATGGAATATTACTCAGCCATAAAAAGAAACGAAATTGAGTTATTTGTACTGAGGTGGATAAACCAAGAGTCTGTCATACAAAGTGAAGTAAGTCAGAAAGAGAAAAACAAATACCGTATACTAACACATATATATGGAATCTTAAAGAAAAGAAAAAATGGTTCTGAAGAACCTAGGGGCAGGAAAGGAATAAAGACGCAGACATAGAGAATGGACCTGAGGACACAGGGAGGGGGAAGGGTAAGCTGGAACGAAGTGAGAGAGTGGCATGGACACATATACACTACCAAATATAAAATAGCTAGTGGGAAGCAGCCGCATAGCACAGAGAGATCAGCTCAGGGCTTTGTGACCACCTAGAGGGGTGGGATAGGGAGGGTGGGAGGGAGACGCAAGAGGGAGGAGATATGGGGATATATGTATATGTATAGCTGATTCACTTTGTTACACAGCAGAAACTAACACACGAGTGTAAAGCAATTATACTCCAATAAAGATGTTAAAAAAATCAATCAATCGTTACACCTCTGTGCTCTTGCAGCCAACCTGAAGTCTATTTTTGAAATAGGATTTCTCTTACCAGTAATGTATTGGGCAAAACTCTGCTGGAAGCCACCAGTCACCACAGCGCCTTGCACCTCACTGAGGATGACAAAGCCTACCTGCACTCTGCTCCCGCACGCTCCCACCTCATCCCCACTCTTCCCCTGCAGGATGACTGGTGCATCTCCGTGTGACCTTTCTCTACTTTCATAGCCCCAGTGAGACACCTGCTCCCGTGTGCCCTGATCAGATCACATCTTATCCCAGTTAGTGTTACTCTTGGAAGACTTTCTCGCCTCTGGAATCCCACCACCTAACTTAACATAATTACAGTCTGCTGCTTCATGCTAAGGAGCAGAAACCAGGCCATGAGACCCCAGACAAGGTGCTTAAGCCCCTCTGAGCATTGGGGGCAGGGACAGCTTCTTCACCCATCTCCCCAGCTACCAGAACAGGGACTAGTGCGCACAGCCGTTCAGTAAATGGGGAATTCAGATGGTCATCTATGACTTGTTCAGTAACACTACTGGCAACAGGCACCCTAACTACTAGTTAGACAAATACAGTACGTAGTAGGTATAGTCTTGCACACCATTATACACCCTGTGGAGGAAAGCTGCTCAATTAACATTTGTTTCACAATGGGTAAATGCATGACAACAAAGATTGCAGTCAGACAACTGCATTCTAATCCCACCCCACTACTTAGTTAAGTTGCTTAAGTGCTCTAAACCCTCTCCAACATGGGTCCAATGAGACCTGCCTCTTAGGATTATTGTACAGATTAAAGGAAATAATTGTTTATACAGTAACTGCCTCAGCTACAAGAGTATGGTGTATTTGTCAAGATGCTACCTTTAAGGAGAGCCCAGAATAACCAACTTGCCATTTAACCTCTTCTTTGGAGGGAAGAGAGCAGAGCAATTAAATGCTGGCTGACTACCTGGGCACATGCAGCTACAAGTGGAACAAAGGGGTACAGTTCTAAACTTCTTGCCAGACTCTTCCTTGCTATCCTCATGAAGCAACAGCCTCTCACAAGTGCCAAGTTGAGGGAAGGGATGTGCCCTCCCTGACTGTTGATGAGTAAAGTCAACTTTGCATTTTCACGGAGGCTCTTTCAAAGCCTGTTGACAGCTGTATGGTCTGGTTAATGTCAGGGCCAACAAAGTGCTGAATCTCCAATCCTAGAGTTCCACAGCACAACTGTGCACAACTGAATGCTAGTCCTTGCTTCCTGTCACACAGTTGCTCAGCACTTCAGTTTCCAAACTATTCTCACAGGTGCTTTATCATCTGAGGCTCAAAATAGCCCTGTGAGTCAGGTCGGCAGAGAAGGTACCCTTGGGGGCCCCAATTTAAAGAGAAGTTAACCCAATCAGGGGACCAAGCAACTTGCTCAGACACCCAGCTGGACTAGATGGAAGTTAAGCGGCATGCAGAGGGGACAAAAGACCAGCGGGCAGGTGGACAAGGGCGCAGGCTAGCTTGCAGGAGCAGAGGCCACAGGGGACGACAGAACAAACACCTACCCTGAGGCACAGCCCACCCTCTAACCTTGCCCACTGTCACCATGCAGGAAGGTGGGCCTGCTGTTGATTCTTCTGATAACTCAAGAGGCTAGGAACCTGGATCTTCATGTACGGTTTGTCCTATTTTGAAATGCTTTGCCTGTCCATAAAGCTTACTGACAAGACTGCCAGTTCGTGACGTTTGTAATATCCTAGCCCAGGCAGTTCCCCTAGAAAAACAGGCTCAACCAGAGTTAATCACGATTCCCTTCAAAGAGACTACTGGCTGAACGACTGCAAACTTCGCCCTCCCCGGGCATATCCCAATGGAAAAGCCTACACATCTTGTGACTTGGTTGCCAAACTCCACCTCATCAGGCTCCCTGCAGCTGTGCCCTGTCTTCACACCAACCCCTAGTACCTCACTCTGAAAACCACCTCCTACCCTTCGGTTCTTGCTCCATTGCTTCTTCTAGCCCTGCTCCTGAACTTTGTGACCACAGGGCCCTGGGGTCACCCCCCACCCCCGCCCACCACTGCTCGGCTTCATCTCCTGCCCTGTCCTGAGCCATCCCAAATATAACCTCTCCCAGCATCTTCTGCTTCTTGCCCCTACATGCTGCTCACCAGCCCATCTCTGCTCCTACACCCTAGATCAGTCCTGGGGAACTGCATCTCCACCAGGCATGGATGATCTCTGGCCTCCATGCACTGCCCATTTAAAAATGCCACTCACCTCAAATCCCTTAGGGATTCCACACCACCCATTAGCCATTTTGGTGAAAACGGAAGTGTGCAGACCTAAATCCCCCACTCCTCCAAACTCTTCCTATACAAGTGGACCATCTGATCTTATTTCCTGGTCCTATTAAGGGAGCACAAAGCAGATTCCCTAGCAATGGAACCCACAAGGCCATGCTTTCCACAAACCCAAGTATGCAACCTCAGCAGAGCCACACATGGAACTACACCCACCCCGCCCTCTGCACCCTGGGCCAGCAGGTTCAGGCTCCTCACTTACCTGGTCACATCCCTGCCCTCCCAGGCTATAGCTCCTTCTTCAAGTCAAGGCCTCTCACCAGGCTCTCTCCAAAATATTCAACCATTCCTTCCTGCAACACTCACATGCCTTCTGCTACCATGATTCTTGCTTTTTCCTGGTTCCCCTTTCAACCCAACCAGCCAAGCAGTCCTCTACTGCTTCCTGAGTTTTCTCTGAAGCTTTTCATCCACTGACATAGTTCTTAATAGCATTCATAAGCTTGACTCCTACATGGACCCACTTAAGGGAGAAACCAATAACACACCAACCTCAGGGAAGAATGACACCCAAAACCCATAAACCATTAATGCCTCTTCTGTCCCCTCCCAAACACCCAAGCTCTCCTACTCATGTTTCCTATCCTCTCAAAGGGCACCCCAACCCCCCCAGCAACCTTCAAACAACCCCCTCCTCAAATCCCCCAACCCCACACAACTGACCAATAACCCACATTTCAGGTTCTCAACCTTGACGCCTAAAAAAGCCAGTGTGAGAATAAGCATCTGGCAAAGAAAAAGTAGCACTAGATAACCCTCAATGCTTCATAAAACCCATGCACAATCAGATTTACCAAGCAATTACACATTACACACAAATATTCACCACTCTAGAGCCTTTTTCAAATTCCCCACCCACAATAAACCACTCATTTATCACATAAGCACAAGCCCGCAATAGACAAATAACCATTTTGACAGATCCTGTTTACTTCAGGATAAATGATGAGAATGCAATCTAGTAACTTAATTTCTATCAAGGCCAGCAAATTTTTTTTCCGTAACAAAGACTAAGTGGGGTTCTAGTAAGACCAAAAAGGAATTCAGGTTTCAAGAGTCTCTTTCAGAGACTGACCAACTATAATACCAAGTATTAACATGAGCACACCAGACTGGCCCTACATGCTCCCACGCTGCCAATACTCTACACCCTGACATCTTTGTGCCCTTAAAGGGAAGGACAAACACCACCCCAACATAGCAAGTTTTCACTGAATGCTTAATGGAACATGTGAACTTGGGCAGCACTCTAAATCTGTTGAACAGCAAACAAATTTTACAGCACTCCCAGTAAACTTCAAATACATTCCAAACAACCAGATATGTAAAAAGTCTTAGTTTATTAACTCTCTCATGAAAAATCTGCACAATCACCACAGACACAGTCACTGCAGAGTCTTTATTCCTTCTGTGAATTAAAGAAAAAGAAAAATTTAGTTAGCAACTGCCTTTAAAATTAAAGTTCAAAGTCTTCAACAAACCCCAAAATTAATGACACTCATGCAGAACGAACATTAGTAACCTAGACCATATTAAGTTTGTGTGATCTTAATACAATGTAAGCATCAAGATATAAAACTCACAAACATTCAAGTTAGGGATGAGACAAAAGTTTTGACAACAAAACCATGTCACTGCTAGTTTTTAAGAGGCACAACTCTTGAGAGCATTTGTAAATATACTTCTAAATCATTTCACATGCTCTATTTTTAATGACTGTCAACCAAGGAGTCTAGCAATCTAAACGAAAAGCTTGAATTATACCTGTTGTCCAATCTCCAGCTCACTGAATCAGTGGCAGGGAAGGGGGAAAGGAGGGAAGAGGGAAGAGAAATATTTCATTAATAGTCCCTTTTCAAACTCCTAAATAATCTGCATGCAATCAGATACCTTAATGACTACTTTGTTCTTTGCAATTGTATATAGAGCACTCCCTAGACACACTCACTGATTTTATTCCACCCAATTTTGAGAACAGCCTGCCTGATCACTATGGTTCGTAGGCTGCCACTGCCTACTTACAAATGAAGGCGCCTCTGCTTTGCTCAGCAACACCGTGCTGGGCACGCTAGCACCATCAACAGACCTGAGAATCATCGCAGACTGAAGTCTAATTTAACCACAAGGGGAGAGCTCTAAATGATCAAGCAAGTCTTTTAAAACCTGTCTCAGTTCAGTACTTTAAAAGCCACCATTCACAATCAACACAAGTAGTGTGAATTAGTATTTAAAAAGGCAGAACTCAGCTGATGTAAAAAAAATTCAATTGCTCTTCAAACATGAGACTATTCCTTAATTTAAAACAACTCTATTATACCCGAAAGGTGCAACTCCAACGTCTGAATTCCAACATCTAAGTTCAAACGACATTACTATGCCTTTTTTTATTTGAGCCAAAGAATACACGTGCTCATTTATGCATTCCTTTTCCAGCCGCTTTTCAGAGCAGTGCTAGCGAAATGCACTAGTGCAACCTGAAGCAGGAATAGTGATAGCTCAGGTCCCCACAGGGCTAAACTCTGCACGTCACCGCTGAGCACTAACACACGGGACTCAAAGGCCGAATGAAGAAAACAATGTGTAAAAAAGTTCTTCAGATCTAGATCAGAACACAAATATTGACTGTTTTTCAACTTCTGGAACTTCTGTCAACAGGTATTCTAAGCCTCGCAAACAGGGAGCGGTTCTTCTAACTAAGCAGCAAGCAGTTCCTCAGGCAATCCATTACCACAACTCCGTGGCACCTGGAAGTCAATGCGATTACAGCCCGGAGCAGGCACACCAGGTTTACTGCCTGGTCTGGCGGGGAGTCACGGTGAGAGGAAGCACGTGGAGTGGAGACCACCACTGTTTCAAAACCTTACCAGCCCCAACCCACTCTCAGCCCACTTTACATGTTACTGGTTTAGGCTGCTCAGATGTGCAAAATTATTTAAGTACCTGTGGGAAAAGCGTACTTATCAAAGGCTTTAATGTGAATATTCAATTATCTTGGAAATTTTCCAATTAAAAAAAAAAGGGCATCAGGTGGAAAGCTGGAGATCAACTAATAAAAAGCAATGGGACAGTAAAGGAGACAGTAAAAGGCAGCGTTGGGTATGTGCTCCCGGACAGAGGCTTTGCCAGATTTTCTGGACCAGTTTATCACCAAAGCTGCCAGAGAATCAACCAATCTCCAGAGTCCCCAAGGGAAAAACTGCTCATGACTGGATGAGAGAACCCTTCCCAAGCCCTGTGTTAAGTAAAGCCATTTCCTGGGTATGTGGCGCTCTGGAACACAGCATTTCCCAAGTGCCAGTTAAAAGCGGCTACCTTCCTCCACGGGGGCACTTCACAACTTAACATGCATTTTTGAGTTTCCAAAATAAACGTCATTTAAAGTTTTTCTCCTTTGCCCACAATATACTATTTTAAACCATAGCAGTGGTGTTATAATAGACTACACTACAAAACTCTCTTCCAAAAGCCAACATGCAAAGCATCAAAGCAAACTTAGTGAAGGTGATGCATCCCCACACCGTGCTCACAATCTCAGTACCTGCTAGGCACTTCATTTCTGATGAACAAGAATTCCAAGAAAGTAGAGGGAAAAGGCAAAAAAAAAAAAAAAAAGTTCACAGAACACTTGATTATTTGTTAATTTAACAACCCAACACCTTAATTCCGTTCAACTATTTACAATTAGCTAGCAAAGCTGGTAAAAAGCTGATCATTAAAATCACTTAAGTCCTGACTAACTGGAGAGGAAAGCAATGGAGGACTGTGCTACCTCTCCAGCATGCCAGGAAAACACGGGCCACATTGATTCACCTGCTTCTTCAATCAGCTGTCAATTTTAAGAAAATAAGTCTTGGGAAACTAGATCGGCTCCCCCTTTAACAATCTTTGTAATTAGCAGTAAAATGAAAACTTTCCTGATAGGACTTGCAAGGCACCCACCAGGATCACTCTACCGATCACTGAACCGATGTGGCCCCATGTTGTGCTAATCTGTGAGCTGACAAGGGGTGGGCAAAGCTACTCTACTGAGGTGTTAAGATACTACGTTACGTGGCTTCTCAAAACAGGTTACCTTCTGTAATCCAGAAGAAGTGAGAAAAGAAGAAACATTAAGAAAGGTTATTAAGAAAACAAAACCCCACCTTACTACAAACTAAAAACCTGGAATTGACATTTCTGTATTTCCCTTGATAAACTATACCTTTTTGCCAGCACCAACATTGGCCTTTGCAGTTCCCCTGACTTTCTTCATTCTGTTCTTGCGTTCCTTTCGCTGTTTTCTCGAGGTCTTTTTCTTCTCATACAGGCCATGCTGAAAAAGAAAGGAATATATATATATATATATATATGTAGGTGACTTGCAAACATCAACTTATCGTTACATACTAATTTGGTAGGGAAAGTGACCAGGCTGGAGCTCAAGAAATACAGCTTCAGAAGTCAAAACTCTTCAAGTACATTTAACAATACTTGTTTGTGCTAGAACAGAAACGGTCATCAAATTGAGAGATAGCACGAACAGAAAACAGCACAGGAAAAGTGTGCACTCAACGCTCCGTGCATGCTGTTATGGTTCTGAGCCTACAGTTCGCTAGGTCTCCACATTTTCAGGGTCTCTTCCATTTCAACTCCCTGTTTACTACTCATAGCTGACAGAGGAATCTTTCCCAAGAACTCTACACCCCCCACGGAGACCACATCCAGCTACTCATCTTCACTCCGCCCACTTCTGCATTTGCTCTTCCTGCTGCCTACAGGAATGCTCCCCAATCTTTACAAGGATCTCGGCTTCACTTCACCTCAGCCAGGTCTCCCAGACCACCCAATTAAGAGTGCAGCATCTACCTACCACATATCTATTCAATGGAAAGATTGTATCTAATAGCAAGGAGAAAAAAAGTTAAAAGGGGGCAGAAACAAGAACTATTTCAAAGTAACAATCCATTTGCTCTTTCACAATTTAGTATGTAAGCTAGGGAGTTTGCCCGGTCTACTGCTGTACAGTTGGCCCTGAACAACTGCGCGAATATGGGTGCCAACCCTCAACACAGTTGAATATCTGAGTATACCTTACAGCTGGCCCTCCACATCCACACTTCCCTTCGCATCTGTGTAGTCAACCAACCTCGGATCGCTGTACTACAGATTTTACTACTGAAAAAAATCTGCGCGTTAAGTGGACCTTCATAATTCTAACCCGTGTTGTTCAACAGTCAACTGTAGGTCATTGTGTAGTGCTTGGTACTCAGGAAGTGATTCAAAAGCTTTCATGGCTCCTGGCAACCTATGAAGTTAAGCCCAAACTCAGACGTTTGGGAATAAAGATTTCACTTAATTTGGTGCCAACCTACCTTTCTAAACTCATCCCCCTACCTACTTCCAGTTCCTACCTCCAGGAGCACTGCTTTACCTGCTCTTCTAGACCCAGCTCAAATGTCACCTCCTCAAATCCTGCAGACCCCATTCTGAACTCCTGTACTCTATCTGTGCATTTATCAAAGAACCTTTTCTCTCAACCCCTTAAGAGTTTTTTAGTATGTTGTTCCCCCGCAGACTGCTTGCTTTTGCTCATTCCACTGTACCCACAACACAATGTTACTGAAAAAATGTCTTCTGCAGCTGTTGAAGAGAGAGGACACCTACTCTTGCAAGCCTGTGTTTGGGCTCATTCTTCTTTGCATAATCCAAGGAATCGTAAATCATGCCAAAGCCAGTTGTCTTGCCACCACCAAAATGGGTTCGGAATCCGAACACAAAGATGACATCTGGTGTGGTCTTGTACATTTTGGCTAGTTTTTCCCGAATTTCTGTCTTAGGTACTGTTGCCTTCCCAGGATGAAGGACATCAATGACCTAAAAAGATTGTCAAGTTTAGTGTTTATTATAATGAAATACATCTTCAAAACTGAATAACAACCAACCTTTGACGTACCCTTCCTTACCATTTGTTTCCGCTGAAGTAGTCGGTTGGTCATGAACTTCCTTGTCCGGATAGTTACCGTGTCGTTCTGAAAACATAACAACACTCGTTAATAAAACTATTCAACCTTTTCTTGACCCGCTGTGATTTTCCAAGAGCTAGAACTGCAATGTCCAAATCAGTAGACCCTGTGGCTATCCATCTGTGGATAATTAATTAAAAATAAACAAAATTTAAAACGCAATTCCTCACCTGCAGGAACCACATTTCAAATATTCAGGAGCCACATGGGTTAGTGGCAAGAAAGCTTCAATAAAAGAAAAAAAAAAAAAAAAAGCACGAATTCCCATCTCCTCCTAACCCACTTAGCACAGTGCCTAACTCACAGGTCACCCCATCACAAAAACTGCATCAAGAAAGCACGCTCAACAGCCACATTCCGAAGCTGTCAAGATTTTAAATCTGGAAACGTCTTACTTCACTTCATTACAGAAATCACTCTGCAGCAAGATTTCTCAAACCTCCGATATTTTGGTCCAGCTACTTCTGTGCTGTGGGACTGTCCTGTGCATTGTAGACTGTTTAGTAGCATCTTTGACCTCTAACCACTTGATGCCGGTAGCACCCGCGCTTCCCAGTTGTGACCAAGAATGTCTCCAGATTTTGCCAACTGTCCCCTCAGAGGCAAAAATCACCCCCAGTTAAATCCCACTTCTCTGGAGTAAAGCTGTGATTCTATAAATGTTATTGTCACGGCATCCTGTTTATTGCATCCTGCACAGATGTGACAAGCACTGCACCACCTACTTGTAAACTACCCTTCTTGAATGACCAACGCTACACCCCACAAAAAAAACTGTACCCCCTTCTCAATGGCTCCGTTGCTCTTTTACACTATGAGTGACTACCAAGGAATGTGGGCATTCAGCGTGCTTACACTGACTAAAAAAATTCACCAAAAAGGAGAAGAGGAGCTCTCATAGTAGATTGGTTGCTAGTTTTCGACTGCAGTCTGAAAAACCACACCACACTAAGTTCACTTCAACAATATTCAATTCTTGAAAGTAAGGGTCAAGAGAAAAACAGCTCGCAAATAGAATGGGGTTAAAAACAGGTGAACCTTCTAATGAACTAATCATGACAGGGCAAGCCTTAAAGTGGCTCCTCTTCCCGGGGCCTCAGTTTCCTCCCTGTGAAACAAGAGGATCCATTCGGCTGACAATATTCTAGCTTACACGTGGGAACGGTTTCAGTCGTCGCAACTCGCCCGGGCGCTGCCGACACCCTCTTCTCCTCCTAGGCTGCCTTCACCGGCGAACCGCCTACCCCAAATTAAGCGTTCAAGTGCGATGTGTCTCTCCTCACCCTACCCCACCCCACCCCACCCACTAGACTCCACGAAGCCGAAAAACGCAGCAGCCGCTCCCGCAGTCCCCATTCCCTGGACTCCGAAGCCCGGCATGTCTGGGTCGACAGCGCAGCCCGGACTCCCCGCCGGCGGCTCCCCGGCTCTCAGCAACCGGCCTCCGTCAGACACGGCCAGGGAAGAGCAATCGGGCTTCGGGCGGCCGTAGTGCTAACGGCGGGACCAGGTGACGGAGGATGGCCCAGATATGCGTCGGATGATCCTTGGATCCGCGGAGACTCACCATAATGGCGGCTGATCTTCAAGCAGCCAGGAAGGAAAAGAGAACTATCTTCCGCCGGCCAATCATATCAACGCTCACGGAAGGACCCCGGGAGACGCCAGCGTGGGGGCGTGGCCAGACCGCGAGGCCGACCGCGCCAATGCCTGATTGAAAGTGTCTAAGACCTGGTTTCTTTGCTCTTTCGCCACACCCCCGGAACGTGAACGGCCAATCCGGAGGGGGAACAGTTTGGGCCGACCAGGTTTACGCAAGCACGTGTTCCACTTCAATTCATTATCTTGAACTGTCTCTACTTAAAATTCCGGTAAACCGGATTAAAGTTAAATCCTCCCCACCCGCGTTAGAGGTTGGTAAAGCTCGAAGGCATCCTTGGAGGTCCTCTCGACCAGTCTCCTCATTTTACTGCTAGGGAAACTGTAGAAACGCGGACTCAAACTTTTATTTCAAGTACGCAAAACTGACCGTTTTAATTTATTGCTATTATTTTTTCTGAGCTTAGAGAATGATTTTCTAATTAAAAATAAAAAATTCTTTAATTTGTCTTTTTCTGAAAAATCTTAATCCCTACAAAAGTGAGCTTTTAATAAGTATCTGCTTGATACAGAAATTTGTTAGTTTACAGTGAGACATACGTGTAACAATAAAGAACATAAGCATGCAGGTTCAGAGACCGACAAATCAGGTTGCAGGCTTTTGAGAGCAGCTTTGCTATATTCTTCAGAATAATAAGAATAGTTAATATTCATTGAATGGCTGCTATGTGTCTGTTACTTTCTGATTACTTTTACCTTTATTTTGCCATTTAACCTTCCCACCAACTCTAAGAATTAGGGTACATATTACTTATCCCTTTTATAGATGGGGAAACTATGACAGCACGAGGTTAAGGAACTTTCCCAAGGTCGCTCAACTTTTAAGCAATAGTGTCTAAACACCCATGGATACTGTGGTTCCAGAACCTTTGTTTTTAACTTCTAGATAATGAAAGTCACTCACCAAATCTTCAAAGACATATTGATTAACTGCTGAAATAGGTTAGGAAAATCTGGTTTGCTTTGCTTTCTGTCTGTGACATATGTGTTTTACTAGTGGGGATCCATAAAGTCTGAAGACAGCATCCCTTAAAATTCAAAGGTGTTGAACCACTTTATTGGGTTCTGTTTAGAGTTTCTCACAAATAGTAAAGAAGTAAGTTTCAGGTTCTGTAGCACTGAGTCCTATGGTGGAATGGTTTTCTTTCTAGTATCATGCGCTAAGATGTCACACTAGGATCACCTCCCACAGGGTGTGAGGTGTGAGACAAGAAATTTATTTCCTCAGTACATGAATAATCACTTCCTATTCTCCCTTCATCTTGTTTCCCTAGCTCAGCATGGCTCACTTTTCACAGTAAACTCACAGATTTTCATCTTCTGTTTTTGTAATCAATAATATAAGTTTGATTCTTCTTCTTTTTCAAAATAACTTTGTGAACTGGAGGTGCATGCATGGCTGTGTTTTCTGCCCTGTTTACTTCCTTTGTTGATAATCTAGATGAAGTCCTCTGTTCCTTGGGCAGGTTCATTTAACCTCCACCTTTCCTTAAATAATTAGAGGCTCTTAATTAAGATGGTATTGATGTTGGTAAGACGATTTTCCATTGTATGCAATTTTTGGCTCTCTGGTTTTCTAAAAGTTTTGAGGCAGGGGCTTGTAGTTTCTTTGCAGGTGTTAGGTGACAAGAAGAAATGGACCGGAAACGGGACTTTGAAAATACCATGCAGGTTTCGGTACAGTTTCAAGGAGGTGCCGCCAGATGGCAGTGTAGAAAGAAGGCGAAAAGCGGCGTGTTCGAAGCCTCTCTTAACTTCGGCGCCGGCGAGTAGCGGAAGTGGAGGCGGGCACGTGGGGCGAGCTACGGTGGCCGAAAAAATGCTGGGGATGTGTTAGCAACCAGTCAAAAATTAGTCCCGGGGCGGGGTGCGGAGAGCGTCGTATTTCTAATCTAGCTCCGCGAGTCTCGAGGAGGGAGCCCCGGCAGCCGTCACCATGGTGAAGGAGCAGTTTCGGGAGACGGATGTGGCCAAGAAAATGTAAGATGGAGCAAAACTCCCCAAAGGGCAGAGAAGTTAGGGGCAGAGGCGTCCGAGGTTAGGGAAGGGTCAGAGGTGAGGTCGGTTGGAAGGGAAGGGCCAGGAATCAGTGGGAGGTGTTGGCACAGTTCAGGAGTATCAGGTTAGATTAATGGATATTGATCGGGCAGAGGGCTTTCAGGACCTGGGGAACCCAGGCCAGGGGTGGTTCCTTGGGCGGAGAAGCGGGAATGTGGTGGGAACCTGGGGGATGTGGTGGAAACTTTGGCGATCCGTGCACCATGGGCCGAAGCTCGAGTTCTACTGAGGTGAGACGATGACCCCTTTCAGCGAATCTTTGGTCATTGCAGTGAATGGGAGCATCCTGGGGCGGGGACTCATTTTGCTGCACAGCACATGACACGGAGGTAGTATTTGCTGACCAAAAGAATGGAGTTGCCAGCTAGAAAGCTGTATCACAGGCAGATGGATAGCAGTCTCAGAAATGAGGCTGTTATTCTGGACCTTCTTCAGAGCTAATTTAGTAGGCCACAGCCTCTCCTTAGACCTTCCAGTAGAGAAACAAATCAATCATTCTTGCAGTAGATGCTTAGTGAGGAAGGTACTGTGTGCTGAGCCCGATGATAGACGTGAAAATATGACATGAGTAAGACCTTACTGCCTAGTCTAGCTGGAGAAGGTAGACAAGTAAACGTTGGATAGGACAAGTGCGAGGACAAGGGTAGGCATAGGGGGTTCTGACAGCACAGGTGGGCAAGGGGTTCAGGCAGAACAGCCTTCTTCCAGGAGCTTACAGGAGGGAGAAAGTACAGTGATGAGAAGGAAGCAGATTTGAAGCTTTGTTCCAGAGCCATCTTGCAGGCAGTGAGGAATCTTTTTTTTTTCTTTAATTGAGGTATAGTTGATTTACAATGTTGTGTTAGTTTCAGGTGTACAGCACAGTGATTCAATTTTTTATATATATATATATATATATATATATATATATATATATTCTTTTTTAGATTCTTTTCTCTTATTGGCTATTACAAAATGTTGAGTATAGTTCCCTGTGCTATACAGTAGATTCTTGTTGGTTATCTATTTTATATATAGTATGTGTATACTTTAATCTCAAACTCCTAATTTATCCCTCCTCCCCCCACCTTTCCCTTTGGGAACCATAAGTTTGTTTTCCATGTCTGTGGGTCTATTTCTGTTTTGTTTTTTAATAAATTTATTTATTTATTTATTTATTTATTTATTTATTTTTGGCTGCATTGGGTCTTTGTTGCTGCACACGGGCTTTCTCTAGTTACGTTCAGCAGGGGCTTCTCTTCGTTGTGGTGTGTGGGCTTCTCATTGCTGTGGCTTCTCTTGTTGCGGAGCACGGGCTCGAGGCGCACAAGCTTCAGTGGTTGCAGCACGTGGGCTCAGTAGTTGTGGCTCATGGGCTCTAGAGCGCAGGCTCAGTTGCTGTGGCTCAGGGGCTCTAGGCGCGCAGGCTTCAGTAGTTGTGGCTCGCGGGCTCTAGAGCACAGGCTCAGTAGTTGTGGCGCACGGGCTTAGTTGCTCTGCGGCATGTGGGATCTTCTGAGACCAGGGCTTGAACCCGTGTCCCCTGCCTTGGCAGGCGGATTCTTAACCAATGCACCACCAGGGAAGTCCTATTTCTATTTGGTAAATAAGTTTATTTGTATCTTTTTTTTTCCCCACATATAAGCAATATCATGTGATATTTGTCTTTCTCTCTCTGGCTTACTTCAGTTAGGATAATCTCTAGATCCATCCGTGTTGCTGCAAATGGCATTATTTCTTTCTTTTTTATGGCTAATATTTCACTGTGTGTGTGGGTGGGTGGGTGTGTATGTGTGTGTGTATATATATATATATATAGATACAGATATAGATATAAATATAGATATATGTATGCATATATCTATATATATCTGCAGCACATCTTTATCCATTCATCTGTTGATGGACATTTAGGTTGCTTCTATGTCTTGGCTATTGTAAGTAGTGCTGCAGTGAACATCGGGGTGCATGTAGCTTTTCAAATTATAGTTTTCTCCGGATATATGCCCAGGAGTGGGATGGCAGGATCATATGTAGCTCTATTTTTAGTTTTTTAAGGAACCTCCATACTGTTCTCTATAGTGGCTGTACCAATTTACATTCCCACCAACGGTGTAGGAGGGTTCCTTTTTCTCCATACCCTCTCCGGCATTTATTATTTGTAGACTTTTTGATGATGGCCATTCTCTCAGTTTGAGGGGTGTGAAATTGACAGGATTGGTAGGGATGGGTAGGGAGAAATGAGATTGACACACAGAATTTCTTGCTTGGGCAATCTTACAGCTGGCTCCCTTTTATTCAGATTTTAGCAGGAATGTCAACTTTCCAGACTTTCTGACCACACGACATAGTCTCCTCAGACTCTCCTCTACCGCTTCACATCATTTTCCTTCCCTGCGTCTATTCACTTTTGTGTATCTATTTGTTTATTCTCTGTCTTACCCTCCCTGAAATTGAGCCCCATGTTGGCAGGGAATTCCCTGTCTTATCTAATCTGTATCCTCAACCCCTCAGGATGGTGCCTGGCACATCATACGTAAACCCCCAGTTTTTTTGGAAAATGAACAAGGAACAGATTTGGGAGAGAAAGTTCTGGGTTTTGTTTTAGATGTGCTGAGTTTGAGGTGCCTGTTAACTGTCCAGAAGAAGTATCTGTATGGTCTCCAGCTGAGCAGAGGTAGCTGGCCTGCAGATAGAGATTAGACAGACACCACTCAGAAAGAATGTGTAGAATGATAAAAGTTTGAGGGTTGTAACCCTAGGTAGGGGGAGATGCCGATATTTAAGAGAAGGCGGTAGAAGAGACCACAAAAGAAACTGAAGAGGGAACGAGTCGGCAGGATGAAGTGACATTTAATAATGAGAGAGCAGAGCCTGTATGAGGGAGTTGGAAGGGTAAGGTTGCTTCTGGTGGGTCATATGCATACATGCTATTTTTGGTAAGTGGTTCTGATGTAACTGTTCCCCTGTCTCTTTCCATTGCAGAAGCCACATCTGTTTTGGAATGAAGTCAGCTGAGGAGATGCGCCAGCAGGCTCACATCCAGGTTGTGAGCAAGAACCTGTATAGCCAGGACAACAACCATGCCCCGCTGCTGTACGGGGTGCTGGACCACAGGATGGTAAGACCCCTGCCCTTCCCGGTTCCATGTGTTTTTTTTTTTTGTTTTTTTTTTTTATAAATTTATTTATTTATTTATTTTAGCTGTGTTGGGTCTTCATTTCTGTGCGAGGGCTTTCTCCAGTTGTGGGGAGCGGGGGCCACTCTTCATTGCGGTGCGCGGGCCGCTCACCATCGCGGCCTCTCTTGTTGCGGAGCACAGGCTCCAGACGTGCAGGCTCAGCAGTTATGGCTCACGGGCCCAGTTGCTCCCTGGCATGTGGGATCTTCCCAGACCAGGGCCCGAACCCGCGTCCCCCGCACCGGCAGGCAGATTCTCAACCACTGCGCCACCAGGGAAGCCCTCGGTTCCATGTGTTTTGACTTGCTGATGAAACTGGTGACTTACCAAAGAGGAAGAAGCAAGGGCTTCCTTCCACCTCCCCCATTCCCCTGCGCCTCTCAGGGACTCCAGCCTCCTTTGGTCAGGCGGATGTGAATACCCTGCAGTTTCCCAGGTGATTCTGACTCTGAGTCCCCTGGTCACCTGTGAGGACTGGTCCCACTTTCCTGTCCACTGGTCTCCATTGATCATGGTGTGCTTTTATCCACAGGGTACGAGTGAGAAGGACCGTCCTTGTGAAACCTGTGGGAAGAACTTGGCTGACTGTCTGGGCCACTACGGGTACATTGACTTGGAATTGCCATGTTTTCATGTGGGGTACTTCCGAGCAGTCATAGGCATCTTACAGGTAAGCATGTATGTGTTCATCTCCAAGGTATAAACCTGGGAGTTATTGATCTAGGGATATTGGAGTGAGCTTGGGAATGATGAGTGGTGGGAGATACATGTAGGGAACATTTTTATACTAAACACATAATATTTCATCTTGCAATAAGTTAAATTGCTTAAAGATTCTTTTTCTTTGGTTTTCCTTGAGTAGGTGGTAGATGTGCATTGTAAAAGATATTAGTAATTCAAGCAGTACAGAACAGCACAAAAAAGAAAAAAAAGTTAACAAAAACGCCACCAGCTGACTATGACTATGGCCAGCATTCTGGTGAACATGAGCTGCCTTTGCGTGTCTTCATGTAGATCTGTACATTGTAGTTAAGTGTCCTGGGCAAGGGGTGATGGTAGCTTTTTTTAAAAAAGAAGAGACTTAGAAAAAAATCTATTACTGGCCAAAGCTCAAGAGATCATATCAGAAAAGTTTGTTTTAAAGGAATTGAAAGTTCCCAGGTTCCACAAGTTCTAAGATGTTCTACTCATGGTTCCCCAGGACCAGAAGGCAACCATATTTCAGATGTACCGCTTCTAGATAGTCCCAATCCCTGGCTATGTTCTTCATTGCCTGCTCCTTCCGTGGTGGCCCCAGTCACTTTTGCATCTATTGTAGAAGAAGAACTACAGCAGGAAGCAGCTCTTATCAGAAGTCGAAAAAAACTCGTGGCTTTCGTTCAGACTGAGGAGCGTGCACTACAAGATTTATTAGCTTTCTGTGAAGCATTTGGCAACCCTGATGAGTTTGTCATTGTTGAAAGGACCCGCAGGGACCACTGGCAGTACCTATGTGCAATAAGCACGGATGCTAGTTCACCATGGAGTTGAGATACAATTTTCATAAGTTATGATTGTTATAAGTAAATGCTATGGGAAAAGAGTTCTTACAAATTTGGTAACAGATCATTCTAGATAGAATAAGAAAGGATTTAATTTCTTTCCTGAATTTTAAGCATATACTGTTTGTATGATTAAAAAGAAATTCCTCAGAATTGTGATTTTAGTAAGCTTTTATGTAAAAATGTGTGAGAGGAAAAACTTATTAGGTTAGGTTTAAATAAAACTATTTCTTCTGAATAGTCTTAAAAGGAAAACATGAGTGATTGAAGTGTAAAATTTAAGAGAGATGCATTAAAAATAACTTTCCATTTGAGAATTTGGGATAAATAATTTAGAAGATTTTTGCCAAATATCTTTTTTTTTTTTTAGTGTGACATTGATGAGCTTAAAGTAGGAGCATCGGCCATTACTTTTGATCCATTAATGGCCAAAGTTTTGTGTTTGTATAGTAGTTATGCCTCCATCTTGTGTCTTTTTTCATCAGGCTTCGAACGTTCTGGCCTGATTCTTAAAGCTTGAGCTGCTTGAATGCCATATTATTTCGGTTTGGACAGCAAATTCTCCATTTTGCATTGAACTGTGGAGTATAGTGGAAAGGAAATAAGAATACTATTCTGAGCAGCTTAGTCTAAGATAATAGTTCCTTATAAGACTTGGAGTCATCGTGGGGATTGTTGTTGGATGGGGAGAGGAGACCTTATAAAAGCCTTATTGTGAGAGAATCCATTTCTGAAAGTGTTAAAATTTTCTAAGATAAATGCTTAATTATAAAAAAAAAATAAGAAAAAGAAAAGACTTTGTCATCCTCTCTTATCCTTTTACCTGTTTTGTTTAATTTTTAAAAGATGATCTGTAAAACCTGCTGCCACATCATGCTGTCCCAGGAGGAGAAGAAGCAGTTTCTGGATTATCTAAAGAGGCCCGGCCTGACTTACCTCCAGAAGCGAGGGCTGAAGAAGAAAATCTCTGATAAATGCCGGAAGAAGAACACGTGCCATCATTGTGGCGCCTTTAATGGTGAGTGGAATGCACCTCTCACCTTTCATCGTGGTGGCAGTTTCTGTAACTGCATTTCCTAGGCCGCAACCTCAGGCCAGCCTAACCAAGAACCTGATTTTTCCAACCGTGGTAAAATAAGTTAACTCTTACAGGTACTGTAAAGAAATGTGGGTTACTGAAGATAATCCATGAGAAATACAAGACCAACAAGAAAGTGGTGGATCCTATCGTGTCAAATTTCCTTCAGTCCTTCGAAACTGCCATCGAGCATAACAAAGAAGTAGAGCCTCTGCTGGGGAGGGCACAGGTGAGCCTGGAACGCAAGCCTGCCTCTCTGTGCATTGAATGTCCTCTCCCTCCCCTTCTGGGTACACAGCTTCCTCCAGAATGAGAGGTCCCCTGGAGCTGGATCTCCGGGAGTACTCCACATGACAGACGTTCATCCGGCACTGAGTTCAATGTGCACCAGCCTCATAATTAGCACGTTTTTAATTGTACAGGTAACACGCGTTACATTTTCATTGTAGAAGATTGTTAAATTATAGCTCTGTAGGGCATACACTGAACGATCCTGTTTCTCACATGCATAATGACATAGAAGAATTTGTAGGTACTTTACCTGGCACAAACTTAATTAGTAGAATTTTTTGAAGTGTCTTGTTCTGAATTTGATTAGCACTTAAGTCACTTGGTACCTTCTGGAATTGATAGTATACCAAACTAAGAAATTAGTTGAGTGGCTGCTGAGTACCAAACTGTCAGACCTGCGGGGGAGCGTCAGGAACTGCAAGGCAGTGGGTCTGTGCTCAGGGATCCCATGGTTTAGATGTGTCGTAGGTCACTAATCTGTGAAAACATAGCCAATACCATGGGGCACAGTGAATGTCACAGGAATGGCAAGGACAGTGAGTTCAGTGGGAAATCAGGAGGAATATGTCACTTTGGACTTGGCTGGGGAGGACTGTGAAGAAAGGTGTGGTTTGTTCTGGTCCTTAAACTTGAGTAGGGTTTAGAGAGTCAAGGGCAACGAGCTCAGCACGTCCAGGTGGCAGTGTTCAGGCTCGTTCTGAAGCTGAGGTTCTGTTGCAAAGTTCTGACGGCGCTAATAAAAGCACCTTGCAGGTAGTGACTGCTTTTGCCTTCCAACACCGTTCCAAGTTCTTTCTGTGGATTGCCTTGTATTTAATCCTCACAGCAACCGTGCAGCAGCGTCGCCCAAGATAACAGTGAGCAGTGGAGGGAGAGTCCTAGCCAAGGCCCTCGGAGCATAGCCTGTGCTGTAGGAGGGACGAACAGCTGAGTCTGCTTTCCAGAGGGCATCCCACTCTGGGGAATGTGGAGCCATTGAGGTTTTGAGCAGGGAAGGGACATGAATAAATAACGAAATTTTAGAAGAGCCTGACTGCTCATCAGAAGACACCATTACAGGGCTTCCCTGGTGGCGCAGTGGTTGGGAGTCCGCCTGCCAGTGCAGGGGACACCGGTTCGAGCCCTGGTCTGGGAGGATCCCACATGCCGCGGAGCGGCTGGGCCCGTGAGCCACAGTCACTGAGCCTGCGCGTCTGGAGCCTGTGCTCCGCGACAAGAGAGGCCGCGATGGTGAGAGGCCTGCGCACTGCGATGAAGAGTGGCCCCCACTTGCCACAAATGGAGAAAGCCCTCGCACAGAAACGAAGACCCAAGACAGCCATAAATAAATAAATAAATAAAATTAAAAAAAAAAAAAAAAAAAAAGAAGACACCATTACAAAAATGAAAAAGCAGGTCACAGAGTGGGAGCAAATAGTCACACTTCATTTGTCTGATAAAGGACTCTCATGTCCAGAATATAGGACACAGTTCTTATAAATCAGTAAGGGGGGAAACCGGAATTTTTTTTTTTTATTTAATTTTATTTATTTTTGGCTGCACCACGCGACATACAGGATCTTAGTTCCCCGACCAGGGATCAAACCCGTTCTCCCTGCAGTGGAAGGGCGGAGTCTTAACCACTGGACCGCCAGGGAAGTCCCAGAAAACCCCGATTTTTGAAAGCAGAAGCAAGACTTGAATTGGCGCTTCACAAAAGGTTATATTCAAATGGCCAATCAATGGATGAAAAGTTGCTCAATGTTATCAGTCATCAGGGAAATACTAATTAAAACTACACACACACATACCCTCTCAGAAAAATTAAAATGTAAAACAACTGAAAACCGAGTGCTGGCAAGGATCTGAAGCAGCTGGCCCTCCTGCATTGATGGTGGCCGTGTGAAACATTTCCACCACTCCAAACAACAGTTTGGCAGTTCCTTATAAAATAAGACCCACACTCACCCTGTGATCCAGGTGCTTTACTCTTAGGTGTATACCCAAGAGAGATGAGTGCATATGTCCACAGAAATATTTGTACAGGTATGTTCATTGCAGCTTTATTAATAAAAGCCAGAATTAGAAACAGCCCCGATGCCTGTCAACAAGAGAATGTAGAATTTGTCACAGATCTACACAATGGGATAGTATCCCGAAATGAAAGAAAGGAGCCGACACACACAGCCTGGCTGGATCTCAGGATCCTGCTGAGAGGAGGCAGCTTTATACAAGAGAGTACGAAGCGTATGATTCCATTTAGATCAAGTCCAAGAACAGGCAAGACTGATCTGGGGTGAGGGCTTAGTACTGACTGGGAAAGGGGGTATCAGGGTATTTTCTGGAGAGAGGGACATATTCTTTATTTGATTTGAATGGTGGTATATGTGTACCAGTGTATACATGTAAAAATTTATCAGTCTCTTTAAGATTTGTGCAATTTTCTATATTTAAATTATGCCTTGATTTGGGGGATGGGGATGCAAAAAGAAAACGGATCCTGAACCTGGGTAGTGATAGTGGAGCCAGGGGCAGAGTCATCGTATGCAGTCAGAATGGACAGGAATTGATGACCAGCCACTGTAGCGCTGGGTGTGAGAGGGCGGTCAGAGGCGAGCGGGTGCCCGTGCGCAAGCATCTGGAAGCATGGTAGTTCTCCTGGAAATAGGGGAGGGCATCAGCAGTGCGTTCCAGTGGAGATGTCTTCAAGGCAGTTAGAACTAAGCTCCTGCAGAGGAAGTGAAGGTGCAGGCTGAGAAAGTTGATCTTGTCCTTTTACTGCCATGAGTGTAGAAGAATTCTACCCTCCAGGCTGATGGCTGTGTAGAAAGCAGTCAGAAGCCTGGCTGGCAGCCTTGTCAGTGAGCCTGAGGGGTACCCCAGCTCTCTTGGGTGTGGCCTTACTTGCAGCCTCCCCTGCTGCTCCGAGATCAACCTGCCTGACATCCACTACCACTTTCCCCTGCCAGCTCTCTGCCTGGACCCCTGTGGCCACTGTCCTTACTTGCTGAGGACCGCTTCTCTGCTCCACACACTCTCTGCAATAGAATTCTCCTCTGGGACCTGGGAGGCATCTTGTTTGGAAAAGTCTCCAAGTGACTAGGCCTAAATGACTGGGCCCAGGCGGTGACCCCCTCCCACTTAGGAGTCACTTGTCTAGTGCGTCTAGCTCGCCTCTCAGGGTGTCCCCCACTGCCACCATCTCCTTGTCCACCCCAGCCCACCTGACCCAGGCGACACCCTAGACGTGGTTTAGGGTGGTGGTTAAGAGCTTTGGCTTTGGGGCCAGACAGACCTGAGATTAGAGCCCAGCTCTGCCGCTTATTTATTCTGTGACCTTAGACACGTGACCCAACCTGGACTTGACAAAAACTCTGGACTCTATCCCCAGAAGACTAACATATATCCATTCCCAATTTTAATACAAATCCAGGGGGTGGTGGACCTGCAGATAAGAGTCTCTCCATAGATGGCATCATCCCTGCAGACTGAGTGTTAGGCTGCCCTGGCTGACGTCCTTCTAGCCGTGTCGTCTCACCACCACCCGAGGCAGCCACGCTGCGTTGCTAGAGAACTCAAGCTGTTAGGGTATTCCGCCATGTACAAAGCTGAGCCCTGCTCTACTGTCCCTCAGTCCCTGACTGATGTTTCCTGGCACGTAACAATAAGTCAGCAGCCTCTTCCACGTGCCTCTTGGGATGCAGTTGTTCTATCAGTCTTGAGTAACTGCTCTTGCTGAGAACTGGTTTCCAGGCTCTTGCCAGTCCTCCTGCCTTCCTTGCCCTCCTGGACGGCCTTCAGCTCCATGATGTTCTCATCTAGGACTGACTGTGGTACTGCAGGTGACATCTGGCCTTCATGCCATTGTAGAATTCTATTAGTTTTAGACCTCCTCCCTGACTGCTTCTGGTGGCCGCGAGGTGCCCATCGCTGGGAGACAGGGGTGCTGAGGAGGGGCATTCTCTGGACAGGGACCCAGACCGGAAAACCTCTAGAGGGATTCCTAGAAGAACCCAGCTGCACTGCCATCTCCTCCAGGGCGGGACCACAGAAACTTTTCATTGGCAGTGTTCTAAGAGCAGTAGCTGGCTGTTCAAACGTTTCTTTCTTAACTTTGTTCCCCTTCTCATTAAGTTATTGCATAGCAAATGCTGCTTATAGCATATAGTCTCAGTCACAATCTTTGATCCCAAGAAAATTTAATAACCAGCAACGACACAATCTGACCATTCTTAGCTGTGATGTTTGAATATCTATGATAATTTACATAGTTCTTATGAGTAAGTTGTTAGAGCCTAGCACTTCTATTAAGTGAAGTTAATACAAAGACAATATAAGTTCACTACAGAAAGTTTAAATGTAAAAAAAGAAGCAAAAAGATGATAATTCCACTCATCTAAGGACAGCCCTGTTCACACCTTGGTAAACTCTTCCATTTCCTCTTTTCTGTATAGATGTACATTTTCCCCAAAATTAGATCACATCATAAACATACTTATCTCATTTACCAATATTTTGTGAACACCTTTCGTGGCAGTAACCACATTTCCGTAGCTTCTTTTTTGTTTGTTTTTAATAGCTTCATAGTTTTCCATGTATGGATGTACCATGATTTTATTGACTCAGTCACCTGTCAGGCTGTTTCCAGCTTTTCACCATTAAGAACAGCTTTAGTGAACATCCTTGTAGCTGAATCTTTGTGTTAATTTCTAAAATCATACCCTTTGGAATAATTACGAGGAGTGGAATTGTTGGCTTAAATTATTGGAATAAAAGGCATGAACATTTTTAGGGCCCTTGCAACGTAGCATGTTATCAGAAGTCTCTGTCATCACTTGTGCGTATTATCAGTTAAGTGGCAGATAGGTTAGAGAACATGCAGAAGTAAACCTTTGCCTAAGCTGTGGAAAACTAACGTGTATCTCCACTCCTTCCTTCCCTCCTTTCCATAGGAAAACTTGAATCCCTTAGTAGTTCTGAATTTATTTAAACGAATCCCAGCTGAAGATGTCCCTCTACTTCTGATGAATCCAGAAGCTGGAAAGCCCTCCGATTTGATTCTCACACGACTTTTAGTGCCCCCTCTGTGTATTAGACCCTCTGTCGTGAGCGATTTGAAGTCTGGCACCAATGAAGATGATCTGACGATGAAATTGACAGAAATCATTTTCCTAAATGATGTCATTAAAAAGGTGAGTGCTTCCCATTAGCATTTCCAAGCCCCAACTTCTGGAATATATTTATGAAAACAGAAGTGTCTGATGGAGAAAGTCAAACAGACCAGGCTTGTTTCTGTTTATCCTCTGCTTATTCTTAGCATCGGATATCAGGAGCTAAGACCCAGATGATCATGGAAGACTGGGATTTCCTGCAGCTGCAGTGTGCCCTCTACATTAACAGCGAGCTCTCAGGCATTCCCCTCAACATGGCGCCCAAGAAATGGACCAGAGGGTTCGTCCAGCGCCTGAAGGGAAAACAGGGTACGTGTCCAAAGATGTGTGCAGGAGACCGTCTACTGCCTTTGTTTCATTTTGGGGAACCTATGTCCAGCTTATCTGGTTGGAGGTCACGGACTCTCCTTGGGCCTTCTGGTCACATTGCCCCCAACAGCACACGTTGTAGCTTGGAGGCCTGTGATATATTGTTATTTGTTTAGGTCGATTTAGAGGCAATCTCTCAGGAAAGAGAGTGGATTTTTCCGGCAGAACAGTCATCTCACCTGACCCCAACCTCCGAATTGATGAGGTAGCTGTGCCAGTTCACGTGGCCAAAATTCTAACTTTTCCTGAGAAGGTAAGTACCTTGAGCTGCTCAATATTTTGTCCGAATCCAGTCTTTTGTGTCATGTTCTGAGATTCCAAACAACAGACAGTGGAAAATCCCCGGTAACCCTCCCAACCCCCAGTTTGGCATGTGTGTTTATCTTTCCAGTTTGCTTCATACGTATGTCACCATGTGTAATATCTACAACACGTACAGCCACAGCTGTGTCTGCCTTTATGTATATATACTCAGATATACATTGAACAGACAAGTCTGCAACTTTTTTTTTCCAAATAATATCATCTTTGACATCTGTCTGTGTTAGTTCATACCTCACATGTTAAAGTAACTTATGATAAACACAACACCCAGTTAATTTTCTTGGGATAAGTTATTATTTTTAAAACATTAGAATCAGTGTATCAAAGACTTTGAATATTTTAAGGCTATTGATGCATAGCCAGAAAGGCTGTACTGCTTTACACTCAATTCATATTCATCATGAGTGTAAATTGGTATCTACAGTATTTTTTTTTTAACTGAGGTGTAGATAATCGAAAGGCCTGATAACAGGAGGATATTGATTGGCCTTGGCTTTGCCCTTGAGAGTCATAATTAGCCCAAACCACAGAGGCTTCTGGTTAAGCTTGTGTAGAAAGTGTCCTCGGTTGAGTTACTAATGATCCAGAGTTTCCTTCTCTGAAGTGGTGCCCCATGAGACTGTTGTCCAAGAGGCTACAGGACGTGGCGGTACAGACCAGGGCCTATGGTGCTGGTGTCACAACTTTTAAACCTTAGAAGCCCATGGAAAATCATTGCAGATGAAGTTGCCACCTGTTTTTAGGATTACAGAATGCTGGAAGGTCCCTATAGATCATTCCAGTCCACTCGTTGTACCACTAGGGAAACCAAAGGCCAGTAAAGGCCTTGGCCCTGTCACCCAGCAAGTGAGTGACCAAGTTCAGACTTGAACCTGGTGCCATCCCGTTGTTGTCCTTACACTCAAGACCCTGGCAGCAGGGTGCCTGCAAGTGCCTCTCTTTCTCCTACGACAACATAAGGAAAGTAAAGACTGAGATCCAGTTCAGTATAGTGTACTAGCTTATAGAAACCTTAACAGTATCTCATTCTGCTTTATATTGTGGTCCTCCAGGTGAACAAGGCAAACATCAACTTTTTGAGGAAACTGGTTCGAAATGGCCCTGAAGTTCACCCAGGAGCCAATTTCATTCAGCAGAGACACACGCAGATGAAAAGGTAATGCTTTCCCAATCTGGTTGGATGTAACTATCTTCTCATGACCAAGTTTACTGTCACCATACTTAGCACAGAATGCACTCCAAAGTACAATTGTTGTGATATTGTAGCACGTGGAACATATCTATTTAAATTGCAGTGAGCCTAGGTACATTGCTCATTTGCTCTGCTTGGCTTGTTGAATGTACGTACAGTGTTCATTTATTCCATAGCATTTAATGTTATTGGATCTAGAAAGACAGAAGGCATTGGGATATGAAAGCGGATCATTTTCTATGTCACCTGGGCGCTCTGGGGTTACCTCAGTGTGCTCATGACCCAGGAGACATGCATTTTGCCAGTTCTGGCTTTTCACAGCGAGATGAGCTGATCACCAGTGCCTTTTTATCTCACGAGATTCAAACATATCACCAGGGCCGTGTGGGAGAAGCTGGTTTATTACTCTATTTCTGTGATTCCAAGACATGCTTTTATCATATCTTGACATTTCTAAAATTAAGATAGATCTTACAAGCAGTTTGTTGTAGTTTAGGGAATTCCCTGGGCGTCCAGTGGTTAGGGCTTGGCGCTTTCCCTACTGGGAGCCAGGGTTTGATCCCTGGTCGGGGAACTAAGATCCCACAAGCCATGCGGCTCAGCCAAAAAATAAAATAAAATAAAATTTTGTTGTTGTTGTAGTTTAATTAATGGCGTATGGAGGCACCTTAAATATAATGAAATGTGATCATTTTAGAGACTGAATCCTGATATGAAGAGGGGCAAACTTTGTTCTCACAGATTATGTCTATTATTGTATGTTAAGGTTTTTGAAATACGGGAACAGAGAGAAGATGGCTCAGGAGCTCAAGTATGGGGACATTGTGGAGAGACACCTCATAGATGGAGACGTGGTTCTGTTCAATCGGCAGCCTTCGCTGCACAAATTGAGCATTATGTCACATCTGGTGAGCACGAGACTGGTTTTTATTTCTGTTGGGTGGAACTTTGCTGTGTGTGCCATGCTAAATTCCAGACTTCTAAAATTTAAATTGCCAGTAATCTCAAATTTTCATAACTTTCGGCTTTCCTCTTCTCTCATTTTTTAGTTTGAGTGAAACTCTTAAATTTCAAACTTCCCTTCAATGTTTTTAATATTTGTAACATACTATTCATACAACAGTAAAACAGGAACTAATTGAAAATTAGTGTGAAAGTGACTACCGTGATTTCACTTGCAAACAACATATATACATACATGTGTGTACACAAAGTTATGTAAAATAGATATGGCAGAAAATTGACCTGATTTAAAATAACATATTAACTAAGGAACTAAAATGTTTGCAGGATTTCTCTTTGCAATAGTCCTCCAACTAAGACCTTGAACCATATTTTATGGGATGGTTTACTTTTTGCAACAGCAGCAGTTCCTTTTTTGGAGATTTAAAATGGAAACAAGATGCAACTTTAATTTGTTAAATATTCATAAATTCTCCCGTCTGCAAAGCCATTAAATCCCTGAACATTTGCAAACAGTGTTTAAACAGGCTCCTAAGGTAGTGTTTTTCTAGATTCCTTTTTTTAGTAGTTTGTGAAAACATTACATCATTCTTTTTGCTCAGTGGTGGAAATACCAAAGATGCAGTTTATGATTATGGAATTATGATTATGGAGATCTAGGAGGCAAACAGAAGCCTTCCCTTTCTGGACACTTTTGCTTGGCTTTGGGGCATTTTAACATAGAAATATTTTTGTTTGAAAATTTTCAAATATATACAAAAATAGAAAGAGTACTATGATGAACTCACAGTCTCATCCTCTATAGTCAGTAATTTTCAAGATTTCACCACACTAGTTTTCTCTCTCTTTTTTCTTTGTGAACCCAGATGCCATGTCTTTTTTCCATGTGTATTCAGTTTACTTCTGCAAGACACACGTAATTACAGTGCCAGTGTCACACCTCACAAAATGAAGTCATTCCTTGGTATTGTCTAGTACCCTGTCCATAGTCAGATTTCCCCAAGTGTCTCAAAATCTTTTTGCAACTAGTTTGTTCAAATCAAGATGCAAAGTCTACACATTACGTTTAGTTGACACATGTCTGAAGCCTTTAATGATCTGGTAATGTCCCACCTCCTTCTTTTAATTTCAGTGTCATTGTTGAAAAAAACCAGGTCATTTGTCCTGAAGAATGTCGCATGTTCTCTGTTTGTCTGCTTGTGTGTGGTGTAAGGGTTCCTTCATGCTTCATTTTATTCCTGTAAACTGGAAATTAGCTCTCAAAGGATGATCAGATTCAGGTTCAACTTTTTGGCCAAAATAACTCATAGGTGGTGCTGGCTACTTCCTCTTGCCATATTTCAGGAGGCACACGTTGTCTGGCTGGCCCACTTTAGTTATGCTGAGAAGGTTAGGGATTCAGATGCTTCAGCCTGGTGCCTTATTAGCCTTTTCTCTAATGATCTCTTCCATTTATGATCATTGCCTACATTATTTCATTGGGGTCACAAAATGGTGATTTTCTAATTTAACATTCTTTTCACATTTAATACCTACCACTCTTGTAATTAATAATTTTCCCTTGTTAATTATGGCTATTTACTTACCCAAAAAATAGAATTCATAAAGGAAAGGAAGAATAAGCGTCTAATTCTTTTTCCTTTTTTGTCAGTTTAGGGCATAAAACTTTGGTGCTCAGTTTCTCCCAAGTAGGTTGGTTTGGGGTTTTTGTTTGTTTTGGCTTTCCCTTTTTTCAGTGTCATCACGAGTTTTTATTTAGTCAGTGTGTTTTGTTCAATTTCTGCCATTAACCTTTTAATAGCAAATTGTGACATCATTGGCCAGTGGGAACCCCTTTCTCATGGCTTCTGTGTTGATGTTTGCCTCATAGTATTAAAGCAAATTCATTGTGTTGTTTTGATCTAATAAAGCTACTTGAATGAGACCACAAGTGACATGTTACTTGCCAGAACATACTAGAAATTTACTTCCTTAATGTAAAGTGTCCAGTTCTCCAGGAAGCCATTTTTTTTATGTTGAAACTAGGAAGCTTTTATTTTTATTTTTTATTTTATTTAATTTTATTTTATTTATTGTTTTATACAGCAGGTTCTTATTAGTTATCCATTTTATACATATTAGTGTATACATGTCAATCCCAATCTCCCAGTTCATCACACCACCCACCCACCCCTGCCGCTTTCCCCCCTTGGTGTCCATACAGTGTCCATAAGTCAGAAAGAGAAAAACAAATACCATATATTAACACATATATGTGGAACCTAGAAAAATGGTACAGATGAACCGGTTTGCAGGGCAGAAATAGAGACACAGATGTAGAGAACAAACATATGGGCACCAAGAAGGTTTTAGATAAATGACTTAAGTCCTTCTCCTGGTTTGTTTTGTTTTGTATTCCACAGGCCAGGGTCAAACCCCACCGCACCTTCAGATTTAATGAGTGTGTCTGTACACCCTACAACGCAGATTTTGATGGTGATGAAATGAACCTTCATCTTCCTCAAACAGAAGAAGCTAAAGCAGAAGCCCTTGTTCTCATGGGGGTATGTAGGGTGGTGCAGCCCAGCTTCTGAGGAAAAGCGCCTTTAAAGGAGGGAAAGGGGAGCCTGTCCTGTTTGCAAACACCCTGCAGTATGTAAGGGAGTTAGTTTCTCTGATAGGTGGGGAGTTGAGCGGAGTGGGTGTCTTCTGACCTGTAATGTGGGTTCCTAGGAGAGTAGATATACTTGAGCGCCAGTTATGAAAGGGTAAGACAAGGGTATAGCAGAAACTTGACTGTTGGCTATCATGGTCAATTACACCTCAGTTAAAAGATTTGAGCAAATGCACTTTGATGCACAGAACCTTCTTTAAATTGGTTAATAATGCACTGAACAAGTAGCACCCATTTTTGCCGCTGTAGGCACTCATTACATTTTAATTAAAATCCTGTTGTTCAAACTTAATGTCTGACGCAAGAGAAATTCGACAATTCTGCCATCGTTGTAGAGAGTGTGGAATTGATTGACTTCAGAGATAACACAGTGCTACTCATCATTCATTCACAGAAGTAAATTTTCTTTGGAGGGGAGCATTTGTTAATTACAATAACATCTTATACCCGAAGTGTTCTTCATAGAAACTCAAAACTACTTCATGCAGTATTTGAGTGCAGGAACCTCTGAGGTCAGTCTCGCTGGTAATTTTTCTCTCCCCTTGACAGATTAAGGGATGGAAGTTGGTGACAAAGCTGCAGTTAAGGACCCTAGCTTCCAGTTCTCAGCCTCATCTTCCTGCTACTCTTCATTTATTCATAACAATTCAGAGTCTTTGTGGTGTAGGTCTTTGGGGCTGCATCATGCATCCAAGGATGGCTAACTTACTGTGTTCCTTTTTCCTTCAGACTAAAGCAAATCTTGTAACCCCAAGGAATGGAGAACCACTAATTGCTGCTATTCAGGATTTTCTGACAGGTGGGTTTGTGGAATTCACTTGAAAGGAGACTTTGGAACACGAGGATTCTCATTCACCGTGTTCATGTGTCCGCTTGAAAAGCTGTTTAATTGCCTGTGTTTAATTCTGTTGTTTATTTACTAAGTGTGATTGTGAACCTACTTGAGATATTTTGCATTGGTTGGTTATTTAGTGATCTCCTGCCATACACAAGACATTTTTATTTTCTAAGTGCTGGGGCTATGGCGGCGAGTAAAACAAAGTCGCTTTCCCTGTGGAGGCTGGATTCTAGTTGGAGGAGAAAGCCAAGAAGCAGCTGTGTTTTACTTTTACCTCACTCTTTTAGTAATAGTCCACGTTTATTTAAAATTGAAACCTTGTGATTTTTCTCACAATTTCATTCCTTTTCTTTCCTCAGGTGCCTATCTCCTCACTCTTAAGGACACTTTCTTTGACCGAGCCAAGGCTTGCCAGATCATTGCTTCCATATTGGTGGGCAAGGATGAGAAAATTAAAGTTCGCCTCCCACCCCCTACAATATTAAAGGTTTGTGCAGGAGCTGTGTGTGTACGCACACAGGTGTGTGTGTGTGTGTGTGTGTGTGTGACTGTATGGACACACCAGTGGCCTTAGTGTACGCACGCTGCTGCCCGGTTGGTGTGTGACCACTGTACCATCTTGCCTCACTTGCATGAAGGGTGGTTGAGACCAGGCTCAGCCCTCCGATGCTCTGGCTTCTTTCCTCCTTCAGCCTGTCACCCTGTGGACGGGAAAGCAGATCTTCAGCGTCATCCTCAGACCCAGCGATGACAACCCAGTGAGGGCCAACCTCCGAACCAAGGGCAAGCAGTACTGTGGCAAAGGAGAAGACCTCTGTGTCAATGACTCCTGTGAGTTAAAGCAGTGGGGTGGGGCCGGGGGTCAGGAAAGCAAGCGACCAACAGTTACCTTCGCTTAGCCAGCAAATCCCAATTTTCTCTGTAGCCTTAGGCAGGAAGTTTGTTCTTCAGGGAGATGCAGGTGGTGTTTCTCTAAAAGGTAGAGATTGTGTAGACACATGACCAACCCAATGATTAGAATGTTCTGCTCGTGTTTTGTCTCAGATGAGACTCGTTTCTACCAATTAATGCAAATTCTTTTTTCTTCCTTTTTTTGTTGTTTTTTTTGGCCGTACAAAGGTCTCGTTATTTAAGGCATTTAATTTACTATTTTATGTCCAAAAACATGTTCATTGTCTAAAAGTGTGACTAAAAAGTATAACTGAAGAGGCTAATTGTTTTAAGCTGCCTCACCTGGTCAATGGATGTTTTGATAACATGAAGATCAGGTGTAACAGTGAGGATTTATTTATTTATTTACTTGTTTATTTTTTAATATCTTTATTGGAGTATAATTGCTTTACAGTGTGTTAGTTTCTACTGTACAACAAAGTGAATCAGCTGAATGTATACATATATCCCCATAGCTCCTCCCTCTTGAGCCTCCCTCCCACATTCCCTATCCCACCTCTCTAGGTCCTCACAAAGCACCGAGCTGATCTCCCTGTGCTGTGCAACATCTTCCCACTAGCTATCCATTTTACATTTGGTAGTGTATATATGTCAATGCTACTCTCACAGTGAGAGGATTTAAATGCGAGCCATCTGAGTACCCTAGACTAATTCAGCCCAAAGTGTGGTCCACACACCAATGCCGTTCAGGCAGCATTTACTTTCTGGGTCCCAGGCTGCTAACAGGCAGTTCCCCAGCAGGCTGGTTTGAGTAGCACTGATTTAGAATGGGCTTTGCTAACAAGGCCTAGTGACAAGAAGTGGATCTGCGGGCTCTGTACTAAAGAACTGAACCGCAGAGTCTCTCTGAAGGTCAAGGGTTTTCTGCTGTCTCATGATGAAGAATAAATGTTTTGAAGAGCACTGATTTTTCTTCCCCAGATTTATAACCATTCTTTTGAAAATATACTCTCTGGTCTTTAACGTATTTTGGCTTCTTGTTTTAGATTGTGTTTTGTTTGTTTCTAGATACAAATTTCATTTTGTTGTTTAGGCTTTTCATGATGGTGCCACTGTTAGTCTTCAGTGTCTTAGGTAAATAACAAAGTGCTTTATAAACAACACTTCGTTGTACATGATTGAATTGATGCTCAAAACATCCCCATGACATCAAGATGGCAAGAGCTTGATACTGTCATCCACAGTTCACAGATAAGGACAATGAGTGTCAACTAGTACCTTTCAGAGTTAGGGCTATAGGGTAACTAACTAGACCTTTCATGCTCTTCAAAAGTTCCTAGATTTCTCTTTTTTTCCCCCTCAAAAAAAAATTTTTTTTAAGAGCATATCTGTTTGTTCTGCTTTAACTTTTAATACGAGAAGAAATTTTCTCAACTGCCTCAAATTCATTTTGGAATGAGGCAAAGTAATAAATAATTGTGTAAGTCCATAATCATTGTTTCCTTCCAGACGTCACTATCCAGAACAGCGAGCTGATGACTGGCAGCATGGACAAAGGAACGCTGGGATCAGGATCCAAGAACAATATTTTTTACATTTTGCTGCGAGACTGGGGGCAGAACGAAGCTGCCGATGCGATGTCACGGCTCGCCAGACTGGCCCCCGTCTACCTGTGTGAGTATCTCAGCATCCTTGTTTTATTGCTAGTTATTGGTGTTTCAGGGGTTTCTTTTACTGTTTCATCCCCCTGCCCCACACACATACACACACACAAAGAAAAGGATACTTATTCCAGGCTAAACTATTTATGCTCTTCTTAATGAAATTAACTTGATACTGACTAGTTTGGCTGCAGATTTGAATTTGCTTTTCAGTTCTCTTCTCAAAAGCTACAGTAGCTCCCTAATGCCCATCAGGTAGGGTTGTTACATAAAGGGTCCTTCATGGGCTGCTTCCAAGGTACCTGTGCAAGACTGTCACCCTCTGGGTCTTCCACGGTTCAGCCCTACCGTGTTACTCAGTATTTCTCTACCATCCTTGCACTATTCTGTTACCTTTGCTTGCTCATGCTTTGAACGTACCACAGGCCAGTAGATTTTTTGCATGCCCAAAAACATCTTTAGTCTACTCTTATACTTGACTCTTTGGCTGGGTGTAGAATTCTAGACTGAAGATTATTTTCCCTGAGAATTTTGAAGGGATTGCTCTACTCTGTTCTAGCTTTAACGGTTGCTGTAAAGTGTATTTCCGTTCTTATTCCCAAATTTTTGTATTTGAATTGTCTTTTTTTTTTTAATTGAAGCAATAGTGGATTTACAACATTGCGCCAGTCTCTGCTGTGCAGCACAGTGACTCAGTTCTACACATACATCTATTTTTTTAACATTCTTTTTCATTATGATTTATCACAGGATATTAAATATAGTTCCCTGTGCTAGACACATTAGGACCTTGTTGTTTATCCTGAATTGTCTTTTTATTCTGGAAGCTTTGAGACTCCTCTTTGTTTCTGGCATTCTGAAAGTTCACAGTGACACAACCTTGCGATGGGTCTGTTGTCACTCATTGCGCTGAGCACTGTATAAGCTCTCTTAATCTGCAACATGTGTCCTTCAGTTCTGGTTATTTTCTTGCACTTTTTCTGATCATTTTCTCCCTTTTACTTTCTCTGTTCTTTCTTTTTTGAATTTCTGTTCATTGTCTAGTAGAGTTTTTGGATTGATTCTCTGATTTTCCCTGTTGTCCATTTCTTTGTTTCTGGATTCAGTTTTCTTTTAACAACTTCATTGATTTTTAAAAGTTTTTTCACTATCATATATTTAATTTCCAACCATTGTTCTTTTTTGCCAGTAGTTCTTTTTTTTTTTTTTTTTTTTGGCTACATTGGGTCTTCATTGCTGCACATGGACTTTCTCTAGTTGTGGCGAGCAGGGGCTACTCTTCGTTGCAGTGCACGGGCTTCTCATTGCAGTGGCTTCTCTTGTAGTGGAGCACGGGCTCTAGGCTCATGGGCTTCAGTAGTTGTAGCACGGGGGCTCAGTAGTTGTGGCTCACAGGCTGTAGAGCACAGGCTCAGTAGTTGTGGTGCACAGGCTTAGTTGCTCCGCAGCATGTGGGATCTTCCCGGACCAGGGCTTGAACCTGTGTCCCCTGCATTGGCAGGTGGATTCTTAACCACTGCGCCACCAGGGAAGTCCCTTGCTGGTAGTTCTTTCTTTTCCTTTCCTTCTTTTAATTTTTTTTTTTTTTTTTAAGGCTTCCTATTCTTGATCCCCAAATTCATCTTCTCTAGCACTCTGTCTCCCACAGGGGTAAGGATCTGGGGCCTGTTTCTTGTAGGGAGACCTCAGAGACATTGCAGGTTCAGTTCCAGACCACCACGATAAAGCAAATACCACGATCAAGCAAGTCACATGAACTGTTTGGTTTCCCAGTGGTTACAAAAGTTGTTTACACTATACTGTAGTCTGTTAAGTATGCAATAGCCTTGTGTCTTAAAAAACAATGTACATACCTTAATTAAAAATACTTTATTGCTAAAAAATGCTAATCATTTGAGCCTTCAGTGAGTCATAGTAGTCACAGTACAGATCACCATAAAAAATATAATAATAATGAAAACGTTTGAAATATTATGAACATTACCGAAATTTGACACAGAGACACAAAGTAAGCAGATGCTGTTGGAAAAATTGTGCTTTTAGACTTGTTCAACACAAGGTTGCCACAAACCTTCAATTTTTTAAAAACCACTATATCTGTGAAGCACAATAAAACAAGGTATGCCTGTCCAAACTTTCCACCGGGTTTCCCCGTTTCCAGCACCTACATTACCTCCCACAGAACCTGAGGATTTTGTTTCTGAGACTTTCCAGACTCGTGGCCCTCCTTTCTGCAGCCACTTTTAGGCATCCCCTTCCCCACCCTACTAAGCCAGTAGCCTCTCGTAGGCAGATATTAGGGTTAGGATTACTGTATAGTTCCATCAACGGTGCAGTTTACATTTGTTTCTTAGTCTCTGTATTTCGGAATAATAATTTCTGAAAAAGAGAATCGGGGCAGAGAGGTCTCTGCGACGCTGAGAACCAGCAGTCAGGTGGCCCACTTTCCATAGCTGGCTTTCTCAGGCGCTCCTTACTATTTAGTGGCTGTCTGCTTTATAGTGTAGTTAGTTGGGACATCACTGTGGGTTGTGAGGTCTCAGAGGAGTTAGTGAGTCTTAGTCATTTTTGCATAACTACCTACAGACTGATACAGGAACATTTTGTTTAATTGGGTTGTAACAAGTTCTCTGAAGGTATAAACTTCTTTCTGTGCAGCAGGTTGACTAACATCCGTGGCTCTCTCTTCCTGCTCTCCCGGGCAACTATTCTGCAGCTAACCGTGGATTCTCAATTGGGATTGGTGACGTCACGCCTGGCCAAGGACTGCTGAAGGCCAAGTATGAGTTGCTGAATGCTGGCTACAAAAAATGTGATGAGTACATTGAAGCCCTGAACACAGGCAAGCTGCAGCAGCAGCCAGGCTGCACTGCTGAGGAGACCCTGGAGGTGAGTCTGGCTCTTCGGGTCAGTTTAGCCAGTTCATCACTGGGTGGCGCTGTAGGCCCTGAAGAGAAGGAGCAGAGGTGAGTGGGAAGGAAAGGCAGTGGCTTTAGCCCATCTCCGTGCTGTGCAGCTTGTGTGTGTTCTAAAGCGGGGAGGGCCTCCCGTTAGATCTGTTACATCTCTTCCAGCTTTCCTGTTCTAGGTGGTGAAAACACGGCCATCTGTTCATTTGACCACATGGGGCTGCTCTTCTTCCAGCATCACGCTTGGGCCCCCTCCGTACCTGGTACTTCAGCGCTTCTGCCCTTCCTACTTCCAGCATCCTGTGACTAGAGACTGACACCACAGCTCTCTGAATGGATGGTCTTTGAAAGAGACATGGCTAATTCCTATCTGAGAGTCACATACCAGTCTGCTGCCCTCTCACATGTGGAGCTAGGTCAGCTGCGAACTGGGCCAGCACATGGCAGAGTCAGAGTTGCCTGAGAGTCCTGCATATTCCCTGAAGCAGCCTGGCTCAGCAGTCCGCCTGCACCAGGGTTTTGCCTGGCTCCCTTCTGCCTCCCCAGTAGCCTGGGGCTCAGAGCTTTAACTCACCTAAGCAGAGAAGAAAGGTTTTTTGAACAGTAAGAAATTTTCTGATGAAATGAACTTTTTAAAGCAGACAGAAAGCAGCGTTGTGTCAGGTGTTCACAGTTAACTCATTCTTTTTAGTTTTTTAAAAAATTTTTATTAGAGTATAGTTGATTTACAATGTTGTGTCAGTTTCAAGTGTACAGCAAAGTGAATCAGTTATATATATATATATGTGTGTATATATATATCTCCACTTTTCTTTAGATTATTCTCTCATATAGGCCACTACAGAGTATTGAGTAGTTCCCTGTGCTATACAGTAGATCCCTATTAGTTATCTATTTTATACATACATTTAGCTTATTCTTTTTTTTTCTTTTAAATTCATTTTATTAGTTATCTGTTTTATACAAATTAGTGTATACATGTCAATCCCAATCTCACAATTCATCCCACCTCCACCGCTCCCCACACTGCTTTCCTCCCTTGGTGTCCATACGTTTGTTCTCTACATCTGTGTCTCTATTTCTGTCTTGCAAACTGATTCATCTGTACCATTTTTCTAGATTCCACATATATGCGTTAACATATGATATTTTTCTCTTTCTGACTTACTTCACACTGTATTACAGTCTCTGGGTCCATCCATGTCTCTGCAAATGACCCAATTTTGTTCCTTTTTTATGGCTGAGTAATATTCCATTGTATATATGTACCACATCTTTTTTTTTTAACATCTTTATTAGAGTATTATTGCTTTACAATGGTGTGTTAGTTTCTGCTTTATAACAAAGTGAATCAGCTATATGTATACATATATCCCCATATCTCCTCCCTCTTGCATCTCTCTCCCACCCTCCCTATCCCACCCCTGTAGGTGGTCACAAAGCCCCAAGCTGACCTCCCTGTGCTATGCAGCTGCTTTCCACTAGCTATCGGTTTTACATTTGGTAGTGTGTATATATATACATGCCACTCTCTCACTTTGTCCCAGCTTACCCTTCCCCCTCCCTGTGTCCTCAAGTCCATTCTCGAGTAGGTCTGCATCTTTATTCCTGTCCTGCCCCTAGGTCCTTCATGACCTTTTTTTTCTTTTTTTTAGATTCCATATATATGTGTTAGCATACGATATGTGTTTTTCTCTTTCTGACTTACTTCACTCTGTATGACAGTCTCTAGGTCCATCCACGTCTCTACAAATGACCCAATTTCTTTCCTTTTTATGGATGAGTAATATTCCATTGTATATATGTACCATATCTTCTTTATCCATTCGTCTCTCAGTGGACATTTAGGTTGCTTCCATGACCTGGCTAAGTAGTGCTGCAAGGAACATTGGGGTGCATGTGTCTTTTTGAATTATGGTTTTCTCTGGGTATATGCCCAGTAGTGGGATTGCTGGGTCATATGGAAATTCTATTTTTAGTTTTTTAAGGAACCTCCATACTGTTCTTCATAGGGGCTGTATCAATTTACATTCCCACCAACAGTGCGAGAGGGTTGCCTTTTCTCCACACCCTCTCCAGCATTTGCTGTTTGTAGATTTTTTGATGATGGCCATTCTGACCAGTGTGAGGTGATACCTCATTGTAGTTTTGATTTGCATTTCTCTAATAATTAGTGATGTTGAGCAGCTTTTCATGTGCCTCTTGACCATCTGTATGTCTTCTTTGGAGAAATGTCTATTTAGGTCTTCTGCCCATTTTTTGATTGGGTTGTTTGTTTTTTTAATATTGAGCTGCATGAGCTGCTTATATATTTTGGAGATTAATCCTTTGTCAGCTGCTTTGTTTGCAAATGTTTTCTCCCATTCTGAGGGTTGTCTTTTCGTCTTGTTTATAGTTTCCTTTGCTGTGCAGAAGCTTTTAAGTTTCATTAGGTCCCATTTGTTTGTTTTTGTTTTTATTTCCATCACTCTAGGGGGTGGGTCAAAAAAGATCTTGCTGTGATTTATGTCATAGAGTGTTCTTCCTATATGTTCCTCTCAGAGTTTTATAGTGTTCGGTCCTACATTTAGGTCTTTAATCCATTCTGAGTTTATTTTTGTGTATGCTGTTAGGGAGTGTTCTTTTTTTTTTAAATTTATTTATTTTATTTATTTATTTTTGGCTGCATTGGGTCTTTGTTGCTGCACGCACACTTTCTTGAGTTGCATCAAGTAGTGGCTACTCTTTGTTGCGGTGCATGGGCTTCTCATTGCAGTGGCTTCTCTTGTGCGGAGCACAGACTCTAGGCACACGGGCTTCAGTAGTTGTGGCAAAGTAGTTGTGGCTTTCAGGCTCTACAGCACAGGCTCAGTAGTTGTGGCACACGGGCTCAGTTGTGGCTCGCGGGCTCTAGAGCGCAGGCTCAGTAGTTGTGGCGCGCAGGCTTAGTTGCTCCGCGGCATGTGGGATCTTCCCAGACCAGAGATTAACCCGGTGTCCACTGCATTGGCAGGCAAATTCTTAACCACTGCACCACCAGAGAAGTCCTAGGGAGTGTTCTGATGTCATTCTTTTACATGTAGCTGTCCAGTTTTCCCAGCACCACTTATTGAAGAGACTGTCTTTTCTCCATTGTATATCCTTGCCTCCTTTGTCATAGATTAGTTGACCATAGGTGAGTGGGTTTATCTCTAGGTTTTCTATTCTGTTCCATTGATCTATATTTCTGTTTTTGTGCCAGTACCATATCGTCTTGATTACTGTAACTTTGTAGTATAGTCTGAGGTCAGAGAGTCGGATTCCTCCAGCTCCGTTTTTTTCCCTCAAGATTGCTTTGGCTCTTCAGGATCTTTTGTATCTCCATGCAAATTTTAAGATTTTTTGTTCTAGTTCTGTAAAAAGTGCCATTGGTAATTTGATAGGGATTGCATTGAATCTATAGATTGCTTTGGGTAGTATAGTAATTTTCACAATATTGATTCTTCCAATCCAAGAACATGGTATATCTCTCCATCTGTTTGTGTCATCTTTGATTTCTTTCATCAGTGTCTTATAGTTTTCTGAGTACAGGTCTTTTTCCTCCTTAGGTAGGTTTATTCCTAGGTATTTTATTCTTTTTGTTGCAACGGTGAATGGGATTGTTTCCTTAATTTCTCTTTCTGATCTTTTGTTCTTAGTGTATAGGAATGCAAGAGATTTCTGTGCATTAATTTTGTATCCTGCAACTTTACCAAATTCACTGATTAGCTCTAGCCGTTTTCCCGTGGCATCTTTAGGATTCTCTATGTATAGTATCATGTCATCTGCAAACAGTGACAGTTTTATTTCTTCTTTTCCAATTTGTATTCCTTTTATTTCTTTTTCTACTCCGATTGCCATGGCTAGGACTTCCAAAACTATGTTGACTGATAGTGGCAAGAGTGGACATCCTTGTCTTGTTCCTGATCTTAGAGGAAATGGTTTCAGTTTTTCGCCATTGAGAATGATGTCTGCTGTGGGTTTGTCACACATGGCCTTTATTATGTTAAGGTAGGTTCCCTCTGTGCCCTGGAGAGTTTTTATCATAAATGGGTGTTGAATTTTTGTCAAAAGCTTTGTCTGCATCTATTGAGATGATCATATGGTTTTTATCCTTCAGTTTGTTAATATGGTGTATCACATTGATTGATTTGCATATATTGAAGAATCCTTGCATCCCTGGAGTAAATCCCACTTGATCATGGTGTATGATCCTTTTAATGTGTTGTTGGATTCTGTTTGCTAGTATTTTGTTGAGGATTTTTGCATCTATATTCATCAGTGATATTGGTCTGTAATTTTCTTTTTTTGTAGTATCTTTGTCTGGTTTTGGTATCAGGGTGATGGTGGCCTCATAGAATGAGTTTGGGAGTGTTCCTTCCTCTGCACTTTTTTGGAAGAGTTTGAGAAGGATGGGTGTTAGCTCTTCTCTAAATGTTTGATAGAATTCACCTGTGAAGCCATCTGGTCCTGGACTTCTGTTTGTTGGAAGATTTTTAATCACAGTTTCAATTTCATTACTTGTGATTGGTCTGTTCATATTTTCTATTTCTTGCTGGCTCAGTCTTGGAAGGTTATACCTTTCTAAGAATTTGTCCATTTCTTCCAGGTTGTCCATTTTATTGGCATAGAGTTGCTTGTAGTAGTCTCTTAGGATGCTTTGTATTTCTGCGGTGTCTGCTGTAACGTCTCCTTTTTCATTTCTAATTTTATTGATTTGAGTCCTCTCCCTCTTTTTTTTCATGAGGCTGGCTAAAGGTTTATCAATTTTGTTTATCTTCTCAAAGAACCAGCTTTTAGTTTTACTGATCTTTGCTCTTGTTTTCTTTGTTTCTATTTCATTTATTTCTGCTCCGATCTTTATGATTTCTTTCCTTCTACTAACTTTGGATTTTGTTTGTTCTTCTTTCTCTAGTTCCTTTAGGTGTAAGGTTAGATTGTTTGTTTGAGATTCTTGTTTCTTGAGGTAGGATTGTATTGCTATAAACTTCCCTCTTAGAACTGCTTTTGCTGCATCCCATAGGTTTTGGGTCGTCATGTTTTCCTTGTCATTTGTCTCTAGGTGTTTTTTGAATTCCTCTATGATTTTGTCAGTGATCTCTTGGTCATTTAGTAACGTATTGTTTAGCCTCCATGTGTTTGTGTTTTTCCCTGTAATTTATTTCTAATCTCATAGCGTTGCGGTCGGAAAAGATGCTTGATATGATTTCAATTTTCTTAAAATTGCCAAGGCTTGATTTGTGACCCAAGATGTGATCTATCCTGGAGAACGTTCTGTGTGCACTTGAGAAGAAAGTGTAATCTGCTGTTTTCAGATGGAATTTCCTATAAATATCAGTTAAATCTGTCTGGTCTCTTGTATCATTTAAAGCTTGTGTTTCCTTATTAATTTTCTGTCCATTGGTGCAAGTGAGCTGTTAAAAGTCCCCCTGAATTATTGTGTTACTGTCAATTTCCTCTTTGATAGCTGTTAGCATTTGCCTTATGTATTGAGGTGCTCCTCTGTTGGGTGCATATATATTTATAATTGTTATATCTTCTTTTTGGATTGATCCCTTGATCATTATGTAGTGTCCTTCCTTGTCTCTTGTAACATTCTTCATTTTAAAGTCTATTTTATCTGATATGAGTATTGCTACTCCAGCTTTCTTTTGATTTCCATTTCCATGGAATCTCTTTTTCCATCCCCTTACTTTCAGCGAGTTTTTGTGTCCATTCAGCGAGCCTATGTCTTTTGGTGGGAGCATTTAATCCATTCACATTTAAGGTAATTATCAATATGTATGTTCCTATTACCGTTTTCTTAATTGTTTTGGGTTTGTTTTTGTAGGTCCTTTTCTTCTCTTGTGTTTCCCACTTAGAGAAGTTCCTTTAGCATTTGTTGTAGAGCTGGTTGGTGGTGCTGAATTCTCTTAGCTTTTGCTTGTCTGTAAAACTTTTGATTTCTCAGTTGAATCTGAATGAGATCCTTGCCGGCTAGAGTAGTCTTGGTTGTAGGGTCTTCCCTTTCATCACTTTACATATATTGTGCCAGTCCCTTCTGGCTTGTAGAGTTTCTGCTGAGAAATCAGCTGTTAACCTTATAGGAGTTCCCTTGTATATTTGTCATTTTTCCCTTGTTGCTTTCAGTAATTTTTCTTTGTCTTTAATTTTTGTCAGTTTGATTCCTATGTGTCTCGGCGTGTTTCTCCTTGGGTTTATCCTGCCTGGGACTCTCTGCGCTTCCTGGACTTGGGTGGCTATTTCCTTTCCCGTGTTAGGGAATTTTTCAACTGTAATCTCTTCAAATATTTTCTCGGGTCCTTTCTTTCTCTCTTCTCCTTCTGGGACCCCTATAATGCGAATGTTGGTGCATTTAATGTTGTCCCAGAGGTCTCTTAGGCTGTCTTCATTTCTTTTCATTCTTTATTCTGCTCCTCGGCAATTATTTCCACAATTTTGTCTTTCAGTTCATTTATTCGTTCTTCTGTCTCAGTTATTCTGCTATTGATTCCTTCTAGTGTATTTCTCATTTCAGTTATTGTATTGTTCATCTCTGTTTGTTTGTTCTTTAATTTTTCCAGGTGTTTGTTCTTTAATTCTTCTAGGTCTTTGTTAAACATTTCTTGCATCTTCTCGATCTTTGCCTCCATTCTTTTTCCGAGGTCCTGGATCATCTTCACTATCATTATTCTGAATTCTTTTTCTGGTAGGTTGCCTATCTCCACTTCATTTAGTTGTTTTTCTGGGGTTTTATCTTGTTCTTCATCTGGTACATAGTCCTTTGCCTTTTCGTTTTGTCTCTCTTTCTGTGAATGTGGTTTTTGTTCCACAGGCTGCAGGATTGTAGTTCTTCTTGTTTCTGCTGTCTGCCCTCTGGTGGATGGCATTTAGCTCATTCTTAATCTCACTAACTCTTAAAGAAAAACAGAGAGAGAGAGAAATGGGTGTTTCTCACATAGAAAATTACTTGAGGCCTCAGCTGCACTCATTTTTAAGGGAAGCATGACTCCTAACTGCTTCAGCATTGTAAGTTGTGAGTTGAGAGATCACAATCTGGATGAGCTCATGGACTAGAATATTCCTATAGAGTCACCCCATAACATGCTTAACTGGTGGTAATTCAAATGTGTTCTTAGCAGAGAGACAAATTTTACAATAGCACAAGCAACTCTCTTTTACTACATATTACATAATTTGTTATAAAGTATAAGATATTATATTTGTTTACACACAGTATACACATGCATGAGTATGTACAGTCACATATATACGGATATATTGCCGTGTAGGGTACCGTACACAAAGCCAAGCAAGCACATTTATTGGCCGTTTAAAGAATTTCCCAAGGTTTTGTTACTGATCATTTTTTCCTTACACACCGATTATGGCAGCCTGTGGAAGATGTCAGTCTGTAGAGACAGGCTATCTTGGTCTTCTAAGGCTCTGAAACCTTTTATCTGCTGACGTCTTGCTGAAATCTGACATCTTGCTGAAATTCTTCACATTTCCTTAAACGTCTCATTGAACTTTGGTAATCACAGAGCCACCACGCATCTCCCTTTCTCCTGCCAGGCTTTGATCCTGAAGGAGCTGTCCGTGATCCGCGACCACGCGGGCAGCGCCTGCCTCCGGGAGCTGGATAAGAGCAACAGCCCCCTCACCATGGCTCTGTGCGGCTCTAAAGGTGAGTGCCCCCCTCCGGCCGCTGCTGTCACTGCGCTGCATGTGGGCTGGCTGGTTGTGTTCTAGAAAATGCGAGTCAGAGCTTCAGGCCTGGCAATTCCCTGGTGGTCCAGTGGTTAGGACTCTAGGCTTTCACTGCCAGGGCCCAGGTTCAATCCCTGGTCAGGGAACTAAAATCCCACAAGCTGCGCTTCAAAAAAAAAAAGAACTTCAGGCTTTTTGTTTATAAGGGCCTGAAGTTTTTTGTTTGTTTTTTTTTTTAAGTTTTGGGTTTTTTGTTTTGTTTTTTTGTTCTTTTTTTTTTAATTTTATTTATTTATGGCTGTGTTGGGTCTTCGTTTCTGTGCGAGGGCTTTCTCTAGTTGCGGCAAGTGGCGGCCGCTCTTCATCACGGTGCGCAGGCCTCTCGCTATCGCGGCCTCTCTTGTTGTGGAGCACAGGCTCCAGACGCACAGGCTCAGCAATTGTGGCTCACGGGCCTAGTCGCTCCGCGGCATGTGGGATCTTCCCAGACCAGGGCTCAAACCCGTGTCCCCCGCATTGGCAGGCGGATTCTCAACCACTGCGCCACCAGGGAAGCCCAGGCCTGAAGTTTTTTGAATAATACATAGAGAAAGAGACTTAATTATTTGCATTTTTAGAAGTCTCACCCCTTTGGAGAAACTTACTGGTCATGTGTGTGGGTTTCTGAGTTTGAGGGTGCTTTGAGTAAACTTGACGTTATTTTTTAAAGAAAAGAAAGAAAACCTGCGGATTTTTAAAATAATGTGTTTGATGATAATTAAGAACACTTAAATGTCATAGTTAGCCAGAACCTAAAAGCATTAGGTTTCATGATACTGCACTCAAATTCCGAACCTCCTGCTTTTCCTGTTTCTGTAAATTTTTGCCAGAATAAAGTCCAGTCTCTTTAATCTTGCTGCCTTTCACCCCATATTCTCCTACTCCCTGCTCCTGGTACGTACCCCACACTCCTATCCTATGTCTTTGCTTCCCACTCTCCCACCCACTTTGGAATTCCTCCCCCACGTCTTCTATGTCTAAGTCATAATGTCCTCCAGATGTCCAGCTGGTTGCCGCTGCCTTCTGGAAGACTCCCCTGGAAGTCTTTCCTCCAGCCGCAAAGTGCTCGTTCACCCCTGAGCAGCTCTAGCCCTGCTCGGCCTTTCTTGTGTTACTGACAGCTCTACCCTGTGTTACTCTAGTTCTGACTTTTACTGTCCCTAGACTATGAACTTGTTGAGGATAGGGGGCTGTGCCATGTATTCCTGTTTTATCCCACAGATCTGCTTGCACTTCATTTAATGTCATTTTGGTAAATGAATGTTACATTCCTGACCTGCTTCCCCAGGTTCCTTCATTAACATATCACAGATGATTGCCTGTGTGGGACAGCAAGCCATCAGTGGCTCTCGAGTGCCAGATGGCTTTGAAAACAGGTCCTTGCCTCACTTTGAAAAACACTCAAAGGTAAGCAGTAGCGGATGAGGCAGAACTTTGAAGGACAACCTTCAGCAGTGCAGAAGAGAGTCACGGAAGCTCTGGGGCTGCCAACCAAGGGGCTCCTGGAGCTGGTGTATAAGGGTGGCGGCCGCTCAGGGTTATTCCCTCTGCAACCCAAACCTGAGTCCTGTAGAAGGAGCCTTGTTAAACTCAGAGCTGTATAACTTGAGTTTGGACCAAGAGGGAGGATTTCAGATTCCCATCCAACTTACCTTAAGTGTTCAAAATGTGTAGTTATCATAACATGTGCATTCAATCTGTATGCTTACTTGGGGGGCACTTACATAAAAGTATAAGGATTTTTAAACTGTGAACATGTAAAACGACCGGGAAATTCCAAGTTTTCCTCTCTGGAATTCTTAAACTCTGCTTGTAAATGACTCCTGGGTTCCATTGGCCCTCGTGGTCTAGACACTAGTGTCAGCAGAGCACAACTTAGAGCAGATTTGGTCACTTAGTAAATTCTGGATGGAGTCAGCTGCTATTCGCACTGAAGCAGAGATGCCCCAGCTGCTCCTGCCCGGTGGAACTGTAGGATTTCTGTCCAGCCCCTCCTGGGGAGATAGGACTACTGTACTGAGAATGGACAGATATTCTCTGTATCAGGCGGCCTCAGGAACAACTCAGGTTCTCTGCCCAAGATCAGAAATCACTAGAGGTCAGGCAGCCAGCTGGTCACTGGAGAGGTACCTGACTATGCTTATCTGGCTCAGAGTCAAAGCCTGACCAATTTAGAAGAGATGCCAGGGATATCCAGTGCTAGACTTCGGAGTAGATGGTGCCTGCCTAGAAATGCCAGCTGCCCCTTAAATGAAACAGGGAAGCAGGAGGTTAGCCTGTTCATCTGAGTTGTCCTCCAAGGAACACAGACCTATCCAGATCAAAGGCCATTTGGCATTTCATATGGTGTTTTATATATGTTTGTTTCTTTTTACAGGTTTTTTTTTTTTGAGATACATTTCATTTATCATAATATTCACCCATTTAAAGTGTAGAGTTCAGCAGCTTAGTATGTTCACAGAGTTGTATGATCATCATCACAGTCTAATTTTAGAATATTTTCAACAGCCCAAAAATGAATCCCCATAAACATTAGCAGCACACGGTTATGTTTTGGAGTTGGACAGGTCTGGCCCACAGGAAGGGTGTCTTGGGAGGAGTCGTTTCCCAGGGCAGGGGCAAGCTGTCACAGTCAGCAGGGTGCCCTCTGAACCGAGGTTGGTAACTGCCTCCCTGGTCTAGGGGTAGCAGCCCAAGCTTTGGTTTCTCTGTCACGAGCCACCTGGCTGCCAGTGGCACCAGCACCAACCCTGGCTGGGGCCTCACCCTCCTTGTCTCTGGTAAGGATGGTCTGGGCTAAATTGTTTCTCCTTTAGGAAAGGGCATAAAACATGAGAGTGCATTGGCTGGGTATTTATAGTCTGAAGTTGAGGCATTTTCTGATTTGAATGGGCTTTGGAATTGTGGACCTTGAACTTTTTTGTTAGATTTTTCTTTTTTTCCTACCTCTCTTTAGCTCCCAGCTGCCAAAGGCTTTGTGGCTAACAGCTTTTATTCAGGTTTGACACCAACCGAGTTTTTCTTCCACACGATGGCTGGCCGGGAAGGTCTGGTTGACACAGCCGTGAAGACAGCTGAAACAGGATACATGCAGGTAACCTGAAGAAATGTAGGCCATTAGCAATGAAGCAGGATAGGGTCTGCAGATCTTGACTGCTGAGTGTTTGCTTATTTTGTACCTGAGCTCTAATTTATCCAGTCTTGGTATTTAAAAGGAAAAATTGAGAGATGTAGGGTACCCTAGAAATAAACAACATACAAAGGTAGTATGTTCCAAATCACACAATGTCCTTCGAATGATGAAGACCAGGCCGGAACCACATGTACCAAAGCATTGCTGGAGGAGAGCATGGACCCAAATGCATCCCAGAGCACGTCATCGAACCTCACTGAGCCTCTGATTCCTAATACACGGAGGTGGGGTGACAGTACCTACCTCGTGATTACAAATTGAGAGGACTCTGCTTCTCACTGTGCAACTATTTATATAACCCATTATTAATACCACTCTAAGAGACTCCAAGAACCTATTCCAGTGCCCGCAGGAGGGCTTGGACACACTTGGAGGGCTGGCTTTTTCTCCATTGTATGTACAGGTGTAAGATAGTAGTCTCCGGGGACAGGGCTGAGCTAGACACTCCTCTATGCCTGTGCTTCTCAGACTGCCGCAGAAGTACCCCTGATGGCAGAGGGGTGAAAACACATCCTACCTTGTTCTTCCATAAGACCACAAGGAAAGGATTTCTCACCAGTGTCTAATTCTCATTTCTACTCTGTACTCCATAATCTCTGTTTGTTTGTTTTTAATTTTTTGATGTATTTATCTACTTACAACACATGATGAAGTTAACAATCCAAGTTGCTAGGCCATGAACTGCTGTGGCTTTGTGTCCCTTTTCTCCCCACCGTGGATTGAGAAACACGGCCCTTTGCATTACTGGGAAACCAGGACTGATAAACCAGAGATGCGAATGAGTGAGCCAGAGCACACAATGATGAGGGCGAAATGGACCCGAGTCAGTACACACCTATTTCCATAACCTCGTCTGGACCTCCTGTAGCATTACTGATAACTGCTTCCCTTTTAATCATCTTTTCATGGGAAATTGCCCTTTAGCTTTGGAGTGTGCTGCTTTTGTCAGAAACCTAACAGCCTGTGAACTGCTTTTACCACTCTTGCCCAAATGTCTGTTGACTTTATTTTTTGTCTTCACCTTTTTTGAAGTGGAGAGTATGGCTTTCCCAGAGCAGTGTGTTAGCCTAGAACAAATTAGTTGTGGCATGAGTGATTTTTGTTTTGAAGTTGCCTGGAGGAAGATTTCTTTCTTTTTAACTCCCTGAGCCCCCATCACATTGCTGGCTGGAGTGTTCTGCTGGTGGGAGGTTCTCCCTAAGCAGACTTGAGAAATCGCTGCTGCCTGCTGGTTCAAACGCAATGCCATTCCTGTTCTCTCTTCTTCCCACTCTGTCCCAGAAGGTGGCCTGCACCTGATCCTCTGTAATTCATATTGAAGTCTACAGGGGTCCTGGATTAAGTTGTGTTTAGAAATGCAAAGCAATTGCATTAATTTATACCTTAGGGAGACAGAGAGGGAAGGCGAAGCAGCCTAGGAAAACAGTGTTTGCAGAGTCCTTCGGGGGTGTTGGGGTTTAAATTGCATGTATTCTAATACACTGGAGGCTGGAGCATATTCTAAATCCCACCGCACAGGCTAGTGAGGCCCTTGTGGGCCTGTTCTTGCAGTCAGGGGACTCTTTTTAAGGGATTTCTAATAAATTGTTTTTATGTGATTAAAACGCTGGTAACCTTGAAACTCAGAGTTGCAAATCTCAACCTCTTTATGCGTGAGTAGTCTTCTCAAAGCAGCTGAGCTTTTGTCTCCTCTCCTCCTTTTACTTTAGAGGAGGCTCGTAAAGTCCCTTGAAGATCTTTGCTCACAGTATGATTTGACAGTCCGAAGCTCTACAGGCGATATCATCCAGTTCATTTACGGGGGAGATGGCTTAGATCCTGCAGCCATGGAGGGAAAAGATGAACCCTTGGAGTTTAAAAGAGTTCTGGACAACATCAAAGTAAGATTTAGCATTATATCTGTCAGTGTTTTCAAGGCCAGTTCTTTAGAATGGAGGTGCCCTTTGGCATAGCACACAGTTAATGCTGTCATATCTACCCAACCACTGAGTTAGTATTTTTCTTTTTTGTGTTCCTTTGCATAATTTCCCCCAAGTATTAAAGGAAAAATAGTTTCTCAATTTCAAAGTCTAGTTATTGGTAGTAATCAAATGCCAATAGAAGAGGGCTTTGTCTTCTTGTCTGTATCTAGTAAAGTGTAATAGAGACGGTGTTAAAGCCATGGGTGTGGAGAAGCAGGTACATTTCACACGCTTTAACTGGGGGTATAATTTAGAACAATCTTTTTGAGAGGTAGCTGGACAACACTGATCTGAATTTAAATGTGGGTGCCTTTGACCAATATTTAAGTTCCACTTACAGGAATTTGCCCTACAAAAATGATCTAAATGTGCCAAGAATGTTCTTCCAGAATTGTTTATAGCAGACACAGACCATCAGTGGAGGACAGGTCAAATACAGACTGGTCCGTCCATTAGGGTGATGTGCAACCATTAAAACTTTAGGGGAAACCCCATGAGCTTGGAGGTGGGGGAATATTTTCACTCTCGAAATTTTGGGCTCTTTTTAAAAAACAACAATTTGTGATTTTAGTGCAAATCTGGGGTGGGGTGAAGGTTGGGGAGAAATGGCATGATACCCACTGAATGGCCCACAAGCCTTTGTATTAAGATGGAGTATCAGTTTATCCCGTTTTCACCTTCATATTAAAGGTAGAGTCTACAATTTGTTTTGAAAGAAAAAAAAAACATCACAGGTTGCTAAAAGCTCACTCTGAGTGAGGTTGTTTTGTCTCTTGTAAATTCCTTCCTCCAATACTGCCCCCCACATCACTCTGTTTCCTTTTGATACCCGAGGCCGTCTTCCCGTGCCAGAGCGAGCCTGCTCTCAGTAAGAATGAGCTGCTCCTGACTGCTGAGTCCATCACGAAGAAGAATGAGTTTCTCTGCTGCCAGGACAGCTTCCTGCAGGTGAGCTCCGCGGGGGCCATGCACCCGGCTCTGCTGTCACCAAGGAATTGTTCACCAAGTGCCAGCAGTGCAGTTTATAAGCTGGGTGGGTGTTTATGTAAGAGTGTTTCTTGTTAAAAAATTTAAGACTGGCCCAGGCAGAATCTCAGCAGTCAACATAAAGAATTTATCTCATGTCTTTCTTAGTTTGTCTTTTGCACAAGTGTTTCCCTGGTAGAAGAAAAATGCTTTAGTTAGAGAACTGATTTTTTTTTAACCCTGTCCCTGTCAACACCCTACAACCCACTTTTTCACCCTGTGGGCCATCTCCTTCCTCGGTTGTTCTGAATCCCAATCATTTGTAATAGTAGTAGCATTGTTTTAATGCCATTTATTGTGTCTTGTACAGTAAATGATGTCATAGCATTTACTTAATACCATTATCATTTTAAATTGTTTTTTTTCTTACTGTAACATGGGTTAGAAATGCACAGAGTCAGCCTTCCATTTTCTTCCAGGGACCTGTTACCTTGACATCCTCTTTAGGTTTTTTTGGTTCATTTTTATTTCACTGACCTGCTCCTTCCTGTTTATAATCATGGTTATGATCAAAAGCAGCGTGGCCAAAACAAAAAGCAAAAGGATACAGGAATCAGTACCTGGTTCCCTTTGTGTACTGATTGCTGATTCAAATAAAGCACAAATGTATCCCTTGAAGTATATAAAAAATAAAAATAGTAAAAAATGTAAATAAGAATGTTTTAGTTACAAGCGCTTCACTCCGTTCTTTCACGTGACAAGATGTGAAAGGTGAAAAAGAGACTCTTCCAGACCTTAATATATTTAAAATTAAGAGTCTGACTAGGCTGAGTGCCTTTGTTTTGGTTTTGGTTTGGTTTTTTCATAGCTTTTTTTTTCTTTTTTTTTTTTTTCTTAAGTAACAAATGAGAAGTGTGATTTCATTTTTCTTCACGATTATATTTACTTATTTATGTTTCTGTTTCTCCTTGAAGACCTTAACTGAGACAGGCTATGAGAAATATAACGAGGTAATGTGCTTAACGTGCTGTGGCCGCCGAGCGTGGAGGAGTAGTTCTGCTGCACCCCAGCTGTCTGCCAGGCCCGGGGACCACAGATTTCTGTCCCGGTTCTGGCAAACAGGACTTCCCTGTTCATCACCTTGGACTGGTCCTTTCTTGTCTTAGACGCGGTTTGACGGTAACCCCTGACCAGCAGCACTTGTGGGTTCAGTGAGCACTTGTTCAGCCGTCCCCTCGTACTGTACGCCCCACAGATCACAGGGACACAGAGGTGATTGAACATGTCCTCGCCCTCCAGTGGCTCACAATCTGGGCTCAGATTGATTTGCCAAGAGGGTCCGAAATCCACTGGCCAGAGCAGATTTTTCTGAGCTGCTGAAATGTTGTCCGGCCATGGCCCGTGTCAGAGCTGAGGAGACAGAAGCAGCTCCTGGGTGGTGCTGAGCCCTGGCCCTGCCAGAGGCCGACAGCTGTGCTCACAGACGCACTGTGGACTGAGTGTGAGAGTTAGCTGCTGGTCAGTTGTGTGATTAACTGCCTGCCAGCTGCCGTGTTCTGAGTTCCTGTAGTATGCATGGGTTGGTCCAGCTGAATTCTTAGTAGCTTATTTCAGTTTTCATTTCCAAAAAGTGAGCTTTTTTCCTTTTAACCTAACTTCCAGAATATCTGCCCTAACTCTTGTGTAAGGGAAGTCATTCCTTTCAGCAAAGCCACCAGAAGCATGTCCACGTGGGTGGCAGCTGAAAACTGTCCTTTCCAGCACCTGAGCTGGGGAATGGTTTGAGGTGTGTGTTCTTGACTGCTCATGTGTGCGGAATTTCTCACAGATGAAAACCCCCTGGTCTGCTTGGCCTTGGGCTCTGGCAATCGAACGGCAACATCTGGTTAGCCTGTGCCTTGAACACCTGGCAATCGAATGGCAACATCTGGTTCAAGAGGGCTTTCAGAAGTTCGCCCTAAAGGACACAACCACAGCTAGACAAGTAGGCTCAGGGAGGACGTCACCCATGTAAAGGAGGCTCTTAATACTGAATAATACAGGGGAAAAATTAAGTGGAAGTGGGTATTATCGCTTTTGAAGATTCACAGTTTTAGGCAGAGCCACACCAGGAGAGATTGTCCCACTGCCCTCTCCAGCTCTAATTTCCACCTGTGGTTTGTAATAACTAACTGTATCTGAAAACGTGGCCTCAAACCTGTAATTAATAAGTAAGCCTGGAGAGTTTCTCTTTAAAGAGTCTCTTGAGAATTTTCAAGTTCTTGTAAATTAGTAAAAGTCCTTTCTTAAATAAAAGTCTTTTCTGCATAGAATGATGGCTGAGCGGCATGGTAACCCTCCACGTATTTCCACGCTTTGTCAATGAGGAGAGTTGACCAAAAAGGACAGTCATGGGAAACCTGTGTTCATGAGCAAGGGGCAGCCAAGATGTGGTGGATTCCACCCACGTAGCCCCCTGATCACCTGGGCTCCTAGGAGACAGACTGAAATGCCCAGTGGGCAAAGATGACATTGCAGAAAACCCCTGCCCTGAGAGCAGACTGTGGAGAAGGCATTTGACTTTGTAGAGGGGCCTCTTGTCTTGGCCAAGCCCCTGACCTTAGTCAGCCCGAGTGGCCTCTGCTCTAGAGCGATGGGGCCAGTGCCCTGCCGCCCAACAGGGAGAGCTTGCCAGGCTGGGCAGCAGCTGACGAAGAAGAGCTTGTGAACATGGACCATGTGGACCTCAGAAGTTTTAGTGGTTTGCTTTCAGCAAAGATAGTAACTAGAAATTGCTCGTTAGTCTATGGGAGGCTAAAGAGATTTATTTTTGCAGTGTTAGGATAAAACCTGGCTAGTTAAGTGTTAGGCTCTCTGTAGGTGCCTTATGGCAGCAAGCAGTCCCCAACTTCTTCAGCACCAGGGAGCAGTTTCGTGGAAGACAGTTTTTCCATGGACGGGGGTGGGGAGGTTCAGGCAGTAATGCGAGCGACGGGGGGCAGCAGATGAAGCATCGCTTGCTCGCCCACCCGCCCGCCGCTCACCTCCTGCTGGGCGGCCCGGTTCCTAACAGGCCGCGCACTGGTAGCGGTCCGTGGCCCAAGGGTCGGGGACCCCTGCGTTAGAGGATTTTGTTTTTGCAAAAGTGGGCTTCTGTTCAGTCTGCTTTTTGAAACATTTGTTTCAGACAAAACTTGTGATGTTTTCAACTATGTGATATAGATTGAGCAGACTCTGGGCAGGCATGCTGGTCTTCCTGGGGCCCCTCAGCCGGCCTCGGAATCAAGAATCAAGACCTCATGAGGCTTTGCAGCCACTACAGCATGCATCCAGTCCTCGGGCCCGCCCACTGGTCCGTCCGGGTGTGTGGATCCGCCCTCAGACTGCCGCGCGGAGCAGCTGGGCGCCTGTAGTTGGCCAGAGTGCCCGCACAATTTGTCCGAAACCACTGAGGGGAATTATATTCCCCTGAGGGCTGCTGAGGGGAAGTGCAGTCTCTCCACCCTTTCCCATACTCTCAACAACGCCCCTGGATCAAACCAGAGCGGCCGATGAGCAGCCTGTGAAGGACACTGCTACTGCACCGGGTGTGCCCTCAGCTCACCGGAGAAGTGCTCTAAGAGTCAGTCCCAGGGCTTCCCTGATGGCGCAGTGGTTGAGAATCTGCCTGCCAATGCAGGGGACACGGGTTCGAGCCCTGGTCTGGGAAGATCCCACATGCCGCGGAGCAACTAGGCCCGTGAGCCACAACTACTGAGCCTGCGCGTCTGGAGCCTGTGCTCTGCAACAACAGAGGCCGCGATAGTGAGAGGCCCGCGCACCGCGATGAAGAGTGGCCCCCGCTTGCCGCAACTAGAGAAAGCCCTCACACAGAAACGAAGACCCAACACAACCAAAAATAAATAAGTAAATAAATAAATAAATATTAAAAAAAAAAAAGTAACGTCTAAAAAAAAATTTAAAAAACAGTCAGTCCCACGCTGCTGGCCCCCTGGCAGCAGGACGTGGATGGGTGTGCTTCGTGAAAGCGTACCATACCCTCCGTGAGAACTCCCCGAGAGGAGATGCTAGCTGATCCTGGTTCTAGGAGTGACCTTGAGGCTGGGTTTATTTCACCCACACACTATAAATTGTAAAGCAGATGGGTTTTCCCCTCAGAGCAGTTTCCAGAAAACTTAGGCCTGTCGTCTCTAGCCGTGCCCTATGGATCCTCCACATGGTGTGCTTTTCCCCCTTTTTCTTGCTCCATTTTGTCATCGTCCCGGGGCGTAGAGTGCTGTTCTTAAGTACAGTGGGAACAGCAGATACGCCAATGTTTCATTTCCAGCTTGGAGAGTGGTTTCCTGGAGACCTTACAAAGTTCTGACTGTGTGGGGGAAGGGAGCATGATGGGGGACCAGTGCAGAGCTGAGGGTCAGAGACAAAGCTGGGACTTGGGAGTGTTTCCTTTGAAATGAAGGCAAGTGTTTGAAATGTACATAGTGTCTACAAAACCATACTTCGTAGTATTTAAATTGACCAGCACAACTGCAGAAGAAACCTCAAAAAGTTATCAGTCTAGAGACTAAAAGTACAAGTGGTTCAATTGTACTTACTCTGGGCTGCGTGAATGTGGGCAGCAGGGTGTGCCAGGGGAGAGAAGAGAAGGCGGCAAGTGGGAAGGGCTGTCCTGCCGTCACTCTATACATATGAAGCATCATCAGAGTAAAAAGGCCTTAGAAACACTAAACCAATGAATGATGTGTCCGGGGTGTGGATGGTGTGTCGTGTTCCTTGGAAAAACATTTTGTAATAGAACCTGTATCCATTTCGTACCCTTTACAGTGTCATATTTAGCTGCCACTAAAATAGGATGGACCCGTCACGTTACTGAAGTTTACAGAACGAATCATGTCATCCAGATTGCTGAGAAATATGTATCTGATGTTTGTTGTGTAATCTTTTAGGAGATAAAAAAATTTATTAAGGAGGTTTCTGAGAAGATCAAGAAAACCCGAGATAAATATGGCATCAACGATAACGGCACAACAGAGGTAACGGCCCTCCCAGATGTGTCAGGACATGGAGGTATTTTCCATTGCTGCCAGCCCTGACTCATACTTGGCTTTTTTCCTTCCAGCCCCGGGTGCTGTACCAGTTGGACCGGATCACCCCCACCCAAATAGAAAAGTTTCTGGAGACGTGTAGGGACAAGTACATGAGGTAAGGATGCTAACTGTCTTAGACTGCCCGGCAGTCACGTGGGTCTCTTGTATGCTTCCTGTTTCCCCAGGAAACAAAATCCTGCGCCCACTCCGCTTACTGACTGCCAGCATTGAGCAGGTTCTGTCACCTCTTCCCTAGGGACTCCAGTGGCTAGACAGGCTGGGTGCTCCAAGAAATAATTGCAAAGAAATTTCCTACTGCCCTCTCCCCGCAGAGAAACTACCGATATATTTGGCAATTGCCAGCTGCCCTGTCCACCTTCAGTACCATTTGTTAGCAGAGCTCTTAGATCCTCTCCAGTCATCCCACGCTGACCACCGGTAGCCACGCGGTATTCACTGTCGTCATCGGACCCCTCTGAGCATCACGTCCCCGCATCTGCACCTGTAACTGATTTGTGCCGGGTGCTTCCCCGATCACAAGCCTAGCCTGGGTCCTTGCCAATTCCTTCCTGGCCCTGATGGCATCTGTATTTTTTCTGTTGAAAGGAGATAATCAGTAGCCTCCCCAGCAGTTTTTGGTTTTGTCTTTTTTGGCCCCTTTTTCTTTTTCCCCCTCACATCGTGAGGCTTGCAGGATCTTACTTCCAGTTCCCCAACCGCGGATTGAACCTGGGCCCACTCGGGCCCTGGCAGTGAAAGTTCGGAGTCCTAACCACTGGACTGCCAGGGAATTCCTGGTTTTGTCTTTTTAATTGAAGTATAGTTGATCTACAACACTGTGCAAGTTCCAGGTGCACAACATAGCGATTCGATATTTCTATATATTGCAAAAGGATCACCATGATAAGCTTACTTTACCATCTGCCACCATACAAAGATATTATATCATTATTGTCTGTATTTCCCATGCTGTACATTTCATCCCCGTCTCCTTAGCAGTTTTACTGGACTTTTCATCCCTACCTTGTCCTTTCAGGGCACAGATGGAGCCAGGTTCTGCGGTGGGCGCACTCTGTGCCCAGAGCATTGGCGAGCCAGGCACCCAGATGACCCTGAAGACTTTCCACTTCGCGGGCGTGGCCTCCATGAACATCACCCTGGGTGTGCCCCGCATCAAAGAGATCATCAACGCTTCCAAAGCCATCAGGTACCCGCATCCGTGTCCCTCTTGTTCTCACACTCACCTGTCATGATCCTTGAGAAACAGTGTTTCTCTTGGTGGGGTGTGTGTGTGTGTGTGTGTGTGAGAGAGAGAGAGAGAGAGATGCTAGCAGGCAGTTTCTCAAACTCTGGAGTGATGCGTGCTTGTGTTAATCATATCTTGCCTTTTAAAAAACCCAAACTGGAAAAAAATAAGTCCAAACTGGATAGAGTCAAAACTGATGCAATGGTTCTTTATGGCCACAAGTCACATGAAAGAGAGAAACCTAAAAATAATGCCTGGAAAAATTGGAAGCATGTGTCAGTGTAGATTTCATCCTTTTGATATCATTATTCCCAGCCTCACTAGGCCTGACTGACGTGTCTACCACTTGAGCTATGGTCATATGCTGTGACACACTCCCTGTCCACCCACACCCCCACCCCGGTGATTTCATGATAGGATTTGTGGGTGATGTGAGACTAGGAAGGATAGAAATACCTTATAGCGCATTCAGTGACAAAATCACGTTTCACCTCTGATCCGAGTCTAACGAAATGACAGTATAACATTAAATGAAAGAAAGCTGTACTTGGTTCTAGGACAGCACCTGTAGACGTCCAGGGTGGCAGGAGTTCTGCCTACCTCCTCTAGGTTGGTCAGATCTCCCAGGAATGTGCATTCGGGGGATGCCGTCCAGGACAGCGAGGATGGAAGCTCCTAGCTGGTGGCTGGAGGAGCTGGAGGTGTCCTGAAGAGGAGATGGTAGGGGTGGCAGTGGAAGTGGAGGAAGCTGCAGTACACGAAGGGTCAGTTTACTCAGGGAACAGAACTGAAATAGCTACTCATTAGGACCAAAGAGGAAAAGGTAGGTTCGCTTGGCCAGGAAGAATGTTGTGAAAGTCACTCAGTGACTGATCGAGTGGGCTGCCTCATGAGCACGTGTATGTGAAGCCCTCAGTGGCATGCCTGACTCCAGTAAGCGCTCAGTAAATTGCAGTTGCTGTTAACATGACGACTGCAAGTGGTACCCGGGCTTAACAAAGCGGTGGTCTTCAAACAGCCTCATTCCTTGTGCTGTCATCATTTGCCCTTCCTTCCCACAGCACTCCAATCATCACAGCACAGCTGGACAAGGACGACGATGCAGATTACGCTCGCCTCGTGAAAGGGAGAATTGAGAAGACCCTCTTGGGAGAGGTAAGAAGAAATCCCTCTTAATAATAAGAAAACCAAACCAGCAGTGTTGCCAGTAAGCGTAAGAACCACTTGTAGTGCATTTGCTAGTCAGTGTGTCCACACTGCTCTGTATCCTTAAAAAAACAGAGTGAGCCTTGTATGCTCTGAGGGAAGGGAAAGTGACTGATGAACATTCTGATCTTTTGACACCACAGATTTCAGAGTATATTGAAGAAGTGTTTCTTCCTGACGATTGCTTTATTCTCGTCAAGCTCTCCCTGGAACGGATCAGACTTCTGAGGCTGGAAGTGAGTCACGTAATTAAATGCGTGGAGGAAGTCATCCTCTTTTAGACCCAAGATAGGCGCTGATAAACTAGGGCAAGAGCTACGCAAGGCACAGGAAACCCTGCAGAGGCTTTCACTCAGTGTCTGTTCTGTGAGTCTGTTGTACCTTCACATTTTCTCTCTACACCTGACCCCAGCACAGACATTGCCACCCAGGGGCACACAGGAAATCAGTGGAGGTTTTGTGCAGGCCATAATACCCATTTGCTGTGATAACAGCATTACAGCATCTGGAAGGACCGTTGTGCCAGCTGTGTCTTACTCACCTGTGGGCCCCCAGCACAGTACCTGGCTGGCTCAGGAGATGTTTTTGGATGCGTGGATTGACCTGGCTTAATTATCATGGGTGTTTATGTACAGGTAGCAATGGCAAAAAAGGGTTAGGGTGGGGATCTACTCTTTAATGAATAAGACAGAGGTATACATTACAGTACATAAATGCACAGTATATCTCTGGTATTAAAATATTGTGATGTGGAGAGAGATCGGGGGAAAATGACAGAAAAGGCTTCATAGAGGGGCAACGATGCAAAAAGACCAAGAAACACTGGAACCGCAGCCTCCACACCCTGCTAGTAATGTCCTGGGCGTGCAATCCCTCACAGGTGAACGCTGAGACGGTGAGGTATTCCATCTGCATGTCCAAGCTCCGCGTGAAGCCTGGCGACGTGGCCGTGCATGGTGAGGCTGTGGTGTGTGTCACCCCCCGAGAGAACAGCAAAAGCTCCATGTACTACGTGCTGCAGTTTCTGAAAGAGGATCTCCCCAAGGTGAGACACAGGTCACCTCTCCAGGACCGCGTCTAGCCTAATACCTGGAGAGGCATAAAGGGAGGGACCACGCTCACCTCTGACTTGAAGAGCCAGGTGTCAGGAAGCCACAAGGGCGTTGTCACTGCTGAGACTGAAGGTGGCGCCCTGTTTCTTCTTTTCTTTGCTGCACCCCTAAGGAGTCAGGCAGGTTCCGGTTTCCTTCTTAGAACTGCCACACCAACTCTGCCTGTTCGTTTTCTCTTTGTTCTTTCATAAAACTGGTGGTGGAAGGGGGCATGGTCCCCTGAGCTTCTGCTTCCCCCCAACCACTAGAACAGCACACAGGCACTCCCAAGTTTGGCATGTTGCTGACAATCACCACTGAAAATGGGGTGATCAAAGTCACAGACCCAGGCCCTGACGTTCCCAGTTCTCACAGCCGCTGTGGTTTCCCAGGCTCCCGGGTGGGTGGGGGCCGCAGGCACTGTGGGGTCTGGAGACTTATCTGTCTGTGAGTCCAGGTGGTGGTGCAGGGCATCCCGGAGGTGTCCCGAGCTGTCATCCACATCGACGAGCAGAGCGGAAAGGAGAAGTACAAGCTCCTGGTGGAGGGTGATAACCTGCGGGCAGTCATGGCCACCCACGGTGTGAAGGGCACCCGAACCACCTCTAACAACACATATGAGGTACTGCTTCCGGCCAGGGGCACCTTGCCGTCGTCCCGTCTCCCTCCTGGCATGCTCCTCCGACCCTGCCGTTTGCTCTCGGTCTGCACTCCCATCTCTGGGGAAGCGCACGGGGTGCCGGGAGCTGCAGGGTAGAGGAGGACGCGGCTGCCTCTGCTCACCCTAGCCCTCCGCAGGTGGAGAAAACCCTGGGCATCGAAGCTGCCCGGACGACTATCATCAACGAAATCCAGTACACGATGGTCAACCACGGCATGAGCATCGACCGGCGGCACGTGATGCTGCTCTCCGACCTCATGACCTACAAGGTTCGTGGGGGCCTGGCAGCCAGGCGTCGCAAACCCAGTCTCGGGAGCACGAAGCTTGTAGGACACATAGCGTGCCCAACTGTGATGACCACCGTTACCCCAAGACCAAAGTATAGTGGTCAGGTTTGGGTGTACTGGTGAAATTCCAGCGTGAAAATTACAACCTCATGGCAGGAGGCAGAGCATGGTTTTTGTCCTTTTTAGAAATTTTATCCTAAAAGAAAACTAGCCATTGCCAAAAGCCCAAGGATTCCATGGCAAACTGAGGTTTATTCCCTGTTAAACCCATTCATCACTCTTCTTCTGTAGCCATTTCCAGGTTAAAGAACAAGTTAACATAATCTGAGGGGGGAACTGAGGTTGGTATTTTTGGCCGTGCTGGGTCTTCGTTGCTGCGCGCGGCTTTCTCTAGTTGCGGCGAGTGTGGGCTACTCTTCATTGTGGTGTGCGCGCTTCTCATTGCGGTGGCTTCTCTCGTTGGGGAGCACGGGCTCTAGGCATGCGGCCTTCAGTAGTTGTGGCACGTGGGCTCAGTAATTGTGGCTCACGGGCTCTAGAGCACAGGCTCAGTAGTTGTGGCGCACGGGCTTAGTTGCTCCGCGGCATGTGGGATCTTCCCGGACCAGGGCTTGAACCTGTGTCCCCTGCATTGGCAGGCAGATTCTTAACCACTGCACCACCAGGGAGGTCCCAAGCATGTCATTTTTATTCTGGCTTTTTTCTAACATTATAAATGTTTTCCATGTTGTTACATAGTTTTATAAATAAACTTTTTTAATGATGGCACAACATACCTTTAAATGAAAGCACCTAAATTTACATAACTCTTTTTCTACTTTGAGGCTTTTAAATTATTTGAGTTTTGAGTTCTTTGAACCATAAGAAACATCTTCAGAAGTACTGCCTTTTTAAAAGTTAGATTCTTAATTCTACTTTTCAGGGATTTTTTTTTTTGACTGTGCTGTGCAGCTTGCAGGATCTTAGTTCTCCAACCAGGGATTGAACCCAGACCCTCAGCAGTGAAAGCGCAGAGTCCTAACCACTGGACCGCCAGGGAATTCCCTACTTTTCAGTTCTTTTTTTAATTAATTTTTATTGGAGTATAGTTGATTTACAATGTTTTGTTAGTTTCTGCTGTACAGCAAAGTGAGTCAGTTATACATATACATATTTCCACTCTTTACTTCTCAGTTCTTGAGTCTTTGTTCCAATGGCACCTGGCTGTGAGTGTAAGGATCTGTGTTGTCAGTGGCTGATGGCCTCAGAGGGACACAGGTGGGACAGATAGCTGTTAGGATCCTGTTTAAACCTGAGGTTGTGACTTGCGGCTCTGCTGATTTTTGCTGCTTCTGTTGAGGGAAGGCGGGGCATGCGTTTTGTACGTGGCATGAGTACCACTCTGGCTCTCTCTCCCGTGGCGCAGGGTGAAGTCCTGGGCATTACTAGGTTTGGCCTGGCCAAGATGAAGGAGAGCGTGCTGATGCTGGCCTCCTTCGAGAAGACAGCCGACCACCTCTTTGACGCCGCCTACTTCGGGCAGAAGGACTCCGTGTGTGGTAAGTTTGGTGTTCGTAGCAGCCTCCCCAGAGGCCTTTGTTGATGCAGCTTAGATCGTGGCCGGGGCTTCTCAGGAGGTGGAGAAACTGAGCAGGCAGAGCTTTTACTTAAGAATAAAGTCACAGATCATGGAATTGGAACTGACCTATCTTTTATCTCCAAAGCCTGACTGTGGCACCCTGCATCCCTCACATTTGTAGAAGGCTTCTCTGTCAGTACAGAGAAAAGATCGCCGCTGGGCATGTAGGAATTTTCTAGTCCTCAGAATTACAGTCGGCCACTCTGACCCTGCACCAGGCACCCGCTGTCCTGACTTCCTGAGCAAGGCAGCCAGCATGCCTGCGCCAGGCACCTTGTATGGCGTCTCGGCACATCAGTGAGGCGCAGGTATCGAACCCTTTCTCGGTGAGAAGACCGAGGGAACTGACTCGCTTGTTGTTAGCGTCTTGCCCTGCCCTAGCCTCCTCTCCCACCACACAGTGCCTCTCTGACGGGCCTGGGGGAGAGGGAGTACGAGGGGCGGCTGTCACAGCAGATCCCCACCCACCCGGAGTGCCCACTTTGCTCTAGACTTTCTCATGCCGCAGCAAGACCCTGTGGCCTGAGGTGGGAGTTTGTGAGGGCCTGGGGCTCCAACAGCGACTCCAGGCCTGGCCTTCACCCCCGCCGCCAGAGCTCTGCTTCCTAGTGGCCATTTCCCCTCTCACCTCCTTGTGTGGATTGGCCACCCAAGATGACGGTCAGGTGGGGCCCCAGTCGGTATATGCCTATTTTTTGCTCCTGAGATAAACTCTTTCTTTCCCAAGGGTCACAGGTTGCAAATAGAGGGAAAGAGAAATTACATGATTCTTTAAGATAATGAAAGGTAAAAGGAAAGAAAAGGGAGCAGAGATTGGGGCAGGAGAAGGGCAAGGCCAAGGCAAAAGTAAGAGCGAGTCTGCTTGACAGCAGGGCTAAGACCCAGCTCCCCAGCTCTACCACCAGCACGCTGGGCCTGGTCTTTGCTGCTGCCCTGCTGTGGCCCCGCCCACCACCCCTTCTCTACCACTGACCCCTCTGGGCATCTAGTGTGGTCACCCTACCCCAACTTTGAAATCTCCTGGTCCTTTAAATGTTGTAACTCAGTGTCAGCCCTTACTACGTGCTGGTTTTTAGTTTGGTTGTTTGCCTCTCTGGTGCCCTGATAGCACAAAGCCCAGAACATAGCAGGTACACACTTGCTTGTTGTAAAACCAGAAGCCTGACGCAGAGCCCAACATTTAGGTATTAAAAATCTGAAAAGGAGCTTGGAGAATCTGCACTGTCACCTTACTCCTGTCACTCTACGAGGGCCCTGCCTTCTGAGTGTTTCTGATTCAGGCTGTGGACTCCGAGGTTGGGGTTCTGTTAAGCCGCGCTGACCCCTGGGCCCAGGGAACAAGTCTCTGCTGCTGTCTCCAGGGGGATTGGCATCTGCTTACTATGATCCCATTTGCTTGTCTCCTGGGCCCTAAGTTAAGGAAGCGCTGGGTGGCAAACTTGGGGTTTCCTGAATGTCATTCAGTATATCCCTGCTGTCTGAGTGTAGTGCTCATGAAGGTGAGGCCCACACGGTGCCTTTGGCTCAGATGGAGAAACCTCTGAGCCAGCAGCGGGGCTGTGGGCGGGCACTGCCCTTCGCTGGAATTCCCCCAACCCGTCCAGGAGCGCCATGCCACGCCTTCAGCATCTATAGATGAGGCGTGAAGCGAGCAGCCCGGATTCAGTCCGTCGATGTGTAGTGGGGCTGGGACTCCGAGCCCAGTTAACTACTCCCAAGTCAGTAGTCTCTCTGTCCTGAAAACCTACCCGTGTGTCGAGAAGCTCTCTAACCTCCTTTCTGGTTGGTTTCAGGGGTGTCTGAATGCATCATCATGGGGATCCCCATGAACATTGGAACCGGGCTCTTCAAGCTGCTCCACAAGGCTGACAGGGACCCAAGCCCTCCCAGGAGGCCCCTGATCTTCGACACCAGCGAATTCCACATCCCCCTTGTCACATAGTCCAGGGAAGAGGGGACCGTTCCTGACCTCGGCTCCTTGTCGTCTGGAAAGGGGCTGGAGGCCAGCAGCTGACTCGTGAGCTTTGTGCTCCCCAGGACCGAGGCCCTGCCGTCCCCACCATGCTGGCAGTCAGAGAAGGCCCCCGGCATCGTAGGAGCCACTCACCCAGTGACCCAGACCACAGCACAGTGCTTGCTGGGGAGAACCGGGATTTGTCTGTTTGTTTGAAACCTAATTAATCTAGGGACAGCTCAGCACCTCCTGCCCACTCCACCTCCCTGGACTTGCGAGGAGCCCCCAGCCCAGCATCTTTGCTCGTTCCCACCTCACCTGTCCCTCCATCCACTCAGAGAGGTGTCCCACCCTGATCGGGAGCCAGGTCTAAGCCCCAGGGCCAGGGCACATCCTCAGTTCTTCCGTTCCCCAGTCATGCTGCCATCTCCAAGTGTGACATACTAATGTAAATATTGTTACTATTATTTATTTGTCCACTTTGAAGAATTTGGAGTTTTTATTGTTATTTTGGTTTTCCTTTTGAAACCAAGAAGCTATAGAAATCAAGAAAGCCAGCTTTGAAGCGTCACTGGAAAAACTGGTTAAGCAAATGGGACTGTGTAGGATTTGTAACTGAGCTGAAACTGTCGTGAGGCCGCGCTGCTCTGAAACATCTTTTGCAGACCTCCCAGCTACCCTCTTTTTGTCTGCTTCCGACCCCCATAGTCGGGGCTGAACCTCGTGACAAGAGGCACACCCATCCTTCGTGGCCTGGAGACGCCTCGCTGGAGTGCGGGGCCTGCTGAGGTGGGGACTGTCGTGTACGCAGAGAGGAGGAGTGAGGCTGGTCCAGGCCCCCACAGCGCCTGGGCGGCACCCACACCCTCCTGCGGAATCTGCTTGTGTGCCCTGCCACCTGCGGCCGAAGAGCACGCGGGGCAGTTGCAGAGCCGGGGGCCTAGAAGGTGTCCCAGGGGAGTGGCGGGAGAGGGTCCTCCCGGAGGGTGCAAGCAGACACCAGCTCTCGGGGCTGAAGCGGTCACCCAGACAGGAAGGGCGAAGGCCTGCACAGGGGTGGGTGCCAGCTAGGGTTGGGGACGTGCCCCAGCTGGCACAGCAGGCTCCTCAAAGAGGAGATCTGTGACAATAGAAAGCACACGTCGGGCTATGAGGAGAGAACCAACAGGGCATCCCAGGAAAACCTGTGTTTAACTGCCTGCTTGGGCTTCTGCCAGTGACTGCACCATGACTGGTGGGTTTTTCAAGGCTTATGAGGGGGTTTTGTGCGACACAGGAAAGAAATGTGTGTAGCTTGTCTTCCAGAGAGCACAGGGGTTTGCTTCTGGAGACGGTGGTTCTTCGTGCTGAATTTGCTCCTGGGGATTGGCCCAGGGCCACGGAGAAGGAACTGTGGCAGCTGCAGATCTACTCCCTCTGGAGAACGCTCCATGGATCCTGTCCTCCTTCCTTCCCTGCCCAGAGCCAAGTTTATCGCTCTGGCTCTTCCTTCCCTCCCATGAGGCCTTGGAAAACCAAGGCTGCTTGGTTGGAAGTGAGACAACAGTGAAAAGTGGGGCTTTGACCCTGCTTTCTGGCTCCGTGCACTTGAGAAGGAAGGTCTACTTCTGAAATGACAGCCTGTTCATCTCAGTGTATCAAGCCACTGGAAGAAACAACACAAACCAAAGAGATGGGCATCTGTTGAGCAAGAAGATGGTCTGGATGATTAAAGAGATGGATGTGGTAAAAGAAAAAGTAGGGGAGAGTCAGAGAATTCAAGCAGTAGAATGTACTTACCTTCTTTGGTCATTCCCTAGTTGACTCCCCAGGTTCTGAGTTAGTGCCACTAAGGCATTTAGCGTTAACCCTTGGTTCTTGGGTCTGTGTTTGGGATGAGTGCTTTCCCTCCCATACTGACGTGATTTTGAGTTAGGAATTCCTGACCTGAGTGACTTTTCGTCAATGCTCAGGCTTAAATTCTGTTAAAATTTGTTTGATCCCCACGCCCATGAGGTTAACCGACAGATTTAGGGTGCCAGTGATGTGAAAAAAAGGCCATTTTTCACATTCAGGCCCCCCCACATCTCTGAACTAAGGTGGCCTGGTTGAAGACAAAGTGTTGAGTGCATTAACACGCTTACTCAGGGTTGCCCCATGAAGCCTCACCACGGATTCTGCTTCTCTCACCCAACCTGCCAAGAGCCACAGAGCCACACGGCTGGCTTCCTGGGAAGTAAGCCACAGCTGATCAGATCCAGGACTGCTGGAATCCACGCAAGGGCCAGGGAGGGTGGAATTGGGTGGCGGGAGGGAACACCAGCGCCCACCTTGCTCTGTGTGACACATACGTGAAGTGGGGGGGAGGGACCGTGGCATCCATGTGCTGCTGTGAGTAATAAAGGCGGCACTGGGACTTCCCTGGCAGTCCAGTAGTTAGGACTCTGTGCTTTCCATTGCAGGGGGCACGGGTTCCATCCCTGGTCGGGGAACTAAGATCCCGCATGCCACCCGTTGTGGGTGGCCAAAAAAATGTTTTTAAATAAAAAAATAAAGGCAGCACTGCCAGGAGCCTCCTCCTGCCTCGGCGAGCACTCCCTGACTCCCTGCGTGAGACCTGTAATTGCAGTGGCTGCAGGCCCGGGCTCGGGTTCAGAGCAGCACGCGGTTCCGGTAAGGGGCACACCCCCAGTGAGGAGTGAGATACCCTCCTCCTGGTGCTGCCAGCCCTGCTGGGCCCATAGGCGGCGCTGGCCAGTAAACCCTACTCCAGGTTCCCCACTGTGCGTCCCAGGGGTGGGAGTTAAAATTCTCCCTAATGTGATCATCCGCCCTGCCCTGGCCTCGGGTTTTGTGCAAGCACCGAACTCAAACACCAGATAGCAGTGTATTCTCAAGAGTGAGCTCAATAGAAGGTTAGGATTTTATTGTGGCCTGTTTGGAAGAAATAAGAAAAACACATTTAAATTCCGTCTCATCCATTAGCAGACACATGTTTCTGACTGGTGATCTGTCCAGTTCTTGACCCTTTTTCCATCCTTCGTACCAGGGGCTCAAAAGAGCGACTGACTCAGTTACGGTCCCCACCCTCTACCCCCCCAATTCTCCCCACTTTGTTCAGGACTTTGGGGGCGGAAGAGACATGCTGGAGTCTTTCAGAGTCTGTGTCAGAGTTAAATAAATTACAGTGCTGTGTTTCTATTTCAGGGTTTATCCATTTGTATTCACATTGATTCATGTCTGATTGAATCTGACACTATGTGGAATGATGATTTTTCTTGAATTTTTGTTGTCTCTTGGCAGAACTCTCTTTTTCTACCAAAACTCAAAAGAAGAAAACTTGTTATACAAAAAAGTGTAGCAGTTCATCCCTGTGGGTTGTGAAACAGGGTGATTGGGATACATGTGAGCTGTAACTCCCAAGATAATATTCCCGCCACAAGCCCACCTCTAGAGGTAAGCAGTGAGCACCCAGCGCTCCCCCCGCCCCAGTGTAGCTAATTCAAACCCAGTGGGATGCAGCAAAGTGACCCCCACACCCGTGCCCTGGAGATGCCACCTGGCCAGGATCAGGTGTCTAGCTTAACTGTTCTTTCATTCATTCGACTAGTAAAGGCCTGCTATGTCCAGAGTCTTGTCATAGGTACTAAAAGTACAGCAGTAGACAAAACAGGTAAATCTGATACTAATGCATCTAAAAAGAATTCTTCAGCAGAAGGGGGTGGAGCAAACTTGATAAAAATGTGTCCAGCACAGGGTAGGGTTAAAGCTGCAAAATTCCGTATGACCTAGCAACCCCACTAGTGGACATATATCTAGAGAAAACCATAGTTCAAAATGATATATGCTCCCCAATGTCCATTGCAGCAGTATTTACAATAGCCAGGACATGGAAACAACCTAAATGTCCATCAACAGATGAATGGATAAAGAAAATGGGGTGCCTATACACAACGGAATATTACTCAGCCATAAAAATGAATGAAATTGTGCAATTTGCAGAGACGTGGATGGACCTAGAGACTGTCATACAGAGTGAAGTAAGAGAAAATTATCGTATATTAATGCATATATGTGGAATCTAGAAAAATGGTTAAGATCTTATTTGCAAAGCAGAAACAGATGTAGAGAAGGGGGTGTGGGATGAATTGGGAGATTGGGATTGACATATATACACTATTGATAACTATATACACTATTGCTAACTACATATAAAATAGATAACTAATGAGAATCTACTGTATAACACAGGGAACTCTAAAATAGATAACTAATGAGAATCTACTGTATAACACAGGCAACTCTACTCGGTGCTCTGTGGTGACCTAAATGGGAAGGAAATACAAAAAAGAGGAGATATATATATATGGCTGATTCACTTTGCTGTACAGCAGAAGCTGACACAACAGTGTAAAGCAACTATACTCCAATTTAAAAAAAAAAAAATGCAGAATTGAGGGCCTGGCTCCTTTGGGCAGGCTCAGTACCTCAGGCCTCACCAGGGCAGAGAATGGTCCCTCTGAGCCAGCACAGCCCCCAGGTTCCAACCCTTTTATATAGGCCCTCCATGCCCCATTTGGCCTTCCCTTGGGCCTGGATTCTGGAGGGTGTTCCCTGAGCAGAGGACGTGAGCCTGTAGTTAACTGGGAAAGGATGCAGCTATCCTTATCCCACCACCAACATAAAGTTAATAAGTGGATATTACGCTTTCGTTCTGTGCCAGGTGGTGTCCTGAGCCCTCAGAGAAAGTCCCTGCATGCATGGGGTTTACCATCTGATCAGGTCGTCCGGGTCGTCTTGTGGTTAAGAGCCTGGGTTCAGACTGTCGGAATTCAAATCAAAATTTCCCCTTTTTATCTGGTGGCCTTGAGCTAATGACTTAACCTCTTTGCCTCACTCATTTATAAGATAGGAATGCCGTTTATTGGTACCTAACTTATAGGGTCATTGTGAGTTTCAACATGATTATGCATATAAGGTCTTAGTACAGTGCCTGGCACAGAGTACATGCTCATTAAGTATGTTTGCAATTATGGTGACTACCACTATTTTTACTGAAAAATATGATTTGCGAATTCACAAGTAAAACCCAGTCCTCTGACCCTTTTTAATTCACTCAGATGGAGCTGTCTTTTGCGGCCTTGGAAATAGGGTCTCCCTAGACCTAACTCCTGACTCACTCTCTGCTCAGTCAGTTCCTGGGAAGTATTTCACACGAGGGACAAAGAAGGCTAGGGAAGGGAACAGACATTTAGCAGTCATGTGGCTGAGGGCTTGAACATTTTCATTTAGGCCATGAAGTAAATGTGATCTCATTTGAAGGGTTGTGGGTAGTAAGTCCAAAATAACTCAGACTTTTTATACAGAGATGTGGATATTGACATATTTATTTACATAGGTGTATTGTATAACAGGGTGTCCCTCTCTTTAAAAGAGAGGTTGCCATTGAAAAATCATCAGCAAAGAATATATTAAGAAATTGGTAATAATGGCCACCTCTGGGGATAGAAACTGGAAGACTGAAGGGTAGAGGCATGAGGTGACTTACTTTCCACTCCTTTCTAATGTTGTACTTAGGTACTTAAGTACTTAGGTATTGCCCTTTTTTTTCTTTTTAAATCAATATCTGATGGTAAAGGAATCAAGTCATCTCGGAGCAGACTTTGTTCTGGAAAGTGATGAGTGTCCTGTCCTGAAAATAGCTGAGTGATCCCTTCCAGTTATATAAACATAAATCAAGTAGGCACCAGATATTCAGGGAGGAGGACATCGTTATCAGGATAAGTTGACAAGAAATCTAAGTTAACACAGCCTTGGGACTTCCCTGGCAGTCCGGTGGTTAAGACTCTGCATTTCCACTGCAGGGGGTGCGGGTTCCATCCTTGGTCAGGGAACTGAGATCCCACATGCCGCACGGCGCGGCCAAAAAAAAAAAGTTAACACTGCCTTAAATACCTAGGATTTTCTTTTCTGACATAAAAAGACCACAGAGGGCATTCCAGGATTGATATAGCAGTTTCACAAAGCTGTGGGGGACCCAGGCCCCTCCCAACCTCCCCTTCCACCAGCCCTAGGATACGGCCCAGCCCTCATTCCTCATGGTCCAAGGTGGCTGCTTGAGCACCAGGCGTTAGAGCCAGAAGAAAAGGGGGAAGAAGCGTAGCACTTCCCTTGAAGGAAAGTTCCCAGAAGTTAACTTGGCATTTCTGTTTACATCCCCTCAGCTGGAACTAGCCAAACCGAGTTCCCAAGGAGGCTGGAAGATGGTCTTTGGGTTTTGGGTGGCCATGTAGGGGCTTCTGTTAGCAAAAAGCATGGAGAGGAGCAGAAGTGGGCAACAATTGTGTCTGCCTGTGGAGTATCAGGACTTTTTGTTTTTTTTTTTTTTTTTTGCTTGACAAAAGTTGGGAAATTTCCCTAAACCCCTCAGAACTGGAATGTTGCTGGGGGGTGCAACCATGGAACCTCTTCCTCTTCAAAAGGGACTGAGACAGCCCCCCCCACCCCCCCGCCGGCCCTTCACTCTCCCCTTTCTTTTCCCTTTCTTGCAAATTTTATGCCTGAGTTTTTGTTGTTGTTTAATAATCTGACATTTAAGGGACTTCCCTGGTGGTCCAGTAGCAGGGGGCCTAGGTTCAGATCCTTGGTCAGGGAACTAGTCCCACATGCCGCAACTAAGAGTTCACATGCCGCAACTAAAGATCCTGCACGCGGCAACAAAGATCCCGTGTGCTGCAACTAAGAACCAAGGCAACCAAATAAATAAATATTTTTTTTAAAAAATCTGACATTTAAATTAGATCACATTCCTTAGTAGACTGTTCAAGATGTCTCTAGACAGATGGAAAATGTAACGGTCAAGCGTTCATTCAATAAATAACACTGTTTATTGCTCGCCTACTATGTCCTGGCCCCAGTACCAGGTGCAGGGTATTAAGTGGTGGACACTTCCATGGCTCCTTTGCTTACGGAATTAATGTAGTCACATCACTATCCAACAGAAATATACTAGAAGCCACATATGTAAGTTAAAATTTTCTAGTATCCACATTTTTTAAATTGTGAACTTAATTTTAATAATCTACATAATTCAACATATCCACAATATTTCAACATGCAATCGATATAAAAATTATGAATGAGGTATTTTACACTCTTCATACTAAGTTTTCAAAATCCAGTGTATGTTTTACTCTTAACAGCACATCTCAAGTTTCAAGTTCTCAGAGCCCACATGAGGTTAGGGGATACTGTATTCAGATTGAAAAGCAGTCTGGACAAGACAGTAAACAAATGGACAATTACAAACCGCGCTAAGAATCAAGGAGACAGCTGCAGTGATGGAGAAGGAAGAGGAGGCCTCTGCGAGCAGTGACAAAGCTGATTCCTGAAGGATGAGCAGAGCAAGGGTATGAGCGTTCCCAGGCAGAGGGGCCAGTGCGCAGGAAGGCCTGTGGAAGGAGGGAGCCTGGCCCTCCAAGGGCCGCCAGTGGGAGACCAGCCACATCATCTCCAGGAGCTCTGACCTGGGGTCTGAGCTGAGGCCAGGCCCCAGAGAGTGCCCACGGCCTCCTGTCCCTCCTGAAGCTGCCCACTCGGCTCCTCTACTCACTGCCCGAGGAACTTGCAGTGAATACCTCTTGAGGCTTAAACTGGCCTGAAATCATTTTCTGTTGCCTCTGAACCTGGCCCCAAACCCAAGACCTTTTTTTTTTTTTTTTTTTTTTTTTTTTTTGCCGCACCACACAGCTTATGGGATCTTAGTTCCCCGACCAGGCATTGAACCCGTGCCCTCAGCATTGAAAGCACAGAGTCCTAACGACTGGACCGCCAGGGAATTGTTCCCAAGGCCTATTTAAAGGTGGATAATCTACACTCAGAGAAGTCAGAGAGAGGCTAGTGCAGAAGGACTCGTCTCACCGCCTCCTTAGGAAGCTTGTTGGCACAGAGTAACACTTGGTATGCACTCTGTACACTGTGTGCCTTGGACCTGTGCTTCCAAACTTCTCCATTTCCTTGAGGAGGGGAAGCCAGGAGTGAGAAGAATCACGCCACTGCGCCCTTCCGTCTGCACCACCGCTGAAGAACGGGCCATCACATACCACTTGAGGTTGACATTAGAAATAAAATAAACCGGACTCCCCAGATAGACTCCACCAGTCTCCCAGGCGCTCAAGACACGCGGTTTTTTCAGTTTTCTGTAAAACAGTACTCAGGGTAGGTACGAATTTGCAGGTTTGCCGATACATCCATTGGTCCAGCAGAAATACTCCTGGGCTATCCAAGACTCAAGCTGTAGTCCTCACTCTGCCTGCCATTAGCAGCACTGCCTTAGGCACACTGCTTCCTCCTTTTGGTCTCAGTGTCCCAGTCTGTAAAATGGACATTAAACCCTCAGCCATGCCTGTCTGCTTTAATGCATCTTCTGAGGCATCCAGGAAACTGGAAGACTAAACTGTTAGCTGTGCTGCCAGAACACATGGAAGGAGCCGGTCACAACTAATGGATCCTCCAGTCTTCACCAGTTCTTCTCACACCTCACTCTTAGTCGCTTGGGGGAATTGTCCCAAGACCGCTGTCCCAAGAGCTGGGCCCCAGGAGCCCCAGCCCTTGTGGAGGTGCATGCCACCGCTTATCCTGGCACTCTCTAGCCCCCTTTCCTAACCCTGCGCTTAAACCACCGTTTAGTCTACAGAGTTAATTATTTAACTAATTTAGCTAATTATATCTCCCCCAGTAGAATGTAAGCTCCAGAAGGACAGGTATTTTTGTTTGTTTTATTCGCTGCTGTAACCTCAATGCTTAGCACAGTACCTGGCATGTAGTAGGTGCTTTAAAAATATTGTGGTTTGTTGTTGTTGTTGTTGTTGTTTGGCCGTGCCGCTCAGCATGTGGGATCTTAGTTCCCCAACCAGGGATAGAACCTGTGCCCCCAGTAGTGGAAGTACAGAGTCCTAACCACTGGACCACCAGGGAATTCCCTAAAAATATTCTTTGAATAAGTGGGGTGGATTCAATCTGAAATTCCCTCTCAGTAGAGTCAGGGAGTGAGGGCCTTGGAGCCCAGCAGGCGTGGACTTGAATCCCTGCTCCGTCACTTTCCAGCTTCCTCGCAGCTGCCCCTCATCCTGAGCCCCCAGTCCCGTTAAGCATCTCCTGCTTGCTGCAGGATCTATTCAGGGACTGCAGGAGCCTGACTGCTGCTTGTCCTTGCACCACTTCCCAAAGGCTCAAGTCCACCTTTGCCGAGGGAGGCCCCCTCGTAGTGCTAGAACCAAGGACGAGGGGCCCGGACCACCGCCTCCTCCCCTCCTCCCATTTCTGCCTGCAGGCCTGGGCCCCAAGCCTGGCCCCAAACATAAGAGCCGGAGCCAAATGCTTCTAGCATATACCACCGTGGGTGATTTATTTAAGGGTCTCCAAATAATCACTTAAGTGTCACCATGGCAACCTGAAGAGTTGCCATGGAGATTGGAGCAGGAAACGTCCCCATGGAGACCCCTGGGAGACTCTCTAGGAAATCATTACCAGGTGGATGGGGCTTGGGAAAGGGGAGCTGGACAAATAAGGGAGCCCCACAGTTCTGCGTGCTGGCAGGAGAAGGGGGTGGGGGTGAAGGGCCAGGATGGGAAAGACCAGCTTAAAAAGGCAGCAAGTTAATGATCTCCACCGACTCTAAGGGACCCGTGTGGTAAATAACTTCTATTGTATGCACAGAATATATCTGAAAGAAAAGACAGGAAACTAGTAAAAGTGGTGGCTCCCAAGGAGGGGGTGAAGGAGAGAGATTTTTCACTGTATGTTCTTTTGTATACTGTTTGAATTTCTTTTATTATAGGTATGTAGATATTAAATATTCCAAAATTAGGGACTTCCCTGGTGGCGCACTGGTTAAGAATCTGCCTGCCAATTCAGGGGACAGGGGTTCAAGCCCTCGTCCTGGAAGATCCCACATGCCGCAGAGCAATTAAGCCCGTGCACCACAACTACTGAGCCTGCACTCTAGAGCCCATGAGCCACAATTACTGAGCCCGTGCGCCTAGAGCCCATGCTCCACAACAAAAAGAAGCCACTGCAGTGAGAAGCCCATGCTCCGCAACGAAGAGTAGCCCCCGCTCGCCGCAACTAGAGAGAAAGCCTGCGCGCAGCAACAAAGACCCAACGCAGCCAAAAACAAATTTATTAATTAACAAAAAATAATAACAGTTTGGTAATGTTGTATAATAAAGTTAATCTCAAAAAAAAATAAAAGTTCTCATCACAAGAAAAAAATTGTAATGATGTAAGGTGATGGATGTTAACGAAACTTACTTTAAAAAAAAAAAAATTCCAAAATTAAATAAGTTATTTACAGAGCATTTACTATGTTAAATATATTATATCCTCAAAACAACTCCATAAAGTAGGTATTATCCCCATTACACAGATGGGGAAACTGTGGTTCAGAAAGTGGCCCACAGTCACGCAGATCAGTGGGAATCAAACCCAGGGCTCTCCAGCACCCCTAAGCAAGTCTGGATTCTCTGATCTGCCACTGACATGCTGAGCACCTTTAGGTAACTGTCACCCCTCTGGACCTCACTTTCTTCACCTATAAAATAGCTTGGCACTTTGGACTGGATGAAGGCAAACGTGCTGCTACCTCTGGCATCCTGTGACCATGGCTCTTTAGAAGGATTTCTAAGCGCTCTTATCCCAGCCTGTCTCTTCCTTTTCTCTCCCTCACCCCACTCTCTAATCCCACCCACAGCAGTGGATCTTCAGGGTTCTAAAGGAAACACATAAAGAACTCAGAATGTCAAGCCAGAAGGACTTGGGTTTTTTTTAATTTTTTAAAATTTATTTACCTTTTTTTGGCCGTGCTGCACAGCATAGGGGATCTTAGTTCCCCGACCAGGGATTGAACCCACACCCCCTACCGTGGAAGCACAGTGTCTTAACCACTGGACCGCCAGGGAAGTCCCCAGAAGGACTTTTGAAGAACCTCTAGATCCTGTCTTAGCAAAGGAGGAGGGTGTGGCTCATGAGACGGAAGGCGAGCCACCAGGGAAATGCAAACCCAAACTGTGAGATCCCTCCGCACACCCATTAAGATGACTACAGTCAAAAAGACGAAGGGTAACAAGTGTTTGTGAAGCTGAGAAATTGGAACCTTCATACACTGCTGGTGGGGAAATTGGAAACTTCATACACAGCTGTAAAATGGTTCAGCTGTGTCTTAGCTTGAGCTGCTACAACAAAAACCCACAGGCTGTATGGCTTAGGCAACAGACATTCGTTTCTCACAGTTCTGGACACTGGGAAGTCCTAGATCAAGGTGCTAGCATATTCAGTTCCTCATAAGGGTCGTCATGCTGATTTGCAGACAACCACCTTCTTGCTGAGTCCTCACATGGTAGAGAGAGGAAGCTCTGGTATCTATTCCTCTTCTTAAAAGGACACTAATCCCATCATGGGGGCACCACCCTCAGGACCTCATCTAAACCTAATTGTGTCCCAAAGGCTCCACCTTCTAATATGTTAAGGCTTCGACATATGAATTGTGGGGGGCAGGCAAACATTCAGTCCATAATAAGCCACTTTGGAAAACAAGTCTGGTAGTTGCTCAAAAGGTTAAACATAGGTTTACCACATGACCCAGCAATTCCATGCCTAGGTATATCCCCAAGAGAATTCAAAAACATTTTAACACAAAAACTTGTACATGAACGTTCATGGCAGCATTATCTGTAATAGACAAAAAGTGGGAAGAACCCAGATGTCCATCAGTGGATGAACAGATAAACAAAATGTGCCATACTCATAGTGGAGGATTATTCTGCCACAAAAAGGAATGAAGTACTGACACATGGTACAATGTGGATGATCCTCAAACACATTACACTACGTGAAAGAAGCCTCTCACAAAGGATCACACACGACTGCATATTAAGTGATTCTATTTATATGAAATGTCCAGAATAGGGAAGTCTATAAAGACAGAAAGTAAATCAGTGGTTGCCTAGGGCTGGGGGGATAGGAAGGTTGGATGGTGACTGCTAATGGGTATGAGGTTTCTTTATGGGGTGGTGAAAATGTTCTAAAATCGATTGTGGTGATAGATGCACAACTCTTAAATATTCTAAAAGCCACTTAATTGTATACTTTAAATGGGTAAATTGTAAGGTGTGTGAATGATATCTCAATAAAGCTGTTTTAAAAAAGAGAGTGAGATGGACTTCCCTGGCAGTCCAGTGGTTAGGACTCGGCGCTTTCACTGCCATGGCCCCGGGTTCAATCCCTGGTCGGGGAACTAAGATCCGGCAAGCTGTGTGGCACAGCTAAATAATTAATAAATAAATAAATAAATAAATAAAAGAGAGTGAGAGGGAAATTACTACCCCAAGGTCACACAGCCTTAGTGGCCACCCTAGGACCTGCCTCCTGGCCAGCCTCCTCTCACCCCTTCTGCTCTGTATAAGAGGGGCCAGCAGGGCCTCTAAAGCTGCCTCCGAAATGAGCAGGTGCAAACTACCGGGGGCTTCATATTGTGCCCTCCTACCCCTGCCCACCAGCCACAGCAGCATTCTTTTTTTTTTTATTGAAATATAATTGACTTACAATGTATTTGTTTCAGGTGTACAACCTAATGATTCGATATTTTTATACATTATGAAATGATCACAATAAGTCTAATTACCATCTGTCAGCATCAGAGTAGCAGTCTTTAATAAACTGGACAGCCTCAAGATTTCATTTGGAGAAAGAGTTCCACAGCCAAAAGGAAAAAAAGGTAAAATTTCAAAGTCATCGATGAGAGAAGGTATTAAGGAGGGAAGGCAAAGTGATTAAGAACCTGGGCATCAGCCTTGTAGGAAGCATCTCTTCTTATTCTGATGCTTTGACATCTTGGGGCCTATGCTGACCCTGAAGAGACTGTGCTTCTCAGGAGTAGCCAATTCCGAAAGATAGTAAAGGGCTCTCCAGTGAGTACACCTTCTATATGCAAACTAGTCAATTCAGACAGAGCCCATACACCAACCATCCTCTTTATCAAGACCTTACAAACTCTCACACTCTGGGTGACTATTTCCCTGTCCTAGTCATCCCAGAACCAGGTATCAGACAACTAGGGGCAGCCCTATGCCCCAGAGCCCACTGAAATTATTCAAACTAGTCAGTCCTATGGCTGCATACTTGTCTCACCTGTTTCCTGCAGAAACCACAATAAAGGCTCTTGCCCATGTTCCCTCTCCCCTCCTGCCTCCTGACTGACTGACCCTGGTGCTTCCTGGCGTGACCCTGCATGGTGTGCCCCCTCCTCTTGGGAACTGTGAGTAATATACTATCTTTTCTTTCTTTTTTTTTTTAATTGAGGTTTAACTGACGTGTAACATTATATTAGTTTCAGGTGTACAACATAATGATTCAATACTTGTATGCAGTCTGCCCTCTGTATCCAAGGGTTCAGCAACCATGGATTCAACCAACCGTGGATCAAAAATATTCACACACAAAACAATTCCAGAAAGGTCCAAAGAGCAGAACTTGAATTTGCTGCACCAGCAATTATTTACATTGCATTTACATTGTATTTACGACTATTTACATGACATTTACATTGTATTAGGTATTATAAGTAATCTACAGATGATTTAAAGTATACGGTAGGGGCTTCCCTGATGGCCCAGTGGTTAAGAATCCGCCTGCCAATGCAGGGGACACAGATTCGAGCCCCGGTCCCGGAAGATCCCACATGCCGAGGAGCAACTAAGCCCATGCACCACAACTCCTGAGCCTGCGCTCTAGAGCCCGCGAGCCACAACTACTGAGCTACATGCCACAACTACTGAAGCCTGCCCGCCTAGAGCCCACGCTCCGCAACAAGAGAAGCCACCGCAATGAGAAGTCTGTGCACGGCAACGAAGAGTAGCCCCCTCTCACCACAACTAGAGAAAGCCCGTGCACAGCAACGAAGACGCAACGCAGCCCAAATAAATAAATAAATAAATAAATAAAAAATAAAGTATACGGGAGGATATGTGTAGGTTATATGCAAATGCTACGCCATTTTATATAAGGGACTTGAGCATCCGTGGATTTAGGTATCCTCAGGGGTCCTGGAACCAATCCCCAGGAAATATCGAGGGATGACTGTGTATGCAAAATGATCACCACAATAAGTCTGGTTAACATCTGTCACCATACATAGTTACCAAAAAAATTTTTTTTCTCGTGATGAGGACTCTTAAGGTCTACTCCCTTAGCAACTTTTTTTCTTTTTGGCCACGCCACGCAGCTTGTGAGATCTTAATTCCCTGACCAGGGATCAAACCTGAACCCCCAGCAATGGAATCGTGGAGTCCTAACCACTGGACCACCAGGGAATTCCCTCTTAGCAACTTTTAAGTATGCAATGCACTGTTATGAAGAATAGTCACCATGCTGTACATATACTATCTTTTCAATGACAATCGTCTCCTGATCTGCTGGCCTCATCATACCTAAATAAAGTCTACATTTTAAAGCAGGCCTCACTCTGCTCTAAGCTTGCCTTGGCTCCCTATGACCTCAGGCAAACTCCTTCACCTCCATGCTTCACTTTCCTCATCCATAAACCCAGGTTACCCAGTTACCCACTGTACCTGCCTCAGGGCCCTCATATATAGTTGTGTTGTATATATAATTGGCTGTGGTTGGCACAAGGGGGCCATGCCGAAGACCCAAGTGGACGCTTCCATCTAGATCCTGCTCTGCTTGCTGAGCTATGGATCTGCCAGGAAGAATGAGCATCTAGACCTAATTTGTAAAAAGGCCCAAATGGGTCAGAAGTGGTCCTCGTCCACCTCGTGGGGCTGCCGTCAGTACTAAAAAGAGGTAAGAGCTGTGAAGCACCTAGCACCTAGTACAGCACCTCGCACTCCAAAAATAGCGTCATTGTGGTCTCTGGAAGGCAGGAGGGGGCTCCTAGGTACCGTGACAACATCAAGGAAGGCGTCCATTCTTTTTTCTTTTAGGGGTGAAGGGCTGTAGGCGTACCTCAAGTTGATTTTATTGAAGTCTCAAAGGAAGATGACCTGAGTTGACACCCAGGCTATGAATTAACAGATATTTGTATGATCACATTCATAGCAGCTTTATTCACAATAGCCAAAAGGTGGAAGGAACCCAAGTGCCCACTGATGGATGAATGGATAAAGATGTGGTGTATCAGATACAATGGAATACTGCTCATCCATAAAAAGAACGAAATCTTGCCATTTGCAACAACATAGATGGACCCAGAGGGTATTATGCTAAGTGAAATAAGTCAAAGAAAGACAGATACTGTATGATTTCACTTATATGTGGAAACTAAAAACAGGGACTTCCTTGGTGGTCCAGTGGTTAAGACTCGGTGCTCCCAATGCAGGGGACCCGAGTTTGATCCCCGGTCAGGGAACTAGTTCCCGAATGCCGCAACTAAAGATCCGGCAAGCTGCAACGAAGGTCCCGCGTGCTGCAACTAAGACCAGGTGCAGCTAAATAAATAAATAAATATTAAAAAAATAAAAACAGAAACAAATGAACAAATGTAACAAAACAGAAATGGAGTCATAGATACAGAAAACAAATAGGTGGTTGTCAGAGGAGAGGGGGGTTGGGGGAGGAGAGAAAAAGGTGAGGGAAATGAAGAGGTACAAATTTCCAGTTACAAAATAAATGAGTCATGGGTATGAAGTGTACAATGTAGGGAATATAGTCGATAACAATGTTATAACTTTGTATAGTGACACAGGACAACTAGACATCATGGTGATTATTTTGAAATGCATCGAAATATGGAATCACTATATTGTATACCAAGAACTAACATAGTGTTGTAGGTCAATTATGCTTCAAGAACAAACAAACAAACTCATAGAGAAAGAGATCAGACTTGTGGTTATCAGAGGCAGAGGGTGGGGGGAAAGAGAATTGGATAAAGGTGGTCAAAAGTTACAAACTTCCAGTTATAAGATAACTAAGTACTAGGGATGTCATGTACAACATGATAAAGATAATTAACACTGCTGTATGTTATATATGGAAGTTGTTAAGAGTAAATCCTGAGTTCTCATCACAAGGAAAATAATTTCTATTTCTTTAATTTTGTGTCTATATGAGATGATGGACGTTTACTAAACTTATAGAGGAAATCATTTCATCATGTATGTAAGTCAAATCATTATTCTGTACACCTTAATCTTATACAGTGCTGTGTGTCCATTAAATCAATAAAACTGGAGAAAAAAAAAGAGAAAGGAAATTCTGACATATGCCTCAACGGGGATGAACACTGAGAACATTATGCTAAGTGAAATAAGCCAGTCGCAATAAGACAAATACTGTATGATTTCTGCTTATAGGATGTACCTAGAGCAGTCAAATTCATAGAGACAGAAAGTACAATTATGGTAGTCAGGGCTTGAGGGGAGGGGAAAATGAGGAATTATTGTCTAATGGATGCAGAGTTTCAGTTTTGCAAGATTGAAAGGGTTCTGGAGATCGGCTGCACAACAACGTCAATGTACGGAATGCCACTGAACCGTACCCTTAAAGATGGTTAAAATGGTAAATTTATGTTATGTATATTTTATCACAATATTTTTAAAGGCATAGCCAAGTCGTACTTCCCAACAAATCCATGCACATGGTAGTGATTACTGTTCCCCATCTTGTCCTATAGCAAAACTGTTCAAGGCAGTGGGAAGTGATCTTTAAAGTGTTTCTCCACTGGTGAGGTCACGACCCTTGTTTAGACTCCCTTGGGACTGGCGGGCTAGCACTGTCTGTGACGTGGGTGGGACACTTTGCTCCCCTGCCCACAGCCGCTATTACACTTTTATTTTTGTTTTGTTTTTGGGGTTTTTTTTAAAGATTTAATTTTGTTTATTTTTGGCTGCATTGGGTCTTCGTTGCTGCGCGTGGGCTTTCTCTAGTTGCAGCAAGCAGGGGCTACTCCACATTGCAGTGCACGGGCTTCTCATTGTGGTGGCTTCTCTTGTCTCAGAGCATGGGCTGTAGGTGCGCGGGCTTCAGTAGTTGTGGTGCACGGGCTTAGTTTCTCCGCGGCATGTGGGATCTTCCCGGACCAGGGATTGAACCCGTGTCTTCTGCATTGGCAGGCGGATTCTTATCCACTGCACCACCAGGGAAGTCCCTATTACACTTTAATTACACACACACACACACACACACACACACACACACACACACACACACCCCTGTATGTAGGTGCATTTGCTAGTAGGACAGGAGAAAATGATACCTATTTTAATTCGGAGTTCTTTGTCTTCTCCTGAGGCTCAACTTTTTGTTGACCGTTTGTTTTCACTTTTCACAAGTTGCCTGTTCTTAACACATGAGATTAACCAGGAGAGCAGGTGGGACCACTTTGTTTCCTAGTCCCATTGGTGTTTCAAACTTCATTACCCTTGTTTTGATAACTTGCTTTGCCTTTGGCATCAGGTTTATTCAGCAGAGTTCCTGGTAACAAGAAATAGAAACCAAATCCTGCTAATGACATGGAAAAGTTTTGTTTTGTTTTGTTTTTGGAAACATATCAGGCAGCTCACAGAATCATCAGGAAGGCTGGAAACCCACAATGAGAAAATGGGCAAAGCCCAAGGGCGAATGGCAGCAGAGAGCCAGTTGGGTCTGATTAGGAGCCGAGGCACTGTGCCAGTGGGTCTGGTGCTGCCTTAGTCCCTGCTGCCAAAATAAGGAGGGCATGCAGGAGCATGCAGTTGGTCATGACAGCCACCAGGGACCAGGGGACAGGGATAGCAAGGAGAGGCCTTCACTCAGTGGAGGAAGGGGGGATTTAGATGCTGGGCTGTCCAAAAGGTGATGCCCACCAAGTACTTAACAGGATACAAAGCATCTTCATGTCCATAAAAATAATGGTCAGTGGTCACCATTTTCTTGGGCTTTGCCATGTAGGGAGCACCCTGCTGAACCTGTTAAATGCTATGTCTGTTAACTCTTACAATGGTCGTCTGAGGTTGGTATCACTCTCGCTGTTTCATAAATGAAAAAACCAAGTTCTAGGAAAAAACAAAAACAGAAAACAGAGAAAATGGAGTGGAGGAAATGATCAAATAAATACTTGAAGAAACTTTTCCAAAACTGAGGGACACGCACTTCCAAATTAAAAGGGCCCATTGAGCACCTGACATAATGGATGAAAATAAACGACCCATATCAAGACAAATCATTATAATTCAGAACACGGAAGACAAAGAGATCTCACCAAAGGGAGAGGGATTAGGTCAGGAATTAAAATGGCTTGAATGTCTCAACAGAAGCAGAGGAAGTGAGAGGACACTTAAGCAATGCTTTCAAAATTCTGCAGGAATATTACCCACAACTTGGGACTTCCCTGGCGATCCATTGGTTGAAACTCTGCGCTTCTACTGCAGGGGGCACAGGTTTGATCCCTGGTCGGGGAACTAGGATCCCACATGCTGAGTGGCAAGGCCAAAAGAAAAAAAAAGAAAAAGAAAATTACCCACAACTTAAAATTTTATATCCAACCAAACTATCAATCAAGTTTGAAAGTTAAAAAAAAAAAAAAGTTTCTGTCACTTAAATGATCTTTGATCAAAAAATTTTTTTCATGTACTTTACAGGCTACTGGAGGATGTGTTTCACCAAAATAAGTTTGTAAACCAAGCAAAAGGCTGACAACAGGAAAGAGGAATCTGACTCAGGAGAGAGTTGTAGAGAATGCCCCAGGATGTTGGTGAGGAGAGATTGCTAGATTAAACACAACAGGCCTAGAGGGCACCCAGCCTAAATCCAGTTAGGTCAGGAAGCTCCAGGAAAGATTGCTTCAAGAAAATGAAATTGGTAGAACATCATCTAAAGGTATTGAGGGGAGATTTCAACAACTGGAAGAGTTTGGCATTGAGTACAAAGAATACTAAGTGAATTGGGGTGAGGGAGGATGATTATTAACTCCAGGGAAAATTAAAATTTATGCATGAAAAGAAATCATAGTACATCCCATAGCTTATAGTGTAAACACATGGGAATAGTGTTTACCTGGTGGTGATAATGTAAACACCGACTGTTGCTCTAACCAAATTATTATATGGTTATATTGGGAGGATGGGGGCCAGGAGGGTGAGTGGATTGTTGGAGTGGGGAAGACGATAATAAATACTCCCTGAAACTGAAAAATCGTGAAGTAGTAATAAAACAATATTATTTAGGAAATTATGGCAGATGCCAAAAGAATGAGCCATAAAAATTGAAGGGGGAGAGCTCTGATGAGGGAGAGAGCTTTTTCATAAATTTTACACCACTATTTGACTCTCTGAGCTATGTGAATGAATAACTTTAATAAAAATTAAAACTGTGCCCTGATTTCTATCTTAGGATGTACAAGCTGAGGCAGGCAGACACAGGAAGCAACGGTAAAGAGATACAGACGAAGAATCCGGGATCCTAAAAGAAAACTTTAGTTGTAGACAGGGAAGGAAAGAGTACATACAGGTAAAAGGAACAGCTGTACTTCCAGAAACAGGCAGGCTCTGGCTAATATTGTGACCTCTGTAGACTCATCCAGGAAACTGGCACACAGAAGATGACCTTTGAACTTGACCTTCCAGGAGGCAGCCGTGTTCTCCAGGGCAGGTAGCACGGGATGGAGGTCCCTGGAACGCAAAGCAGCCATGTCCCCACCCTTTCCTCTGCTCCTCTTCATCCTCTCCTCCTTCCTCCACCGGCCCCTGCTCAGGCCCCTCAGGAATCCTGCCTGGAGGTGACAACTTTGTGCTCAGACTTGCAGAGATCAAACTGGCTGAAGGGATTAGGGTGCTCCTCAGAGCCAGCAGACAAACCTGGCTTTGCTTTTGTGCCCCACTCCCGCCCCCCACCATCCTCTGTCCCCAGTCATGGTCATGTTTGCAGTATCTAGGCAGACAGCTCAGCTGACCCACCTGTGCAGCTTCCCCAGACATTCCTCACCCAGACGGTGGTGCCGGGAGTGAACCTGCAGAGAAAGGGAAGGTATTAGGGGAGAATTAAGGTGAGGAAGTGACTCAGCCCAGCATAAGCCTGCAGGCATCCGGAGAGCTCTCACAAGGCAGTGTGGCCGCTTGCTTCAGCCTTGCAGTCGGCCTGGGAGTGTTGCTGAAATGTGACTCTCCCTGCCCCACTGAGCACTGAGGGTGGGAGGGGAAAGTTGGCTGGGCTCCTGCTCCCTTCCTCCACCCCCAGAGCAGGGGAAGGGGTGGGATGGGGATGGGCTTGGGGGTCCTTGGATTTTGCATGCTGCATGCCTGCGAGCTTCTTTCTCCTGGATTTGTTTGCTTTATGCAGAATGGAGCCAGGTTGTAGAGGTGACCCTACGGAGGGGCTGCATCTCCCCCACCCTCAAGGAGCTGCCCACCAAGGGGACCAAGGGTGGGCCTTTGGGGCTTGGTAGGCAGGAACCATCTCCTTGGGGCTCAGAGGAAAGCCCCAGGGAGTGTTCTGTAGAGAGTTCACGTGTCTCGAAGTCAATTCAAATTCAGGTTCTTGACCTTCATCAAGACACCAGTATACTGGAGACTATTTCTTCATCAAACAAACCTTGGTAGCCAAGACGACCCCATTAGTTTGTGGTGAAGTCACTCATTCATTCACTCCACAAACACTCTGATATGCCAGAGTCTGTGCTCATTTAGCAAGAATTTAAAAAAGAAACCATATCACACCCATTAGAATGGCTCCTGTTTAAAAAAATGTCAACTGTACAATTGACCCTTGAACAATGTGGGTTTGAACGGCGCAGGTCCACTTATATGCAAAAATTTTCAATCGTAAATACTACAGTTACTACACGGTCCATGGTTGGTTGAATCCGAGGATGCAGAGGAACCTGGGGTATGGAGGGCTGACTATAAATTACACAAGGATTAAGCCTGTGTTGTTCAAGAGTCATTCTACTTCAATTAAAAATTATAAAAAGAAAAACCCAGAAAATAGCACGTGTTGGCAAGGATGTGGAAATGTGGGAACCCTCGTTCACTGTTGGTGGGAATGCAAAATGATGCAGCCACTGTGGAAAACAGTATCAGGGTTCCTCAAAATATTACACAGAGAATTACCCTATGATCCAGCAATTCTGCTTCTGGGTATACGCCCAAAAGAATTGAAAGCAGGATCTCAAAGAGATATTTGTACCCCCATGTTCAAAGCAACATTATTCACAATAACCAAGAGGTGGAAACAACCCAAGTGTCCATCGACAGACGACAGGATAAACAAAATGTGGTAAATACATACAGCAGAATATTATCCAGCTGTATAAAGGAAGGCAATCCTGTCACATGCTACACCATGGATGAACCATGAGGACATTACACTAAGTGAAATAAGCCAATTACAAAGGGACAAATATTGTATGATTCCACCTATATGATGTAGTGTACGTGGAGTAGTCAAATTCACAGAGACAGAACGTAGAATGGTGGTTGCGGGAGGCTGAGGGAAGAGGGGATTGGGAAGCTGTTCTTTAATGGGTGCAGTTTCAGTTTTGCAAGATGAAAAGAGTTCTGGAGATTGACTGCACACCAATGTGAATATACTTAACACTACGGAACTGTATATGTAAAAATGATTAAGATGATAATTTTTGTTATGAATGTTTTAAGCACAATTAAAATAATAATAATTTTAATTTTTTATTTTAGAAAAGAGACACAATTCCTCCACTAACATACCCAGATCTAGCTGGGTAGAGGGACAGGAGCACAGCCACACAATATAACACCTGGCACGTAACAGGCGCCCAGAGACAATTTGTTGAATACTTGGTAGAAAGTGCTGTAAACAAGAATGAACTTATTATAGGGAAGCTCACAGGAAGCAGCATTTCATTTTGCTTGGGGTGGAGAGGGGTGGGTTATGGAGGAAAGGACATTTGAGCTGCATTCTCAAATACTGGGTTTGACCAGACCAGAGAATTCTGGTTATCACATCAGTTTTAGGACTGGGGAAATTCCCTTTGAGCCTCAGTTTCCTCATGTGTAAAAAGGCAAAAATACCAACACGGTAAGGGTGCAGTGAGGATTAAATGAGAGAATGTATGTCAATAGACTAACGGTAACTGGCACATAATGCACACTCATTTAATGGTAACCTCCAGTATCACTGTTTTTATTGTTATTATCATCATTATTGCCATTATTATATTTTGGCCCATGTTGGACAATGGTTGTAAGCTAATGCTAAAAAGGTAGGTCAGGGTCAGATTATGAAGGGTCTGGGAAGAGCCAAAAGTTTGGTCATATTTTTCTATCCATTAGAAGCCTTGGAAGACTTTCGAGGCAGAGAATTTTTGGGATGTTAAAAATGGATTTGCTTGCAGTTAAGTTTATATATTTACCTTATTTACCTAGGCTGGATGTGTGGGCTTCTAGGCCATCCCATCTGGGTTTCAACGCACTGTTTACGTATCAAGGGGCTTTAAGTACCAGTTAATTAGGAGACATCTGGGAGAAAAGCTCTGGCCTTAAAAAAATCAGGAGGAGAGGACCCAGAGAGGAGAATGGCAAAATTATAACTAGAGAAAAAAACTTACTTTGAAACTGACCATGTGGGCATTACAGTTTCCTAAGTGAACAGACAGTATAACTTGCAGTATTTAAGAAAGTGGCCTTGTTAAATATGTATTTTACTCTCCAATATTTTGTGTCGGGGGTTATGTCCATGTGTGTATGTTTGTGTGGCGAGGGAATTAGGCAGATCTGCTTAGAAGTGCTCTTCTGAGCAAGGCCAATCTATGGCAGAGATTGTTCATGGTCCTACAAATCCATTCTCTCTTCTTCCTTAATGATGGAACCCACAGCTTTCAGCTGGGCATATGGGCACCAAGAATAAAGACTATATTTCCTAGTATCACTTGCAGTTAATTGTGTGTATGAGATTAAGTCTGGCCACTGGGAAATAAGAGGAAGTGGACTGTGTGAATTTCTGAAAGTGTATTCAAAGCAAAGGGGTGAAACTTTCTTTTTCTTTCCTCCTTTTTGTTGGCTAGAATCTAGATGTAATGGCTGGAACTCAAGCAGCCGTCTGGGAGTTTAAGCAGCTCAAGCCCTGTGCAGAGGAGAGTGAAACACAATGGCAGGAACCTACACCGTGGAGCACTACACCAGCCTGGGTAGCTGACTAGGGGTCTTCATTTATGTGGGAGAGGAATGTACTTCTATCCTGTTTAATCCACTGTTATTTTGGGGTTTCCGTCACTCACAGCAAAGCATAATCGTAAGTGTCATAGTAGCCAATAAACCTTGGGTTTATTCCCTTCGGTGGCCTCTGAACCATTTTTTGCCTTCAGCTTCCCCCAAACTCTCAGCCTGATGAAGCCAGGGAAGTTCAGTTGGCGTCACAGATCTGTTTTAAAGAGACTACCCTGGCCCACTGAGTGGAATGAGCTCCAGATGGGAATGCCTAGACTTAGGTGCAACCATTTCAGAAAACAGGCATCACCTGGTAACGTTAAAAATCACATACCCTATGACTCAGCAATTCCTCTTAAATATATTAAAGAGATTTGCGCACGCATGCCATAATACTGTAGGAGTTACATACAGCAGCGTTGTTAATGTCACCAAAGACTGGACACAATCCTACTGACCATCAACACGAGAATAGCCAAGTAAATGGGGAGGGAGGTTGTTTATGCACTAGAATGGACCACAGAGCAGTGAGAAGGAATGAACTACCACCGCAAGCATCAGCATAGGCAAAACTCCAAAAAATCATGTTGCACAAAAGGAGCACGCCACAGAAGAAAATGTGCAGGTGTAGAAAACTCAAAACCAGGTAACTCTAGACAATGTGTTGTCCAGTGGTATATGCATTCGTGGCTCAACTATAAAGAAAAGCAAGAAACTGGTTCACACCAGATTCGGGACAGAGGTTGGAGGAGGGGAAGACGCGGTGCGGTGGGGGGGTGATGGCGGGGAACACAGGAGGCTCCTGGGCTTCTGGCAAAGTTCTATTTCATAATTACCCTGGGGAGCTGGAGAGGGGGTGACGATGCGGGTGTTTGCTTTGGAATTATTAAAACTGTACACAATGCGTGTTCTGCTGTCTTCTGAATGCGGGAGAGACAGGAAGGGAGGAAGAGTTAAGACTCTGTTTTGACAGTGCAGGGGAGAGAGGATGAATGCCTTTCCCCCTCTTCCTTCCCCGTCAGCAATAATGACTCATTCCACCACCATTTAGCACTTACTCCATTCTGCTTGAATTACTGTTAGCTGTTAACACGTCTGTCTCCCTCTGTCATTAATTTATTCATTCAGTTGACAATTACTAAAGTCTCCAAAGTGTCAGCAGGAGGGAGGGGTGACAGGAGGGAGTTAACCAATAAAGATGAGCAAACCCGGCTTCTTTCCTCCCCGCAACTTGGAGACTTTTCAGGGATACAGACAAATCTCCAACAGCGTGGCCTCATTTGGTCCTGTGCCTTCGGGGTCTGGGTTCTGATAGAAGTGGCAGCACTGGAGCTGAGGGGGGTGACTATCCGAGGGCCAGAGGGGCCTGCCTGCAGCTCTGCAGGCTCTCTGCCCGCCCAGCACAGCAGCGAGGTGCTCAGGGGGTGTCGGCTGGGGCCGGCATGCTAGTCAGCGGGTAACACAAGTGGCGTCGACTACCCCTAGGAAGGGACTTCAGAGAGTCCCGGGTCTGGGTTCACTGTTTACCAGACTACAGACGAGATTCAGCTGGGGTGGGGTTAAAAATTCAGCACCTCTGCCCTGGAGGGCCTGGTCTTGCAGGTTCTGGGTGGGGTCCCAGGAAACTGGATGTCAAACTCACTTCTCTGGTATTGGCTAGTGAAATGTACATTCTTCTCTCTTTTGAATGTAAGATGTGTTTCCCCATTTGGGAGGCCCTGAAGTGATTGGTGGGGTGATTAGCAGGGCAGCTTTCCCATTCCCAGAAAAGTGCTAGACCTGAGGTGGACAGGGTCTTCATTTCTGTCCTCCTGGTATTTCTCTTGGGTTAACAAATGTTTATGAAGCCAAAATTAATAAACAAGAGAGAAGCCAGCATTTCTCTGAAATGTAAGTGAATCTTGCTCCCAACTTTGGAACACCCCAAAGATTCTTCTGCTGGCATCTGTGTCCATCTGAAAACATTCAGAGGCAGTACAGCAAGGTGGTGCAGAGTTTACCTCCAGACCTGGGCCCTCATTGCTGTTCTCCTACTTGCTACTTGTGAGACCTTGGGCACATCATTTGACTGCCCCATGACTCAGTTTCCCCATTTGTGGTACACACTTCAGAGGGTTGTTCTGAGGATTAATACAGTCCATACATGGCACCGTGCCAAAAAGAATGGTAACTATTACTATTGTGTTTTTCTGGCTTTTGTCTTGCGGTGAGAAGGTGGGGCTAGCCTCTTGGGTGGAGCCAACCTCAGGAAAGAAGGAATTCATCTGGAGCCAGCTGGCCTCCCGGAATAAAACAGGCTCTGAGAGGCTGGGTGGGGCACCCTGAAACCTAGGAGGAAAAACTCCCTGCAGAGGGCAGAGCTCTGTGTACAGGTCACGACTGGTCTTCCCTAGTTGGGAAGCTTCTGGCTCCTGGTAACTCACTGCTGGGTGGCTTTTTGCCCTCTTTAGCCAGCTTCAGTTTCACCATAGGTATAAGCTGACACCTGTGGGGTTCCTGAACGGGCTCACGTGCTTGCTGTTGGAGTCTGGAAGTCAGAGGGGAGAAACTGAAGACCGAGACTGGTTTCTCAGAGACCTCCAGAGGAGAGGACTTTGGGTGAGTAGGCACTTTTCCCACCTGGGCTTCGGGTTCTTCCCTTAAGAACAATGAAGGAACTGGACGTGTCGATGCGCACACACAGGCACAGAACAAGAGGGGAGTGGGTTATGCGGCTGCTGAATTGAGATGAGAGGTGACCCAGGGAGTGGGGGCCCTATCAGTAGGCTCCCCCACTATCCAAGGCAGTTTCCTCCCAAAAGATTCATGCCCCAAATTAGTATCCTATTTTTACAAGTAAGAAAACTGAGTCACAAAGCAATTCAATAATTAGGAGTTGTGGAAACACATGAAGATAACTCAAATGAGAATAAGCAAATGCTATCTACTCTGAGTTTGATGTAACAAGTGAGTCGGCCACCATTGCTTGCTTTTGGTGTGTAGAGAAGGGGTAAAATTTTATAGTGGAAAAAGGGGGAAGACTTCAGGTATGCTCTGATTGGAGGCTGTTGGCATGGGGTGGATTAACTAGAAGTAGACATCCTACGTGATTGGTTAGGGGGGCATATTTGGCTTGCTCCAGTTGGTCCTAAGTTGTAACTAGATGCAGAATTAGGGAAGCTGTCAGTTATTAAGTCCTGGCTGTTTGAGGCTCATTGCTACAGGGGTTGTTTAGTTTCTGCAGACAGATTGGCTGGTTTTCTAAACTGGTTGCTTCAGATTGTGGGTCAGAGTTCTATTTTTATATATGGTTTGGCCATTGTCCATTTGTATACTCAGTCTCTCAGAGGTCTCCATGGCCTTGCACTTAGGCAGCTACCTGTGCCGTGACCTGTTGCCACCAGTGCAGGAACACCTTGTGTGACTATGCCTGCCTAAACAAGGCCCCCTACGGAGGGCTTTCCCACCAAGGAACAACTCCAGTAAAACTGCACAGAGCTGGTGGTTCCCAGCTGGAAACTGAAGGCCAGTGTTCCATGCCTTCTAACATGCTGTTTCTGGCATGGGTTCATTCTCACCACCTCGAGTCTTACCGGGCCATGGATCCATTTGCATCTTATTTACATGTGTCTGCAGACAGGACAGCTGTTGATTTCTAGCTTATTCTGCAGCAGCTGGATTTCATTCCTCTGAAGGCAGGGTAGTTTTTTTTAAAATAATTTTATTGAAGTATAGTTGATTATGTTGTGTTTAATTTCCTCTGTACAGCAAAGTGATTCAGTTACATATATTCTTTTTCATGTTCTTCTCCATTATGGTTTATCACAGGATTTTGTTTTCTTTGTTTTTTAACAAATTATTTTTGGCTGCGTTGGGTCTTTGTTGCTGCGCGCCGGCTTTCTCTAGTTGCGGTGAGAGGGGGCTACTCTTCGTTGCAGTGAGTGGGCCTCTCATTGCGGTGGCTTCTCTTGTTGCAGAGCATGGGCTCTGGGTGCACTGGCTTCAGTAGTTGTGGCTCGCGGGCTCTAGAGCGCAGGCTCAGTATTTGTGGCGCACGGGCTTAGTTGCTCTGCGGCATGTGGAATCTTCCTGGAGCAGGGTTCGAACCCGTGTCCCCTGCATTGGCAGGTGGATTCTTAACCACTGCGCTACCAGGGAAGTCCCTATCACAGGATATTGAATATACTTCCCTGTTCTATACAGTAGGACCTTGTTGTTTGTCCATCCTATATATAATAGTTTGCATCTGCTAATCCCAAACTCCCAATCCTTCCCTCCCCTTGGCAACCACAAGTCTGTTCTCTCTGTCTGTGAGTCTGTTTCTGTTTCATAGATATGTTCATCTGTATTGTATTTTAGGTTCCACATATAAGTGATGGTATTTGTCTTTCTCTTTCTGACTTACTTCACTTAGTATGATAATCTCTAGGTCTACCCATGTTGCTGCGAATGGCATCATTTCATTCTTTTTTATGGCTGAGTAATATTCCATTGTATATATGTACTACGTCTTCTTTATCCATTCATCTGTCAATGGACATTTAGGTTGTTTCCATGTCTTGGCTATTGTAAATAGTGCTGCTATGAACATAGGGGTGCATGTATCTTTTTGAATTATACTTTTGTCTGGGTATATGCCCAGGAGTGGGATTGCAGGATCATATGGCAACTCTATTTTCAGTTTTTTGAGGACCCTCTATACTGTTTTTCATAGTGGCTATACCAATTTACATTCTGGCAGGGGTGGTTTTGATGCACTGTCAAAAGCTCTTCTGAGGCTTCTCAGCCACTCTCTGACCCTAGGGATTCTCTCTCCTGCAAGATGGAAGACAAACACAGCTAGGAGGGCTAGGAGGGGCCTTAGGTCCCTCATCTGTAACACAGAGCTGATCGTAGTACTCACTGCCCATAGGCGTAGTGGAGAGGAATTGGGGACTGCAGGAGAAGCCTTCAGTACAGTTCCTGGTGTGTACTTAGCACTCAGGAAAGGGGATCAGTCATAGTTTTCTCTTTGACTGGGGTTGTAGTAACCCCAGAGACACTGGGCCTCTCTGACTAGAGTCTCTGGTCTAGACCAGAAAGATGGAGGTGCTCCGTTAGGGAGTTCCTGAGTGTGCCGATGGGCACCAGGAGCAGGTGGGCTCCTTTCTAAGGTTCTTAAATGCTCTGAATCTCTGATCTCACTCAGAATTTTGCCCTCTCCTGGTACTCTGGGCAAGCTTTATCACTAAGTATGAGCCTCTCTCAGATTTCTTGTTTTAAAATCTTAGGGCATGGGACTTCCCTGGTGGCGCAGTGGTTAAGAATCCGCCTGCCAATGCAGGGGACATGGGTTCGAGCCCTGGTCCAGGAAGATCCCACATGCCGCGGAGCAAGTAAGCCCGTGCACCACAACTACTGAGCCTGTGCTCTAGAGCCCGCAAGCCACAATTACTGAGCCCATGTGCCACAACTACTGAGCCCGTGTGCCACAACTACTGAGCCCACGTGCCACGACTACTGAAGCCCGCACGCCTGGAGTCTGTGCTCCGCAACAAGAGAAGCCACCGCAATGAAAATCCCACGCACCGCAACGAAGAGTAGCCCCTGCTCACGGCAACTAGAGAAAGCCTGCATGCAGCAACGAAGACCCAACACAGCCAAAAATAAAAATAAATAAATAAATTTATTTAAAAAAAAAATCTTAGGGCACTTGCCTCTGAGCTATTCCTGAACTAAGAACAAAAACAGTCTGGATGAAAAATGTCTTCATTATTCGAGAAGCTACCAAGAGCCAAGCTTAAGCCGATTTTTTTCTAAACAGGTGTAGATCATTTCATTGTCATAGCGTCCTAAAGAGTTGTGTGAAAAGTGGCGTTTTCATAAACAATTCCATTTTCAGCATCCTGGGGGAGTTCATTCTTTTAAGGAACTCTCTAAGGAAATCCTTTCAAATGTCACATCTTGGATGTTGGGCCACCTGCAATTTCCAGGGTGCAACAGCGAAAGGATCCTAGGAAGGCTTGCTTCTCCACTCACACACATCCAAGTGTTGGTACTAGTGCAGTTTGTCCTCACAGACACCCACACTCATGCTGAAACAGCCCTACTCCTGCCCACAACGCCCTCACCCTTGTGCATGTGCGCACACGCAAGCTCTCACGTGCACGCACTCACTCTTGAAGGCAGCCTTGTTTGCCGCCAAAGGAGCCACACAAGGGAAGCAGACACCAGGATCTGTTTCTTCTCCAGGGAGCAGCTGCTGCTTATTCAATGGGACATAAAGCCCAGGGTCAAGAGGCCCCTGGGGCTCCAGCTCACTCAGCCTGCAGAGGAGGCCCAGTTTCTAGGTATTTTCCTTTGAAAGCTTTCCCTCCAATTGCTGGTGGAGAACTGGGTTCTGTTTTCCAAAGATACCATAAATAATTACTCCCAAAGCAAGTCCTGGCGGACGAGTAGGTTTCCATCGGTTCACACAACAGGGTTTTTTGGGTGCCTATCACGGGGCAGGCACTCTGGCAGGAACTGGGGGTTCAACAATGAACAGTTGATATTGTTTCTGTCCCTGAAGAGCTCATAGTCTTTGGGGATCGTTAGTCTTCTACTGCTGCCATAATAACATTTCCACAAACTTAGAGCTTTAAAACAACCTGCATTTAAGATCTAACAGCTCTGTATGTCCGAGGTCCAGATGGCTGGACTGGTTTTCCCCACTCAGGGTCTTGCCAGGGTAAAATCAAGGTGTCGACCATCTGGGCTCTAATTGGGAGGCTGTGGGAAGAATCCAGGCTCGTTCAGATTGTTGGCAGAATCCAGTTCCTTGCTGTTGCAGGACTGCGGTCCCTTTTACTTTGCTAGCTGTTGGCTGGGGACTGCCTTTTGCTCCTTAGACCTTCTCTCTGCCCCCTTTGCATGTGGACTCCTACATCTCAGCTGACAACGGCATGTCAAATCCTTCCTGTGCTTGGAATCTCTCCGACTTACCCTTCTGTTGCCTGCAGATTGAGAAAATTCCCTGCTTTGAACGGTTTGTGTGATTAGATTGGGCCCACCTGGATAATCCAGGCTGCGATCCCCATTTCAAAGTCTGTAACTCTAATCACATCTGCACAGTCCCTTTAGCCGTGTAACATAACACATTTCATATTCAGAGCTTCTGGGGACTAGGGCATGGACATCTTTGCGAGGGTGCATTCTGTGTACCAAGGGGATAGAGAGAAGTAAACTGGCAATTTTAAGAATACATGTTGATAAATGTTAATAAAGGGGAGGTAAAACTTTGCAGTGATAGCTAGGAGCAGAGATATCTAGCCCTTTTGAGAGGAGGTCAGGAAGGCATGTCTGGCTTCCTAAAGCAGGTAACATTTTAAGTTGAAATGTGAAGAATGGGCTCTGAATCAAAGGGTTAAGGCTCCCGGCAGGACTGTGCTTGCAGAAACTGGGAGGGGGCCATGACCTCCCTCAAGACTACACTAAGCTGGGGAATGTATTTCTGAGCAGAGGCATCTTAGTAGGGTCTGGTGGGCCAAGCTTGTAGCAGGGCAGGGCAAGGCAGGAAAGGGTGGGGGTCCTGCTGCTTAGCCCCCCAGGGATAGAGGCTTTGCCTGGAGCTCCCAGCCTGTCCCCCATGTGCAGGTGTGAACCTCTCTCATGTTGCTTCTGATGCTGTTCCTTTTTCAGATGCTCTCCTTCCCCATCTTTCCATTTTTAGCAGATATTATTTTTGTGAAGCAGGGCTTCAGTGCAAAACTCTTTTGTTCATTCATTCATTATGTTCGCTTATTAATTAAAAAGTTTCTGTTGCGCGCCTACCACATGCCAGGCATTGTGGGAGGGGAATACAGAGAACAACATAGAAGGGGCCCCTGCCCTTACCTGTCGTCTGAATACAAGTGAAATAGAAGTCTTTCAGCTGGAGCCCGCACCATTCTTTCAGGAGCCTAGAAACATCTGTTGAAAACCAGTTGCTACATGCTACGGGGAGTCTTTCCTCTCAGATGGATGAGACAGTGGAAGCCAAAAGAACAGTGACACCTGCCATTGATAGAGCACTATCTCCTTTGATATTATTCTTGATGATAATACCTCTATTTTACAGACAAGGAAACAGACACAGAAAGGTTTACCCAACATTACCCAGCTAATAAGGGGCAAAGCTGTTATTTATTTATTTAAAATTTATTTATTTATTTATTTTATTTTATATTTTTGGCTGCATTGGGTTTTCGTTGCTGCGCACGGACTTTCTCTAGTTGCGGCAAGCAGGGGCTACTCTTCGTTGCGGTGTGTGGGCTTCTCATTGCGGTGGCTTCTCTTGTTGCGGAGCACGGGCTCTAGGCATGCGGGCTTCAGTAGTTGTGGCACGCAGGCTCAGTAGTTGTGGCTCACAGGCTCTAGAGCGCAGGCTCAGTAGTTGTGGCGCACGGGCTTAGTTGCTCCGCGGCATGTGGGATCTTCCCGGACCAGGGCTCGAACCCGTGTCCCCTGCATTGGCAGGCAGATTCTTTTTTTTTTTTTTTTTTTTTAAAGATGTGTTTATAATGTGAATGATATATCTAGTATAACATGCTGTGGGTTTTTTTTTTTTTTTTAAAGTGGTTGCTTGAGGATAAACAGCTAGTTGGTTTTTTTTAAATTAATTAATTAATTAATTAATTTATGGCTGTGTTGGGTCTTTGTTTCTGTGCAAGGGCTTTCTCTAGTTGTGGCAAGCAGGGGCCACTCTTCATCGCGGTGCGCGGGCCTCTCACTATCGCGGCCTCTCTTGTTGTGGAGCACAGGCTCCAGACGCGCAGGCTCAGTAATTGTGGCTCACAGGCCCAGCTGTTCCGCGGCATGTGGGATCTTCCCAGACCAGGGCTCGAACCCGTGTCCCCTGCATTGGCAGGCAGATTCTTAACCACTGCGCCACCAGGGAAGCCCTAAAGCTGTTATTTAAATCAGGCATTCTGACTGCAGCAGTTGCCTGCTCAAGCACTACATTATGGGGTTTATATGCCTGCCACATACTGGGCATTGAGCGAGGGCTTTGTATAAATCCTATCACTGAATTCTCCTAGTAACCCCACCAAAGGGTGATGTTTATTCCCAGTGTTGAGATGCAGAAATGGAGGCTCAGAAAAGTTAAGTAACTAGCCCAGGGATACCTAGGGAGTGAGTGTCAGCATTGGGATCTGAGCTCATGTCTGCCCTGCTCCGAAGTGATTACCCTTTGAAAGGGAGGGAGTGTGGGCGGAGAAGAGGGATGAAGAGCCAATGTGGAGAGGAAGGAGCCAGTGGGGGAGAGAGGAGATGTTCTCAGGGTGGGGTGAAGCAGAGCAGGGTGGAGGACGCTGGAGGAGGTGTGAAGGAAAGGCCTTGGGGTGGCAACAGGAGGTTTAAGGGAGGGGAAAGCAGTTTTCTAGGGGGAGTTGTTTTCAGAAGTCAGATTGCAAAGCACCAACCACGGGATATGAGGTCCACGAGCATCTGGAGGTTCTGGTGGCCAGGCACTGGTTCTTCGCTGAGGACGTGAGAGAGGGGAAGGGGGCCTTTGAGAATGGGGAGATGCAGGCCTGTTTTTTGGCAAAGGGGAGGGAGGCCTGAGCCATAGCACAGAGGGAGACCGTGTGTGTGTGTGTGTGTGTGTGTGTGTGTGTGTGTGTGTGGCTGTGTGCATGGAGGGGGTGCAAAGATTCTATCCATAGGACGGAGGGCTGTTCCGAAGGTGGAGAGGTGCTCTTTCTCTAAGATCAGAAGGAGGAAAGGTACGTAAATCTACAGAGAAATTCTTAGGCAGTAGAAGAGTGAGGTGACAGGGTGATTCGTAAAATGGGGACACCCGTCTTTGTCCACTGTGATGAGACTCTTATTAGTTTCCTGGGGCTGCCATAACAAATTACCACAAACTGGGCAGCTTAAAATGACAGAAACCTACTAGCTCACAGTTCTGGAGGCTGGAGGTCAGAAATTAGGGTGTTGGCAGAATTGGTTCCTTCTGGGAGGCTCTGAGGGAGAGTCTGTTCCAGGCCTCTTTCCCCAGCTTCTGGAGGTTGCTGGCAATCCTTGGCGTTTCTTGGCTTGTAGATGCATCATTCCAACTTCTGTGCCTGTCTTCACATGGTAGTCTCCCCTGTGTGTGTGTCTGTGTCCAAATTCCCCCCTTCTGTAAGAACACCAGATGTTGGATTAGCGCCCACCTAATCCAATATGACCTCGTTTTAATTTGATTGCATCTGCAAAGAACTTATTTCCAAATCAGGTCACGTTCACAGGTGCTGGGAGTTGGGGCTTGAACATATCTTTTGGCGGGGACACAATTCAACGTAGAACAGGGCACAAAGGAGATAGTATGAGAAAAGGTGCCCTGAAGGATATAAAATGGTACAGAAATACAAGGTCATATCAAGGTCACTGGCTAAAGGGCACTTAAGGTCGAATATGTTTATAAAGTAAACAATTTCCTCCAGAATTTATGTTTTCCATAAAACCCCAGAGTTTCCAATAAAGGGTTTGCTGAAAGTAGTCATCTGTCAATCTGCAGCCGCTGAGAGAAAGCACTCTTAGCAAATGGACTTCCTCACTGCTTCCCAGGAAGGCTTCCCTGGGCAAAACATCCATGCTCCCCACCACTCTTTTAGGGGTTACTGGGAGATGACGCGTTCCTCCTGCCCTCTCCTATCTCAGGCACCATTTGGACCTAGGAGTTAGTCACAATTTGTTCTAACTACAAACCAAATTAGTCTCCAACTTCTCTTCCGTTGCACCTTCCTCCCACCCCTAGATTTCTAGTTAATCCAGTTAAGAACAGAGGTCCAAGTGCGCACTGAAGAGTGGATGCCTTTGCAGATGATTTAGGATGTAGGGGAACAGGTGGCCAGAAGGGGGAACCATCTCTCAGGGGCAGGAGTGGGAGGGACAGCTAGGGAGCCTATCTAGATTCCTGGCACTGTGCAATAGCCAGCCTTCCCCTTCCCTAGAACCTCGCTCAGCCATAGAAGCCCAGACTACCTAAGCAGGGAGATCTCTGAAAAGAGTTGAGTTCCACCATTTTGGAGTCCATTTTGGGTCATGGAGGCCTTAAAGAATTTGATGAAAGCTATGGACTTCCATCCCAGAAAAATACATACATGTCTACAAAAAAGTGCAGATAATTTCAAAAGCTTCACTGACACCCTCGAGCTTATTCATAACCCCTGATGGAATACACTCTCCCCACCCCGTTTTCCTGAGGAGAAAACTGAGAACAGCCCGGGTAATTGATTTGCTCCCACATCATGTAGCTATTTAAAGGGAAATCCAAACTGAAGTGCAAACTGCTACTTTTGTTCTAACCACTATATATAGAGTTTGTTTCCACTAAATAAAAAAGACTCCTCCCCTTACAGAAGCAGACTCGAAGAAAACTGCTTTTGGGGGGAGGACTGAAGTTGTGGGGTGGGAGTGACAGCAGAAAAAGCACCTGTGGTCCCCAGTGTTCGTAAATGAGCATCATTCAATGGAACACAGACATTTGCAATGGCCTTGGGATTTCCACTCCACACTGGCGAGGTGGGGTTATTGGGAGTCATCAGCTGGGATTCCAGCTTTTAAGGACCTCCTCCTGCAGTCAGGAGGTAAGTGGTTATGTGTCCACAAAGGGCTACAATGGAAGGCAGGAGGCATTCTTGGACTTGGAGCCCAACTGTAGATCCTCATTGAGGGTATCAGGGGAGCAAGGTTTCTGCAGCCCATTGATTTACCTTCTCCTGAGACTAGAATCTGGGATGACATCTAGGGAGGAGAGCACTTCTCTTGCCAAAAAGATGAACTGGCTCCACTACAGACCCCGCCGCTCTCTTCCTCCTCCAGTTACACATCCCCTCCCCAACATCCAAGCCTCTTTAGACACTGGGGACCAACCCATCTAAAATGGGGGTGAGGGGAAAGATCCTGATTAATCGAGTCTCGGGATTATACTGGGACATTTTCTATATAAGAGCTCCTCGGAGCGGGGAAATCTCACAGATTTGGGGGAGGTCTAAATTTGGAGATGGCCAAGTTTAGGGGACGTCGTCTCTATTGTCTCCAGGCCTGATTTTGGAGTTCTCAGATTAGAAGACCCTGGATGGGGGCGGGGCAGGGTTTTGTTTGAGAGGGTCTCCAATAGCTTGGGGTCTGGCCGTGTGCCTGGCCGAGGGGGCTGGGGGTGCGGGCTGCTTCCCGCGGGGCCCCTGACTCCGCGTCCCCCACCGCCGGTTGCGCCTGGGCCTCGGAGACCCGGAGAGCCAGCGCGCGCGATGTCCCCGCCTCCGAGGCGGGCCCGGGGCGGGGAGGTGGGGACCCCTCCCCTTCGCCCATCCCCTCGGGGCTGGCCGCCCGGGCGCTTGAAAGGCCGGCCGGGGGAAGGGAGGGGAGGGGATAGAGAGGAGAGGAGAGGAGAGGAGGGCGGAGGGACAGACCGGCGGCGGCGACGCCGGGGCGCGGGCAAGGCGGAGCGGGCAGCGGCCGCGGGGCCCCAGTGAGCCGGGCCGGGGCGCACGGACCGGGCCGGGGGGAGGCGGCTCCCGAGCCGTCGGGGGGCCTGGCGAAGACGGCCGGGCCACTTTCCTTTCCGAGTTGTGATCGTGTTCGGGGGGTGGCGCCGGGGCCGGCGTTCCGGGGAGAGTTTTCTCGCGGGGCGGGCGGGGGAGCGGCGCGCGCCGAGGGGGAGGGGAGGGGGAGCATGCCCGGCTGGAGCCGGGCCTCGGGGCGCGCCCCGGCCGCCGTCCCCACCTCCGCCTCCTCCTTCTCCTCCTCCGTCTCCTCCTCCTCCTCCTCTTCCAGTCCCGCCGCCGCCGCAGCCAACATGGCTGCGCTCCTGAGCCCGGGAGGCGGCCGCTGCTGAGCGCCGCTCGCCGCCCGGGCCCCCAGCCCGCCCAGGCCCCGGCCCATGGCCCCCGCGGCCTGGCGGCCCCCGGTGCTCTAGGGCTGCCGCCACCGCTCGCCGCCCCGAGGCGCCCGGGGCCCGTCGCCACCAGCCTGCTTGCCCGCCCGCCCGCGCGCCCGCCGGCCTCCGGGAGTCCGGTAGCCGTCCGGCGGGGCGGGGCGGCCGCCACCATGGAGCCCCAGCGCCGGGAGCTGCTCGCCCAGTGTCAGCAGAGCCTGGCCCAGGCCATGACGGAGGTGGAGGCGGTGCTCGGGCTGCTCGAGGCCGCAGGAGCGCTGAGCCCCGGCGAGCGGCGGCAGCTGGACGAGGAGGCGGGAGGCGCCAAGGCGGAGCTGCTGCTCAAGCTGCTCCTGGCCAAGGAGCGGGACCACTTCCAGGACCTGCGGGCGGCGCTGGAGAAGACGCAGCCTCACCTGCTGCCCATTCTCTACCTGAACGGCGTCGTCGGGCCGCCGCAGCCCGCCGAGGGCGCCGGTGAGTGTGAGACCCCCGCCCGGCCTCTCGGACCCGCCTTCCACGACTTCTCTCTCCGGTTCTCCGAGGGGGAAGTCGTGAGGGCCATTCATCTACCTGGCGCCTGCCGCGGGGAGAACCTTCCCTCCTTCAGCCTGCCTGGGGAGGGCCCGATGCGTGGACCCCCACTTCACACCTCCTCCCCCAATCCCACCCTTGCTGCGAACAATGCCCCGCACTGCAGGCCGTGATCCTCCAGGTGCCGCGGCAGCGGGGTCCTCCCGAGACCACCAGGTCCAGCCGCGGGGCGATCTCGGAGGGATGTCCGTCAGTCCCTTTTCTAAGATTGTTCACCATCCAACAGTCCTTTTAGAGCCTCTGCTAGCCTTCAATCAATGATGAGGTCTAGAAGAATAGAACCTGGGCCAGGGCCGGTACTTCTGAATTTTGGTCCCTGGCACCCCGTTTCAGGACCACTGGTGCCTTTTCACTTTTTGATTTTCTCAGCTCTCTCTGCCCAGAGCTCAGTCTGTTTGTTCGCCCAGGCTTGTGGTTGATTATGCACAATGCCTGCTAGGTTTCTTTGGAAACTGTGGGCCGGGAAAAGTTGGGGAAGTTGCATTGCACCATGGGAAAATCCTGGTTGTAGCTGCTGGGGCTCAGTTCCCTCCCTAAGGGTGCCGAGCTGCCTTGAGGAGGGAAGGCTGGTGACTGGTTCCCTTGGGTGGTGGTGACGGATTTGTGAGTATTCGTGTGTTGGGGGGGGGGGTGGGGGGTACTGCTGGGAGTTTGTGGCAAGTGGTAGGCTTGGTGTGGCCTAGTTGGGGAGTGTGGAAAGCCAGGCTTTTAGACAAGGAAGCTGAGGAAGAAGGCATAGCACTGAGGAAGGAAGAGCCAACATTTATTGGGCACCTACTGTTGTGGCAGGCACTCTGTTGTATCACGTTCGTTTACCACTCTCTGAGCTATTATTCCTACTTTGCCAGAGAGAAAACTCCAGCTTGGAGTGGTTAAATTGCTCAAAGTATTGGGCACCAGGAGTTTTCAATTATGACCCATTGTTTTATTTAACCCATTTGGAACCAGGAAGCAACAAGTGCTGCTTTTCTGTGTCTTGTCCGTGTTTTAAAAGTGAACAGAGAGGGCTGATGAACTGCCTTTAACAACTTGTAGGCCACAGGCTGATGAAACGTGTTTATTTGGCTGTTAAAAGCCTCACTTATTAAGGAGATGATTTTATAAGCTGTTCCTGGTAACAGCTCCATTGGATATTGGCCACCTTTTTTTTGGTAGTGAAGACAACTGGCATACAGAGAGACTAAACTGCTGGCCACACAGCGTATCATTTCATTGATGGCCCTTCTGTCTCCACTTTGGGTTTCTGACTCTTCAGCATCTCTGTTCCTCAAACCTACGCTGTCCCCCAGTTATGATCGTGTCTGAGTTGCTGGGCAACCCAGTCCTCTCCTGGGATGATGCTAAGAAGAGCTGTCAGATGTGGCCTTGAGGATAAGGTCAGAGGGAAATCTCTTCGGGGTAACTTTGTTTTCTTTTTAGTTGCCTTTTTGTCTACCTAGCTGTCTGTGTTTGAAGGAGGAGGTTGATCAAGGAAGCGCAGAAGTTGGAGTGCAGACTTAAGTCCTCATTGGGATGTGTTTGAATCAGCGCTAGCTTTAATCTCTGGAATAGACAGATGAATTGCCATTAATTAGGTCCCTCCCTTTTCCATGCCTGGTAGAGAAGGTGGGGCCTCACAGGGCTGAAGTTCTGGAAGCTGGTCCTGACATCTAAGGAAAGGATGAAATAGGGTTTGGATTTTATCCTCAAGGACAGGATTTCAAACCCTAGTTTTACCACAATGCAGAGCTGTGTAGCTTTTCAAGGGAAGTTAAGTTCATTTTAGTTGATACTTCAGAAAAAAATTAGGATAGCATTTGGTCTGGCAAGATGCCATGTAGAGCTTCTGGGGATGAGGGGTGACACGGTGTGCAAGGAAACCACAGAGCGTTGGGATCTTTTAAAGGATGAATTACTGTGCAGTGGTTGCCAGCTTTTTTTCGGTTAGCCAGGGAGCCCCTCTTATGGCACAAAGCTCAGTGACTAAAAGGACTGCTCAGGTTGAAGGAATGGAAGCACCCGTTTCATCCCTGAGGAGCCGAAGTCAGGGAAACTCAGCCCTGTGTCCTGGTCTTTGCTCTCCCAGCAGGTTCCACTCTGCACACAGGTGCACACCTCTGCCTGTAAGTCAGCCTTAGTGCAAGCATCTTGTGGGAGCCCCAGAGAGGAACCAGTTGGCTTCCTAAAGATCCATAGTCTCAAGGGGAGGCCCCTTTGTCACTGTTTATACATCGGAGGTGCTGCCATCACCCAGTTAGGGGCTCCTTTGGTGTATTCCACATCCCATGTGGGCCCCTGGTCTAGAATGCCCGTCCCATGGCTGGCACTTGTGTGCTGTGGGAGTTTGTTGTGCTGCAGGCAGATGATGTCTGGCTGCTCCCCACATGGGGCCTGGAACTGGGAGGAAACTGTTCTAGGTGGTACGGGGCAGGTAAGCAAACCAAACTCATCTGTTCTGCTCATGCTCAGTTAGAGCCCCAGACATTTATAACCCACCATGCTCAGGCCTGGGGTATGCAGGTGAGTAAGAAGACACAGAGTTGTTTTATTTTGGGGGCAGGGGGACTTCTCTACCAGAATTGATAGTACATTGCTATTGAGCATTTTCAATCTTATTGCATACTTTAATATCTCACTTAGTTCTGTGGCATCTAGTGCCTTTTCTGCGTGACACTGGGTTCCATGCCCCCCATCTGTGAGGTCTGAGGACAGGCCAGGAGTTGCAGGGCAGAAAGGAGCTGGAGTCAGGCTAAGTGCAGTGCTCCTGATTCCATGTTGGGGGTGGTTTTTCCTGTTACCTGGTTAGGCCCTCCCATTACAGTTTTAGACCGTTTCCTGCATTGGGGAACTCTGGAATTTTGTAGCCTTTCCTTGTCCCAATACATGCATCTGTAAGGAAGGAGTGAGCCCCTTTGTCCCCGCTCGTGGTAGAGAGAGGGGAGAACTGTTCTCCTCTGACTGGCTCAGGTCTCTCGAGTTTTTTCCATAGTAGTACCAGGATCTTGTTTGTTCACTCAGAACCCACGAGGTCCTTTGTTTTTTCTCTTTGATTCAGTTGCTAACATCTGGGTTTTCTCACTTGAAGCTCCTCAACCGCCTGCCCCTGGAGTGAGGGGCCCCTTCCTGGCGCCGAGCCTCAGTGTCCTCATCTGTGAGATGGGGCTGGGGGTGCTGCGTGGCCTGTCTCAGCCACTGGGAGGCAAAATGAGATTGGGGAGGACTGAGGTGCCTGGTCCTCCTGTTCTTGGTGCAGGTGGGGCCGGGGTGCAGAGGATGTAATTCCAGCCTGCAGCTTGCTGCCTCGTTGGGGGAATGGGACACTCAGGAGAGTGACATTATGAGCCAGATCAATTGAGTGATACAAATACAAACAGGCTTTTTCCTCCTTTTAAAAGTCTACTACATGCTTTCCCCAAATACTCTCATCCACCCCTAGTGGCTCTAATTACCATCTAAGTGTGGAGGGCTCCCCAAACCATTTTCACAACAGGCCTGTCTCGTGGAGCAGAAGTGGCAGAACATGGTGACTGCCGGTGGCACTCTCTACTGTGTGCTCAGAGCTGAATTTCTCCTCCTCGTCCCCTCCGTGCCTCCTCTTTAGTTTCCCGGAGAGCTGGCTGACTTGGCTTCGCTACAGTTAAGAGGATGGAGACAGTAGTGTTTGCTGGAGAAGCCAGGGAAGGCTTCGAGGAGGGACTGGGGCTTGAGCTGGGTGTTGAAGGGGTACTCTGAATGTGCAGAGGAAAAGGAGGATGTCTGGGTGGGAGATGCATAGAACAAACTCCTAGCTGTGAGAGGAGCAGTGTGTTTCCAGGTTGCAGAAATTAGACCAGCCTGAGTGAGCAGGGCACTGGCTCTGGGAGGGTGGGGATGCAGAGGTAATCTGAAGGACCATGATGGCTAGGCGGAGCAAGGCGTTTGTACACCACGTGGAATTTAGGCATTGTACACTTGTCAGAAGTTGAAGCTGGAGGAATTTTTAAAAAAGAATAACCCCAGGCGTTTCCAGTGGGACGAGTGCAGTTGGCTGCTGATTGTCAGGTGTGGATTATCTATTATTCATTAGAGGTTACCTGGGCCTTTTGTTCTTTCCCTACTCTCTTCAGGTACCAGCCACCTTTTCTTCATCCACTCTGTCCTGGATGGTCATAAGTAAAAGCTCCAACCATTGTGGTTTTTCTTTTGGTTCTGTTAATTGTGTTGAGAGGAAGTAGTGGAGGAACTTGAAAGTGATGGTTGAAAAGAGGTTTCTAAGAGAAAGGCAGATTTTATTTATCCCTCTGTGTATTAGTTCAGGCACCCTTATTGCAGGTGACAGAAACTTAGCTCAAACTGTATTAGGCAGAAAAGAGAAATTTATTGTATAATATTCCAAAACCTTGGGATGAATTGGAGTAACTGGCCTTTGGATGATTGATCCTGAATGCCACGGGCTTTTCCCGTGGGCCTGGAACATGACCTCAGGCCCCTCTTGGCTTCATCTTCACAGCCCCTGACCAGAGAATAAAGGGAGCTGTATCCAGTAAACCAGGCAGAAAAATCTCATGGAAGGATTCTGATTGGCCTGACTAGGGTCACATGTCCATGTGAGCCCCAGTCACTGTGGCTGGCGCTAGAGGACTAAGATTGGCCCAGCAGTGGACCCAACAAATAGGGTAGGGTGATTGGCATCTCGTACCAGTACCATGTGGTTCTTTAGAATGGGGAGAAACAGTTCTCCAAAAAAAGAAGAGCAGAAAGGATGTTGTGCAGGTAAAGCAGCAGGTGAATGTCCAAGATGTGGTCTCATCTTTGTGTGATGATGCAATTAGCAGATGAGGTCATTGCTGGAATGGGGTGGTTGGAGGTTGTCAGATTTCACTAGGTTTTAGACCTTGAGCAAGGCAGTTAACCTTTCTGAACTTATCTCCCTCTCTACAAAATAATTAAAACAATAACTACTTCACTCTGCTATTTGACAATGCATGGTAGGAAAAAAGGAGCATTTATTAGTGTGGTGAGTAATGCAGCCTGGAACCAACCTTAGGACCAGAAGCCTGGGATTCTCCTGATATATCTGAGGGTTATGTGAGAGCTCCTGGTAAACTGTGCTGAACAGATGTCAGGGTTGCTTTTACTGTGGCTGTGGGTCATCAAGAGTAGAATGTAATCTCCATGAGCCAAATTCACTGTTGTATTCCCGATGCCTAGAATAGAGCCTGGCCCAAGATGGGCGTTCAGTAAATTTCTGTTGGATGGATGACTAGTCAGCTGTGTGGCGAATGAGTGGTGTGTCCCTGCATAAGTGCAGATTCTCTTCAGAAATAAGTGCAGATTCTTAAGTGGTGACTTCACAGTGACAGAAGGCTGTGGGAGTGCAGGAAGGCTAGGGTGAGTTCCACAGGCACACACGGATGTCCCCACCCACAGTGTGTCTGTGATGGAAGCAGGTGGTGTGACACTGGTGTCTGAAGTCTCCAAGGTCACCCCTCAGGTATCAGCACTGTGGGACTGGCTGCCAGGAGCCATGCGGAGTGACCACACTGCCTGTGCAGGATTGGAGAGCCCTTCACGTTTTGCACTTAGAATTTGAAAGTCAGCTTGGTGTCCTCGAAAGAGTTTTGGATGGGGATCTGCTCCTAACTGTACAACATCTTGACCTTGGATGAGCCTCTTAACTACGTGGGGCTTGTTTTCTTCCAAGTAGAAGGCTGGAAGAAGTTCAGTGTTGACTGAGGACTTCCTCAGTCCTGTAGGGTTCTCAGTACTTGCAGGGTGGCCTTAGGTCCAAGGAAGCTTGGTGATGGGGTTGGAGTAGATTTCTAAGACCTTTCTTCCAGGTCTCTACCATGATTACTATTTTTTTAAATTAATTAACTAATTAATTTATTTATTTTGGGCTGCGTTGGGTCTTCGTTGCTACGTGTGGGCTTTCTCTAGCTGCGGCGAGTGGGGGCTACTCTTCGTTGCGGTGCGTGGGCTTCTCATTGTGGTGGCTTCTCTTGTTGCGGAGCACGGGCTCTAGGCGCGCGGGCTCAGTAGTTGTGGCTCGTGGGCTCTAGAGTGCAGGCTCAGTAGTTGTGGCGCACGGGTTTAGTTGCTCTGCGGCATGTGGGATCTTCCCAGAGCAGGGCTCGAACCCGTGTCCCCTGCGTCGGCAGGCGGATTCTTAACCACTGCGCCACCGGGGAAGTCCTGATTACTATTTTTTGATTTAGTGTTAGTGTTGAGTGATTTTTGTACTCTGGCTTTCTATTTCCTGAAAAAGTAAGCAATGTAGGAGAGTTATTTTGTCTTAATTTTTTTGTTCCACCTCATTCCAACCACCTATACATTCTGCAGGCCATCTTGAGGGGGTTCTTTATTAATTTCCTGTAACCTTGGGAAGATGTGAGCCACAGAAATAGTGGGCATAGAGCAAGAGGGCTGAACTCCCTATCAGTCTGTGCAGTAGGCATGCCGAACATGTTCAGTAGAGAAGAATTTTAAATGGGATTGAGTTGGGGACATATTGCATTTTTTTTTACCTTTTCCCTGGGGCAGATTGCATATCTCTGAATTGTGTGTGTCTATTGATCTTTTTGAGACAGAGTTCCACGAAAGTGCTACAGAAATATTTAAAATTAAACAGATGTTTGAAGTGTTCCATGTTGGCCATCCAATTCAAAACCCTTGGTGGGTAATTGTGAGGTGACTATTGACCTTGATGTTCGTTTCACACTAAGGGTCATAACCCGTTTGCTTTGTACGTTTTTTTTGTTTTAAATACTGTGGTAAAATATATATAGCGTAACATTTACCATTTGAACCATTTTTTTCTATTTTTGTAATTGTGGTAAAATATACATAACATTAAAATTACTGTTTTATTCATTTTTAAGTGTACAGTTCAGTGGTATTAAGTACATTCACATTGTTGTGCAACCATCCCTACTATCCATCCATTTCTAGAACTTTTTCTTTTCTTTTCTTTTCTTTTTTTTGGCTACGCTGGGTCTTTGTTGCTGCACTCAGGCTTTCTCTAGTTGCAGTGAGCAGGGGCTACTCTTCGTTGCGGCGTGCGGGCTTCTCATTGCGGTGGCCTCTATTGTTGGGGAGCACAGGCCCCAGAGCGCACGGGCTTCAGTAGTTGTGGCTCGCAGTCTCTAGAGCGCAGGCTCAGTAGTTGTGGCGCACATGGGCTTAGTTGTTCTGTGGCATGTGGGATATTCCCGGACCAGGGATCGAACCCGTGTCCCCTGCATTGGCAGGCGGATTCTTAACCACTGGACCACCAGGGAAGTCCCTCTAGAACTTTTTCATCTTTCAAACCTGAAACTCTACCAATTAAACAATAACTCTCCCTTCTCCCCTCCCCCCAGCCCCTAGCAACCACCATTCTACTTTCTGTCTCTGTGAATTTGACTGCTCTAGGTATCGCATATAAAAATGGAGTCATATAGTATTTGTCATTTTGTGACTGGCTTGTCTTCACTCGGCATAAGGTCTTTATGGTTCATCCATGTTACAGCATGTGTCAAAACTTCCTTCCTTTATTTAAAAATTTTTAATTGTAGTAAAGAACACAAAATATAAAACTCACCATCTTAACCATTTTAAGTGTACAGTTCAGTAGTGCTAAGAATATTCACATTGTTGTGTAAGAGATCTCCAGAACTTTTTCATCTTGCAAAACCAAAACTCTGTATCCATTAAACAATAACTCCTCATTCCTCCCTCCCCCACCTCTGGGAACCACCATTCTACTTTCTGTTTCTATGAATTTGTTTACTTTAGATATCCCGTAAAAGTGGAATCACACAGTAGTTGTCTTTTTGTGACTGGCTTATTTCACTTAGGGTAATGTCCTCAAGGTTTATCCATGTTGTAGCATGTGACAGGATTTCTTTCCTTTTTAAGGCTGAATAATATTCCATTGTATGTATGTACCACATTTTGTTTATCCACTCATCCACCAGTGTACTCTTGGGTTCCTTTCATCTCTTGGCTATTGTGAATAAAACTGCTATGAACATTGGTGCAGAAATATCTCTTTGAGGCCCTACTTTCAGTTCTTTTGATTATATATCCAGGAGTAGAATTATGGATCATGTGGTAATTCTGTGTTTATTTTTTGAGGAATTTCCGTATTGTTTGCTTTGAGTTTTAATTAAGGAAATCCCAACTGTCCACAGCACCTTGACTCAGAGATGAGTGGCCTGGCTGAAGTCCTAGTTCAACATTTTATTGTTTTCTTCTAAAAATTGTGTATTTTTCCCCCCAGACTCATTTTGGAAAGCCTTAGGACAATTCCTTTGGACCAGAAATAAAGATTTTAGTTTCAGTAGTCATCTGTGACTCTTTTGAGGGCAGAAGTTGTTGACCATAGAATCCCAGCAGCATTCATATCTGGCAGCCAGGGGGATGTTCACACATTTTCTTCGTGTTTGCAGTAGTACTAATATCTCCATCCCCAAAGGACTCGAAGTATGTTAGTTATTTCTGCTTTGTAGACACTTGCTCCTTACCCCATTCAGGGCTGGTTTGGTTTGGTTACATAGACTTGAATCCAGGGTAACTGGCTATCAAGATTTTCTTTAGAAAAACCTAGATCAGCATTTCCCAAGGAAATATCTTCTAAACAGTAGTTTGGTGGGATGTCAATGGTATTATTTGTAAAAGGGTTCTCTGGTCAAGTACATTTGAGCAGTGTTGGCTTGAGCAGGTCATGCAGGCTCCTTTACTGGGAGCCGCCCAAGCACCAGTAAGCCAGTGTGCTTTGGGACTTCACTGGAGTGGGTTCACTACGTAGCGTTTCCCAAACTGATTTGACCACAAAACCCTTTTTCACTGAGCATCTTGCAACATCAGTGTTCTGAGAGGTGCGTTCTTGGGAAACTTCAGCATTAGTGCAGGGAACTGGAACATCAATGTTATACCATCGTTTCTCGAATTTTCCCCCAGCTCTTTCATTCAAGGAACCAAAACGTTAAACGTTCCCATTCTTTTGAATTCTGATACCAGCTGAAATGGGCATATGTGATTCTGGGGCTAGTAGATTTTTTTGGATATGTTGACAATTCAGATGTGTAGTGGATTCTGGGACCAGTAGATTTTTTCGGTGTGTGATCTTGCACAAGATGTCTGACCTCTCTGGGCCTCAGTTTCCTCAGTGTGGCTTAACAAGAATGAAGTCTTGTTCGTGATGGTTATTCTTTGAGATGGTTAAACCTCTTGCGATCTTCTCTAGAGCTGGGCTTTGGTCCATAGTTGGAGTTTCCAGGGGCACCTTGGAAGGATCTGTAGAGACCTGTTCAGGGGTTTGGTGACTGTGGGTCCAGGACAGGTTAGCTCTTGGGCAGATCTTTTCTGAGCCCTGGGGAGTTGTTGGGCTGGAGAGCTGGAAGATGGCCTGGAGAGTGGTAAGTTATTTCTGGGAAGATAGGTGATACAGATGAATGACCCAGGTGGCCTGAGCATCATTGGTGTGTTTGGAGCCCAGGAGTAAGGACACAGAGAGAGAGCTGAGTGTCATGAACCCAGACTTGGGGACCCCCACAAGTTTAAATCTTGGCTCTTTCATCTTAGTCTGTGTGACTTTAACAAGGCACTTAAGCTCTCTGGGTTTTCTTTTTCGTTATCTATAAGAGGGCTGATATTCTCCTCCTAGGGCTTTGGTGAGGATCGAGGTGGTTTATGTGAGGCGAGGGCAGGCTGTTGCTGCTGCTTCTGCTCTTGGGGGTAGCCTGCCCTTGAGCGGAGAGCCAATCCCCTTCTTGTCCTTGGAATCAAGAGGTGTCACTGGGTACAGAGAGATGCTCAAGGGAGAGTTGAGAGTGTGCGTGGACCCGGAAGCCCACATTCGTGGGGCTGCTCAGAACACACTTTCACAGTGTTCTGGTCCTGGAGCCTGCCATTAAGGAGGGCACTGCCATGAGCTATGAGGAGTTCAGCTGCAAAAGGACCTTGGGAAGAGTTATTTTAAAGGAAAGGAGACTTAGAGGGGCTTGGATGCTTGTTTTCAGATGGACATGGGTGGGTGATGAGACCCGATTCTTTCTGACCCCAGGGAGATGACTGGTAGAAGATACTGGGAGGTAGAATTGATCTCAGGATAAGGAAGAGGGCTTCCCTGGTGGCACAGTGGTTAAGAATCCGCCTGCCACTGCAGGGGACATGGGTTCGAGCCCTGGTCCGGGAAGTTCCCACATGCCACGGAGCAACTAAGCCCGTGCACCACCACTACTGAGCCTGCGCTCTAGAGCCCGCGTGCCACAACTACCGAAGCCCGCGCGCCTAGAGCCCGTGCTCCGCAACAGGAGAGGCCACCGCAATGAGGAGCCCACGCACTGCAACAAAGAGTAGCTCCTGCTCGCTGCAACTGGAGAAAGCCGCGCGCAGCAACAAAGACCCTACGCAGCCAAAAATAAATAATAAATAAATTTTATTTAAAAAAAAAAAGGTAAGGAAGAACCTTTCTCCCTTCCTGCCTTAATTTTATACTATATATTATAAAAACTTCAAACATATGCAGAGATGGAGAGGATAATATAATGAATACCCAGCTCTCCTAATAACTTCTGTTTTCTGTAATTTTTTTTAAAAATTTATTTATTTGTTTATTTTTGGCTGCGTTGGGTCTTCGTTGCTGCGCGAGCTTTCTCTAGTTGCGGCGAGCGGGGCCTAGTCTTTGTTGTGGTGCAGGGGCTTCTCATTGCGGTGGCTTCTCTTGTTGCGGAGCACGGGCTCTAGGCACACGGGCTTCAGTAGTTGTGGCACGCAGGCTCAGTACTTATGGCTCGCAGGCTCTAGAGTGCAGGCTCAGTAGTTGTGGCACACAGGTTTAGTTGCTCCGTGGCATGTGGGATCTTCCCAGACCACAGCTCGAACCCGTGTCCCCTGCGTTAGCAGGCAGATTCTTAACCACTGCACCCCCAGGGAAGTCCCATTTGCTGTAATATTTTAAAACAAATCCCAGACAGCATATCACTTCCTCCATAAATACTTGAGGAGGTATCTCTGATAAGGCCTTTAGAAAAAAAGTATAGCCAGAAGACCATTTTTACACCCAACAATCTTTTTTTTTTTTTTTTAACATCTTTATTGGAGTATAATTACTTTGCAGTGTTGTGTTAGTGTCTGGTGTATAACAAAGTGAATCAGCTATACATATATATATATCCCCATATTCCCTCCCTCTTGCCTCTCTCTCCCACCCTCCCTATCCCAACAACCAACAATATTAATAATTTCTTAATATCATCTCATATCCAGTTGATACTCAGTTTTCCTTGTTGCAGAAATGCCTCTTTATAGATGGTTTGTTCAAATCAGGATTTTCATGAGGTCCACACGTTGCCTTTAGTTGATGCTGCTTTCTGAGTCTCTTTTAGAATCCCCAGCAGCCCCCCTGCCCTGGGCCTTTTGTTTAAGGTAGAACTTGTTTTAATGGTCTGTGCCATCCAGCTATGGAGTGGACTGTTGTAGGTGGTGACGTCCCTTCCCCGAGAGTCCACATAGATGGTGGGTGAGCATGGGATGGTTACGTTAGAGAATGGGTTGTGGCGTCTGATCGTAAACCCCTTTAGCCTCAGTTTTCTCACAGGGCTGTTGGGAACAATTAAATGAAATAATATATGTGAAATGTAACTGTTCTTTATGAGTTAAATTTTTTTACTTTTGCCTTATTTTTTTTATTTTTTTTATTTTTTTTATTTTAAAGCTGTGGGATTCTTTTCATTAACTGGACTCTTACATGAAAGCCAGATATATAAGATAGACAGGTGCTGTGGTGAACAGGTATGGAGGCCTGGGGCTTGCCCCTTTTCCCCGTGGACTCCCTGAGGTGCCTCCGCACGGTTCCCTCGGGTTCTCCAGAGTTCTGTGGAACAGGGTTTGAAAACCAGTGTGCATGGATGCTTTTGTTTCAAGATGCTCTCCATGAAGAGGGAGGTGAAGAGCTACCCAAAGCCTCACCTTCCTTTGCCTGAGCTGAGCTGGGTTGGTGAGTCACAGCTGGACCCAGAGGCTGCTGCCAGTGGCAGCTGTGCTTCCACCAGATATTCTTGTCTTTGTCTGCTTCCTCTGTTTACCTTTGTAGGTTTCCTTTCAGGATGAACCATGCTGTCAAAAATGACAAGTGACCACAGTGCAGCTAATTTAAAAAAAACACTCTCTGCAGTGATTGGGAAGGAGCAGAGTGAAATCCCATCAGATGGGGTCAGGTGGGAAGTGGTTACCTTTTTTGAAAACTTCCTTTTTTTTTTTTTTTGATACTATCCCTGACTGGCCCTACCCCTACATTGCATAAGAGAATTGTTAGTTGTTGATGCATAAATAAGCCCCTTCCGATATGCAGCCTGCAGGTGGGATTTGTGGAGCTGCCTGTGTGGAAGCCAGCAGAGATAATCGCTTGTGACTCTGAGCTGCAGCCTTGGTGGCCATCTCAAGCCAGGGCGTGTTTTCTCTACCCACAGTGTTTTTCTAGGTATGGCCTGTCTCTCCCAGGTGGCTCTCAGGCCTCTTTCTGAGTCAACTTCAGGTTACTTGTCTGGATGGTAACTGCCAGACTCCTTAAGATGGCCTGGGACCCCCAAACGAATATTCTTGTATATCATTTTGACCACTGTAAATCTGCTGTCCAAATGTGGTGAAAAATCTGTCCAGCCAATAGTGAGTGATGGGATAACAAACACATGGGAAGAAACTTAATTGTATTTTTATATTTTGATGTAAGAAGTCATACTTTAAAGAAGTATAATGACCTTTTCAATGCTCACGATAACCTCTATTCGTCTTGCTCAGGGTAACCTCTTTTTCTTCTCATCTGGCCAGAATTTTCATTTACTGTTTTATGTTTCTTAAGCAGCTTAAGATTGTCGAGTATCGTGGCTGGAAGGGATCTTAGAGACCAGTTTGCCCAAACTGCTGATTTTACAAATGAGAAGTAGCAGTCCAAAGACACAAAGGGACGCCACCAGGCTCTCATAGCATGCCTCGGTGCAGCTGGACACAGGATCCAGGTTTCTTCCCAGGCCGGGGCTCCTTCCAAGGCATCTCCGCCAGCCACAGGCTGGGCAGGGAGTCTCAGGAGCCTTGACTGTTGACTGGTTTTTCCTGATGCAGGCCTGGCTTTGCAGGCACCAGCCTTTCCAGCATGTAACAGGGCATCGCAGTTCATGGAGTTGTGCTGCAGCTCTCCTTCCTGACCATTGAGAAAAATCTTTTATCAGACCATGCAGTTGGTGTTTATGTTCCGCAAATGGGCAGACTAGGCCAAGAGAGGTTTGTCAGCTTGCTCAGGGCCTCCAGCTGCTGAGAGGCTGGGCAGGCTTTGGAGTCTTTGTCAGTTTCTTTATAGAATCTGCATTTGTTCTGTATTCTGGGCCATCCTGTGAAAGGTCCCCAGTGATATTTCTGTGTCCTGAGCCTTGGACACCCCTCCTCTTCTCCGTGACAGGGTTCATTCATTCAGCAGACATGTTCTGAGCACCTGTCACACAGGGGGTACTATTTGAATGCAAACATAGGACGTGACATCTAAATTTAGTGCTGAGTCAGAGAATGGGTCTGATGTTGGCAGGAGGTACCTCCTTGTCTCATTCTTTTTATGACACAGCAAAAACTTCTAGGGCTGACTGATGTGGTTTCTTATTGCTTAGTCACAGGACAGAGTTCAAAAAGCAAAATGACGCCACTGAGCCTCTTGCCCCAGAGGAAAAAACCTTTAATAAAGATAAGAGGGTAAAGGCCCTGTGGACACTGAGCCGGCCACCCCCATGGCCAGCCTCAGTGGGAACTGGATCCAGGAAAAAGCAAGAAAATAACAATACAAGAATGTGCTGGCTCTGGGTCCTTCTCCTGGAAAAAAATATAGCTGAACCTGAAGCAGCTTAGAATTTCGGGCCCGTGTGTGAGAGTTTATTACATATGACTGTCTCTTCCGTAAGATGTTAGGGAAAAACCCGAACGAGCTTTTTGGCCAATCCAACATTAAGACTTCCCATGTGAAAATTCAGCAGAGGTGGTCACTGTCTTCTTGCATGAGATCACTCAGCCTTTAGGGTGGAGACCAGGCTGAGTCGGATCCAGGTTTTATCTGTCCAACTGCCTGTCCGTCTGCCCACCCATCATCCATCCAGTGTGTACCTGGTCAGTGCTCTGGCCAGGTGCTGCTGAGTGCTGAGCCTGCAGAGGTGAGAAAGACATTAGCCTCGCTCATGAACGACGCCACAGTCCCATACTGGACGCCCCGACTTGGATTTGCTCTTTTAGATGGAAGGTATATCCTATTCTTCCTCAAAGGTTTTCACTTTTGGTTGCACTGTCTATTCTGGAGCTTTTAGAAATGCTGGAAAGTAATCAGCTTAGCTTATTGACTTCCTACTCCTCACCTTCCATTTTTTTTAAAAGGATATTATTTATTTATTTATTTATTTATTTATTTATTTATGGCTGTGTTGGGTCTTCGTTTCTGTGCTAGGGCTTTCTCTAGTTGCGGCAAGCGGGGGCCACTCTTCATCGTGGTGCGCGGGCCTCTCACTGTCGCGGCCTCTCTTGTTGCGGAGCACAGGCTCCAGACGCGCAGGCTCAGCAATTGTGGCTCACGGGCCTAGTCGCTCCGCGGCATATGGGATCTTCCCAGACCAGGGCTCGAACCTGTGTCCCCCGCATTGGCAGGCAGACTCTCAACTACTGCGCCACCAGGGAAGCCCCTCACCTTCCATTTTGTGGCTTATAGCAGATGACAAGTGTATTTGCAAAAATCTGTAAGATTCTCAAAAGGGTGACAAAGGAGATGGTTCCTGCCCACCAGGAGTTTATTGTCTCATTGGAAAGCCCAAGCCCGAGGGAGCAGGTATCCAGCAGAACAGGTCATGCAGCACAGAGGAGGCCGCCTAAAGATCAGTGTACTATGAGCTGGGTGAGGGTGGGTGGCTGGCAGCTGGGTGGGCGCTGGAGAGGGACAAGGAGGAAGGCTGGCCTGATGAGACAGCGTGCAGAGCAGGGGCAGGAGGCTTGGGAGAAAATCCATTCTGTGAATAGTGGGTCTTCACAGGAATTTTGGGCTTCTGTTTAGGGCATGTACGCAGCAGGCCCTGGGAAAATAGGGTCAGGCTAGCCAGCCCCCGGAAGGCACAGGGCAGGCCTGCCTGTTGCGTCCAGTCCTTCTCCCTGCATTCGTTCTCTGTGAGGCTGCCTGAGCCCGAGCCTGCCTAGAGGAATAGGCGGGGTTGGCATGGGCTAGAGGGTGGTCGGTAGAATGTGGGAGAGGGCACTGTGGCCAGAGGAGGGTGGGGTAAGTGGGTGTAGACCGACTAGCCTTCTCGGAATCCCCAGAGGTGCCTCGTTGGCTTTCTGTGAGCCGTTAGATGGATTGGAAGGCCTTCTTTTTCCTCCTAAGTTTCAAGTCTGAGAATTACAGCTGGGGTGTTTAGAAAGCAGAGTCCCTGAGTCCTCCAGGGAACTTGAAACCCGTTCCCATCTGCTGGCCTTCTCTTTGGGGAGGAGAAGGGAGCGGTTGAGGAGTGAGGTGGCTGAGGAGAAATAAGTGACCATTGCCCTCTAGCTGTGTCCCCATGACCACCTCACATAGCCTCACCAAGCCTTATCCTTCTCTCTCTGATGGGACCTGTGACGCCACTGCCTTCCGAGCTGGTGTGAAAGTAGGTGGATGGTGCAGGGAGATGGTCCCATGTACATAGGTCGTTGTGCACTGTGCAGATGGTAGGTGTTTTTATTGCACAGGATACTTTGTCTATTATTTTTGTATTTCCTCATTTGACCTCAGCAACCCTTTGGGGGTCCTTACTCCACCTTACAGTGAGGGAACAGGTGGGAGGGGTCAGGTCACTCAGGAATCAGCTTAGTCGAGTGGTTAAGAGCCTGTGTCTGAGTCAAGAGTTGGGTTCAAATCTTGGATCTGCTACTTACTGTGACCTTGGGCAAGTCACTCTCCCTCTCTGTGCCTTGGTTTCTTCATCTGTGAAATGAGAATAATAAGAGGACCTTGTCTTGTAAGGATTAAAGGAGTTACTATTTTTGAAGTGTTGAGAGCAGTCCCTGGCACCCAGTGAGCACTGTGTGAGCATCAGCTGTTATTTGTATTGTTATTGGTGCCCCAGTCCCAGGGCTTTTAAACACTATTTTATTTATTTTATTTATTTATGGCTGTGTTGGGTCTTCGTTTCTGTGCGAGGGCTTTCTCTAGTTGTGGCAAGTGGGGGCCACTCTTCATCGCGGTGCACGGGGCCTCTCATTATCACGGCCTCTCTTGTTGCGGAGCACAGGCTCCAGATGCGCAGGCTCAGTAATTGTGGCTCAGGGGCCTAGTTGCTCCACGGCATGTGGGATCTTCCCAGACCAGGGTTCGAACCCGTGTCCCCTGCATTGGCAGGCAGATTCTCAACCACTGCGCCACCAGGGAAGCCCCCAGGGCTTTTAAGTGCCACCTTACACTGTGACTTCCAGGGCAGGTTGGTTGGTTTGTTCCCCCCTCTGTCCCACACTCAGGATGTGGTCTACAAACCAGTGCTGGTCTGCAAACTCTTGGCTCCTGATCCGTGATGAAGTTAGCACAGAGATTGGAATCAGCGTTTAGCAATCTTTAGAGCAATTTGACCTTGCTGGGACGCATTGAACAGGTAAAGACTGCTTCAGGTGCTGTCAGATCACATGGGGTGTCACATGTGGTATGAGCTGTGCATAATAGTCCTCGGTGGTGGTACCGTGTGATTGCAAATAAAGAAGTGAAGTAGGCTGAGAGCCCATCGCTGCCCATTCCTGAACGGTCGGCTTCCTTGGGAGGCTCCTCCACTGACCTCAGCAGGCGGGATCCAGGGCATTTTGCAAGGCGGTGCATGGTGTTTGTGCTCTAGCAGTCTGTGACAACTCCAGAGAGTGAGGTTTCCCGGTGGAGATTTTTATTAATGAGCAATTGTTTCCATCAGCGCCACTGACGCTTACCGTGGCAAATGCCTTTCTTGCTGCTCTCCTGGGAGGCATGGTTCTGGCAGGTTTGGTAAGAATCCACAGTGAACCCTCTCCTTCCCCACCTCCTAGGCTGGCAGAAACTAGAAAGCTAGATGATGTCAGTGGACAGCGGGGTGTGGGGATGTGGGAACTCACCCCTGCTGGTGCAGCCGTCCTGGAGCCTCTGGCTGGGCAGCCGCCAAGCCCTGACCCTGCAGCCCCTCTCCTGAGTGTGAATGCCCCAGGCTCCCTCACAAGTTCCCAGAGGTGAAGGTTCGCTGCAGTGCTCCGTGGGTGGCATCCATCCCTGGGAGAGCTGACAGTGCAGTGGTTCCAAGTGACTGATGAGACACACACATGGCAATGGGATGGAGCTTAAAGCATAGTGCTCCTTGAAAAAGTGAGAAGTAGAGTGAGATGGATACTGCAGTGCTATTATGTAAATTAACAATACAAAACAATGCCCATTTTTCAAGAACACACAAAAAAAGATAGACAAAACAATGGTCGCCTAAGTGCCTGGGGGAGTAGAATGGGAAGGGAAATGGGAATAAAAGGAAATAAATAAGAGAGGGAGGAAAGAAGCATCACTCTTCTGTGGGCTGCTGTCCTTGAGGGAAGGGGCTTTTGCCTGCTCCTGATGGCCCGGCTTCTGGTGGTGTGGCGTCTGTGTGTCTTGGCTGAGCTAGCAACCTCAGGCGGATTGCTCACCTGCCAAAAATGGTCTTGGTGAAGAGTTGCCCATGCCATGGCGGGGCTGTCGCAGTCACCAGCGGGGGAGGGCCAGCTGTAGTGCGTGGAACAACTGACTCAGTAGGGACATGGATGTTTATAATACTCATCTAGGTGATTGTGGGGGGGGTGACCAGCACCCTGTTTAAACACGGCATTGGGAATATGCGTCAGCAGTGCTTGCAAAAACCCACATTTACATCTTGGCTGTAGTGGGAAGATATGGGTAGTCACCCTTTAAGTCAGTTGATTAGAAAAATAGCTCTGTTCTGTGTATTTATTGAACTTTTGATGTCATGTGCTGCAAGAGAGATGGGGATTTTAGCTTCAGGAAGGTAGAGCCCTGCTCAGACTAAGGAGCAACTTTTTAATTGCCAGCAACCACTGCTCTAGGAAAGGAAATGAGCTCCTGACTGCTGGAAGTATTCAAGCAGAACCTCGGGCGTGGCAGGGAAGGTGTTCCTTCTGTCACGTTCATGGTTGAACTAGATGCCATCTGCAGTCCTTCCTCCTCCAGTTGAACTGGGCTTCATGCTTTAGGTCTGATGCTAGTAATTAAAACAAAATAATTGCTTGGTTTTAAAATACGTAATTCGCCATGCTTATGGTAGAGAATTTAAAAAATGCAGGCAATCAAAAGAATAAGTTGCAGGTGCTTTTACTAACGGGCAGTAACTACTATAAAGCTTTTTGTTAAAGAGTGAACAAAGGAATCACTTTCTATGTGTGTACAGTATTGCCATATCAAGATGTATGTCACCAGTTCCCCTTGATTGGAGATTTAGAAATGTCCCACTTTTCAGTATAAGTCATGTCGCTGTGAGGATCTGTGTACTTGTTCATTTCCTCGGGATAAATACCTGGAAGTGGGGCTACTGGGTCAAAGGGTATGAACGATTTTAAGGCTGGTGTTACAAATTGGCAGGCAGATGGCTTTGATTCTGAGTCACTCCTAGGTCTCTCCAGGTGCAGTTTTTGGATCCTTGTCTTCAGAATCCCCTGGGAAGCTTCTGAAAAGTGAAGACTCCCCAGCCCCTCCCTAGGTCTCCTGGAACAGAACCTGGGTGTGGGCTGGTCTCATCTGCAGTTTTACCAGCAGCCGGAAGAGCCTTCTACTCGGTGCCTGGTGCTTCCTCAGGGTCCGAGCCTGCCCAGGGAAGGGAAGCAGAGGAGCTTGTCTGTTCTGTCTCACTTGAGGGAGAGCTGTGACGTACTTGCGGGTCGGGGGGGCGCAGCAGAGTGGGGAGAGCGCTGTTTAGGGACCTACCTCTAGGTGCCGTTTTCCTTGTCTGTGAAGTGGGAGTCTCAGTGGTTTTTTTTTTTTTTTTAATTTATCTTTTGGCTGTGTTGGGTCTTCGATGCTGCGTGCGGGCTTTCTCTAGTTGTGGCGAGCGGGGGCTACTCTTCGTTGTGGTGTGCGGACCCCCCATTGCGGTGGCTTCTCCCGTTGTGGAGCACGGGCTTCTAGTCATGCAGGCTTCAGTAGTTGCAGCACGTGGGCTTCAGTAGTTGTGGCTCGCGGGCTTCAGAGCGCAGCCTCAGTAGTTGTGGCGCATGGGCTTAGTTGCTCCGCGGCGTGTAGGATCTTCCCAGACCAGGGCTCGAACCCATGTCCCCTGCATTGGCAGGCGGATTCTTAACCATTGCACCACCAGGGAAGTCCCGTCTCAGTGGTTTTGATGAGCTGAAAGTCTTCTGTCTATGACTACGTATGTGAGTGTTTCTCTCACTGACGTCACAAGGTGAGAAGGAACTCGAAGGGCCTGGCCGGGTCTGGGAAGGGAGCTCTGGGAAAAGTGGGTCAGGACGGAGAGCTCATCTTTCTGTCTCTTCCCCACGGCGACCCAGGGCTGATAAACTGTTGGAGCAGGGTGCTGTTGGCCGAGTCCCCCTCCAGGCCCAGGCGTCTTTCTGTCCAGGGCAGCAAGAGGAGCTGCTTCTGCCCCCGGATTGCTGCTTCCTGTGTGTAGGAGTGAGCCCCGTGTGGGGCTCCCTGCCAGTGCGGGGGCATGGAGAAGGCCCAGATGTCCCTCCTTAGCACTGTGGCTCCCGGGAGTCACCGATGCTGCCTTTTGCCAGAGCTTCACGTTTGGATGCGCTGCTTCCTAACGGTGGAGTTGGTGGTCCTGACGAGCTTGCTCAGGTGTACCCACCCGAAGACGAGCTCTTTGCCAGGTGTAACCTCCAGGAGGCTACTCTAGATGGGCTGTTTACCAGTGGTCCCTGCAAAGGTCAAGGCTCTGACTGTCCTCTGTTTCCTGGTCTGTAAGTCTAGAAGGGAGATCATTCATTCACGTATTCAAGCAAACACACTGAGCCGTGGTGGTATCAAGATGAGTGATGTACGTTAGCGAGCAGACAGCAGCGCTGCTGGCCTGGGGACTGGTAAGTCATGCTCTAATGTGGGTGGAGACAAAGTGCCTGGGGAGCACGTCCAAGGAAGGGATTGGTTTTGTCTCATGGAAGGGGGAGTTGGGCTGAGGGTTGGTCTCACAGAGGAGGAAACTTGAGGGCTTTGAGGATTGAGTAGAAGTCGTCAGGTGATGGGTAGGTAAGTTCCAGGCAGGGGGAGAGAAGCCTGAGGAAGAGCAGCGAGGCAGGAGCCAAGCGTGCTGGGTGACTGTGGGCCCTGTGGTGGCTGGATGGTGGTCTGGTCAGGGAGGGACTGGAGCAGACGAGCTGGAGAGCAGAGCAGGAGCTGGGCCATGGACCTGGCCTCCAGGTCTGCTTTTTTTTTTTTTTTTTTTTTTCCAGGTCTGCTTTTGATGCTTCTGAGCCATGTGGCTTAGGCGAGGCTTAATGTTTTGGAACCTCGCCTCCCTCCCCCGTGAGATGCAGTAATAAGACCAGCCTTAGAGGGAGTTTTTAAGAGGAGTAATACATATAAAGGATGTAGCCGAGAACTCGGCCCGGAATCGGGTACTCAACAAGCGTTGAGTGCCTGATTGCCTTCTTTTCAATGCTGGGGTGAGGCTTTTTGACTTTATCCTAATAGGCCAAAGGGAGCCATGGAAGGTTGTAGAGCATGGAATTGACAAGATTATATCTGTTTGCTCAGGTGTTTGTGTGTTTTTAAGGCAACTTTGGTGATCTGGTGGGGATACTTTTGGGGGTCTGTGGTGGTGAGGCTAGAGACTTGAGCCAAGACCAGGAGGGGTGAGAAGAATCCTCCCTGTCATGGTCTGTTTCCTGCTGCATTTCTTGTGTGCTAGCTCCACTGGGCTGCTAGGATGGCCTGCCTGAGCTCTGGGCAGAGATTTTGGGGGAGGGGCTAGGGTTTGAAATGTGTCCCCAGAGACAGCTACCCCTAAGGGAGGCTGTAGAACTGGACATTTGCCAAGCGCAAGTCTGGTCTTGAGAAAGTGGGATGACTGTCAGGAGAGGGACAGAGGCTGGACCAGGACAGAGCTTGTGGAAACAGGCCTGATACAGCGGTGTGGTAGATGGTAGGGATTGTAGATGTTTATTGGCCACTTGCAGTGTGTGCCAGGGAGCTTACATGGATGTCTCATGGGTCGTCCCAGCAACCCGAAGGTGAGGGGTTTTTATTTTCCCCATTTTACAGATGAGGGGACTGAGGCACAGAGAGGGCAAGCTACTTGCCCAGAGTCCCAGCTGATGAGTCAGGATTTCACTTCTGATGGTTGGGATCCAGAGGGCACACCCACTTGAGCTGTGGCGGGAAATGGGAGCAGCCCTCGGGGCCGCTAGATTTGTTTGGCGTTTTGGCTGCCAGTTCCTGGTGGCAGATTTCAGTTGTCCACAAGGAAGAGCACTGCGCACGGAGAGGCGGTCAGCGATGGGACGGCTGCCTTAGGAGGTGGTGCGCCCGAGGCTGGGAGGGCCTGCAGGGCTACCTGTCAGGTGCTGCCAGAGCTGGAGGAGATGCGCTACGTGCCACCCGTCCCTGCCAGCCTCGAGACTTCTTGGTTGATGCCCAGCTCCCCACATCTTCTTCCTTCACACCCCCGGGAGCTGGGGTTTTGAACTGGGGCTGGAGGTGTGGGTGGGATTTGGATGTTCGCAGAGGCAGTTGCCGAGACAGCCCCTGGCATGGAGGCGGGGACAAGGCCATTGCGTCTTAGAGAATGTTGCTTCTGTATCCTGGGTGACTGCAGGGGCCTCGGAAATCAGCCCTGGAGGTGGGCACATAACTGCAGGCTGGTCCACGCGTCGTCAGGGCGCGTGGAGTGGAGCAGGCCGGCGCTCACTCGCTCACTTGCCCCGCTCATCTGTCAGCATGCTCTTGCCTGCGGTGCTTGCCCAGGGCCACAGAATTCCTCTCGCCCAGAATTCCAGGCAGCCTGCCACAGCCAGTTGAGCTGTTCCTGAGCTGCAAATCTCTTTGCCACATCTGGGTAGAAGGAAGAGCCTAGGGTTGCTGCCTCTTCCTGGCATAGTGCCAGCCTGCCTGGTGACTTGGGGCCAGTGACTTCCCTTCTCGGGTCTTTGCATTTGGTGATTCTGCCTGGCACGGCAGCTTTCTCCACTTCCTCAGCTGCTGCCTCGCCCTCCTAGGCGTGCACTGGCCTGTCGGGAGCCAGGCCTCGGCGGGGCAGGGGCCCGCGCTTCCTGGGGATCACAGGGCAAGTCCCAGCCTGAAGGGACAGACCGGGGCCAGCCTCATGACTCGTGTGCCCTCAGAAGCTGCTCCTGTGCTGGTGCCAGATGGTGTCATCCGGGGGTTGGATTAAAAGGTAACTCTGTTGGCAGGAAGAGCGGCCCTTTCCTGGCTTTAGTAAGCAGGCCGGTGGTGGGCTCTGTGCAGGTCTCCTAGCCCCCGCTCCTGGGTGCCTCTGCCTCTCCTCTTGCTCCCCTCCGGTCCTCTTTCTCCCCCTGCCGGGACAGCCCTCCTCACATGCGCCTGCACCTCTGTCTCCCTCACTTTGTCGCCAGCCTCCCCTCTGTGGACAGGTTTCAGGATCTTAACGAACAATTCAGCAGGGTTTGCTTTGCCTTTTCTTCCCCGTCTCTGACAACAGGTCAGTCCCCGGCATGGAAGTGTGGTGGGGCAGGGGGAGATCAGGAGACCGAGCCCAGGCTTTTGGGGAGGTCAGGTGGATGTGGGGAGTGCAGGGCCATCTTGGCCGAAGCGTGGGGGCTGGCTGTGAGCCGTGTGTCTTTTAGAACTGATGGAGGGGCCGTTCTGGTGCCTCGAGGAGACACGAGTCCCGGGAAGAAGGTGCTGCTTTGAAGCTGGCGGGGTCATGGGTGTTTTGGGGGGCGGGGGGGGGCGGTCCCACACTCCTGGACCTGCGTAGGCAATCACAGGACTCTCGAGGACCTCTGGGGAGCCCCAGAGGGCTGTACTATCTGTGGGTAGTGGAGATGGGGGGAGAGACCTGCCTGGAAGTTCTGCCACCATCAGCTGACCCAGAGGCAAGGGATTCAGAATATTTTGGTAGAATATTTCTCAGACTTCGTCCCCATGTCTCCTTATCTTTGGACAGGCCCTCGTTTTGGGAATCACATACTTTAAAAAAAAAAAAAAAAAAGTTCCTTCTACTATTAAGAAATGGTACAGTAGACTTTCTTCTTTATTATTCTTTATTTGCCTGAACTATTAGTTTATTAAGGGAAAAATAATCCTTTTAGAGTATTTTCCCCCTTGGGTAGAATTACAGCATTATATATGCACACATACAGCATTACTCACCTATTTTTAAGTCAGCTAAATAGCAATAATTTAGAAAAATTATTTAGGCAGTGGGATTATGAGCCATTTTATTTTTCTTCAAGTTTTTCTGTTTTAAACAAATTTCAAATGGTACCTTTTTTTTTTTTTTTTTCTGATACTCTGTTTTGTAAATGTTCAGGTACACAAAGAAGTTGAAAGATTAGTACAGTAAACATTTGTGTAGTCTTCACCTAGTTTCACCACTGAGTAACAGCCTGGCATATTTGTTTCTTTTTCATTGTCACTCCATATTTATTCACAAAATTTTTTTCCTGATTCATTTGGAAAAAGTGGTGGATATTGGAATACTTCACCCCTCAACACTGAAGCGTGCATCACCTGTGAACCAGAACATGCCCCTACATAACTCACCACCATTATCGCACCCAAGAATTCAGCGCTGATACAGTAACATTATCTAGGAGGCAGTGCATTTCAATCTCCCTGATTGTCCTACATATACTTTTTATAGATTTTTAAATTCTAATAAACATGTTGTGTTTGGTTGTTATACTAATGCTATTTTAAAAAAACTTGGTTTATAAGCTTGATTATCAGCGACTGACAAACCTTTGTTACATAGTTATAATATAGACGTGTGTACGCACACTACTGATTGATATCCGTTAGGCAATCTTAGAGTTCTTTTATCTTGGGAGGGGCTTGGGAGATCTGCTCTTTTCTCTTTACAGAATCTGTGGTCTGTACAGTCTGAGAGACCTTTCCAGTGTCCCAATGTGGAGGTCTGCATATGTGTTCTGAAGTTTTTTGGTTTGTGAAATCTGACACCTCCAAGTCTGGACATTTTAAACTGTCCTGCTAAATTCTTCTAAGTACCCAGGGCTCAAATGTACCGTTGCCTGGGGTGTTGTAGGTAATTTGACATAAAACAGAAAAACCAGAGGCATCTTGTACAGAGCTCAAAACCCCCCGTGGGGTCGCTGGCGTCCTTAGCTCTGGACACCCTCAGAAGGGCTGACTGCTGCAGTGGGGCTGCTGAGGACCAAAGCCCAGCCAGCGGAGAGGAAGGAGGAGAGATGTGAGCAGTGGGAGGCGAAGGGCAGGGGGAGGTGCCGCCGTGGCCAGTGCAGTTCTGCCCCGTGGAGCCGGGCCGCTCAGTTGGCCCTGGGGTCTGTTGGCTGAGGGCCTGCCTGTACCTCCCGTGGGAAGCAGTACCATATTGGGAATGAGCCCTGGAATGGAGCTGGTCAGACTGGCTTTCATCCAGCTGCAGGCCTGGCTCATCTCTTCCCGTCCCTGAACCCCTCGCCCACTCGCGGGGTTGGAGTGAGGAACCAAGAAAAGTCTGGCGAGTGCTTTGAAATTGTAGAGGAAGCAGGTGGCCCAGCCCTCAAGGTCGTCCGTCTGGGGGGTTGGCAGGCTTCTCACCACTGGGACTGTCAGATTGGCACGGGGCAGGCTTGCTCTGGGGTGGGCAAGCTCCGGATGGGGAGGGTGAAAGGAAAGGGGATGTTGCCAAGGAGGAAGGTTACAATGTGGGCCCACAGGGAGGGCTTCTTGGATGAGGTCAGGCTTGAGTCCTACTGGATGGGCAGGGTGGAGAACAGGTATAGCACGGGTCAGGGAGCAGAAGAGTCTGGGGCCGCTCTGGGCAGTAGGGCTCCCTGCCCCAAAGGGGATCTCCCGTAACAGACCGGCGGTGAGAGGGCTGCTTCAGTTCTGCGTGTTTGGAGGAAAGCGTGACTTAGGATACTGAGTTGTTCTGCCTACCCTATCTCAAAAAAACAAAAACAAAAACTTTATTCTTTGCTGATAGTAAAGCATGTACATTCATGTAGAAAATTCAGTTAATGAAGAAGAAAAAAAGAAAAGCACACAAAAAATCCCAGAGGCAACCCTATTAACATTGTGCTGGGGGAAGATGGAGCTTTTATTGTATGCCAAGTATTGTGCCAAATGTTATCTCATTTCATCCTCACAAAAAACCTGGGAGGTGGGTACTTTTTTTATCGTTCTTTTATGGGTGAGGCAAGTGAGACACAGAGAGGTTAAGGAAGGTGCCCTGAATCACACAGAATGTGCATGAGCTCGGATTCCCAGCAGGCAGGCGGGCTACACAGCTCATACGGGTAATGCCTCTGGGATACCGATCGCCCTTGCAGATACCTGACGCGTCTGTATACACACAGAGGCTAGGATTCAGCCTCTGAGTGGGTGGTAGAGACCCCAGCCGCCGTGCAGTTGGTACGGATAGCCATAGCGGTCCTGCACATCTTCTTCCCCACAGCTCCCTGTATGAAAGCCGTAGTCAGTGGCCTGGGGTTTAGAAACAGGTTTTGTCTACTTGCTCTGGTTACCTGAGGGATAGAGAGGTCAGCCCATCTGTGGGAGGGACCCAAGATAGCCATGTTGGGAAGAGGAGACAGTGGGGAGTGGAGAAGGGGATGTCCCAGCTCAGATCCAGGGGGGCAGGTGGGGCCTGAAACTGCCCTCCCACTCCCTCCATCTGCCATTAACAATGTTTCCTCCAGGGAGAATTGGAAAACTAGGTAATGGTGTCTGTAGTGACTTCTAGGCCATAGGGTATGGGTATTTTTTTGGTTATTTTTTACTTGGTCATCTGAGCTGCCTTGGACTTCTGTCCAAGGCATGAAACAGTCTACAGCTGATGCTTCCCTGTGGCATTCAGGGACTGGCTGTGGACTTAGCAGGTCACAGCCAGGAGTTGCTGCCCAGCTAGATATGGGATCGGCGGGTGTTGCTGTCTGAGGGGCAGGCACTCCTGGAACCCTTTCTTGCCCCCGCCCTGGCTGGGGCAGTTATCAGAGCCCTAGCAAGCACCTGGGTTTTCAGGGGGCACTGCAAGAGCTGGCACGGCCTCTCGGGACCTTGTTTTCCCATCTGTACAGTGGGGCTGATGGTGTCTGTTCTCGCTGGGGAGAATAAGTGTTAGGGTTAGGGGAGAATAAGTGGGCTGGTGGATGAGGGAGATGTGGGTTATTGGGGATCTCTGTTCCACTCGTGTGTTGTATTCAATCTCTCCTTGCTCAGATACTGGCAGGTAGGCAAGGTGAGGTTTCTTTATTCTCCAGCTGATAAGGGCAGAAACCGAGGTTCAGAGAGGGCAGCTTATGTGGTCACGTGGCCTGCACGCCTGTGTCAGAGGCAGGGCTGAAAACAGGTCTGACCCCCAGGCCACTATCCTAACCCGGCAGTATACAGCATACGGGTCTTGCCATTCTCGTGTTCCTTCACCCAGTTATGCAGCACCAACTGCATTCACTCTGAGAAAAGAGCAGGAAGGTGGTGACACAGGAAGCTAGGGCTCCAGATTCAGCTTTGTTTGCCCTGACTGTGTGGCTTCAGGATGTCTCTGTGGGTCGTTTGTTTGTTCAACAGTTGTTTATTGAGTACCTACGGTTGCCAGGCCCTGTGAGAGATGCTGGAATTACAGAGGTGAAAGAGGTAACACCGTGGTCTCAGGGAACTCACCGTGGGGTGTGGGAGGTGGCTTGTAAACAGCTAGTGCTAATACAGTGCACAGGTGCAGTGTCCAAGTGGAGCATGGTGGGCCTCTACGAGCTCGGAGGTAGACAGTCCTGACCCTGCTGGAGCCTCAGTTTCCTCATCTGTCAAATGGGTGCGTTGGATTACTTGATCTTTGGGCTTCCCTTCTGTCTTTTTTTTTTTAAATTGAAGTATAGTTGATTTACAGTGTTGTTAGTTTCTGGTGTACAGCAGTGATTTGATTATACATGTATATATTTTTCGTGTTCTTTTTCATTATAGGTTAATACAAGATACTGAATATAGTTCCCTGTGTTATATAGTAGCACCTTATTGTTTATCTGCCTTCTGTCTTTTACAGTCTGTGATTCTTCATGAAAACAATATTATCTTGAAGGCTAAAACACACCTAGTGTCAACCGAAATATTATGTTTAAAGTGGTCCCAGGTCAGACGGAGAGGGAGGAGTCTATTGTGTTCTATATCTGTCTTTTCACAAATGATTATTCATTCTCTGATGTGTCAAATACATTTGTATGGCCTGGGAGTGCTTTTCTCACAAGTTGGCTTGGCTTATGGCTGTGTGCCAGTGCCAGCAGGCTTCTTATGGGTCACGGGGTGGGGGGGGGGAATTGAGGGCACGTGTCAGATGTGCTCCTGCAGATCTGAGCCAGTATTGAGTGTGAATCCATTAGCTTGGCGGAGGTGGGGGGGGGGGTGTCCCTTCCCTGGGGAAGTGGCCGCCATCCCTGTTTCCTAAGGCCACGTCTGGCCTGCGGGTGTGTCTGTCTTCCTGAGTCTGGTGCTTGTGGGCAGCACAAATATGGACTGTGAGAGTGGGGTGAGGTGGTCACGGTGGGCCCTAGCCACCCAGCCAGGCTGCAGAAAGGGGTAGGGCGGGAACCAGGTCTGAAGGAGGGGCGGGGAGGGGGTGGGGAAGGCTGGAGAGGGCCTGTCCACGAGTCCCCCTTTCCGGGCCTCATGGGCAAGGTTGTACAGTCAGTAAGTGGCAGAGCCGGGGTGACTCGTGAATCAGTGTCCTGCATCTTAAAGCTCTGCAGGGAGTGAGCTGTTCAGCAAACCAGTGTGTCATTAAGATGCTGCATTTTAAGGACTTTTTTCATGGTGTCCTGTGGAGTGCTGTGTAGTGGGGACGGGAGGGGAGTGTGGGTGTCGGGCATGATCTGAGGTGAATTGCGGCTCCGTGCTCTGTCCTGTGTGTGAGTGTAGTGGTGGGGAAGGAAGGAAGGGAGAAAGGCGAGCCCCTCACATACGGACGAATCGCCCGAGGTGGCAGACACCCCTAGACTCTCACTTCCTTTCCTCCTCCTGTGAGTCCCTGCTGTGTAACAGGCCCCACTGCACACTGCTGCAGGGAATGCAGAGATAAATAAAAGCCTCTTCCTTGGGGAGTTCTCAGCAGGACTGGATACTTAATGTGCAGCCCAGTGCAAAGTGAAAATGCAGGACCCCTGGCTCGTAAATCATTAACAGTTTTAAGACGACAACAGCAGAGCATGAAGCCACGCTCAGGGCCTCGTGACTGCGCAAGCCATGCACCTGTGATGGCCGGCCCTGGGCCCCAGTCTCACAGGTACAGCCAGGCCTGCTAGATGTTGGTTAGAACCATAAGGAGGTATAAGCAGGCTGATAGCAGAACAGGTAATTTCCAGATGGAGGGATCTGGGAAGGCTCCTTGGAGAGGTCCCACTTAAAGCTGGGCCTGGAGGGATGGCTAGGACCTTGGTAGAGGTGGTGGTGATGGTGGAGGTGGGAACATTGGGGCATAGGCAGGGAGTGATGAGCACATGGCCAGTTAGCCTGGCCGGAGGCCTGCGTGGTGGGGAGAGCAATGGGAGGGGGCTGCAGACAGGCTGGGCCTAGCCCTTGAGGAAGATCCTTGAATTGCCAGCCTCAAGGCAGGCTTTCTTCTGTAGCCAGGGATTCCTGGGAGCTTGGAGATGGTGCAGAGCTGGGCCCTGGGAAACGTTCTTGGGAGGTGGTGCTCGCTGGTTTTCCAGTAGCTCGGAATGACTCTGATGTTAAGACACTTGACATTTGTCACTCAATCCTCCCGAACCATGGTGGGTGAGGAAGCGAGGTACAGAGAGGTATTATGTATCTCCTCCATAGTGGCAGGTGGCAGAGCTGGGACCCTGGAGACTCGAGGTGAGTTGGGAGGTGGAAGAAGCAGTTGAGCTGGGAGAGGTGTCCCCAGGATGGTGGCAGTAGCAAGAAGTGACTGGTGAGGGGTTGTGGAGGTAGGTCAGGTGGACGTGGACACCTCAGTGGGTCTCATAGTCAAGAGTGTCCACCAGCCAAAGACATCTGTAGTCCTGGTGGGTGGCCATCCTGCTGCAGCTCAGTGTCAGCAGTGATGGGAGCACCCCACTCTAAGAAGCTGCTTGCCTTTTCTATGGGTAAATCCAGCCACTTTTTACCTTTTGGTGTTTTGGCCCTAAACTGTCTCTGAGTTTTCCCTTTTTCTCATCATCACCATTTGGCCATGTAAAGATGGTAGTCTGTTCCTCCAGACCTTGTACAGTTTCCTTCTTGCAACTCTTGGTTCTTTCCCACCTCCCACATTTGTTGTGGTTTTCTGCCAAATACCGTGGTTCAGGTATGGTTAGAACAGCCAAGATAGATGGAACCAACTTTCAGCGTGTCTAGTGGATGCTATTGGGTTTTGGATTTTTCTGCACTTTTAAGATGTTCATTATCTTTGGCCCCCACCCACTGGCGGTCAGTAGTGCCCCTCCCCGTCGTATGTCCACTGAGCCATGTTCCCAGATTTACAAACACCTCCTTGGAGGGCTGTCCTCCTATATCCTGTGCTCTAAGACCTCATGTGACAAGGTCTCATGTGACAAGTGCTAAATTCCTTGTGACCCACCTTTCTTCTCCTGCCCCCCCCCCCCCCAGGGTCAGAGGAAATAATGCTTAGTTTCTGTCCCTCCATTTTTCTAGAGGGACAGAAACGGAGATGAATTAGCCTGCAGCTGACCTTGCCTGACCCCTTCCTGGGTCTGCAAGCCAAATCCTACACAGTCTCCCAGCCTGGTAGGTGACCTGCCAGAACTTAGTAACTCAACACTACCTTGCTAATTGTCTGCTGAGGTCAGAGCAGCCCTTGTCATCACCCATCCACCAGAACCACAGTCCCCGACTGGGCCAACTGGTTGAGCCACTGTTCTGGGCACTCATGGGAAACAAGTGGCCTTTGTGGTGAGCTAGTGGACAGAGTGGCCATCAGCGTGGGTGAGGTGGCTGCACACGCAGGCTACCAGGCTGGCTGGGGCCCTGGGGCGGGGCCCTGAGCTGGGAGGCCTGCAACAGGCTCCAGTTTTCTTGATGGTGCAGGGGACGGAGTTGCAGGGACTGCTTCTCTCCCTTTTTGGTTGCTGTTAAAGGCAGTGTTTCCTGGTGTTGTTATCGTGCCTGTATCAAGAGACTTCACTGATTCTTCCGCCTGGCCCAGGCCCAGGAGGTTATGATCCTTGAGGGGTTGTGATCCTTCTTCTTGGCTAGGTTTTCATCATGTCTCCTTGAGATGCAAACACAGAGGGGAAACGAGACTTTGGAAGATTGAAATACTTCAGTTTTGGCAGTTCTTCCTCAGTTATCTTGAGGGAATCTCTCCATCACTCCCCACCAAACACAAACCCCAAACACACATCTCAAAGGAACTTGATCAGTATTAGGTGACTCGGTTTAATGGGGTTTAGTGCATCAAACTTGAGAGGAAGATGACTTAGTAACAGGGGCTGGAATGGTCCTTACAGATGTCCTTGCCTCAGAATTTCATCTGCTTGAAGCACACCGATGGTGTAAAGGTGGATTTGGGCACAAGCCTGTCATTTGAGAGTATTTAAAGAGGCTCCAGTGAATGATCTTAGAATGAAAAAGCTACTGGCTCTTTAAAGTCGTTCCAGAAGAATCGGTATTGTTAACTAAAACTGTGTCCAACAGCTTTGCCCGTGAGTATTAGTAATACTTTTAACCCACTCATCTGATCCTATTCATATGGGAATATGGGAATTGTGCTTTCACTGTTGGCATAGGGGCCCTCCACTGCAAATTTTTTTTTTTTCTTTTGCATATTCTGTCGTGTCATTGCCCTCTCCACGACCTTGTAGATCATCTGGAGGGAAACTGCTAACACAGACTGGGACACCCACACAGGAGCTGCAGAAGGGGGGAGAGTTCTCTTCCCACGTGGACCCAGCCCTGTCATTTGTCTGTGATGGACAGCCAGGGGCAGAGCAAAGAGGCTCCTGCTGCATTTCACCTCCTGGTAATTCAGTTGGCTCTTCCTGCACTTTGTATTTGCTCTGTTCTCTGGTGCTCCCGACAGCCCTCCCCACCCGCCTCTCTCATCTTTGATGTTGTTGCCATGGACAAAAAGCTTGGAAAATGAAAGAACAGGTTGTAGACTCAGAATGTTTGCCCCCAAGGAAAGCGCATGTTTGCACAAAATCCTGTCTGACAGTTTCCATTTAAACTAAGAAGTTGGGGGCCCAGCAGGCCCTTGGAAATATGAAAATTGGCACTTTGTTGGGCTGCATGCTGATGGTAGCTCTGTATCTGAGCTCCATCTGTCACTGGAGATTCGCATTTTTCAGATGAAAATCGCTGGCTGGCCACAGGCGACCTCGCTGCTGCTGTAAGCGTGCGTGCTGCGTGTCGCTTCGGAGCCTGCTTGTCTGCCCCTCAAGGTCTCCTCTTTGTTTTTCTGAAATGTGATGAAATGGAACATGCTTTTAAAAATAGATATTTTCTTGAGATGGCCTGACTGGGATTATTGGCCGTGGCGGTCTTATTTCTGCCCCATGAGTCCCTTATCTCATCTTGGCTGATGGGACGCTGGCAAGGGCTGCTTGCATTTTTTTTTTTTTCCTTTTTATTCTTAATTGTGTTTCCAAAGATACCCCTTTTGATCATCTATTTATTTGCACACAGGCTGAAAATTCTATAGAATTCATTAACTTTTTAAGAATTTTTTTTCTGAATATCAAAGCAATACTCATTTAAAAAAGAAAAAGAAAGAAAAGATTCCAAAACTATTCATGGTAGAACGTGGAGTTCCCTTAAGTATATGCTGGAGGCCTGAGGGTGGGGAGGAAGGCAGTGGTCTCATACAGTGGTCCTCCAGAGGGGCAGGGCCACTCGGATCATACTGGGGCTGCTGAGTGGGTGGGGGACAGGCAGAGGGAACAGGGTTTGGCTTAAGAGGCAGCTCAGGGGTAGTTAAAGGTGCAGGGCTCAGAGGTCAGTAGATCTGGTTCCAAGTCTAGCTGAATAATCTAGGGCTAGTTCCTTCGTCTTTCTGAGCTTCAGGGTCCTTGTCTGTAAATTGAGACTGATAGCAGTACCTCTTTCCTGGAGTGCTGTGAATTTTAAGTGGGATAGCATATGCATTTGACGGTTTTCCACGGCTCTCACTGTGGATGATGTCTGTATTGGAAAGGGCTGTACAGAGCCTGGCACGGTAGCAACTGGATTAGTGTGCTAGGGCTGCCGTAACAAAGTACCACAGACTGTGGGGGCTCAAATGACAGCCATCTATTGTCTCACAGTCCTGGAGGCTAGAAGTCCCTGATCAAGGTGTCGGCAGGGTTGGTTTCTCCTGAGACCTGTCTCTCTCCTTGGTTTGTAGATGGCTGTCTTCTCTCTGTGTCCTCACAGGGTCTCTGTGTGTGTGTGTGCCTGTCTGTGTCCAAATTTGCTCTTCTTAGAAGGATTAGGGCCCACCCTACTGACCTCGTATTAATTTATTAATTACCTCTTTGAAGACCCTTTCTCCAAATACAGTCACATGCTGAGACTCTGGGGGGTTAGGACTTTGACATGTGAATTTTGGAGAGGACAGTTCAGCCCTTCACAGCAATTATCTCTATTATGCACGGTTCTGTAGTGATGAGGGGCCCTGAAGCTGGCCTTGGCACCGTCTTCAGCTTGCCATGTGACCTGGCTCGGCATGTCTCCTCTGGACATCTGCAGAACATCAAGGCTGGGCGGTATAGGGGCCCCGTAAGCTCTGAGGAGTCTGGAGTGTAACTGAAAATGGGAATCCAGTACTTACTCTTCAAGCTTTAACTAAGCATGGGCCTTGTGCACGACAGGTACAGTGATGCCGGCGCCGGGGTTTCCTGTCGACGGGAGGACACTGGGCGTGTGCGCTGTCAGGGCCACCTGCAGATGGCCAGCGCTCCAGGAGCCGGTGCGCTTTGCTTTCGTTTGCTACGCTCTGTGGTTAGGGATGTGGATTTTATTTTTTTTTCTCCTTGCACAAAATAGTGAAATATCTTCTCTTGTTATCAAGATCAACTTTCTCTCCTGAGGAATGCCTGTGTGTGAAAGATAACCCACATTTGTGCATTTGAAATAACTTCTCTGATCGTCTCCCGCATTTCCCGGGGCTGACTGGGGACAATTTGAAGACAGTGTGTGACCAGATTTTGCCTGAGATGGGGTGTGAGGGGGGGCTCTTCTTTCTGCATTTGAGGAAAGAGTGGCCATGGGCCCGTTTTCTGAGCGGTGGAGTAGACGACTGGTTATGCACTCAAGCTTAAGGTAAGTGTGAGCACTGGATTTGCTGAAAGAATAGGTGTGAAACTGGAACATGGTGGATGGCTTTGTTGTGGGGGGTTTAGTGAGAAGGATGCTGGCGGTGTTTCATCTTTATTTGGTGGGGTAGGGTGGCTGGCAAAAGGAACACTCACTGCTTGAGTGTGTTGGTGCAGTGGGTCTGTTGCCCAAGGCCCTCCCCCCTGCTCTGGGTGTGACAGCATTTGATACCTGAGTGGATTTCTGCAGGTGAGTGCGTGCAGCTGTCCTTTCTGTAAAACACTGTAAAAGGTGCCTGTGGTCTCAGGAATGGACTCTTTTTCACCGGCTTCTGAAGGTCACCTTTTCAAAAATCCACAAAAGCATTGTGTAAATAAGGTTGAACCCTTCTGGTGATGTCACCTTATCCAAGAGGAAGGGTGCATAAAAGTGTCCCAGGGCTCTTCTTGGATGGGAAAATCATCTGCTTGGGGCTGGGCCTCTGCGAGCCTCCCTGAAGGGCCAAACTCTTCTTTACACTCTCTTTCTCAGGGCCTCAGAAAAAGAATAGATGGGAAGAGATCACTGTCCTTTTATTTTTCATGAGGGCACTTCCGGTCCTGCCTGTTTAAAGAATGTTAGAGAAACCGGTTGGGTTTTAGAGTTAGTTCTGATCAGTAATCAGTTACAGGAAGCTTGCCAAGGGCTGGGCGCCGTGAAATAGTGCTTCTGTCGGTGGGCTGGCCCTCAGGAGCCACCCAGACCAGGAGTGATGCATGCCTCCTCGTCTTGCCCTCGGCACACATCACTACTCCATCCTGGGCTCCCTTCCTAGTGAGCACAGGTGTGGCCTCACACTCCTTAAACACAGCAGGCCGTTGTCACTAGACATAGCAGTCCATTCATGTTGAACCTCTTTCCTTTCCTGGTCTAATCCAAGCCCTGCAATTCTGGTGGAGAAACCACAGCCTTATCAATGGCCTAATCAATGGCCTTACTTAATTAGCAGAGCATCACTGACCTTTGCCTTCTGTGTCCTATTGCAGCATTTGGTGTGCAAATCAAATGTGTCTTTGCCTTCTGTGTCCTGTTGCAGCATTTGGTGTGCAAATCAAATGTGTCTTTGCCTTCTGTGTCCTGTTGCAGCATTTGGTGTGCAAATCAAATGTGTCTTTGCCTTCTGTGTCCTGTTGCAGCATTTGGTGTGCAAATCAAATGTGTGTTTGCCTTCTGTGTCCTGTTGCAGCATTTGGTGTGCAAATCAAATGTGTCTTTGCCTTCTGTGTCCTGTTGCAGCATTTGGTGTGCAAATCAAATGTGTCTTTGCCTTCTGTGTCCTGTTGCAGCATTTGGTGTGCAAATCAAATGTGTCTTTGCCTTCTGTGTCCTGTTGCAGCATTTGGTGTGCAAATCAAATGTGTCTTTGCCTTCTGTGTCCTGTTGCAGCATTTGGTGTGCAAATCAAATGTGTCTTTGCCTTCTGTGTCCTATTGCAGCATTTGGTGTGGCAGAACAGCCCCTCTGACCACTTTCTACCCCATTGCCTTCTAGAAGACTTCTCTTATTCCTCCTGTCTCCCTGAGTGGACTTTGTGTGTCTCTTCCTGAAATTCGTATTCCTTCTCCTGTCCTCACAGGTCGCACGTCCTAGGATTTTGTCCTGTATATGCTTAGAGCAGTACTTACTGCGTGGGTGCTGTTCAGGAAGTCCTAGATCTGGCCCTCCCCTTCCCCTCACCTTTTTCTTACCCAAGGGCTTCACATTGCCAGTGAGCCGCTCTGGGCTTGTCACTCACATCCTCCAGGCTCTGTGGGGTGACTCCCAAGTGGACTGGGTTAGCCTGAACCTTGCTCCCTAGCTCCAGACTCCAGTTTCCGACCGTCAGCAGGCCACCTGCCCAGAGATTTCCTTTAGCACCTTCAGCCTGAGCCTCAGCAGTGTCTCCTCATTTCTCTTCACCAGCCTTCTTCAGTTTTGCGCCTCCGTTAACTGCAGTGCCTTCCCGCACACCCCAACCCAGCATCCTCCTCCCATCCTCCCCACCCCTGCAGTCTCTTGTGTCACCGCTCAGCTTGCACCCCTGACCACTGGTTCAGGGGAGCCCTTGTGGGAGCATCCCAACTGTTTTCTTTACTTCCAGGTCTTCCCTCTTTCCACCTTTCCTGTTCACATGCTGGAGACAGTTTCCTGAAGCTCATGGCTGCTCTCTTACTCCTGTGCTCAAAAATCCCAGGCATTTTTGAGTCCCAGGGCTGAGGAGCTGGGGCTTTACTTGCTCAAAGTCGTTGTAGGATTGTGTGAAGCTTGGTGAGGTTTGGATCACTCTGAAGGCCCAAAGATTTTGGATTACTTTAATGGCGAGAGGGAGGGAGATAAAGGCCTTGCCTCTCCCCCCGCCCCCCCCACCCCGTGTTGGGTTTTTTTTTTCCTCCCAATTTTTTTTTGTGGTAAAATAAACATAAAATTTACCATGTTAACCTTTTTTTTTTTTTGGTCCTGCCACATGGCTTGTGGGATCTTAGTTCCCCGACCAGGGATCGAACCCGGGACCTGGCAGTGAAAGAGCTGAGTCCTAACCGCTGGACTGCCAGGGAAGTTCCCATCTTAACCATTTTGAGTATACAGTTCAGTGGTTTTAAAAACATTCATAGTGTGCTACCATCACCACCATCTATCTCCAGAACTCTTCATCTTGCAAAACTGAAACTATACCCATTAAATGGTAACTCCCCATGTCCCCCTCCCCACCCCAGCTTCTGGCAACCACTCTTCTGCTTTCTGTCTCTAGGATTTTGTGTGCTCTAAGTACTTCATGTAAATGGAATCAAACAGTTTTTGTGTCTCTGTGACTGGCTTATTTCACTTAACATAATGTCTTCAAAATTCATCCACATTATAGATGCATATCCAAATTTCCTACCTTTTTAAGGCTGAATAATATTTTATTGTATGTATATATCACATTTTGCTTATCTTTTCATCTATCAATGGACAGCTGTTACTTATACATTTTAAAGTCTTTTTAAAAAATTATTAGCACCTTTAATTATTATTTATTTATTTATTTATTTTTGGCTGTGTTGGGTCTTCGTTTCTGTGCGAGGTCTTCCTCTAGTTGCGGCAAGCAGGGGCCACTCTTCATCGCGGTGCGAGGGCCTCTCACTATCGCGGCCCCTCCCGTTGCGGGGCACAGGCTCCAGACGTGCAGGCTCAGTAGTTGCGGCTCACGGGCCCAGTTGCTCCCCGGCATGTGGGATCTTCCCAGACCAGGGCTCGAACCCGTGTCCCCTGCATTGGCAGGCAGATTCTCAACCACTGCGCCACCAGGGAAGCCCACTTATACATTTTAGATATTGTGAATGATGCTGCTAAGAACATGGGTATAGGATTATCTCTTTGAGACCCTCCTTTCAGTTTCTTGGGGTATATGCCCAGAAGTGGATGTATTGGATCGTATAGTAATACTGTTTTTGATTTTTTGAGAAACTGCCATACTAGTTTCCACAGTGGCTGTACCATTTTACATTCCCACCAGTAGTGCCCAAGGGTTCCAGTTTTTCTACATCCTCACCAACACTTAACTATTTTCTGGCTTTTTGACAGTAGCCATCCTGAGTAGTATGAGGTAGCATCTTATTGTGGTTTTGATTTGTATTTCCCTAATGACTAGTGATACTGAGCATCTTTTCAGGTGCTTATTGGCTCTTTGTATATCTTCTTTGGAGAAGTCTCTCAAGTCATGCCTATTTGTGAATCAGTTTTTTTTCGTTGTTGAGTTTTAGGAGTTCTCTATACTGATGTTAATTTCTTATCAGATATGCGATTTGCAAATATTTTCTCTGATTCTGTGGGTTGCCTTTTTTTACTCTGTTGACAGTGTCTTTCCATTCACAAATTTAACAGTTTTCATGAAGTCCTGTATGTCTGTTTTTTCTTTGGTTGCTGTGTCTCTGGTGTCGTATCCAAGAAATCATTGCCAAATTCAATGTCTTGAAGCTTTGCCCTGTATTTTCTTCTAAGAGTTCTATAGTTTTATTTTTTAAATTAATTCATTCATTCATTTTGGGCTGCGTTGGGTCTTCGTTGCTGTGCCCGGGCTTTCTCTAGTTGCGGCGCGCAGGGGCTACTCTTTGTTGCGGTGCGCGGGCTTCTCATTGCGGTGGCTTCTCTTGTTGCAGAGCACGGGCTCTAGGCGCGCGGGCTTCAGTAGTTGTGGCTTGCGGGCTCTAGAGCGCAGGCTCAGTAGCTGTGGCGCACGGGCTTAGTTGCTCCGCAGCATGTGGGATCTTCCCGGACCAGGGATCCAACCCGTGTCCCCTGCGTTGGCAGGCGGATTCTTAACCACTGCGCCACCAGGAAAGTCCAGTTCTGTTGTTTTAGCTTTTATCTTTAAGACTTTGATTCCTTTTGAGTTAATGTTTGTATGTGGTGTTAGATAAGTGTCCAGATTCATCCTTTTGCATGTGGATATCTGGTTTTCCCAGCATAATTTCTTGAAAAGACTGTTCTTTCCTCATTGGATAGTCTTAGCACTTGTCAAAAATTATTTGGCCATTATGCAAAGGTTTGTTTCTGGGCTCTCTGTTCTGTTCCATTGGTCTGTATGTCTGCCTTTAAGCCAGTACCACACTATTTTGATTACTGCAGCTTTGTCACCAATCAGGAAGTATGAGTCCTCCAGCTTTATTCTTCTTTTCCAAGATTGTTTTGGCTATTTGGAGTTCCTTAGTATGTGGCCAGATGAGGGAGAGCCCGGGCCCATCCAGTTTCTGATCCCATGCCCTTTCACTGTACAGCCACTTTGTACCTCCCACCCCTTGGCAGGGGTCTTAGTAGGTTTAAACTCAGCACGGATATTGGGGCGGGGGAGGTAAGCGGTTCTCTGTGACCTCAGAGTCCTGGGGACACAGACTGAGTTGCCTTGGTGGTGAGTAATAGTCAAGACACCACACAGACCATGTAAGGTAGCGGTGCTGCTGCTGTTGAGGGAAGAGGGGGCAGAACAGCAGCTCATTGCTGATGAAGACAAGACCTTTCCTTTGCAGTGGCCCTCTTTGGCCTTTGTGGACTGAATGTCCCCGACCTGCCCAGCCTGGGGTGTCACGTCCTTGCCTACTTTCCGGTCTGACCCTGGGGCCTTTGCACTTGCTGTTTTTCTACCTGGAACAGTCTTCCTCCAGCACTTTGCTTCCTCCAGACTCCTTCAGGTCTCTGTTCAGATGTGGCCCACCAGAGAGACCTCCCCTGACCCTTGTAGCACAGTAGCCACCTCTCCACCCCGCCCCACTCACCCTCCATTTTACTCTGCTGTATTCTTCTTCACAGCACTTACTACCTGATGCATTTTGCATTTGTGTATTGGTTTATTTCTCTCCCACCCGCACTCCTGTGAGCTCCATGAGGGCAGGGACTCTGTCTTGTTCTCTGCTGCATCCCTAGTTTGTTCACTAAGCATTTGGTGGAGGAATGGGCTTTGTGTTCCCAGGGCAGACATGCCTACCAAGGGGTGGTGTCTTGTGCAGAGCGCCGTCAACTTCATCTTTCTTGAAGGGCTGACCCATGCCCATGTTATTTGCAGGTTGCGGTGAGGGTCATGAGAAGGTCGGGGCGTGGCCTGGTGTTATCCCAGCACACAGTGAGCACTCTGGCTTGTTCTGTTTGAATCAGAGAACAAGAGACCCGGAAGAGAAGTGGGCTGGCTTGGAATTGGCCGTGGCCAGGCAGAATGGTGGAAGGTGGGGAGGGGAGCCCTCCTTATCCTGAGGGGAAGAAAACAAAGGCAAAGCAGGGCTGGATTCAGATATTGGGCAGGGACACTCATGATTGAGGGTCAGATAACAAGAACAAGAGCTAACGTTTATGGAGCGCTTGTCTGTGTGCCTGGCTCGGTCCTCATTCGGTCCTCATAGCCCATCATTCTTCCTATTTCATAAACCAGGAAGTGAGGCGCAGAAAGTGGAAGCAACTTGCTCAAGGTCACGCAGCTGTTGGTGGCAGGCCTGAGCCCAGGTGGTGTGGCCCAGAGCCTGCACTTGTACCAACACCTGTGATGGTGGAGGGCAGCACATGCTGCTTGGTCACAGTCCGTGCAGGAGGAGGTAGCCTTTACTCCCTTTACTGAGTCGTGGAGAGGGAGTCCAGATGGAGAGCAGGAGGGAGCCAGTCTGTCGTGACTCCTGGTGCTGGTCAGAAGTTTATTCCAGGGCACATGCGCCCACCGGGGGATGTCTGGCTGCAGGATTAATGGAAGCTTGGCTGCCTGTGCTGCCCTGTTTCCTGTCCCATCTCTGTGTGTCCTATTTGCTGCTATGCTAGCGTCATGAGCTCTCGTGAGGGTAGCAGGGCAGTGACACTGTGGCCGGTCCCTCCTGCACTGTCATCTGTTTTGGGGGTGCCTGTCAGGTGTGGCCGTGTTCATTGATGATGAACATGCCCCCCTACATCATTGCATTTTAGTAGGAGACCCTTGAAGTCTGCCCCAGTCTCCTCCCCACCCTCTAGGGCATAAATGACGGCCGCCCAGCCTCCCTCCCGTGGAGCCCTACAGACCCTGCTTTGGGCCACCTCCTGGGCCTTCTAGGTCAGGTGACAACTGTCCTCCAGCCTGGCCAGGAGGCATCAGCCTCCCTGTGCATGTCTGGGGGAGGATGCTTTCCCACCCTGAGGTGGGCGTGTCAGCTGCTTGAAGCAGGACTCTCTTGATTGATGCGGCAGGCTTCGTGGCTGCTCCATTCCAGGGCCACGGAATTTCACCCCCTGCCTCCTGAAGTATCGGGGCCTGTCAACCTCCAACTGTGGGTCTCAGTGTCCACCGTCTGGGGCCATGTTGTTAAAGGGGAGGAAGCTGAGGCCCTAGGGAGGGGCATGGCTGCGCTGAACCGTGATTCTGCAAGAGGGCTTCCCATAGCCAAAGGAGCCACCCTCCCAGCACCTCCCGAGATCCCGTAGAAGCCGGGGAGGTGAGCTCAGCACATAGCAGTTTTCACCCTCTTGCCTCCTTCTCATGTCTGTGGCTCACGGAGTCGAGTGCCTCTGTACCCAGCATGGTCATGGGTGTTGGGGTGGGCAGGAAGTAGCAGCATGTGTCAGGGCCATAAAGCCATGGCTCACCCCTCTTTCTTTCTTCCCACTTTTAGTCCCCAAGCCCCACTCAGCTCACAGTGTCTGTTGAGTGTCTCGGTGTGGGGAGGAGAACAGGGAGGGGACAAGCCTATGCTGGGGGCTCCAGGTTGGGAGGCTCTGGGCAGGAGTGGCCCTGCTCTAATACTTCTCACTTGCACAGGTGGATGGGTTCTGCCTACATCTCCTCCAGGCTGATCTGGCTTCTTGGTGCTTGTCCAAGTCCACCGTCCTCCAGGGCCAGCTCCAGGCCCCTTCCTCCGTGAAGTCCCCCTGGACTGCTAGACCTTTAGAGCTGGGCAGCAGTGTTGTGTATAGGGATCAGGAGCACAGGCTTTGGGCTAGACTGCCTGGGTTTGTATCCTATTCGCCCCCTTAGTGGCTCTACCATGACCTTAAGCAAGTTACTTAATTTTTCTAACCCTTAGTTTCCTCCTCTGCACAACCGGCGTAATGACAACCTCAGTGTTGGTGTGGGAATTAACTGAGACAACACATGCAGAGTCTAGTACGTCCTGGCACTCAGTAGGGCTTAGTGCCTATTAGCTGCTGCTATTATTATTTCTGGTATTATTGTTGTTAGTGCCATACGGTCCAGCGGTTTGTCATCGTGGACTGTGCAGCCTCGTCACTCCGGTGGACAGCTTTCTGAAAGACAGCTTTCCATTTGGGTAACCAAAGGATTGAGGACGGCAGGGTCGGAAGGTCTGGTTTGACCGTAGGAGCAGCAGCTAACACTTCGAGCACTGGCCGTGCCTGGTGCTGTGTCAAGCCCTTTTCGTATTAACTCAGTTGATCCTCTGTGGGGTTAGTACTCCTGTTATCCCATTTTGCAGATAAGCACATGGAGGCGGGGAGAGGCTGAGTGACTTACCCGAGGGTACACAGCTGCTAAGTGGCAGAGTTGAGGGTTGAACCCAAGCAGGCTGGCAACCTGTCAGTATTCTAGTCACTGCTGCCTCGATTTGCAGACGAGGGCCACAGGCTCAGAGAGGGGAAGGGACTTGCACAGAGTCTCACAGCAGGTGAGTAGCCTCCTGAGCTCGCAGGGCTCAGCCACGTGCCAGGACCCCAATGGACACGTGTGGGTACTAGAGTGACTGGGCACCCTCAGCCGTCCGAGGGGGGTCAGTTCTGAGCTGGAGGATGGTTCCGGGGTGGGACAGGTGGCCTGGTGGTGACTGCCGCCCCCCCCCCCCCCCCCGCCCCCGCCCCCGCCCAGGCAGCACCTCCCCGCCCTGTCGCACAGCCCCTGGGGAAGAGCGGCTTGCTTCTCCCTCCTTCCCCGGTGCTCGCGGGAAGTGCATGTCCTCCCAGCGCCCAGAGCTGTCTCAGGGCAGCGCCACAGGCTGGAGCACAGAGAGGACTCTGCGTGCTGGCTTGAGGCTGGAACAAGCCCCTTCAGCGTGGCGGTTTCATGGGGAGGAAGTGTGAGTCACTGGGGCCTTTACAAGCCCCAGGTGAATGGAGGGGTGTGTTAGGGGCCCCGCAGCCACGGGATGGGGCCTTGGAGGGCTGGGCGTTCTGTTATCGCTTGGGTGATTTTACTGGAAGTTCTTTGAAGTGGTCTCCATGACCCAGTGGGGCTGAGTCACCGAGTAAACACAATTAGCAGGGGGCGGCCTTTTGGGAACAACGCAGACAATGCTTGTGGCCCAGGCCAGTCCCAGGGAGTCTGCCAGCTCTCTCCCAGGGCTTCTGCCATGGCTTCCATGTACATGCCGCCTGCTGGCTTGGGTCAGCCTTGGTACCTTGCTTTCAGTACCCACTGTGGGCTTGTTGGAAATGCAGAGTCTCAGGCCCCACCCTAATCTGCCCAGTCAGAACCTGCACCTTGACCGGGGCCGCAGGTTATTGCTATGGTAGAGAACCCCCTGTATTATCACTCTGCTTCACATGACCATGAAAACCTGGGCTCCTGCTCTGCTCTCTTTTTCTTTTTCTTTTCTTTTTTTTTTTTTTTATATTTATTTATTTGGCTGCGCTGGGTCTTAGTTGCAGCATGTGGGATCTTTTTGTTGAGGCATGCGGCACCTAGTTCCCTGACCAGGGATCGAACCCGGGCTCCCTGCATCAGGAGTGTGGAGTCTTAACCACTGGACCACCAGGGAAGTCCCTCTGCTCTCCTTTTCTGGAAACGTTTCCCAATCACATGACTTTCTCTGGGTCCTCTCTGGACCTCTGCATAGGCTTGTCTGAGTTTGTGGTGACGGTCCTGCTGCCCTGTGGGGCTCGGGGGGAGGCAGTGGGGGCAGAGGAGGCCGGCCCTCGTTCATCCAGGCCTCTGTGTGTGTGATGTGCAGGGTGTGCCTTAGGGCCCGGGTCGGGGTGCAGGTGCCTTCAGGGGAGCTCCCACATGGTCAAGGGTGAGGGGCTGTGCGGGGCAGGAGAGTGTGCGCATTGAGATGGGACCTCTGTCAGGCTCCAGATTGGATTGTGAAATCCTAGGGGTAGATGACGACCGTCCCACCTCTCAGAAGCCATCGCTTTGAAAGGATACTGCGTGACTTCGGAGGAAAGCGACTCCTTTTGCCTTTTCCCGACAGTCCTGACCACACAGGCTTTTTAAGACAGTAGCTGCAGAGACAAAGCATAACCAAGACAGCGTCGTCTTCGGGCCTTTTTTTCCCCTGAATGACGTCTAAGGCCCTGGGAACATCGTAGAAACTGGGCCTTGTCCAATTTTAACCGTTCCCTGTCACCACCCCCCCCCACCCCAGCTCCCAGGAGCCCTGCCAGCCGACTCGGGGGAGGTGATGCCTAGAGATGCCGATAAAGATGTCACACTGCCCCCGGGTCAGGCCCCAGAGCCCTGTCAGGATGTAGGGGACAGGGAAGAGGAACAGAGTGTGTTGGTTGGCCAGTTGACTCCTCCCCGCCAGGGGGGAGGTGGGAGGAGAGAGAGAAGGGTGTCTGCCAAGTTTAATTAGCAGTGGAAATTTGCCACGGGGGAGGAGAGAGATGATTTGAAGGGGAGGGGCGGTTTACTGGAAGATGGGGCGCTGCTGATGCCAATAGTGAGAAAGAGGCGAGGCGTTGTGCAGGGAGCATCCGCCAGAGTGCTGGCTGTGGTGTCGCAAGCGGGGCTGGGCTGAGCTCACATCTCAGAGGTGTGAGTGGGACAGTGTATTCGTGCCCGCTTTTCTGAGCAGGCGTCTTTCAAAAACAATCCACCAACACACCAGCTGGCTAGCCTTCCTTGCCCTCACATAACAACAACGAAAAATTATTAAGAAAATGGCAGTTGAGTTTAGAACATAGGCTTCGTGTTAACATTCTTGTTTTTTGGAGATACCGATGGATTGGCTGAATTGCACCTGACTTTATTTCATGGATCTTTATGCAATGCTTAATGTTTATGATACGGGAAGAGAGATGCTTTGAGAAGTTCGTGATGCTCATTGTTGAGACAAAAACGCAGAGATGGGGAAGGGGCAGCAAGATGAGTAGCGTTGATTGAACTTAAATACAGGCGATATCTCACTGAACACTGCTTACTTATTTTTTAGTAGGATCAAGGACTTTCAGGGCTGTACGGGGTTTTCTGGTTCCGTCTCCCTTCAGATGATGTGCAGGTGCCACCTCTGATGTCTCTGCCAGGTGTGCGTGGAGTGAATGCATGTGTTGTGGGAGCCCCCCACCATCCAGGTCTTCTCAGACTGAGGCAGCACTGACCCTTAGGCCCCCTTCCTGACCTGCGCCCACCAGCTGTGTCAGGGCTGCTGCCGTAGGCCAGTCGAACAAGTTGCATCCCTTTGGACAGTCCTGCCCACTCCCCGAGCCTTCCTCTTCCATCCACGCCAGATACCCAGAGGTTCTTAAGAGGTTCTTGGAAAATGTGATAATGAGGCCACTGGCCATTCCTGGCCACTGTCCCACTTCTTGCCATTACCAAAGTCCCTTTTTCTGGTTTTCTTTTTTTTTCCTCTCTCCTTTCATCTCTCTGCCTCTCTGGTGGGTACACCAGCTAGCTCCCCTGCATGCTGACTCTTATGCCAGGGCTGTCTGTTCCCCTGCCCTCTATGTGGTCTTCATCTTTCCCCCCACATCTTCCCCTTCCCTTCGGGGTCTCCCCTGTCCCCTGGTGCACTGCTCCCTCCCCCCGTCCATGAGTTTCCCTCCTCCTCTCCCTCTCCCCTGCTTACCCCATCTCTTTATCTCTTTTCTTTCTTTCCTTCTTTCTGAGGGTGTGCAGGTGTAGGGTAGCTAGTCAAGAGTTGAGATCAGAGAGAACCCCTTAAATTTGACCCCACATTTCTGGTCCTGGAGCCCAAGGTCTCATTAGTTCTCGGCTTCTTTCTGACACCAAAGCCCTAAGCCTCATTCAAAGGCTTTATTGCAAAAATCTCATCTCTGGCTCACTCACTCTGCCCAGTACACACACACCTTCATTGTACAGTTCTTTCGGTTCTAAGAGCAAAACATTGCATTCTTCCCATTGTCTTGTTTTATTTGACCCACCATCTCTGCATGTTGTGCTTTTTTCAACTCCCATTCAGCCTCTGGGTTGGGGTTCGCCTGCCCTCTTAACTTTTGTGTCATCTGTAGTCTTGATAAGCAAAGCACACCTTTGTTTCCATTAATCATGGAAAATGTAATCTCTGAAATGGGACAGGGGAAAGGACCTTGTGAGCCATGTGGTTGAACCCCTTCATGTTACAGACTGAGAAACACAGATCCAGAAAACTGAGGCCACTGGCCAGCTACTTGCACGTGGACGAGAACTGCACTCAGAGCTGGGTTTCTTGACCCAGAGGTTTTTCCTGATGCCGGGCAGGTAACATCCTGGCTTTGAAGATATTTGAATGCAAACCAAACCGTGGTGGTTGTGTGGCTGCCACCAGGAGTTAATAACAAGTGTCAACACCTGCCGCCCCCCCAAAACAAAACAAAACAAAACATGGGGCTTCCCTGGTGGCGCAGTGGTTAAGAATCCTCCTGCCAATGCAGGGAACACGGATTCGATCCCTGGTCCGGGAAGATCCCACATGCCACGGAGCAACAGAGCCCGTGTGCCGCAACTACTGAGCCCGCATGCCACAACTACTGGAGCCTGTGCGCCTAGAGCCCGTGCTCTGCAGCAAGAGAAGCCACCGCAATGAGAAGCCCGCGCACCGCAACGAAGAGTAGCCCCCGCTCATCGCAGCTAGAGAAAAGCCCACGCGCAGCAACGAAGACCCAATGCAGCCAAAAATAAATAAATAAATAAATATTAAAAACGAAAAACAAAAACAAAGCATGTTACTCCCTAGCTTTGGTGACAGTGTGATTGCTTATAATTTTATCAGTAACTTTTAATAAGGGGGGGCAGCCACTGACTAAATTATCAAGGACTGAGCTTAAATACAGTTAGAACCTAAGAGCAGAACAGCCAGGTACAAAGAACAGAGAATTCAGAGATGTTTACCTTAGGCTCTGTTACCCTCTGTACGGAAGCCAGAATCACACTGAAACAAATCTGTAGGAAATCCCCAGACCCCTTGTTGCCCTGGGGCATGTTGCTCCCTTGCTGAGCCCTTCTCCACATGTCCCAATAAGAAGCCAGCTGGCTGACTCCAAGCTCCCCTCTGCCCGTGCATAGATCAGTCGGAGGGTGGCCGAAAGTGAGGCAGAAGCACCAAAGGCTAGGTCCTGCTGACCGCACCTCCCCTGCCCAGCCTGTGGTTCTGATGTCTGGTACCCCATGTGGTGCTGGTTCTCAGCCTGGTGCTGACTGAAGTCATTTGGTCTGACAGTGGTTTGGGGTATAAGATGAGAAATCCCTTTGGGGTTAGTAACAAATGGCCTCTCTTTCTGTCTCCAGGCTCCACCTACAGTGTCTTGTCCATCATGCCCTCAGACTCAGAGAGCAGCAGCTCCCTCAGCAGTGTGGGTGAGTACCACCTTCCTGGGCACCCCTCCTTCCTGGAGGACACCGGCCGGTCGGGGGTCTGGGTATGAGCTGGGGCGGCGCTGGGTGCATGGGGTGGGAAAGTTGGCCCGCACCTGTCAGATCATTCATGGAGTCATCTTCCGTTGGTTCCATTCACATTTTCTCTCATCAGCACGTCCTCTTAATGGAGGAGGGCAGAACGCTGTTCCTGGTGTTAGGAGGGAGGTGCATGCACAGGTGCATGACACATAGGCACCTGTGTCACCATTTCTTCACTTTGTCAGGGCATAGCACTTCTCAGAGAGCCCATTGCCTCCCACCCCCAGGCCTTGTAGTACACAGTGACCACTATCCAAGAGACTGGCCCCTTTGGGGACTGTCGTTTGTGAGCAGGAATGGCCCACTGGGAGTGTTGTCTTGGGGCAGGAGTCGCCAGTCCATGCCGAATTCGGTGTATCTCTGGACATGGGTCCCAGGAGCCCATGGAGGGAGGCCGGCCCTGCTGTCACTTCACTGAAGACATCCCAGAGGAAGGTTGTCATAGTCTCCCAGTCTTCCTGTGCCTCTGTGGCCTATCTTCTGTGTCACATGCCCTCTATTTAATGCCCTAGTGTAGCTCTGTGTCCTGGTTTGACCTTGATGGATGGGTACACCTTCAGTGGTGAGTCCTGGAGTTTTTGAGTTTGAAGGGCTCACAGAGGTCATCTGGTCCAATTCTTTCCGTTTCCTCCAATAGACAGATGGGGAAATGGACACTCCGAGACGGTAAGTCTCGTGCCTGAGATTCTAGAACCTGCCAGGGGCAGGCCTCTTATGTGTTAATTTGACTCATACAGAACACCTCCAGGAGGCCAGAAGTGGGCTTGCGATATAGTGGTGAATAGGCAGACCTGGTCCCTGTGCTCATGGATCTTAGGGTCTACTGGGGAGACAGTCAGATGAGTAGATACAGTAAGTGAGGTCAGAGTGATGAGAGGGGTACCAGTAGGGGGCACTGTATTTGTTTTCTAGGGCTGCCCTAGCAAAGTGCCATAAACTGAGTGACTTACGCAATAGCGATTTATTCTCTCACAATTCTGGAGGCCAGAGTCTAAGATCGGTGTGCTCTGAAGGCACCAGGAACGGGTCTTTTCCAGGCCTCTTCTCCTTCTGGTTGTGTGCCGGCAATCTCTGATGTTCCTTGGCTTGTAGATGCATCACCCCAGTCTCTGCCTTCATTTTCACATGGTGTTCTCTCTATGTGTGTCTCCAAATTTCCTTTTTTAAACAGGACACCATTCACATTGGTTTAGGGGCCCGCCCTACTCCAGTATGACCTCATCTTAACTTGATCATCTCTAAAGACCGAATTTCCAAATAAGGTCACATTCACATTTACCGGGGATTAGGACTTCATCATCTGTTTGTGGGGCACAATTCAGCCCCTCACATGTCGCCTCGTCCTGTCTAGGGTTCAGGGAGGACTCTGCTGGGACCACAGTTCACTTTGTCCTGCCTGCTTTGGGTTGGTGAGACACAGGGATTGAACGATGGGGCTGCTGGGATTTTGAACACGGGGCTGGCTTTCAGGAAGTGCATGGGCCAGGCAGGCAGTCAAGATGTGTGGAACGGTAATGTGGGGTTTTGTAAAACTGAGCTGGTTGAGCTCTGAGGGCACCTCTCTTGGCCTCACCCTTTTCCGGCTCCATATTCCGCTTGGGAGCAAGGTACAATGATCTGATATCTGACAAACTCATTCACATTGACCCTTCAAGGCTTAAAGTGTTACCTTTCCTAGGAGCATTTGCATTTTAAAAGGAGATTCTAGAGAAAGATATTGTTTAAACCACAGCAGGTATTGTTAATGGTGGAATTTCAGGCCTGAGTAAGAAGGTATTTTTTTGTGCAGCTGGACCTTCGTATACTTTGGAAGAGCATTGTGTCAGTGACCCACCCTTTGGCCCTTGGGATGGAGGGGTCACCAGTGTCCCCGGATACTTGTTGGCAGGCAGGCTGCGAGCAGAGCTCTACTGTACTTCACTGTCTGGGCCCCTATCTTGGATGCTCAAAGACCTGGTTGCATCCCTTCAGGTCAAAACCTCTCCAGTTCACTGGTAGCCAAGTTTTCCTTCTCTTGCTTTTCTGTGTAGAGTTGACGTTGACCTTGGGGTGAGTAACCCCATTTTTCTGCAGGCTGACTTGAATGTCCCCGTGGCTGTATTGGCCAGAAGGCCTTTGGCTGCAGCAGTAGGGAATACCTACTCATACTGCCTTAGACAGCAGAGAAATGTGTGATCTCACGTGGTAACTGTGCTGAGGGTGGGCTGAGTACATCGGGTGTGGCTTTGCGGGCCTCTGTGTGGTGTCTTCCCTTGGGCTGATGGCAGGGGTCAGCCATCACATCTAGACCTGACAGTGTCCAGGGCTACAGTGTTCATGGTGGGAGCCTCTAGCCACACGTGGCTATTTAAATTCCAGTGAATTAACGTGAAATAAAATTTAAATCACTAGTTTCAGTAGTTACACTAGCCACATTTCAAGTGTTCTATAGCAGGGGTCCCCAACGCCCAGGCCACGGACCGATACCAGTCCGCGGCCTGTTAGGAACCGGGCCGCACAGCAGGAGGTGAGCGGTGGGCAAGGCAAGTGAAGTTTCATCTGTATTTACAGCTACTCCCCATCGCTTGCATTACCGCCTGAGCTCCGCCTTCTGTCAGATCAGCGGCGGCATTAGATTCTCATAGGAGCGCGAACCCTACTGTGAACTGCGCCGGTGCGGGATCTAGGTTGTGCGCTCCTTGTGAGAATCTAATGCCTGATGGTCTGAGATGGAGCTGAGGCGGTGCTGCTAGCACTGGGGAGTGGCTGCAAATACAGATTATCATCAGCAGAGAGGTTTGACCTCACAGAGACCATAATAAATCAGTTGCTTGCAGACTCATATCAAAACCCTATCAGTGGGTCTTCCCTGGTGGCGCAATGGTTAAGAATCCACCTGCCAGTGCAGGGGACAGGGGTTCGAGCCCTGGTCCGGGAAGATCCCACATGCCACGGAGCAACTAAGCCCGTGTGCCACAACTACCTAGTCTGTGCGCCACAACTACTGAAGCCCGCACGCCTAGAACCCGTGCTCCGCAACAAGAGAAGCCACTGCAGTGAGAAGCCCGCGCACCACAACGAAGAGTAGCCCCTGCTCGCCGCAACTAGAGAAAGCCCGCGCACAGCAACAAAGACCCAACGCAGCCAAAAATAAACAAACAAAACAAAACAAAACAAAAAAACCCTCTCAGTGAGTGGCGAGTGAAAACAGGCTCAGGGCTCCCACTGATTCTGCATTATGGTGAGTTATATAATTATTTCATTATATATTACAGTGTAATAATAATAGAAATAAAGTGCACAATAAATGTAATGCGCTTGAATCATCCCCGAAACCATCTCCCGCCCCCTGCCGCCACCGGTCCGTGGAAAAATTGTCCTCCACGAAACCGGTCCCTGGTGCCAAAAAGGTTGGGGACCACGGTTCTGTAGCACCTGTGGCTAGTGGCTACCGTATTGGACAGATCAGATAAAAGAACATCTCCATCATCACAAATGGTCCAGAGGATGAAGGAGGCCATCTCCTCTCGTGTCTCCTGACGAGCAAAGAAGCCTTCCCCAGAAGGTCCTCAGCACAGTCCCCAGTCCCCTGTCACTAGTCTGTGCCCAAACCATGGCTCATGCAGTGCGGTCCCTGGACCAGCAGCACCCAGGTACTTGATAGAAATGTAGGTTTCCAGGCTCCAGAAGCTCTGAGGATGGGGCTCAGCATCCATTTTAACAGCCCTCCTGGTTGGAGATGAGTTGATCTAACCTAGCCCCTGGCAAAAGCACTGGAATGTCTGTGGCTGGCTTGGACCAGCCCCTTGGAGTGGAATGAACGGAGGGTCATCCGTGGCCCACTGCAGCACCTCCTGGAGGAATCCCTCCTGGCTCAGCCTCACCTAATGACGGGCAGAGCACTTCCTTTCCTGGCCATCTCAGGCACACCCCCGACCGAGGGGCTGGTGAGTCAGATGGAGACTGGCTGTTTGTGTTTGTTAGGTCTTTCTCCATGAACCTAAGGAAAGGCAAGGTCTTACGATAAAAACATCACCTCCACTTTCCCACTTACATCTCCCTAACCAAGAACGTTTGGGCAAAGAACAGCAAGTTGTATTTAGCATAAGAGAAAATTGGTAGGTGGAGCCTTGGGTATGCTATTTTCTCTGCGACAGCTGGTACCTGGCTGCCCCTGCCCTCTTCCCGGCCGGCATTAGGTCCTCAGGTGGCCCGCCCATTTCACCTCTTCAGCCTGACCCTCCTAACAACAGACCAACAGCCTTAAAGCTTGCTGTGTCTTTCCAGGCAATTTTCATCAGCCAAGCACGCGTGGCTTCTTTGAGGCTTCCCCCGACCCCGTGTGGCCTGTTACTTAAGTCACCTGCCTGTGGGTAGGCCCCATGGATCTGCCCAGGGGATGCACACTCATTTCAGGCAATCGATGTTTTTTTCCTCCCCATTCATCCTGATCTAATTTCTCAGGTACCTTTTTTTTTTTCTCAACTTGGATAACTGGGAAAGTTTTAAGAAGAGGAGACATTCTTGGGCAGCATTTATAAAATGAACCTTAAATTTCATGCAGATTGAAGTAACAGGAGAGCTTTCTTATTAAGGAGAGAGATCTGGTTTTGTTGGCAGGAGAAGGATCTGGAGGGCTTCTTTCCTATCCCAGCAAAGATTCCTTGAAAGTGCAGCTTCTAGTTGATAGAGGATGGTGGGGTGAATGAGCATGCAGGCAAGGCTGCACCCTGACCCCTTGCCCTCTGACCCTTCCTTCTCTGATCCTTTTGGATCCGGGGCCTGTTTTCTCTCAGTGCATCAGATGGACGGGAGCACCTTGTCCTCTTGGAGCCCGTGCTTGGCACTCATAGGGATCACAGGGGGGCCTGGCTCCAGGCCTTACAGGCTAGCCAGGTGTCTTAGTCTGTCCAGGCTGCTGTCACAGAACACCACAGACTTGGCAGCTCAGAAACAACACACATTTATTTCTCACAGTTCTGGAAGCTTGGAAGTCCAAGATCAAGGCAGAGTCGGTGTCTTGGGGGACCCACTTCCTGGTTCATAGATGGTGCCTTCCCATTGTAACCTCACATGGCAGGAGAGGGAAAAGCTCTCTAGGGTCCCTGTTATAAGGCCACTGATCCCATTCACATGGGCTCCACCTTCATGACCTGATCACCTCCCAGAGGCCCCACCTCCTAATACCACACGGGGTGGTGGGGGTAGGACCTCAACATAGGAATTTGGTGGGGTACACCAACATTCAGACCAGAGCACCAGGGAGAGAAGCGACTGGCCATTTTGCCTTGTGTAAAACAAGGAGACAGAGGGGAAGGGGCAGCTCTTTCTAATGAGGGGTGTCACAGGAAGCTTCAGGGAGGAGCTGGCCCTCGAGTGGGGTCTTCCAGGAATGGCGCTCCAGATGTAGGAGCAGCCTGGAAGCAACAGGCCATCGTCACCTGTCTTGGTTTGGGTTTCGGCAAACTGACCCTGAGTCAAGGATTCGAGAGCAAGTAGCTCACCCGGAGGGAGATCTGGGAGCTGGGCAAGGCTGCAGCTGCTGCGCTGGAGCCTAACCTCCTTCCAGTCCAAGTCCAGGAGGAGCCCAGCTGCAGTCCTGTGCTGACCAAGGAGGGCATCCCGTGGGCATCAGTGGGCGATGCTTTTAAATGTAGTGGCTGTTGGACAGCCGAAAAAACAAGGGATTGATAAGCCACTCTGGCCAGACAGTGCAACTTTGGTCCAGACCAGAGGTTCTCAAACTTTATCAGGCATCAGACTCACCTGGAGGGGAGTGCTGGCTTCTCCCCCAGGGCTCCTGATTCGGTAGATCTGGGTGGGGCCTGACCTGTGCATTTCTAACAAGTTCTCCAGTGAAGCTGAGGTGCTTTTGGAAGCACTGGTTCAGGACGTGGGACTGTGTCTCCCTCCGACGGCTCTGGCTCTCCAGGGCTGGAGGCGAGGATGGCTTGGTGTTGCTTGCTGCGGCCTGTGATGACCATGTTCTGCTGCTTTGCTTCTCTCCTGACAGCCAGGGCCTGGAGGAGGCCGGGAAGTTTACCTGGGCATCCCTGCTCCACCTGACCACTTTGGGCCAGTGCCCATTTTCTCCTGGGCCTCTGGTACCACAGGCCCACAGGGCTCTGAAGCAGAGCTGTGACCTCTCTAGCTGTAAATAAGACTAGGTGGGGGAGTGGCCTTCAGGGTCAGCTGGAGTGTGGTGTGACAAGGGGGCTATGGACAAAGGGCCTTATAGCCAAGAAGCCTACCCAGCTGCCAGGCTCTGGCTGAGGCTCAGTGGTCTACAGAGGAGGCTGCACTTGCATTGGCCAGGGTGACCGGGAGGAGGAACCAGGACTCGTGATGGCGAAGGGGCTCTGCTCCCCTTGACTGCATTTCCTCTCACACCAAGGCCCAGAGGAGTGAGAGCTCTTTGTCCAAACTCCAGGGCCTGTGCCGGCTCTCCTGGCATCTTCCAGCACTCGTTTTGGGGCCATTTTAGTCCAGTCCAAATCTCTTAACCCCGGAATCCCATCCTGAACATAAAAATGAAAAAAAATCTTTCTTTTCTTTTCTTAAGTTTTTCTTTTTATTATTATTAATTAATTAATTAGTTTATTTATTTATTTATGGCTGTGCTGCATGGCTTGCGGGATTTCAGTTCCCGGACTAGGGATTGAACCCAGGCCACAGCAGTGAAAGTGCCGAATCCTAACCACTAGACCACCAGGGAACTCCCCTGCCTTCTTTTCAAGTGGGTTCCAGATTTGGGAAGAGGAAGGAGTGAAGTGGGAGGAGAGTGGACAGTTTTGCATTTGAGTCCCAAAGAACAACTGCACAAAGATAGAATTTGAGGCTTCTGTGGACAACTCACTTGACGTTAGTTTTGATTTTGCTTGTTCTTGAAAAGGTTTACTATAAACACAGTGACTGGTCGCGGGTGACAAGCCACACCTCTTCATCGGTCACACCTCTCCTGGGATGGTCACTTCAGTTTAGGGCACCACAGTGGTGGTGTTTTTTTTTTTTTAACTTCCAATTTTTTTAAAAGTCATGTTCCTTGAGGTATGAATTACGTACAGTAAACTTTATCCTTTTTGGTGTATAGTTTGATGAGTTTTGACGAACACATGGGTTATTTAACCACTTCTGCAATTAAGATACAGAACAAATCCTCCACCCTGAAGAATTCCCTTCTGTGACTTTGTAGTCAACCTTTCTTCCCTCCACCCCTAGCCCCTGGCAACCACGGATCTCTCTTCTGCCTCTGTAGTTTTGCCTTTTCCCAAATGTCGTGTAAATGGAATCATATGGCGTGTGGCCTTTTGAGTCTGGTTTCTTCCATTCAACATAGTGCATTCGCGAGTCCCTGTTCCCCTTGCCCTCGTGTGTACCGGTAGATTGGATGATAGTGCCTTTTTGTTGCTGAGAAGTATTCCGTTGTATGAATATATAACACTGTCGTTTATCCATTCAACAGCTGCTAAAAACAGTTGTGCGCTAGCTTTTGTGTGAACATAAATTTTCATTTCTTTTGTGTAAATACCCAGGAGTGGGATTACTGGATAGTATGGTAAGTGCATGTTTAACTTTATAAAAGACTGTCAAAGTGTTTTCTGCCGTGGCTGTATGATCTCATATTCCCACCAGCAGTGTTTGAGAATTCCAGTTTCTCTGCATCCTCGCCAGCATTTGGTGTTGTCACTTTTTTTTATTTTAGCTCTTCTGGTAGTGATAAAGGGACTTGGCAGTTGTCTTCAAATATTTGCATGTCTGTTGTTTAGAAGAAGAATTACAGTTGTACCTCTTGGCCTTTGGGTTTTTTTTTTTTTTGGCTGCGTTGGGTCTTCGTTGCTGCGCTCGGGCTTTCTCTAGTTGCAGCGAGCGGGGGCTACTTCTCATTGCAGTGTGTGGGCTTCTCATTGCGGTGGCTTCTCATTGTGGAGCATGGGCTCTAGGCACGTGGGCTTCACTAGTTGCAGCCCGCGGGCTCAGTAGTTGTGGCTTGCAGGCTCAGTACTTGTGGTGCACGGGCTTAGGTGCTCTGCAGACTGTGGGAGGTTCTGGGACCAGGGATTGAACCTGTGTCCTCTGCCTCGGCAGGCGGATTCATAACCACTGCACCAACAGGGAAGTCCCTACCTCTTGGCCTTGGGAGGGGGTAGCTAGATCTAGGGTCAGAGGGAGAAATACAGATTTTAACTCAGTGCATAGAATAATTATCTGGGGAGAGATTAGATAGGCTTTGCTGTTAAGTAGTGAGCTCCCTCACTGTGCAGGAGTTCCAACAATCTTGGTAGCTATTTAGGGGATTCTGGCAACCATTTTCTTGAAAGGACTGCATCATCTTCAAAATGTTTTTCAACCCTGAGATGCAAGTAAAAGAGAAAAACTTTATTTTTAATTGAATGGATATGGAAAGGGTTTTCTGCAACACTTGCTGTTATTTTGGAACTTCCTGGCTTAGCACATCTTGGGATTTTTCTTGAGGCTCCCTGTGGCCCTCCTCTGCCCTCTGCCCTCCTTATTGTGAAAGGACAGGGGTATCCAGGCAGCAATTTCCCTAAGTCAACCTGCTATTTGATGGATTCACAGGCCCGGATGGCCTCACTTTTTGTGTGTTTCATGTATGCTCAAGCCTTTGGGGCAGGGGAAGGGAAACAGGAGGCCACTCCCTTCGGGAGGCCACGCAGGATAGTGGAAGAGGCCCTGGGTCTGGAGGTGAAGCCGGATTTGCGTGGGTATCCGCCGGTTTCCCAGCTGTGCAGTTTTGCTAGACGTCAGTTTCTCACTCGGTGTTCACAGCACGTATCTGGGGGGGTACTGTGGGTATTAATGAAGTGAGGACCCAGGTGCGTTTAGCACAGAGCCCAGCGCGTAGGCTGTGCTCAGCAAATGACAGCGCTCACGTCCCTGTGTGTGTGATCGGCTGCCCCCAGGTCCTACCAGCTGCAGAGCCAGTGGCCTCATCCTGCTGGAGACAGACAGGAGGCGGTGGCTGTGTGTGGTGACAGGTCTGATGACCCCTTCTTCTGTCCTGCTGCTGCTTCTCTCTCCAGCCTCCGCAAAAGCCAAGGGCTACATCTTTCTGTTGCTTCATTTTTAAAATGGGGTGGAAATTCTTTATCTCCCTGGAGGCAGGTTGCTGGGCCTGGTGGTGCTTTTCAGTTCTGAAATTGAGATCTGATGTTTCTCTGATACTTACTGAACTTGACCGCAGGTCAGGTCATTCTCAAAGCATGGTCTGGTGTCCCTGAGGTCCTTTCATGGACCAAGTGAGGTCAGAACTGTTTTCATGATGATACTGAGATGTCACTTGCTTTTTGCGTTCTCGTCCTCACACAGACTCTACTGTAGAGTGGAGTTTTCTACAGGTTCCATCCACGGTGTGTGATGTTGCACAGATGTGAGACTCTGGCTGTCTTTATTAAGCCAGATGTCAAACAGCATTACGCAGATGCAAAGCCATGCCATTCTTTTCACCGTGTTTTTTGTTTCGTGGTAGAAAGTGTAGTTAATTTTTCACGAAAAATCTTAATGTGAATATGTAACGGGTTTGGTTGTTTTAAAATTAGGAAATATTTTAAAATACCTTTTTAGTTTTAACTTCTAATCTGGTAGATACTGTTAGATATATAACCCCTGTAAGCAAAAGCTCTTCGGAGTCCTCCCTCATTTTTAAGAGGGTCAAGAGACCCTAAAATCAAACCATTTGAGAACTTTTAGGTTGAGGCCTCGGGCACTGGGGTCAGGCGGAGGGCACTCCATATGCCATGCTGTCATTTACTGGCTTGGTGACCTGGACCCATTATTTAAGCTTGATCAGGTTTTGTTTCCTGATCTGTAAAATGGGAATAACAGCAGTATCTTCCTTAAGGGGATGGAATGGGATAATGTATGAAAAGCATCTCATAAACTGCCAGGCATGGAGTGAGTGCTACTCACGGTTGTCTTTGGGAGGCCGCAAGGCACAGCAGCAGAGAGCACGTGCTCCGAATCCAGGTGCCTGGGCTCTCATCCAGGGCACCGCTTGCTGTCTGTGGAAGTTTAAGTTGATTCCTTAACCTTGCTGGGCCTCAGTTTTCTCACCTGTAAAATGGAGATGATTATATTCTTACCACCTCTGGGATTGTTGGGAAGGTTAAATTAATGCCTGGGGCTTCTGTGTTGTGTGCTGTTGTGTGGTTGGTTGTGACTGTTTACATTGAAATCCTTCTTTTCCGGGTGCTTGTTGGGTCTGTTCATCCCACTGTCTTGGGTTTGTCAGTCCTCCACAGATCATGTTCCCCCGCCCCCCGGGGGCTGGTTAGATGCCGAGTTAGTTGTAGGCCTCTCCAGAAGGGGGTGTCAGGCACGTGTCCAGAGGAAGCCCCACATGTCAGACAGCCGGGTAAGTTAGTGCAAATCAGATGGCCGTCGTAGAACTAGAGCTCATAGAAGTGCCTTCATTTGCCAAAGAGGAAGACGTTACACAGCCGCACAGAGCTGTAACCAGCCTGTTTTCCAAAACTCCTGGGGGCAGGGGTGAGGATCCAGGGTCTTCGGGGAAAGGCGAGGGAAGGCTTCTCAGGCTGTGGACTAGAACCCATGGAGGGAGGGAGATGCTTGTGGGAAATGGTGATCCTGGGCCCCACCTTAAAGAACATTTTGGCCGCAGAGATGTGGCCTGAGCACAGGAATCCCGGTTGTTACGGAGGTGCTGGCTTTAAGATAACATGCATTTTGAGGGGTACTAGATTCAGTGGTTGGCGTACCAACATTGGATAACAGTGAGCTGGGAGCTCAAGTCTCCTGCCTCAGACCATGGTCTAGCTTGTCACTCACAGTGTCGAATTCTCCATCCTCCCTGCCACTCCTGGAAGATGCGAGGCCACACCTGAGTGCCTGTCTTGGGGGACACTTGATTTGCACAGGCAAATCAACCAACAATGGTCCACCGGGGGGCAGCGGTCAGGATGACACAGAGTCAGAAGACATTCGTCTTGCCTTTTACACATTACAGGGCTACTGGGAGGACAGATACTGTGTCCCTGGGGTGAGTCAGCCTCTGGATCACATCCATAAACTGGGATGACTTCTGTGGGTTACTCTGGCCCCACTGAGGCTCTCTGAGGGTTAGAGGGCTCAGGGGAACACATGGACAGAGTTAAATATAAAAGCACCATGGATTTGTCTCTTTTTCTGGAACATTTGAGTGAGGTGCATACTTCCTAGAAGCAGACTGGGATCTCCCCAGAGGTGCTGGTGGTGGCCACTGTTCCTTAGTAATAGCATAAGGCATGGGATTCCCTTCAGGACATGTCTAGTCCTAGGGACAAGTGATGAGGGCCTGGTGTGGGCTGGGCAGTCAGAGGTCCTGGGACTTAGCTGCACCCCATCACACTTACCTTGGCCGTGGGCGGCTCTCCCTGTAGCTCCTCCAAGCTGCACACCTGGGCTGGTTGAGCAGGTCCTTTAGGCAGTTGGGCAGCTTGGAAGAGGGAACTGTGTGGAGTGTCCAGCCCTGATCAGGGGAAGACGGGACACGGCCCTTGGGCCCAGCTTTGGAGCTGGCTGCCTCTGTCCTCTGCCAGCTTCTCTGGGAAGCTGTAACTGTGTCTTCCTCTTCAGGCCATGCCTTCCACCTTGCTCAGGCTGGCCTCTCCATGCCCAGGGGTGGGTGACAGCTGGTGTTAGCAGAGCAGGCAAGGATGCAAAGATCAGGGCCAAAACAGTTCCATCCTGGAGGTGCCAAAGCTAGGTTGGAGGGAGAGAGGGGGACCTCAGGGTCCTCAGCCAGGGCCAAGGTAGTGGATTCTGGAGCCAGACTGCCTGGGCTTTGGTCCCAGCTGTGCCTCTTACACTCTGACTTGGTGGTGTCATCTGGGAAAGGGGGATGTAACAGGACCCACCTGGTAGGGTGGTTGTGAGGAGCGAATGCAAGCTGAGAGCCCAGAACAGTGCCTGGCTGCTGGTGGGGGCCGTGTGAACACGAGTTCTCTTTGTCACCTTCCTCCTGCAGGCACCACCGGGAAGGCGCCATCCCCACCGCCGCTGCTCACTGACCGGCAAGTGAATGAGAAGGTGGAGAACCTCTCCATTCAGCTGCGGCTGGTGACCCGGGAGAGGAATGAGCTGCGGAAGCGCCTGGCCTTCGCCACCCACGGGACCACCTTTGACAAGAGGTGGCGACCGTGCCCCTCCCCCGCCGGCCCGATGGACAGGGTCACCACCCTGATGCCATGGCACCCCCCTGCCCCAAGGCGTACCCTTAGCTCCTGAGAGCCCTGCTGCTTGCCCGAGTGTCCTTCCCGCCACCCGCCCGTGTAGGCCTGGATGGGGGGCGCGGGGCGCGGGGCGGAGGCTTGTTATGCTTCCTCCAGATCAAAATCGGAGTCTGTGGCCTGAATCATACAACTTGGGGATTGAGAAGTGTGGGTGGGTGTGTCCATCCTATACTTGGCTCCTGGCAGCGGTGTGCTCTTGCTTTCGTGTGCGTGTGCATGTGTGGACCGGCCTCACCGCCTTTCTACTGGCCTTGCAGATGATCATTTGGTGGGTGGTCTGGGCAGCAGCTGGAGGCTCCTGGTCCCACTTTGGTGCCTCCTCCCTGGTTGGTTGGATGGCCTTGGCCTTGTCACCAGCCCTTTCCCAGGCCTCTCTGCCTTCCAGCCCTGGAGACAATATGCTTCTCTCTCTGTCCCCTGTTTGCTGCTGTGTGCAGCCCCTGCCCTAATAGAGATAGTCACCCTGTTGCCGAGCCTTTGACTGGTCTGTCCGTGGGCAAGGGCACTGCTGTCTCCTGGATACCCCAGCCTACTTAATTGTTGAGTGGATCTTTATGTGGTTTGTAAACACGTTAGTTGTTTCCTGCCACGTGTGTGTTTTAAAAAGGGTTGGTCCCACCTGGCTTTTTTGTTATTTTGAAGAAAACCTTTGACCACTTCTTTTGTTGGGACTGAAAGGTAGATACCAGGGAAGGGTTGGGGAGATGCTGGCAGGGGTCCTGAGGGGAGCAGGAGCAGGGTTGGTTTAAGCTCTTTCCTTCAAGAGCATCAGGGGTGTGTGCCTCATCCTGAGGAGGATTTTTCTGGGGTGATGTCGGGGCTCAAAGCCCGCTCCTAGAGGTCGCTTTTATGAGGATGTGTCTCTCGGACAGACAGCTCGAGGGCAGGGCAAGTGAAGACAGTGTGCGAGTGTGTGCCGTCCACATCTGCTTTCATGCCACCGAGGCAGAGTAGTGGCTGCACAGAGACTGGCCCTTTGCAGGAAAAGGTTGCTGATGCCCGCTCTAGAGCAGGGGTTCCCAGGCTTGAGCTCGCACCAGGGTCACCTGCAGGGCTTGCTAAAGCACAGATGGCTGGCCATTCCTCCCTCCCTCCTGCGTGTCTGATTTCGGAGGTTTGGGGCTGGCCTGAGAATTTGCATTTCTAACAAGTTCCCAGGTGATTACAATGCTGCAGGTCTGGGAACTCCTGCTCCTGGCCACTTTTCTCAATCTTGGCTGCACATTGGAATCCCCTGGGGAGCTGAAAAATCCCCATGTCTGAGTCCTACCCTCAGGGATGCTGATGTAATTGGTCTGGGCCTTGGTCTCTTCATTATGTACCCAAGATTGAGAATCACTGCTCTAAGGAGAGGAGGAGCTTCATCACAGGGACTGTTGGGCCCACTGTGCGTGCAGGCCTGGCGTGTGGCCTCCCGGGGGCTCCCAGAGAACAGGAGCACCTTCCCAGCTCTCCAGGCCCACGCAGGGAGTTCAGCAATCGAGGCCCTCTGTCCTGGGGATTTGGATTCTGTTGGTCTGGCTACGGCCAGGACACCTGGGCTTAGCAGGCACCGGGGGTGGGGGGGCGGAAGGGGCGGACGGTGGTGGTGGTATGCAGGAGACCAGTGTTCGGGAACCGCTGGGCTGGAGTGACCTAGGACGTGGCTTCCCAGGGAAAGACATTCTTGTCATTGTGATCCGGGGGCCGGTGTTCACTGGGCTGTTTGCCGTCTGGGCCAGGCCCTACCACAGGCTGAATCCGGACTACGAGAGGCTGAAGATCCAGTGTGTGCGGGCCATGTCAGACCTGCAGAGCCTGCAGAACCAGCACACCAACGCCCTGAAGAGGTGCGAGGAGGTGGCCAAGGAGACCGACTTCTACCAGTGAGTGGGGCCTGCCTGGCCAGGGTTCCCAGCGTCCAAGGAACCGCTGCCACTTGCCAGTCTTCATTTCTGGACCTGGAGCCTGGGGTTCTGGTCCCATCCTGCCTCTGCCACATAGCAAGCGGTGGGCCTTAAGCACGTGGGTTTGTGGCTTTGGGCCTCAGTTTTCCATACCATCCATTGCCAGCTTCAGAAGCACGGTTGGTAGGAAAGTGGTCGAATGTGCGAGACAGTAGGCCAGGCAGATCACTGTGGACCTCTGGGTCCCTGCTGGGGCTCTGCTGCCACAGGAGAGGCAGATGAGGCATCTTCCCCTTTGGTCTCCTAGTGCCCCTCTGAGGGCATTTGCCTGCCCACCTGCTGACATTTGCCCAGGCTTCAGCACTTGGAGGTGCCAGATCCATACCAGGTAGGGGCTTATCTCCCTTTCTTGGCCACATGTGGCCATTGTGGTGTCAGGCTCTTAAAAAAATAGTTTGGGTCTTTCTGGCATCTGGCTGACACCAGGCTTTGGCCTGCCTCTGCATGCTGCTGACCTGTCTGGTGTGTTGGGGGTATTAGGACCTGGAGGGGGTGGTGGCACCTTGGGTGGGAGTTGGAGGCTGGGTGGGCTCACTGTGTCATGTGGGATTTCAGCACGCTCCACAGCCGGCTCCTGAGCGACCAGACCCAGCTGAAGGATGATGTGGACATGCTGAGGCGGGAGAACGGACAGCTGCTCCGGGAACGTAACCTGCTCCAGCAGTCGTGGGAGGACATGAAGCGGCTCCACGAGGAGGACCAGAAGGAGATCGGTGACCTCCGGGCCCAGCAGCAGCAGGTAGAACCGGGCTGGGCGGCGGACCCAGGTCAGGCATTCACCCACTCACCATCCATTTACCAACCCCCCGCCCGCTCCCCCCAACACACCTACCATCTCATCTACCCACCTACCCACCCACCTACCTACCTACCTACCGTCTACCCGCCTACCACCCACCATCCACATAGTCATCTACCCACCTACCACCCACCATCCGTTCATGCATCTGTCCCCTTATCCACCTACTCATCTGCCACCCATCCATTCCCCCACCCACGGTCCGTCTACCTGCTGACCTACACACACCCATCTTATCCACCCACCCGTGTGTCCACGTGATTACTTAGCAAGTATTTTTGGTGTCAGCCTTCTGTGAGGCATCGGGCCATCTGTGAGCAAACACTCAACCCTTGTTTTCCTGGACTCTACAATCCACGGGGGGATACAAATGTTGATCAGATAACCACACACATTCTGTATCGTTATGAATATCACAAGGGCTACCAAGGAGGAGGTTCTGTGCGGTATGTGTGCTGTGTCACAGGAATTCGACGTAGTCTGGGAGCTTTGGGCATCTATAGCTTCTTTCCTTTGTATGGATTGTGTGAGATTACAGGTGGAAAGAAACTTGCAAATATTAAAATCCTGTGCAAATACAAGCTAGTAACAGTTACCATCGTTATTTTGGGGTGAGAGTATGTCCTGCTGCCCTTGCTGCTCTCTGCGTTCGAAGTTAGTTGCTTCACTTTGCTCAACTCTTGTTTCACATTGACAGCAGTGCGTGAGGAGCAGGCCGGTCAGAACGCCGCTTCCTGTGAAAGATGTAGGCCAGTGCCTCTCCTCTCGTAGCTTATGGTCTGGAGCTTCCTGGGCTGCCCAGGGACGTGGCAGGGACTGATGATGCTCTGTGTCCATAGATGGTTGGACGTTTGGGGTTGGAAGACAGTCCCAGGCAGAGGCAGGGTGTCCTCCTAGCATTGCAGCATAGGTCCGGTTAAGCAGAGCCCCTTCCCCATCAGAAACATTTATGGTTCCCCAGTTAAAGCAGGACCGTTGGGGCTTGACTGACACAAAGCCAGTATATAACAATCTGAACTCACCTGGTAATTTAGCATGATGTTGCCTTCGTTGCTTTTGTTTTCATTTACAGTTAAAATTTTTTTAATTGTGAGATTATTGCAAACTTACAGAAGAGTTGCAAATACAGTACAAAGAATTTTTCTCCTGTATCATTCAAGAATAAGTTGCCAACCTGATGCCCCGTCACCCCTGAACATGTAAATGTGTACTTCTTGCAAACAGGGATATTCTCCTGTATAACAGTGACACATCAGGAATTAACGTTGATATTTACTACTGTCTAATCGTCAGACCCCGGTCAAGTTTTGCCAGTTGGTCTCAATAATGTCTTTAGTAGGAAAAGGATCCCATTCAGAATAACGCACTGCATTTAGTTGTCCTGTCTCTTTGGTCTCCTTCAGTCTGGAACAGTTCCTCAGGCTTTGACCTTCATGACCTTGATGTTTTGGAAGATTACAAGCTAGTTATTTTTTATTATTTTAATTTTTTAAATTTTTATTTATTTATTTATTTATTTATTTATGGCTGTGTTGGGTCTTCGTTTCTGTGCGAGGGCTTTCTCCAGTTGCAGCAAGCGGGGGCCACTCTTCATCGCGGTGCGCGGGCCTCTCACTATCGCGGCCTCTCCTGTTGGGGAGCACAGGCTCCAGAGGCGCAGGCTCAGTAATTGTGGCTCACGGGCCCAGCTGCTCTGCGGCATGTGGGATCTTCCCAGACCAGGGCTCGAACCCGTGTCCCCTGCATTGGCAGGCAGATTCTCAACCACTGCGCCACCAGGGAAGCCCCCACAAGCTAGTTATTTTCTAGGTTGTCCCTCAACCTGCATTTGTTGGATCCCCATGGTTGGGTGAGTTTTTGCATCTTAGGCAGGAATGTCACAGAAGTGATGCTGCCTTTTTCTCATTGCATCCTGTTGATTGAGACTTGGCTGGAAACGACTTATTACTAATGCTGTTCACTTTGATCATTTGACTCAGGTGGTGTCTCTAGGCTTCTTCTCCACTGTAGTGATACTTGTTTTCCCTTTATACACCCCCATACATACACACACACACTCTCACGGTTTCCTGTTTTACTCAGTGGGTTGTATACCACTGTGGCCACGGGGAGCCCCCTTCAAGCTTGCTTGTCTGTCTTTTTGACATGTCCCCTCATTCTTTGAGCACTTTCTTGATTTCTGGCACAAGAAGATGTTCCAGGTTCATTTTCTAATTTCCCTGCCCTAGTCCTGGAAATCAAACATTCCTCCTACGAGTCCTCATTCCTTTTAGTGGAAAATGGTATTTAGAAGCATGATCTGAGTGCTGGGTGTACTTGATGTACTCATTGCTCCTGGGGTGTAATGGCTCCAGGCCCTCTCAGTGGACAGAAGAAGGAATATCTGAGTACACCGCCGCACCCCCCCCCAGCCCCCCGCCACCACACACACTCACTCATACCTATTTCCATGTGTCTCTCTCCCTCTTCCTAATATATTTATACCTTCAATATGTAATATGTATATTGGACATTTCCAGTTCCAGTCCAGTACTACAATATAACAGGGTTCATTCTTGTTTTCTTCCTTTCCATTTTTGTAACTCCATTTCCTAGTAGTGAGAAACCTGGTTCTGATTATTCTTAATCTCTTTACTTGGTCGGTCTCCCGGGAGTACCTGCCTGCCTTCCCCTCTGCCGCCGCCGTCCCCCCTTCTGACCCATTGTGGGACCCCCATGCGCCTCTGCAGGGCCCCTCCTCATCCCACGCAGGCTCCGATGGCCACTCTGGGGCACCCCTTGCCCAATGGAGCCTCCTGCCCTACTCTGCCTTACCAGATGGCTGTAAGGTTAAATAGTTCAAAAAGGGGAAGGGCAGTGCTATCTTCATGTTTTTATACTATTTTTTAAATTGCAAAATTAATATGCATTTTGTGAAGATGGTGGAGTAGAAGGACGTGCTCTCACTCCCTCTTGTGAGAACACCAGAATCACAACTAACTGCTGAACAGTCATCGACAGAAGGACACTGGAACTCACCAAAAAAGATACCCCACATCCAAAGACAAAGGAGAAGCCACAGTGAGACGGTAGGAGGGGCCCAGTCACAATAAAATCAGATCCCGTAACTGCTGGGTGGGTGACTCACAAACTGGAGAACACTTGTAGCACAGAAGTCCACCCACTGGAGTGAAGGTTCTGAGCCCCACGTCAGGCTTCCGAACCTGGGGGTCCAGCAATGGGAGGAGGAATTCCTAGAGAATCAGACTTTGAAGGCTTGCGGGATTTGATTGCAGGAGTTTGACAGGACTGGGGGAAACAGAGACTCCACTCTCAGAGGGCACACACAAAGTAGTGTGCGCATCGGGACCCAGGGGAAGGAGCAGTGACCCCAGGGGAGACTGAACCAGACCTACCTGCTAGTGTTGGAGGGTCTCCTGCAGAGGCAGGGGGAGTGGCTCTGTCTCACTGTGAGGACAAGGACACTGGCAGCAGAACTTCTGGGACGTTCTCCTTGGCCTGAGCCCTCCCAGAGTCCGCCATTAGCCCCACCAAAGAGCCCAGGTAGGCGCCAGTGTTGGGTCGCCTCAGGCCAAACAACCAACAGGGAGGGAACCCAGCCCCACCCATCAGCAGTCAAGTGGATTAAAGTTTTACTGAGCTCTGTCCACCAGAGCCATACCCAGCTCTGCCCACCACCAGTCCCTCCCATCAGGAAACTTGTACAAGCCTCTTAGATAGCCTCATCCACCAGAGGGCAGACAGCAGAAGCAAGAGGAGCTACAATCCTGCAGCCTGTGGAACAAAAACCACATTCACAGGGAGATAGACAAGCTGAAAAGGCAGAGAGCTATGTACCAGATGAAGGAACACGATAAAACTCCAGAAAAACAACTGAATGAAGTGGATGGAGATAAGCATCCTTCCAGAAAAAGAATTCAGAATAATGATAGTGAAGTTGATCCAGGACCTCAGAAAAAGAATGGAGGCAAAGATCGAGAAGATGCAAGAAATGTTTAACAAAGACCTAGAAGAATTAAAGAACAAACAAACAGAGATGAACAATACAATAACTGAAATGAAAACTACACTAGAAGGAATCAATAGCAGAATAACTGAGGCAGAAGAACGGATAAGTGACCTGGAAGACAGAATGGTGGAATTCACTGCTGTGGAAGAGAATAAAGAAAAAAGAATGTAAAGAAATGAAGACAGCCTAAGAGACCTCTGGGACAACATTAAACGTACCAACATTCGCATTATAGGGATCCCAGCAGGAGAAGAGAGAGAGAAAGGACCCGAGAAAATATTTGAAGAGATTATAGTCGAAAACTTCCCTAACATGGGAAAGGAAATAGCCACCCAAGGCCAGGAAGCGCAGAGAGTCCCATACAGGATAAACCCAAGGAGAAACACGCCAAGACACATAGTAATCAAATTGGCAAAAATTAAAGACAAAGAAAAATTATTGAAAGCAGCAAGGCAGAAACGACAAATAACATACAAGGGAACTCCTATAAGGTTAACAGCTGATTTCTCAGCAGAAACTCTACAAGCCAGAAGGGAGTGGCATGATATACTTAAAGTGATGAAAGGGAAGAACCTACAACCAAGATTACTCAAACCCAGCAAGGATCTCATTCAGATTTGATGGAGAAATCAAAAGCTTTACAGACAAGCAAAAGCTAAGAGAATTCAGCACCACCAGACCAGCTCTACAACAAATGCTAAAGGAACTTCTCTAAGTGGGAAACACAAGAGAAGAAAAGGACCTACAAAAACAAACCCAAAACAATTAAGAAAATGGTCATAGGAACATAACATATCAATAATTACCTTAAACATCAATGGATTAAATGCTCCCACCAAAAGACACAGGCTTGCTGAATGGATACAAAAACAAGACCCATATATATGCTGTCTACAAGAGACCCACTTCAGACCTAGGGACACATACAGACTGAAAGTGAGGGGATGGAAAAAGATATTCCATGCAAATGGAAATCAGAAGAAAGCTGGAGTAGCAATACTCATATCAGATAAAATAGACTTTAAAATAAAGGATGTTACAAGAGACAAGGAAGGACACTACAATAATGATCAAGGGATCAATCCAAGAAGAAGATACAACAATTATAAGTATATATGCACTCAACATAGGAGCACCTCAATACATAAGGCAACTGCTAACAGCTCTAAAAGAGGAAATCGACAGTAACACAATAATAGTGGGGGACTTTTAACACCTCACTTACACCAATGGACAGATCATCCAAACAGAAAATTAATAAGGAAACACAAGCTTTAAATGACACAATAGACCAGAGAGATTTAATATTTATAGGACATTCCATCCAAAAACAGCAGATTACACTTTCTTCTCAAGTGTGCACAGTACATTCTCCAGGGTACATCACATCTTGGGTCACAAATCAAGCCTGAGTAAATTTAGGAAAATTGAAATCATATCAAGCATCTTTTCTGACCACAATGCTATGAGATTAGAAATGAATTACAGGGGAAAAACTGTAAAGAAACACAAACACATGGAGGCTAAACAATACGTTACTAAATAACCAAGAGATCACTGAAGAAATCAAAGAGGAAGTCAAAAATACCTAGAGACAAATGACAATGAAAACACGACGATCCAGAACCTATGGGATGCAGCAAAAACAGTTCTAAGAGGGAAGTTTATAGCTATACAAGCCTACCTCAAGAAACAAGAAAAATCTCAAATGATCTAACATTACACCTAAAGGAACTAGAGAAAGAAGAACAAACAAAACCCAAAGTTAGCAGAAGGCAAGAAATCATAAAGGTCAGAGCAGAAATAAATGAAACAGAAACAAAGAAAACAATAGCAAAGATCAATAAAACTAAAAGCTGGTTCTTTGAGAAGGTAAACAATATTGATAAACCATTAGCCAGACTCATCAAGAAACAGAGAGAGAGGACTCAAATCAATAAAATTAGAAATGAAAAAGGAGAAGTTACAACAGACACCGCAGAAATACAAAGCATCCTAAGAGACTACTACGAGCAACTCTATGCCAATAAAGTGGACAACCTGGAAGAAATGGACAAATTCTTAGAAAGGTATAACCTTCCACGACTGAACCGAGAAGAAATAGAAAATATGAACAGACCAATCACAAGTAATGAAATTGAAACTGTGATTAAAAATCTTCCAACAAACAAAAGTCCAGGACCAGGTGGCTTCATAGGTGAATTCTCTCAAACATTTAGAGAAGAGCTAACACCCATCCTTCTCAAACTCTTCCAAAGAATTGCAGAGGAAGGAACACTCCCAAACTCATTCTATGAGGCCACCATCACCCTGATACCAAAACCAGACAAAGGTACTACAAAAAAAGAAAATTACAGACCAATATCACTGATGAACATAGATGCAAAAATCCTCAACAAACTACTAGCAAACAGAATCCTACAGCGCATTAAAAGGATCATACACCATGATCAAGTGGGATTTACCCCAGGGATGCAGGATTCTTCAGTATATGCAAATCAATCAATGTGATACACCATATTAACAAATTGAAGGATAAGAACCATATGATCATCTCACTAGATGCAGAAAAAGCTTTTGACAAAATTCAACACCCATTTTATGATAAAAGCTGTCCAGAAAGTGGGCATAGAGGGAACCTACCTCAACATAATAAAGGCCATATATGACAAACCCACAGCCAACATCATCCTCAGTGGTGAAAAACTGAAACCATTTCCTCAAGATCAGGAACAACAAGGATGTCCACTCTCGCCACTATTATTCAACATAGTTTTGGAAGTCCTAGCCACGGCACTCAGAGAAGAAGAAAAAGAAATAAAAGGAATACAAATGGGAAAAGAAGAAGTAAAACTGTCACTGTTTGCAGATGACATGATACTATACATAGAGAATCCTAAAGATGCCACCAGAAAACTACTAGAGCTAATCAATGAATTTGGTAAAGTAGCAGGATACAAAATTAATGCACAGAAGTCTCTTGCATTCCTATATACTAATGATGAGAAATCTGAAAGAGAAATTAAAGAAACACTCCCATTTACCATTGCAACAAAAAGAATAAAATACCTAGGAATAAACCTACTTAGGGAGGCAAAAAACCTTTATGCAGAAAACTGTGAGACACTGATGAAAGAAATTAAAGATGATACCAACAGATGGAGAGATATACTGCATTCTTGGATTGGAAGAATCAATATTGTGAAAATGACCATACTACCCAAAGCAATCTACAGATTCAGTGCAATCCCTATCAAATTACCAGTGGCATTTTAACAGAAGTAGAATAAAAAATCTTAAAATTTGTATGGAGACACAAAAGACCCCGAATAGCTAAAGCAGTCTTGAGGGAAAAAAGTGGAGCAGGAGGAATCAGACTCCCTGACTTCAGACTAAACTACAAAGCTACAGTAATCAAGACAATATGGTACTGGCACAAAAACAGAAATATAGATCAATGGAACAGGATAGAAAGCCCAGAGGTAAACCCACGCACCTATGGTCAACTAATCTATGACAGAGGAGGCAAGGATATACAATGGAGAAAAGACAGTCTCTTCAATAAGTGGTGCTGGGAAAACTGGACAGCTACATGTAAAAGAATGGAATTAGAACACTCACTAACACCATACACAAAAATAAACTCAAAATGGATTAGAGACCTAAATGTAAGACCGGACACTATAAAACTCTTAGAGGAAAACATAGGAAGAACACTCTTTGACATAAATCACAGCAATGTCTTTTTTGATCCACCTCCTAGAGTAATGGAAATAATAACAAAAATAAACAAATGGGACCAAATGAAACTTCAAAGCTTTTGCACAGCAAAGGAAACCATAAACAAGACGAAAAGACACCCCTCAGAATGGGAGAAACTATTTGTAAATGAATCAATGGACAAGGGATTAATCTCCAAAATATATATAAACAGCTCATGCAGGTCAATATTAAAAAAACCAACAACCCATTCCAAAAATGGGCAGAAGACCTAAATAGACATTTCTCCAAAGAAGACATACAGATGGCCAAGAAGCACATGAAAAGCTGCTCAACATCACTAATTATTAGAGAAATGCAAATCAAAACTACAATGAGGTACCACCTCACACTGGTCAGAATGGCCATCATCAAAAAATCTACAAACAACAAATGCTGGAGAGGGTGTGGAGAAAAGGGAACCCTCTTGCACTGTTGGTGGGAATGTAAATTGATACAGCCCCTATGGAGAACAGTATGGAGGTTCCTTAAAAAACTAAAAATGGAATTACCATATGATCCAGTAATCCCACTATTGGATATATACCCAGAGAAAAGCATAATTCAAAAAGACACATGCACCCCAATGTTCATTGCAGCACTATTTACAATAGCCAGGTCATGGAAGCAACCTAAATGCCCATCGACAGACGAATGGATAAAGAAGATGTGGCACATATATACAATGGACTATTACTCAGCCATAAAAAGGAACGAAATTGGGTCATTTGTAGAGACGTGGATGGATCTAGAGACTGTCATACAGAGTGAAGTAAGTCAGAAAGAGAAAAACAAATATCGTATATTAACGCATATATGTGGAAACTAGAAACATGGTACAGATGAACTTGTTCATCACAGTGTTTGGCAGAAATCGAGACACAGATGTAGAGAACAAACGTATGGACACCAAGGGGGGAAAGCGGCAGCAGGTGGGAGTGGTGGTGTGATGAATTGGGAGATTGGGATTGACATGTATACACTGATGTGTATAAAATGGATGACTAATAAGAACCTGCTGTATAAAAAAATAAATAAAATTCAAAAATTCAAAAAAAATATGCATTTTGTAACAATAAAAGAATCAAACAATACGGAAATTTAAAAAATAAAAGAATTCTTCGTGTAGTCTCCACAGAAATAACTAACCATAGCTATGTTACTTTGAAAGGTTTGAGATTTATATCTGTACACATAGAGCCCTTTATATCTTGTTAACGTATTTGAGAAAATGGAATCGCACCGTTCCTTTTGTTGCTAACATTGTTTTTTTGCGGAATATGTCACATGCATCTTTCTATTTCAGTACAGATTCTCCTTCCTTGTTTCTAACTGCTGCAGAGTATTGAGTTACATAGGAGCATCATCATTGATTTAGCCAGTCTCCTACTGACTGACCCTTGGACTAGTTTCAGTATTTTCCCATTATAAACTATGTTCTATTGAAAAATTTGTGTCTGCGCCTTATTTTGTTTCTCTGATATTTGTTGGAGCCTTCTGTGGAGTACACAGTCCAGGCTCCGTGCAGGCCGCTAAGCTGGATATACTTGGGGATACCTGGCGTCTTATCCACGATCCCTCTGATTAGGGGGCTTGGTTGTGTGGGGGAAGTCTGGTGGTGGGCGTGGGTAGGCCTGGCCCAGCGGTGGTAATGGGAAGGTTCCTGGAAGGGGAGGTGAGTGCAGGCCAGGGCATCAGGAGTCCCGCTGGGGCAGAAAGCCCCGCAGCACAGCAGGGGCGTCCGGGGCGTCCGCAGCCTACCTGCTGCACCATCTCAGAGAAGCAACTCACACTCTCCACCTTCCTCTCCTCCGCCCTTTAACCTTCCAGCCCTGGAGGGGGCAGGGCGAGGGCGGTGCTCTGGGAGCATTGCTTGAAGGATGAAGTGAAGCACCAAGGAGAAAGTGCTGGACCCGCATTTCTTCTGGGGGTGGTGGAAATGTTCTGCAGTTAGACAGTGGCAGTTGCTGCACAGCTTTGTGGATTCACAACCTTGTGAATATTCCAAAAACCATTGAATTGTGCACGTTAAAGGGTGAATTATATGGTATGTGATTTATATCTCAAAATAAAAGACTCCAGTTACCACTTTGTCATAAAAAACCAAAAACCTGCCCTCTTGAGGCATGATGTTTTATTGCCTCCCATTCTCTGACTTCCCTCAGGACCCAAACAGCTTGTACGCACATCCAGGCCAAGATGATCGCCTCCTGTCCCCCTCTTCCTGTCCCCCCCACAAGTGACCAGGGAAGGCTTTCTCCCCGATGCTTCCATCTCACTCCTCTTCTCCTTTTCCTGTAGCGCTGACCCTTGGTGGGTGGGTAGTTGATTACACTGGTCAGTGACTTTCTGCGGTTCTCTTCAGCTGGACCAGTGCCCCTTAGCAAGTGGCCTTGGGGCCACCTCAGGGCCCCCCCAGGAGGGGAGGGCCCAGTGCCTCGGGTGGGGGTGAGGGGTGAGGGGTGTGTCTGAGCTACCAGGCCACCAGCTCTCCCCAGCCAGCGCCTTAGCATTTTCACCAGGTCTGGGACGGGTGCTGGGCTGTGAAAAGCTCAGGTCTTGGGTAGGCCAACAGCCAAGAAAGCAGGGCACATGGCGGTGGCCACAGGTCTCCTCCCTGCAGGCCCTGGGGCCAAAGGTTGACCTCGCTGGACAAGGCCGGTTTTGTTGCCTGGTTCCTCCCACGCCTTGTTAACTTGAAGAGGCCCTTGCGGGGGTAAATGGTGCTGTTTGACTTGCATGTTTGCTTGAGGGATTTGTGGGCTCCCAGCCTTCTACATGATTTATCTCAGAGGAAATGAGGCAGCCGTGTGGGAGGGCACTGTGGGCCTGGGGCCTGGGACCTCTCCCTCTCGAGAGCCGCAGACAGGTGGTTTTTCTCATGTGTTTGCATGTGTGCGAGCATGTGTGCGTGCGTGCGTGTGTGTGTGTGTGTGGCCGGGGGGAGCACGGTATGGCAGTTCCATCTCCAGGGGACCGCAGTCAGAATGCACCATCTGGATGCCCAAGTGTTCCGGGGCGGAGATGGCCAAGCCTTGGTGGGGGAGCCACGTAGAGGGTAGTTTTGCATCTCCTGTCTTTACAATAATGCATATTTTTTGGTTAAAAAACAAAAAACTTCAACAACAGTGAAGTCACCCACCCACACCTCCACCCTGGTGTCACTCCCTGGAGGTGACTGGCCTCTCTGAACCACTTGGGATATTTCCTTGTGGACATTTGCTATGTCATACTTAACACACAAAGTTTTGTTTTTATTTTCTGCCACCTGCCTTTTTTTTTTCTTTTTTTTTAAACTGTGCACTATATCATGGGTCTCCTTGTATTTTCTGTAAATTTGGAGCATACAACGAGATATTTCATAGTTTAGTTGTCAGTAATTTATTAACCCCATTCTGTGTGTGTTGGGAATCTTGGTAGTCTGCACTTTTTCCTGTTACAAATAATTTTTTGATGGGCACCCTTACATATGTCCTTATGTTCCTTTGTGCATGTTTTTCTGAAGTTTGATTCTTAAAGGTACAATTGCCAGGTTCAAAGCAGTGCTTTTCTTTTTTTTTTTTTAAATAGGTTCTGCCAACTTATTTGGGAAACTTAAGGCTCCAGGAAAGTTCCCTCTCCTCCTTCTGGCCCTGTCACCTGTCTTTAAATATACTTTTTTCTTTGGTGATTCATGAAAGTTAACTTCTTTTCTCAGATAACCCAAGAAAGGGGTTTCTTAGTCTTCAAAGAGCATGGCTCTCAGAGAAGTCCAGAGTGTTTCTGACCTGTGTGGAGCAGGATATAAGGACGGCTCTGTTCTTGGCCTCCCTGAGGGGAGCAGCTCAGGCTGTGGCTGTCTTGGTGTGTGGATGGGACCAGACCCTGGGTTTGTGCCTCCCCTGGGTCACTTTCACCCCCTCCTCACAGGCCGGAGGAGAGTCATCTCTAAAGACTGCTGCCTGTATAAGCTGAGAAGTTTATCACCTTTTTCATTTTAGAATTCTGAGCCAGATTTAAATATTCTGTCTCTCAGACTACTGTTAGCCTTAGCTGGGAAGCTAAACATTTGACTGTTAGTGTGTGTGTGCCTGTCTACCAAGAACATAATCTTGTAACAGTAAAAAGGAAAAATTCTAGACTGATAGGATAGTTTTTCAAATCCTCTGGAGTTAACTGTGACTGTGGTTTTCCCAAATTTCTTCAGAGGCTTTTGATTACATTAGCACAGGCGTGATTCTCAGCCCTGCTTGTAGAGAAAAGTTGAGAAGTGTTAGGGGCCCCATGAGCCTTTGAGTATCCGGGTGCTGTAGTGTGGGAAAGAGACTGTTCTTGTGACTCCAGGGGTAGGACGAGAGGTTAGGAGTTGAGGAAGATGGATTTCAGCTCATAATAAGCAAGACCTTCTCATGCAGAGCTTTCACCTGTGGAATGGGCAGCTGAGACAGCACAGGGTATCAGTCTGATCTCCCCAGGGTCGTCCCTTCTGATCCTGGATCCTACTGCGTTAACAGGGCTGGGTTGGGCATCAGAAAGGATCCCAACCTTTCTGATTTTGTTTCTGGGTTTGTTCTGGGATTTTCTCTGATTGACCCTGTCTCACTGGAAAATTGTGACCCATCCTGGCAGCAGATTCACTCTGCCCTCAGTTGCCTCTGGATTGTCATACAGACCCCATACAAGCACCTCACGGTTGGGGCATTTGGGGGCTATTTCCCAGTGAAGAGAGGCCAAACCACAGTGTTGACTCCAGATTCTGTTGTGGACCAGTGCAGGTGGGCTCTGCGGGGCCAGTGCCCAGAACAGGGTTTTTCTTTGCATCGTTTCAAGGCAGCCTTTAAAATTAGGTTTTATTTTATTAATATGTCGGGTGATATTTAATTTAAATTTTATTTATTAAATTTTTTAAAAAAATTGAATTATAACTGACATGTAACATTGTATTAGTTTCAGGTGTACTACATAACGATTTGATATTTGTATACATTGAGAAATGATCACCACAGTAAGTCCAGTTAACATACATCAACTTATATAGTTACACTTTTTTTTTCTTGTGATGAGAGCTAGTTTGTTTCTTTCTTTTCTTTCTTCTTCTTCTTCTTCTTTTTTATAATATTTATTTATTTATTTGGCTGCGCTGGGCCGGGTCTTAGTTGCGGCATGTGGGATCAAACCCAGGCCCCCCTGAACTGGGAGCACGGAGTCTTAACCCTTGGACCACCAGGGAAGTCCCAGAGCTAGTTTGTTTCTTTTTTTTTTTTTTTTAATTTATTTATTTTACTTATTTATTTTTGGCCATGTTGGGTCTTCGCTGCTGCACGCGGGCTTTTCTCTAGTTGCGGTGAGCAAGGGCCACCCCTCGTCGCGGTGCGCAGGCCTCTCATTGCGGTGGCTTCTCTTGTTGTGGAGCACGGGCTCTAGGCATGCGGGCTTCAGTAGTTGCAGCACGCAGACTCAGTAGTTGTGGCTCACGGGCTCCAGAGCACAGGCTTAGTTGCTCCATGGCATGTGGGATCCTCCCAGACCAGGGATCGAACCCGTGTCCCCCGAATGGGCAGGCGGATTCTCAACCACTGCACCACCAGGGAAGCCCCTAGTTTGTTTCTTGAATGAAGCTTGGAAGGCTGGACAACTGTGGGAGTGCATTTGGCTGTCTACTCAGGCCTGCCACCTTGTGGGAAACTCTGGGAATGGTAGCAGTGCTTTTGTTCTGTAGTAAACCACATGGGGCTCTTTTGGAGCCCTGGGCTTCTCACCTGGCTTGGAGATGTTTAGAGAATAAAACATTTGGAGTGATTTTTAATTGGAATGTTTGAGGTACTGCCCACAAGACAGGGTAGTCTGGTCTAGAAGCTGGTTCTTTTCCAGATGTGACCCTGAAGGCAGGAGAGCTCTCCACTGGCGCTGTGTGTCCTGGGCATGTGTGGGCACATCCTTGTGGAATGCCCTTCTCATCTCTCAGTGGTGGGCACTGTGTCAGCTGATGTCCTTGCTGTCCTCCAACCCTCATTGTCTGCACCTGGACAAATTCAGGGGTCCTCAGTTTGTCTTGCACTTGGGGACCCAGTTCTCCTTTGTCTAGTAATTTATGGAGAAGAATCATGTTATATATCTATCTTGCAACATATACAAAAATATATTCCAGTAGTTTAAATAAATAGTTTAAAGATTTAAATGTGAAAAGTAAAACTAACACTTTTTAGAAAAACTAATGAGAGAGAGTATCCTCATGATCTCAAGGTAGGAAGGAAAGAATTTCTTAAGTAAAATAACCAAACTGCAGACCATAAAGGAAATGACTGATAGATTTTACCACATTAAAACATGAAATTTTAGTAACAAAGGGCACTCAAGAAAATTTAAAAGCCACATATTGGGAAAAGATATTTGTAATGAATATAACTGGAAAAGGGTCAGTACCTGGAATTTAAAAATAAGTCCTGCAGAAAGAAAGGAAAGGAGAGGAAGGGGGTGGGGAGGGAGGGAGGGGCAGGTGGGGAAGGAAGGAGGAAAGGAAAATAAAGGATATGGACAGGCAATTCATAGAAGAGAAAGTGTGTATAGTCAATAAACATAAGGAGAGTTGCTCTGTCTTTCTAGTAATCAGGAAAGCAAGTTTTTAAAAAAGATCTTATTTTTTGTCCATGAGATGGGCAGTACTTAAAAAAGAAATCTGATTGTTTCACGATAGCCAAGAGGTGGAAACATCCCAAGTATCCTTTGACGAATGAATGGATAAGCAAAATGCAGTACATATGTACAATGGAATATTTTTCATCTTTAAAAAGGAAGGAAATTCTGTCACATACTGCAGCCTGGATGAACCTTGAGGAAATTATGCTAAATGAAGTCAGTCAGTCACAAAAAGATAAATACTGTAAGATTCCATTTATATGATTCTATTTATAAATACTGTATATACCTCTAGAGTAGTTGGATTCATAGAAAACAAAGTAGGAGGGTGGCTGCCAGGGCCTGGGGGAGGGGGAACAGCTAATTGTTTAGTGGAGACAGAGTTTCAGTTTTGCAAGATGAAAAAGTTCTAGAGGTTGGTTGCACAACAATGTGAATATACATAACGCTACAGAAATGTATACTTCAAAGGTTAAAGAAGGCTAAGACAGTTTTGTGTTATGTGTATTTTATCACAAGTAAAAACTAAAAGAAAAACCTGACCATATGAAACCTTGGTGAGGATGTGTTGACGACAGTAACTTTCAGAACTCCTGCCCATAGGTGATGAGATATAAATTGGGATACCCACCCTGGAGAGCAATTTGCTATCGTCCAATCAGCGGGGAAAAGTCCGTATTCTGACCCTTAGCTCTACTTCAAGGTGTCCACCCTAGAGGAGAATCTCACTGGTGTGGGAGAGGAGACGTGTACAGGGTTCACAAGAGTATCATTTGTAACAGCAAAAAAATGGAGACGATGTAAAATAAACATCCATCCACCAGAATGAGAATGTGTGATGCAGGCATAGAGAACAGACTTGTGGTTGCTAAGGGGGAGGGGGGTGTGGGAGGGGTGGATTGGGAGTTTGGGACTAGCAGATGCAAACTATTATATATAGAATGGATAAACAACAAGATCCTACTGTATAGCACAGGGAACTATATTCAATATCCTGTGATAAACCGTAAAGGAAAATAATATAAAAAAATATATATGTATAGCTGGATCACTCTGTTGTACAGCAGAAATTAACAGAATGTTGTAAATCAGCTATACTTCAATTTAAAAAAATCTATCCACAGTACAAAATAGATAACCAACAAAGATCTACTGTATAGCACAGGGAACTATACTCAATATCTTATAATAACCTATAATGGGGAAGAATCTTAAAAAAAAAAAAAAAATATATATATATATATATATATATATATATATATATAAAACTGAATCACTTTGCTGTACACCTGAAACTAATACAACATTGTAAATCAAATATATTTTAATAAAATTTTTAAAAAAATCTAAACAAAAAAAATGTGTGATGTACTCCTACAGTGAAACACTACCGGCACCACTGACTAAACCTCAAAAGCAGCATTGAGTAGAAGGAAGCACATGTACCACCATTAGGAATTTTCATAAGTACATAAATAGTATAAGTAAAATATTGTGCATGGTGATGGTTGACAGCAAATTTAGGAGAGCAATTCTGGAGGGGAAGAGAGGGGTACTAGATAAGAGAAGGGTGTATTGGGGGCTTTGGCTAAGCACCTATACTATTTTATATCTTTGGAAAGCAATTTGAGACATGTGACAAGGTAGAGTCGGCCCTCTATATCCGTGGGTTCTACATCTGAGGAGTCAACCAACCAGGGATTGGGGAAAAAAAAAAATTCCAGAAAGTTTGAAAGAGCAAACCTTGAATTTGCCTTGCTGACAGCTATTTACATAGCGTTTTTGTTGTGTTGGGTATTATAAGTAATCTAGAGATGATTTAAAGTGTAGGGAGGATGTGCGTAGTTCGTATGCAAATACTACACCATATTATATGAGGGATGTGAGCATTCATGGATTTTGGTATCCATGGGGAGTCCTGGAACCAGTCCTTAAGATGAGAGCTAAGTGGTGGGTACTTAAAATTCTGTTACCTTATTTGCTGTGCTTTGCTGTATGTTTGGAAGATATTGCATTGTGTCTTTTTTTTTTTTTTTTTTTTTTTTAATTTATTTTTGGCTGCGTTGGGTCTTTGTTGCTGAGTGCGGGCTTTCTCTAGTTGCAGTGAGCGGTGGCTACTCTTCGTTGCGGTGCACGGGCTTCTCATTGCGGTGGCTTCTCTTGTTGCAGAGCACGGGCTCTAGGCACGCGGGCTCAGTAGTTGTGGCGCACGGGCTTAGTCGCTCCATGGCATGTGGGATCTTCCCGGACCAGGGCTCGAACCCATGTCCCCTGCATTGGCAGGCAGATTCTTAACCACTGCGCCACCAGGGAAGTCCCTGCATTGTGTCTTTAAGAAGACTTTAAATGATCGAGTGAGGCTAAGTCAGTGGTTTTCTGACTATTTCTCAGCATGCAGTCCTGATCTGCAACAGTGACGCATTTTTATAAAATGGTGAAGATTTTAACCGCCCGAGGAACCTGTGTACCACTTTTTAAAGTGAGTTTTGTAGTTTGGTGTCCTCGTAAGATTTCCTTTGAAGGAAAGAGTTTTGCTTTAAAAAAAAAAAAAGAAAAGAAAAAGAAAAGGAAAAAGACTAAAAGCCCTGAATGAGCTGATTTCTGAGATTCCCTTTTTCCCCATTAATCTATAGTCCTAGGAGCTAATGTCTTAGAGGAACGAACTCACTTTCATTGTCTCTAAAAGATTCTGACATTTGAATTAGCTCTTTCCTGTTAATCGTATTTATTGAGAGCTCACCCTCCCTCCACAGGGAATATTCAGTAGTTCCAGGTTCTGGTTCTTTGGGCTGCAAAGATCTTCTGATAACTCAGGGTCCATGTTGGATGAGCCAGGTGATTCCTGGACTGTTGAACCTGGAACGGTTAAGCAGGCCTTTCTGGCTCAGTCGTGTCATGGCGGAGGGGGGGCCGGCAGGAGATGTGAGCCCTCAGCCCAAGGGCTCAGATCCCCTGAGGTGCTTAGCAGAAGTCAGCAGGCCCTGACTACCTCTTAACACATCTTGTATTTTGTTCTGTAGAGCAGCACCCTGAGTGAGCGTTAGTACCACCTGTAATTCAGAGTAGAAAGCTCTCTTGCTTAAACCCTCCCATGGTTCCCATCTCACTCAGGATACAGTCTGTGCTGTGAGCCTTGAAACTGTGCCCACTTCTCTGGCCTTTTTTTTTTTTTTTTTTTAAATCTGCACTCTTAACCTTACACTTTTAAAAATATATATATTTATTTATTAATTTGGTTGTGCCAGGTCTTAGTTGCGGCAGGCGGGCTCCTTAGTTGCGGCCGTGGGCTCCTTAGCTGCGGCATGCGTGTGGGATCTAATTCCCTGACCAGCCATCGAACCCGGGCCCCCTGCATTGGGAGCGCGGAGCCTTAACCACTGCTTTCTGGCCATTGTTTTGAATCCACTTCTCCTTGTTCACTGGGTTCCAGTCACTCCTCCCTGTCTTCCTGTTTGTGCCTAGAACATGGCTGGTGATTCCCGCCTCGAGGCCTTTGCACTTGCTCACTCCTCTGCCAGATGTGCTGTTGACTGCTGGTCTTCATTTGCACCCAAGCTCAGAAGTCACCTTCTTAGAAAGGCCTCCTCAGGCTATGGACTCTCTCACAAGCTACTCTGCTGTCCAGAAGTCTCTCTCCAGCTTGTTATCCTGTTTTATTTTTTATTTCCTTGACAGCCCTTATTATGCTCCCAAGTTATTTTATTTGGTCTATTTCTCTATCTACCGATCTCTGTCTCTGTGTGTTTGTATCGTCCCATCAGGATAAGAGGTCCGCAGGCCACAGTCATTGTGTCTGTCCAGCATCACCAGCATTAGAACAGGGCTAGGATATATTAGGTACTTGTGTCGGGGCTCCTCGGCGTCACCCGCAGGCTTGGTGATTTGCTAGAAGGACTCACAGGACTTAGCATATAATCCTACTCACAGCTAAAATTTATTTCAGCGAAAGGACACAAAGCAAAATCAGCAAAGGGAAGAGGTGCATGGTGTGAAGTCCAGAGGAAATCAGGTGCTAGGTTCCAAGAGTCCTCCCGCTGTGGAGTCTCACAGGACAGACTTAGTTCCCCCAGTACCAAATCGTGACAACACGTGTGACATGTAGCCAGGGAAGCCCATGAGATACTCTCTGCCCGGGGTTTTTACTGGGAGCCGGCCACGTAGGAACCCCCTGCTTCGCATGCTCTGAAATTCCAGGCTCCCAGAAGAAAGCAGGTGCTGAGCCTAAAACACACTGTTCATCCAGCCCAGGCGTGGGGAGCCCTTCCTATCGCTCGGGAAAGGTTTATATCAGTGCAGGGAACTGCTTACTGTTCACGTTCCCAGACGCCAGCTAAGGGTCACCTTGCAAGCAGGCCTTTCTAAGGATGGAAGTCTCAGGCCTGCTATGGTGACTCTTTCCTGTACACTACTTAAGGAATGTTTGTGAACGAATGAATCAACGCAGTGTGACTTCAGGGCCTGTGGAATCAGACCTCAAGACTCCTGAAGGCCAGAGGGTGTGACCTCCCCTCCCTTGTCAACAATCCTTCCCCCAGACAGACGGAGGCGAGTTTGTCCTTCCTCCTGCCCTCAGACCTTTGGTAATCGTGACTCTCTGGTCCCCAGGTGTTGAAGCACAACGGGTCATCAGAAATTCTCAACAAGCTGTACGACACGGCCATGGACAAGCTGGAGGTGGTTAAGAAGGACTATGACGCCCTGCGGAAGAGGTATAGCGAGAAAGTCGCCATCCACAACTCGGACCTGAGCCGCCTGGAGCAGCTGGAGGAGGAGAACCAGCGCCTTCTGAAGCAGACGGAGATGCTGACGCAGCAGAGGGACACGGCCATCCAGCTGCAGCACCAGTGTGCCCTCTCCCTGAGGAGGTAGGAACCTAGGCCGTCAAGGAAGGGAGCGAGCTGGCCTGTCTCTTGCACTCAGAGAATGGCCAGAGGGCCAAAGCATCCTCTCTGCCAGGGGCCACTCTCCTTTGTGGGCTTGTGGTTATCTTCAAGGCTCTCCGCCACTTTCTGGGGGTTAAAAAAAAAAAAAACATAAGCAATTGAACTTTTTCAATCAAAAATTACTTATGTCCGGGAAACATTTTCCTGACGCTGTCTTGGCAGTTGTGCTCCTTTCTTCCATCTGAACGACTCTGGTGTGTTCTGACCGTCCTGTTTCTGAGGTCACCACACAAGCCTCTCCCCTCTGTGTCAGTCACCCACCTGGCAGATAGGAAAGTTAATTGTCCTAGGCATTGTTCTTCTAAAATTGCCCTTTCTATTAAGGCAGATAATCTGTAGGGATGTGACCCCTGCCCTCCAACAGTGTTTCTTAAGGTACATTCCTGCAGAATACCTGTTCTCCGGGGTGCTTATCAGGTTTATATGAAAAGTGTTCTCTGGCTTTAAAAGGGTTTGGGAATTGCCGGGTTGCACACAAACAAGTGTCTGCGCTGCAGGACTTCTCAGAACCTTTACTCCGATACTGTGCGCTAGAATCTCCCAAGAGGGGACAGAATGCAGTGTTTTTCCCAAACATCAGTCATCAGAGAGCACACTTTTTTTAAATGGAGCTCCGTGCAGGGTTGGTTTCTAAGGAACCCACATTCAGAAATGCTGCTCTACAAGCCCAAAGGCTCACATTCCAGATCTGTCACACCTGGGCTCGAATCCCCGGGCCATCACTTCCAGCTGTGCTGTGTGGTCATGGAAAGGTGTCTCACCCTCTCTGTGCCTCAGTTCTTTCACATGTAAAATGGAACTTATACATCCTAAAGCTTTTGTTAGATTCAATGGGAAACCTCACACCAAATGTTCAGACCAGCATGAGGATCACAGAAGGTGCTCAACAGCAGTTAGCAACAGCAGCAAGGGCCTGGGGAGTAAGGTGGCCCTCCCATCTGGTCCTCACTAATTCAGCCTCAGGACTGGTCAGGGGGCCATTGTCACGGTGACCTTGCAAATCTGGCCCTGTCCCTCCAGACGTGGAAAAGTCCTTCAGTGGCTCCCCAGTGTCTTCAATACTGAGTTTAAACTCTGTCAATGGGTTCTTAGTTTGGATTCCCCCAGACACAGTTTGCTTGGGATGTGAGCCTAGGAAAGATCTGTAAGTAGGAGAAGACAGGAAAGGGACAAAAGCCAAAACGGCACTTGACCTTGAAGAGGTTTCTGCACCCCTATGTTCACTGCAGCATTATTCACGACAGCCAAGACAACCTAAGTGTCCCCTTTCCGACGAATGGATAAGAAAATATAGTATTTATATACAATGGGATATTATTCAGCCATAAAAGAAGGAAATCCTGCCATTTGGGACAACATGGATGGACCTTGAGGGCATTATGTTAAGTGAATAATGAGAGAGTCAGAGAAAGACAAATACTGTTATGATATCTCTTACATGTGGAATCTTAAAAAAACAAACTCAGATACAGAGAGCAGATTGGTGGTTGCCAGAGGTGGGGGGTGAGGGATGTGAAGATGGTCAGAAGGGACAAACGTCCAGTTATAAGATAAATTGGTCCTGGGGATGCAACGTCGGGCATACTGACTATACTTAACCATGTTGCATATTTGAAAGTTGCTAAAAGAGTAGATCTTAAAAGTTCTCATTGCAAGAAAAAAAAGTCTAACTATGTGAGATTATGGATGTTAACTTATTGTGGTGATCATTTCACAATATATGCATATATCAAACCACTGTACGCCTTAAACTAATGCAGTCTGCCAACTGTATCTCAATAAAACTGGAAAAAAAAAAAAAAAAAAAAAAAGAAATGCTGCTCTAGAGCTGCAGGCTGTAACTTGCAGGGCCGCCTGCATGGAAGGTGCTTCCTGGCCTGGAAGGACCGAGCGGTGCTCTCACGCTAACCTGGAGGCTTTGGGCCAGTCACCTGTGTCTCGAGGCCTTATCCCCTGTATCTGTAAAATGAGGTGCTCAGACTCAACGATTGTTCATGCCACTTTTGTCTTTCATAGGCTGTGATTCTAGCATTGTTTTGTTCTTATTTTTAAAGATAACGTAGCTTGACTGTGGAAGAAATAACACTGTTATTTCCAGTAGAGCAGAGGGCATGAAGTTCTCAGTCCATCTTCCAGTATTTGTAAAAGGCGGAGAAAAATTCCTGGTCCAGGGGCACTGGTCCTTCATGGCTTTTCTGTCTTGGGGGTGTGGAGAATGGCCGCGTTCGAAACTTCATGCTTGACTGTCCGGCGCAGCAGAGCTGGCTGGGCAGGTCCCCACGCCCTCGTCCTGGCTGCCTCTCTCCGCCAGGTTCGAGGCCATCCACCACGAGCTGAACAAGGCCACGGCCCAGAACAAGGACCTGCAGTGGGAGATGGAGCTGCTGCAGTCGGAGCTGACGGAGTTGAGGACCACACAGGCGAAGACCGCCAAGGAGTCAGAGAAGTACAAGGAGGAGCGGGATGCGGTGTACAGCGAGTACAAGCTCATCATGAGCGAGCGCGACCAGGTCATCTCCGAGCTGGACAAGCTGCAGACCGAGGTGGAGCTGGCCGAGTCCAAGCTCAAGAGCAGCACGTCTGAGAAGAAGGCGGCCAGCGAGGAGATGGAGGCGCTGCGACAGGTAGGAAGGTGGCGAGGGAAAATGGGCTGTGATGCACAGGTGTCCGGAGTAGCAGGGAGCAGCCTTCAACCTGCTGCCGCCTGGGTTATTGGATGCCTCCTGGGTAACTGCTGAGCTCACGCTCGGTGCCCAGCTCTATTCGGGCTGCAGGGGACACAGGTGAGGTTCCGCTGTGGTCCTGGGTGTCCGGAGCTGACAGCGTAGGAAGAAGATTGGATGACACGCACGGACACTCACGCACGCCTGTCGTGATGTGGTGGTAGATCAGTCTTTTGCTGGAAGTCAGCTCAAGGGGCTTGCTCATTAAGAAGCAAGATCCCAGGGCCACGTTCCCAAAGCCATAGGTACCTTTGGCCTTGTGAGACCAGAAGGGTGCCCTCAGTGTTCCTTCACCCCAACATCTGAGGAGTCTTCTCTTTAGAGGGGTGGTCTGGGCTCCTTCTGGGAAGCTGTTCTACTAGCTTGAGCCCAATACTCTTCTCAGGCCTCGCTCCCTGGGGGGCACGCCTCCAGGGTCAGGGGAGTGGCGCTCAGCAGCATCGGAATTGAGGCACTGAGCTCGACTCCCGAGTGGTCAGTGGGGACTCTCTGCATCTTTCCTACCTGACCACCCAGGCCTCGTCGCTGACACTGCTTACCCCCAAGACCAGGTGTGCCCTGCTGGGGCTTGGACAGGCCTGTGGACTCCCCCTCTTTGAGACTGCCTTCCCATTCGGTTAGTTTGTGTGTGGCTCTGTTTAGGGCTGCTGAACTTGATCAGAGCAGACTTTCTTCCCATTGGAATAGTTCTCTGTTCATACCTCTCCATTCTGACTCTGTGCAGGTCAGTTAGAGTGAAGGCTTTAAAACTGGCCTGTGAGAAGTGAAAAGCAAGGTGTTAAAGGTCGGGTAGCTTCATAGGGGACGGTGTGTGTGTGGGTTGTTGAAGCTAGGGCCCTCTGGGCCAAGCATGAGGCAGGGCTGAGGCCCGAGGGGCGGCCAGGGCCTCGTGGGCCCCTCTGCAGACTGTGATGCTGCCTGATGCCCAGGCGGTGCTGGGGACTGTGTTTGGAGAGTGGACCTCCTCAGCCATGTGACCTCTTAGCTCTCCTAGCTCTCTGGGCCTCAGTCTCCTTACCTGCACACTGGAAATGAGGACAGCATCTGCTTCACAGTGTGGTCATGATGATCAGATGGTTTAACATTGAAAACACACTTAGGATAATATCGGCATAAAGTAGGAATGATATGAGTCTTTACTATTAGGATTATTTTTATGCCCATCTGAACCTTACTACCCTGTTAGGATTAGGGTGCATCCTATAAAATTGTTTTCATAGGCAAGAATGGGCCAAATAGCGACAGTTTCATACAAAGGGAGTGAGGCTTCTCCAGACCATCAAGGTGAAAGCCATTGTGAAAAGGAATATTTTCTTTGATGAAATTTTTAAAAGACTGGAATGAAGAAATTCTTAATGAGCAAATATAATGCGTTAGGACTTGGTAATTGCCCTGGAGAAAATGTCACCTCACTTTCACATTCTGGTTTGAGATCTTAATTGTTGCGAAAAATGTTGATACCAAATAAGGAAAACAAAATGATGAAGAATAAAACATTAAAAGTGCCTAGGTCAGTCAGTAAGCTAAAAAGTCGAGGACAGTGTGTTAAACCCGTAGAAGGTGAGCCTGTGATAGGCCAGCAGCCCCCTGGAGGGGGCTGAGATGATGGATGCCCCCCAGGGAGCAAGGGGGGCAAAGAGCAGTCGTGCTCTTTGTAGGAATGTGGAAGCACAGAGGAGGAGGAAGACCCCCGACTGCCCCGTGGTGCTAGGTCTGGTGGCCTGTGTCACCCCCCTCCCATTGCTCATGTGTGCCTCCAGCCTGGAGCCCGGTTCCCGGGCCTTGGCAGGGGGGCCCTGGCAGCGTGTGAAGTCTGCCTGTCAGCTGAGGCAGGAGTCTTCTCTGGGCACCCATCCCAGTCAGCAGGCAGGAGAGGACAGCCCCAGCCCTCCCACCCCTGCAGCTTCCAGAACTGAAACCCTCGGCTCCTTCTTGAGTTTGTCTGGCTTCTGGGACACGACCACTCCCCGCCTGGCCAGAGTAGACCAGGTCTGTGACCTGGGCCATCCTGGCTCTGAGGTGTGGGCAGGAGGGTCTTATCTCCCTGTGGCCTGCGAGACCCCTGGGGATTGATCCTGCCCCTCTCCAGCAGCCACTTCTTGGGGGGGGCGGTTCGGCTGAGGTGGGCCTTCAGCCAGGCTAGCTTCCTGGTCTCAGAACTGTCCTCGTTCCGCTCAGCCGGGGCAGTGGTTCTTTTTCCCTCTGACACCTGATGGTTTCCTACACTCTCCTCCCTTCTCTCTGTACCTCACTCTTTATTTACTCTCTTTTCTCTGCCACTGCCCTCCCTCTCTCTACTGTCTTCTCCAGAGTGGGTTGTGCAAAGAGAGGGCAGTCGGGGGGGCCTGTCAGGGTCTTTGCCTCACTCTGGACACCAGGTCAGCTCTGACCCCTCTCTCCCCTGCTTCCCACCTTTCCGAGTGGGCACATCTAGAGGCTTCCTTCACAAGGGCGGGTGTCCAGACTCTGACCATGGGCAGGCCAAGTCCACCGAAGGTTCGCCGGCTTCAGGAGGATGTGGTTACCGTCTGGGGCAGCTGGTCCCTGCCACGGGGAAGCTGTGGGGTGCTGCTGCATGTCACAGAGGTCCTTCCAGATACTAGGTCGCTTCCCAAGACAGGCCCTCTGGCAGAGCCGCTGTCCCCTAGAAAGCCCAGCTTGGTCACTTGGGCTGGCGGTGCTTTCTGCTGCCGCTGAATGCACTGCATCTCCTGTGTCCAGTCCTGCTTGGGGAATTGAATTTGCTAGAAAGTGGGGGAGCACTGTATGAGGGAGGAAGTGCCGTGAGAGGTGGAGGATGAGCAGAGGGGCAGGAGGGGAGGCACTTGGGGAGGTGGAGGACGAGCAGAGGCGCATTCTTGTGTTGCGTGTATTTTGCTTCTTCAGAAAGCCTTGGAGCTGGACTAGGAGTTACTCTTGCAAGAGATGCTCACTTTGTCATTTGTCACATTCTTCATTTTTCTGAGGATTATAGAGGCACAGAGGGAGCTTTCTGTATGAGTGCTTCAAAGAGTTTGATTTGAAATTTTAATGGAGCATGTAACGCTTTAAGGAGGGGTCCAGATGCAAATCCTTTAGAGCTCAGCTTTTTAAAGGAACTGAAACACATAGGACTTCACCAGCAAACATAGTGGTGTGTTTTCAGATTTAGAAATAACTCCATATGCTAGAGTATAAAAACTGTATTGTAGACACAGCGGGTGGGGAACATGATGACCAGTGCTGCACCCTTCACTGCAGCGGGGCCTCGTGTCACGTTTGTCACGAGAGCTCTTTAGGGAGATGCAGTGGGCTCTCAGCAAAACGTACCACGTAAGTGGCAGGGCAGGGTCTGGCAGGAGCCCTCCAGGGGCCATTCCACCTGGGCCCCTGAGACCGGGCCATAGAGGGGCTGGGCTTCCGGTCCTGGCTCTGTGTGGCGCTGTGAGGGTTTGGGTGGACCCTAATATAGCATCACTGGGGGTCTGAACGTGGCTGTGGAGCATGTAGTCATGGGGGGCGGGGGGGCGGTGTCGGAATGGGCTCTGGCTGAGATCCCGGTGTTTCCCTCCATCCAGCTCCCGAGAGTCCAGCCCCAGCTCCTATCCCAGTCGGAGGGCACTTCTGGGCCAGAAGGCCTGGTAACCTCCCCCTCTGCTTGCCCCTCACCCCCACCAGATCAAAGACACGGTGACAATGGACGCGGGGAGAGCCAATAAGGAGGCTGAAATCCTTCGAAAGCAGTGCAAGGCTCTGTGCCAGGAGCTGAAGGAAGCCCTCCAGGAGGCGGATGTGGCCAAGTGCCGGCGGGACTGGGCCTTCCAGGAGCGGGACAAGATCGTGGCAGAGCGGGACAGCATCCGGTATGGGGCGCCCCGGGGCCGTGTGGGCTCGGCTCTCCCCATGGGGCACTGGGTCTGTGGGAGGGTCGGAGTCGTAACCACTTCCTTCCAGGTAAGGTGGGCGTGACCTGGGTCGTCCCTCCTCACCCTAGGTGATGCCCCGGACTCCCCTCATAGTGAGAATTTTAGAATTTTCCATCATGTCTCGACTTCCCATTTCCCTTCACCCTAGAGGTCCGAGCACATGCTCTGTCCACAGCGTGGACCCCTGTGAAGTGGTATAAGGCCAGGCTTTTTTCTTAGGGGGTTTCTGTTGCAACTAACATTTCAAAAATGCATTCTTTCAGCCAGTATTCATTGGGCGCCTACTGTGTGCCAGGATCTTAGGTCCCTTGAGCAAGGAGACCCTGGGAGAGTAACAGCCTTTGAGGCTCCTGGGCACGTGTGATGCCCGTGAGGGGCCGGCACCGCGGGGGCTACAGGCAGCTTCGTGGGACAGGGTGGCCGGGGGGAGGGAGGTGCGTGAACAGTGAATTCGTGGGGGCGGGTAGGGAGATCTCCCCAGAAAACATGGCGTTCGTGCTAGAACTAAAGCTCGAGTGGCATTTTTCCAGGTGGAGAAGGGGGGATGGGTGTTGCAGCCTGAGGGACCATCATGAACAAAGGTGTATGGTGAACTCAGGGCAGAGCTGGGACTGGTTGTGGCATGAGTGGGGTGCGCACTTGGTGAGTCACAGGAGAAGCGGCTGACAGGGCTCCTGAGGGCAGGTGGTGAGGGCCTGGGAGGGAAGCCCAGGAGTGTAGACTTGGCCCTTGGCCTGGAATAAAGCCAGGAGAGGCCCTGGTGGTGGTGGTGGTGGTGGTGGTGATGATGATGATGATGATGGCGGCGATAAGTGAGGACTTGGTCATTGAGAGTTTCTGCAAGATCCCTTGTGGCCATTTGGAGAGACTGATGTCCACCTGGGCTGGTCAGGAGATGAAGGTTCAGGATTGGAGGGGATTTGGGGCCATGGAGAAGTGGGGACCAGCCCTCAGGGTCCATCGAGTGGCAGGATGCCGTTCTAGAGGTGGCACAGAGCACAGCACAGACTCTCCTGCTGCCTGGTCACCTGTCCCCACCACCTCTCTGAGTGACTGAGCTGATCCTGGGAGCCCAGAGACCACACGTCCGTTAGTAGAGAGCTGTTAAGCCTGCACTTGCCGCCTGCACAGAGCTCCGGGCTGCAGAGATGCATAAGACATGATTTCTGTCCAAGTGGGGGGCTCAGTCTAGTTGTGGGGTGGAGGGCATCTCTAGAAAAGCCTGCACGTGGGTAGTTGTGCAGTGTCTGGTTGGTGCTGGAGCACAGGGGCTTGCCAGGTGGGCTGCGGGTTGGAGCATGGTCGTTAAGCCCAGGCACACTGAGGCGGAACCTCTGGGACGGACACTGGACGTTCAGAACCAGATGCTCGTTGCCTGGTAACCATGGGGGTGTCTCCTCTGCCGGGTCCTCAGTGTCCCCTCTGTCCGTGTATGGGATTGGCCTGGGTGGTCTTGCCTCCAGACTCTCAAGCACTCCATCTATGCATCTGGGAGTGAGGCAAGCACCTGGGGTGTTCGGGAGCATGGGCTGCAGGCCTCACTGCAAGCCGTGAGTCCTCCGTCCCCTGCCCCTCACAGTGACCTTGCCCTCTGCCCCCTCTGCCAGGACGCTCTGTGACAACCTGAGGCGGGAGCGGGACCGGGCGGTGAGCGAACTGGCTGAGGCCCTGCGCAGCCTGGATGACACTCGCAAGCAGAAGAACGATGTCAGCCGGGAGCTGAAGGAGCTCAAGTACGCTGGGGTGGGCGCCTGCTGGGGTGAGCTGGCGCCGGGGGGCGCGGTGTCCGCTTCCGTCAGGTCACGGCAGCCCCGTGAGCAGGCCTGGCAGTCTGTCCCTTCACTCTGCCTTACTCGGTCAGTCCGTACAATGTGTCCGAGTGTTGCCTCTCTGTTGAGAGTTAATTAGAAATCCTTAGGGCAGCACAGAGCGTGGCAGCGGCCCTTTGGTGAGCGAGTCGGGGTGGGCAGGCACTGTGTGCCAAGGCTCATCGGAAGGAAGGTCCCTGCCCCGGGCGGTCCACTGGGGGACAGGCAGGCATGTGTTGTCTATTCATTCCCTCCTTTCCTCCCTCCCTCCCTCCCTCCCTCATTCATTCGGCAACTCAACAAGGATTTGCCAGGTGCCTGCTGCGTGGGGGCCAGGCCCCGGGGGAGGCACAAGCCGCCGGGTCCCTGCCCTGTGGGGCTCACAGTACACGGAGACAGACCAAAGGCAGGGCCATCCGAGAGACCAGCACGCAGTCGAACAGAATGATGACAAGATTCTGATGCAGCATTTTTGAAGGCGGTTGTGACTACCGCTCAGCAGTCTGTTCTGCCTGTGCTGTTTGGGGTGTCAGAGAGCGTCCCCTCAGTTACAGCGCTGCTCCCAGGGGTGTTACTTCAGACTTGGTGGCCCCTAGCAGTGTACTGAAAACACAGAGATCCAAGTTGAAGAAGAGAAATCGGCAGATGCCAATCGTCAGTGCAGTCCAGAGCCAGACCGGGTAGTTGAGAACCAGTGGCTGTCCGCCTGCTCGTGAGGCTTCCTGAACCCATAGGGTGGTTGGAAGCTGGTGAGCGTGCAAGCCTCGCACACTCGAGGGACGCCTTCCGGAAGTGGGTGACAGCGTCCCCTTTTTCCCCGTTCAACAGAACCTCCTAACGTAAGGCAAACAGCTTCATTTCCTCAGTGAAAACCCAGAAGCCCTGGGGCTTGAGCACTCTTAAGAAAATCCCGGGGTTAAGCGGCAAAGGGACAGACTCTCTCCAGGTACCCAGTTAGGGTCTAGCAGGTGGTGGAATCAAATTAAGGCAAAGCCTGGAGCCTCGGGGGCTTGAGCACTGGAGGAGATTTTGCGCGTTAATTGAGCTGGAGTTGCCTGGAACTTCTAAGAAATGTCAAGTTCCGTTTGCTCATTCAGCACGTTTGTATTTGCACCTTCTCTGAGCTAAGTTCTGTAACCAGTGGGATGCAGGTGAGGGAGTCCTTGCCGCTGCCCAGGAAGCCCCCCGTCTGCAGAAGCAACAGATGTATGTGCCTAGTGGGTGAGAGGTGGGCTGCGTGCAGTGAGCACGAAGTGCAGAGCTGCTTCTCTGTCGGGGAAGAAAGCTTGGAGAAGACTACCCGTGGGCTGAGCGGCCTCCTAGAGCCGGCCTCACATGCTTGAGCACGGTTCAGGCAAAGGTGTGGATGTGGGGGCGTGTCCAGTCGAGCAGGAAAGGACAGTAGTTAAGGGTGTGCCAGGAACCCACTGGGTGGTGCTGAGGAATTGGAGAGGTCATCTGGGCCCAGGTTCTAGGAAGAAGGATGTTACTGGGGGATGTTACAAGGTTTCTGACTCTTTTTTCATCCTCTTCACTGGGTCTTTCTGAGAACTAAAGCTTTTTATTTTGATCGAATCCGATTTGCTGCTTTTTATTTTTTTACTTTTAATGGATTGTGTTATGTCTAAGAACCCTTAATCCAGTCCTAGATCTCAAAGATTTTTCTCCTATACTTGCCTTCTAGAAGTTTTATAGTTTTATGTTTTATATTTAAATCTGTGATAGGTCTTGCGTTAATTTTTATATAAGGTATGGGGTTTAGGTTGAGAGTCTGTTGCCAGGATGTCCGCTTGCTCCAACATCATTCGTTGAAGACCGTCCTTCCTCTACTGAACTACTTCTGCACCTTTTGTACTTTGTGGGGCTATTTCTGGGTCCTCTGTTCTGTTCCACTGATCCACAGATCCATTGTCTGTCTTCCTGGCAGTTCCACACCGTCCTGATTTCTGTAGACGTATAATAAGTCTTGAAATCAAGGAGAGTGATTCCTCCCATTTTATTCTTCATTTTCAGAATGGGTTTAGCTGTTCTAATTCCTTTACCTTTCTGTGTATATTTTAGAATAGTCTTGTCTCTATCTACAGAAAGTCTTGCTGGCATTTCTGTAGGAATTGCATTAAACCCCTAGATAAATTTGGGGCAATCTTCTGAGACTGAAAAAAAAAAACTATGAAAACTCACTGATACCCAAGAAGCCTTGGGTTTATGAGGCAGCTGGTGTGAAGTATGAGGGGGAAGGGAACGGTCCACCTCATTTCCGAGTGGACTTTGGTGGGATGCTTTGCCTCCCAGAGGGCCGTTGCCATGGCTCTCTCTTTGTTCACAGGGAACAGATGGAATCCCAGTTGGAAAAGGAGGCCCGGTTCCGGCAGCTGATGGCCCACAGCTCCCACGACTCGGCCATTGACACAGACTCCATGGAGTGGGAAACAGAAGTCGTGGAGTTTGAAAGGGAGACGGTAAACCGCCCTTGCGTCTTCTCTCCCCAGCTCTCCTCAACGTGACGGCTTTGGATGGGGAAGGGAGAGGATGGCCCTCTTGCAGGGCCCCCCAGTTTCATGGCTGCTAGTTGGGAGGTCAGCTTTTTCTCCCAGGGTGTGGATGCATCCTTTCCCTGCACTTGTCCAAGCCCGATGCAGTAGCAGCTTGCTCTCCTGTGTTACCCGGCGGATGCTGGCAGTGCATGGAAAACAGAGGCAAGAGCAGAGCGCCAGGGGGCTGTGTGTGTGTGTGTGTGTGTGTTTCCAGTGGTGGAAAGGGGATCACAGCCGCTCAGAGGTTTTATCCTGGGGACCAGGTGTCCCGTCGGGGTGAAGGGACAGCACCCGCATCGGAGTGAGTGTCTTGGGGGGTGTAAGAGCCAAATGTTTCTCATCACTGCTGTAAAGTGAGCTGTTGCCGCTCTTCTTTTGCCAGGAGGATATTGACTTGAAGGCACTTGGTTTCGATATGGCAGAGGGTGTGAATGAGCCTTGTTTGCCGGGGGACTGTGGCATATTTGTCACTAAAGTGGACAAAGGAAGCATTGCTGATGGCCGCTTACGGTAAGTGTAGAGGGCTCCAGGCTCTGGAGGGAAGGTGGCAGTTTCCCTCTGACCTAATGCAGAGGACCTGGAGAGCCAGGTGGCATTTAAATGAACGCATCCCGGGATCTGGGGGCCTCACAGAGGCTGTTGAGGCTTTCAGGCTTAACCGCTAACATTGTTCTTAAAGGATGCTCGGACTCCAAATTGCCTCTGAATCTGATCTTTCTCCCATCACCAGGTGCTGCCTTTTGCTTCTCTGTGTAGTAAGGGGCTCAGGTGAAGTGTGTGAGAGTCTGGAATGTGCATTGCCTGCTCATCCCATGAAATAGTGATGATAATAATTAGCACCTACATAGTGCTTGGTATTTGCTAAGTTTAAGTACTTTATATAATTCATTAATCTTTACAATCCCATGAGGTAGGTGCTTGTATTGCCCCCATTTTACAAATGAGGACACTGAGGCCCAGAGGGACTACATCATACCGCTAGTAAGTGGTAGAGCTAGGATTCGAAACCAGGCTCCAACCCTTGCCAGGTTAACCACTCCACCTTCCTAGAAGAGGAAACCCTTCTCTTTTTTTTCTTTCTTTCTTTTTTTTTTGTCAATAAATTTATTTGTTTTTATTTTTGGCTGTGCTGGGTCTTTGTTGCTGTGCACGGGCTTGCTCTAGTTGCCGCGAGGGGGGGCTACTCTTTGTTGCAGTGCACGGGCTCGTCATTGTCGTGGCTTCTCTTGTTGCGGAGCACGGGCTCTAGGCGCGCGGGCTTCATTAGTTGTGGCACGTGGGCTCAGTAGTTGTGGCGCACGGGCTTAGCTGCTCCGCGGCATGTGGGATCTTCCCAGACCGGGGCTCGAACCCGTGTCCCCTGCATTGGCAGGCGGATTCTTAACCACCGTGCCACCAGGGAAACCCCGAGGAAACCTTTCTGAATGTGTTTGTGGGGTACTTTGTGCTTTCTGGTGTTCTGCTCCCCGAATGGGAGCAACAGGGGCCGGCCCCCTGGTCCCAAGGCCTCCGCTGGCAGTGACCTGGCTGTCTCCCTCCTCAGGGTCAATGACTGGCTGCTGAGAATCAACGACGTGGACCTCATCAATAAGGACAAGAAGCAGGCCATCAAGGCGCTCCTCAATGGGGAGGGGGCCATCAACATGGTTGTGCGTCGGAGGAAGTCCCTGGGCGGGAAGGTGGTCACACCGCTGCACATCAACCTGAGCGGGCATAAAGGTCGGGGCTGGGGAGGTGGGCAGGGCACCCTTTTCTCGTACAGAGAGATTGCATGTGTTTTCGGGCACCCCTCATTCCCAGAACTAGGCGTTGATGTGGTTTCAGTGCAGCCCATGTGCTTCCCGCTAGGGGGCCGTCTGGGTCCTGGGTCTTGCTTGTCTCTGATTGTTTGATTCACCAGACTAGACTTGACCGGGTCCCTGGGTGGTGTGACCTGGGCGGGGTGCTGGGATGGACAGGTCGTAGTCTGCCAACATCCTTTTTAAAAGTTTATCTCGTAAAGACAAGATGAGACAACCAGAGGGCCGTGCAACCCGGGCGGGGGTTAACCGGGGACCTCTGGTTTGCAGACAGCGGCATCAGCCTGGAGAATGGAGTGTATGCTGCCGCCGTGGTGCCCGGAAGCCCGGCTGCCAAAGAGGGGTCCCTCGCCGTGGGAGACAGGATTGTGGCTGTAAGTCTCAGGGAACCCTTCCTCTGGTTCTAGACTCCCCGCCTCCCAGTTCCCATCCTGACGGCAACTACTTTCAACAATTCATTGTGTTTTCTCCCCCAAACGTTCAAAACTTATATCTCCCACTTTTTTTTTTTTTTAAACTTAGATGTGATCATAATATACTGTGCTGCTGCTAACCTTGCTTTTTGTTTTTAACAGCGTGCCTTGAGGTTCTTCCAGATTCACATCTTTAGATCTGTCTGGGTCATTTCAGTAACTGCTTGTTCCTTAGTGGCCTTTGAGCCGGTCTCCTGATGGACAGTCAGGACTGTCCATTTTTGCCTTTGTGATAGTGCTTCATGGCCACTGCTGTGTCCCGCCACGGGATAGAGTCCTGGGTGGGGGAATTGCTGGATCAGAGGGCATAAGCATTTAACATGTGATGTGATTTCCCTCCTTGTGCTTCAAAGAAGTCCCACCTGCCGTGTTTGGGGGGGGGGCTCATTACTTCACATCTTTGCCAGTGTTTTTCAGATTTGGGGGCGAGCTAGAGTTTGAAAGCAATATGGCCATTACGAAAAACTCTAAGATGTGGGGAAGTTATAAAGAAAAACAAAACCAACCAAATTAATCTACCACCCCAAGATAATTACTCTGAATATATATATATTTTTAACTTTCAATTTTGAAATAATTACAGAAATAATTATAATTCAGTTATAATGTTAAACAATGTTAAAAAATAAAGTGGCAAAGATAGTACAGAAAGGTCCTACGTACTTATCATCCAGTTAACATCTAACGGTTACATCTTACGTAACTATGAAACCTGTTATCACATTTTAGGATAAAAAAAAAATCAAGATACAGAGCTGTCCACCACCACAAAGATCTCCCTCGTGTCACCCCTTTCTATTAACCCCCGCAGTCCTAAGCATGCCCCCTCCCCGCCATCATAAGCCCTGGCAACTAATTTGTTCTCCAGCTCTGTAATTCTGTCATTTGGAGGATATTGTATAAGTAGAATCCATAGTACTTGCCCGTTTGAGATGGCCTTTTCCACTTGGCTTCGTGCTGGGAGCTCCATCACGTGGTTGGATGTGCTGGTGCGGTGGTCCTTCTCGAAGCCGGGTAGGACTCCATGGTATGGATGCACCCCAGTCTCACTGTTCACCTATTGCACATACACTTTTAAAAAGGACTGGAACGTGTCTGAGAGGGGTGCGGACAGAGACTCAGGCGTGAGGGGCTCTAGGAGTCTTTGCGATGATACTTCACGTCACGTGGGTCCAGCCTCCCACATCATGATCTCGTTTTCAGTCTCCTCGCGCCCCTGGGGGGGGCGTCTGTGTTTGTTTTCCTTTTTGCTCTCGAAGGAATTCTGAGCCGTGGTCCAGCATCACGCAGCAGGAAGCGGCAGTTCCGGGATGTCCCTCTGGGACCCGTGGTGCCCTGGTCCCAGTCAGACAAGTCCCTTCCCCAGAGTGCTTTTAAGGCTGTGTGGTCCATTTGCCTCAGAAGCCCCATAACTGGACTTTGAGGGCCTTAACTGGGGAGGGGATTTCTCTCCTTTTGCCAGCTCCAGACGGGGGCACCTTACAGAACAAGGCCCACTGTCCAGCGTGGGTCAGCAGCTAGGCACAACCCCTATCCTGGTGGTGGGCCTGACGGGCTCTCTCTTGGCCCTAGATCAATGGCATTGCCCTGGACAACAAGTCTCTGAATGAGTGTGAATCTCTGCTGCGGAGCTGCCAGGACTCCCTGACCCTCTCCCTCCTGAAGGTAAGGGCCCCCGCCCTGCACTGGCTCTGCTCTCGCCCTCTTTGGGGCAGGCAGAACCCCAGCTCCTTGTACCCAAGCCACTTCTCCACATCACTGGGATCCTTGGAAAAAAGGTCTTGATTTATAAGTGCAAGGTATGCATGAACCCTGACTGGATCCTGGTTTAAAAACCAAAACCAAAACCAAAAACCCAGAAACAAAAAAACCTAGCTATGAAGGACATTTTGGAGATGGGGGGTACATTTGGATCTGGACTGGATAATTAGATGATCTTAGGGAATTGTTACTTTTCCTGGGTATAATGATGGTATTGGGGTTATATAGGAGAATGGCCTTATTTGGGAGAAATGCATGCTAAAGCTGTTAGGGTGAAATGTCATAATATTTGTAACTTATTTTCGAATGTTCTGCAGTATAAATAGATATAGACAATTGGGCAAAATATTGTTGAATCTAAATGGGTTTAAGGGCGTTTATTGTACTTTTTATCAGCTTTTCTAAGAAGGTTGGAAAAAGGCTCATCTACTTCATTAAGAGATATTTTTAAAAATTATTTTAAAATTAATAGACTTTTTGGGGAACAGATTCAGGTTTACAGAAAAGTTGAGTTAGTACAGAGAGTTCTCATATTTTCCGCTCTATAATATTGATGAGCCAATACTAATACATTAGTATTAACTAAAGTCTGTAGTTAATGTGAGGATTCACTCTTGGTGTTGTACATTCTACGGGTTTAGACAAATGTATAATGACATGTTTCCACCATTACAGTATCCTGCAGAGTAATTTCAGTGCCCTAAAGATCCTCTGGGCTTCACCTGTTCATCCCTTCCTCCCCCTCAACCCCTGGCAACCACTGATCTTTTGACTATCTCTGTAGTTTTGCCTTTTCCAGAATGTCATATAGCTGAACTCATATAGTATGTAGCATTTTCAGATTGACTTCTTTCACTTGGTACTATGCATTTAAGGTTCCTGCATGTCTTTTCATGGCTTGATAGGTTGTTTCTTTTTATCACTAAATAATATTCCACTGTCTAGGTGTACTGTAAGATGTCTTTAATAATGAATTTTTTATATTTACATTTAATAATTTTAAAAAATAGGCAGGACACAGTGCAGGTGATTTCAGAAAGTGCTCAAAGTCAAGGGAACTTTGTGTCTTTCCTGTGGGTTCCCAGTGGCCTGGCTGTGAGCAAGCCTCACCTGTTGGCGAGGTGTACATGCCTGTCCATCTGTCTGTCTGCCCATCTGTCCAACGCTGGGGTGTGTGTGGCCCATTCCCAACCATCGCTCTACCTCCAGGGATGTTTTTCGGTGGCAGCTCCAGGTCGTGCGGTCTCACCGCCTCTCTTCCTCACTCCTGTGCAACCCCTGCTTAGGTGTTCCCTCAGAGCGCCTCGTGGAGCGGCCAGAACATCTTTGAAAACATCAAGGACTCTGATAAGATGCTGAGCTTCCGAGCCCATGGCCCGGAGGTCCAGGCTCAGAATAAACGGAATTTGCTGCAGCACAACAACTCCACGCAGACGGACATCTTCTACGCCGACAGGCTGGAGGACAGGAAGGAGTCGGGCCCCCCAGGAGGCAGCAGCTCCTTCCTGCACAAGCCGTTCCCCGGGGGAACCTTCCCCGTCTCCCCCCAGGCCTGTCCCAGCGCCTCCGAGCGTAGCCTGAGCTCCTTCCGCTCGGACGCTTCGGGGGAGCGTGGCTCTGGGCCGGTGGACGTGCGTAGCCGGCGGCCACTGCTGCCCTTTGAGACGGAGGTGGGCCCCTGTGGGGAGGCAGAGGCCCGCCTGGACAAGGCAGAGCCCGAGAATGCCAACAGCGGCGGGACCTGGCCCAAGGCTGTGCTCAGCTCCACGGCAGGACCCGAGAAGCTCTCCGTTTACAAGAAGCCAAAGCAAAGAAAGTCTATCTTTGACCCAAACACTTTCAAACGCCCCCAGACGCCCCCCAAAATAGACTACCTGCTCCCAGGCCCTGGGTCTGCTTACTCCCCCCTGCCCTCCAAGAGGGTAGGACCTCTGACGCCCCCAAAACCTCCCAGGAGGGGTGACTCCATTAAGTTCCAGCACAAACTGGAAACCAGTTCTGAGTCAGAGGCCACTCTAGTGGGCAGCTCCCCATCCACCAGCCCCCCGAGCGCCCTGCCCCCCAACATGGACCCCGGGGAGCCCATGCACGCCTCGCCCCCTCGCAAGGCCAGGGTCCGCATTGCTTCTAGCTACTACCCTGAAGGGGACGGGGACTCCTCCTACCTGCCGGCCAAGAAGTCCTGTGACGAGGACCTCACCTCCCAGAAGATGGACGAGCTGGGGCAGAAGCGCCGCCGGCCAAAGTCTGCTCCCAGCTTTCGGCCCAAGCTCGCGCCAGTAGTGATCTCTGCTCAGTTCCTGGAGGTAGAGCTCAGCCCTGGAGTGGGTCAGGGTGAGGTGGAGGTGGGGCGGGCCACGCAGGGACCTGCGCCCGCCCGCAACTGGCATCCTCCAGCTCAGGCTTAGCCCTGGCTCCTTTGCCTCTGCTCTCAGCACCTGCCCGGGGGAAGGGGAGGGGATGGCAGGTGAATGCCAGCAGGAAGCAGTCTCCCTTTAGGAGATTAGAAAGTAGCATGGGTGTGCATGATAGCGGTAATATGACGCCAAGAGGGGAACGCTTTCTTGGGCGTGGGGTTTGATTTGCTTATTCAGCAAGAAGCTTTTGAACTTGTATTGCAATAAACCCAAGTGGCAAGGACCCACCTCAAAGGGTTTAGGGAGTCAAGACAGCACACGTGAATCTGTTAGCCGGCAGCAGGACAGGCCAGCTTGTTTTTGGGGGTGCGGTGGTCATTTCCAGAAGGGAGAGATTGCTGTGAGCGGGAGAACAAATCCATGCTACTCTCAGCAGACACGGAGCTTCACACAGCTGGGCAAGTTGTGTGGAGTTGCTACCTACATGTGCCCGATGCACCCACGTGTTCCACCCTCTACACACAAAAGCTGTTTATTTGAAAGAACAGATTCTTTCTGTGTGGTTTTCTTCCAAAGTATTTTTGAAGGAAGTTGTTCTCCTCCAGATGTGTAAGGCAACATGAATGAATAAACGAGTTACGATCTCTCCCAAATGTCACTTCATGTGTCTGAGTGGGAGAAGCTAGGTCGTAAGGGACAGAAATCGCTTGCAAATGCCTGTGTGTTTCCCTGTTTCCAGCCACTGCCTCTTGCCTTTGGTTCTGCAGGAGCAGAAGAGCGTCCCAGCCAGTGGAGAACTCTCCCCAGATCTCCAGGAGTGGTCCCCTTACTCGCCAGGGCATTCCAGCCGGCACAGCAACCCCCCCATCTACTCCAGCAGGGCGTCTGTGGGTGAGCTGGCCGGGCCGGGCCGGGGAGGAGGGTCAATGCGGGCTCACAGGGCCGCCCCGTCCCAGGGAGAGTGGAGACTGTCATTTCAGGGGGCTGCTGTGTGTCCTCAACCCGGTGGTCCAAAGATCTAGCCATTGCTGACCTATCTGGAGTGTTCAGTCTTCTATCTTCTTCTAGTGACGTTTTTTAGCTTTTCAGAGTGCTTTCTCCCCATAGCAGCCTGGGAAATGGGAAGCATTAAAGAGGGTTCTCCTGCCTTACCAGTGGAGCAGGGCCAGAAGCTAGCATAGATCTGGGGCTGGCTGGATGCTTTGGGGCCACTGTCTCACCCTGCCCATTTGCAGGCACTGTTCCCCGCAGTATGACCCCGAGCACCACTGTGAGCTCCGTCCTAAGGAACCCCATCTACACCGTGCGCAGCCACAGGGTCGGCCCTTGCAGCTCTCCTCCTGTCCCCAGAGAGGCTGGCCCCCAGGGTTTGCATCCCAGGTATGTGCAGCCACCTGTGCTTCCCTGTACCCCAGCCATCCAAGCCCACCTGGGCATAAAGCCACTGTGTATAGAGGGGTTCCCTTGCCTAGCTGGGAAGAGGCCAGGTAGAGCAGCACTGGGACCCCAGGGAAAGTAAACTTTAAGGTCGCTCTCTTTATTTACCAACGTGGAGCTTGAAAAGGTATTTATAGGACGATGGTAGAGATGGCAGCTGATACCTGAGCGCTCACATGCCAGGCACTGTACTCAGACCTTTATAAGCATCATCTCACTTGGTCACCAGAGCAACCTTACTATCTCAGGTTGATAGATGAGGAACTGAGCCTTAAAAAAATGAATGGATTGGCTCAAGGTCACTCATTCATTCGATTACTTGACAAGTTTTAATAGAGCACAGACTACATGCCATGGACTGCTATAGTTCGAGAGGGCTACAGTGAAAAATTAAGTAGACAAACTTCCTCTCCTGTGGCATTTGTGTTCAAGTGGCCGGGGTGGGGGGGGGGGGACAAAAAAAAGAACAGAGTGATACCAGATGGTGCTGAATGGCCCTAAAGACCCTAAAATGTTGACAAGCTAGGCTGTGACTTGGAAGAGGGTGGCAAGTTGTATTGGGCGGTGGAGAGGGCCCCGTGCAGGGGCATGCTGCCATGACTCGAAGGCTGAGAAGAGGCCAGTTGTACACGACTTGGGGAGGAGCCTCCAGGAAGGAGGGCTGTAGATGCTACAGCCCGGGCGTCTGAGAATGGTGCAGTGGGCTCGAGGGACAGAGTAGGGGAGCTTGGCAAAGAGACGGTGAGTCAGGAGGAAGGCCCACGTCATAGGGCACAAACCCAGAGTTTGGGTTTTATTTTGAGTACAGTGAAGACCACTGGAAGGCTCTAAGCAGGCAAGAGATGTAGTCTCACAGCTAGAAGAGGTCATCATTGGGCCTGACTGCAGGCCAGCCTGACGTGGGCAACGCGGGCTCCCTGCCCTCAGCTCTCCCGTTTCCTGGGACGGGCTCTCCTGAGGGGGGCGCAGGACTCTGCCAGGTCCTCGGTGCCGTCCTGCCCCTCCCTGCCCGCCCAGGATGCAGAACCTCTGTTGGTCCCTGTAGAAAGCCCTCTGTCCCAGTGAGCCTGGTCCTGGCCCGGCGCTTGCAGGGCCCTCTGAGCGTGGCTGCGGGCAGTCGCCGTCCTCGGCTGACTGGGAGCCGCTTCTGGGCCTCCCTGAGCTGGCAGAGGGCCTCAGGGAGGCCAGCCACTTGTATCCTGACCTGGTCCTCCTCCCGAGCCCCTCACCTGTCTGCTTTTCGACAGTGTCCAGCACCAGGGCCGCCTGAGCCTGGATCTGAGCCCCAGGGCCTGCAGCGACTGCTCTGAGATGAGAGCCTCCCACGGGTGCAACTCCCTGCCCTCCAGCGCCCGCCTCGGTAACTGAGCCACTGGCGCCTTCTCGCCAGAGCAGGCACCAGCCTTTCTTCATCTCCACCCACATCCTCGTGCCCAGACCTCCTGGCGCCCCCCACACACAGCCCCTCTCCCATCTGGGGGCCGAGGCCGGCTCCACGCTGCACCCAGAGCCTTTTCCTGTGGCCTTCCTGCAGCTTCCCACAGTGACTGTGTAGTTGTTCTGGTGACCCCTGGCCCAGGAGCCTTGCTCCCTGACCCTGAGGTCATTCTGGGGGATGTCGTGTTGCCGATCACTTACGGAAAACGCAACCCAGAGTCGAGGCTAGCAGTTATCTCAAAGAGACTCTGGTGGAGCTGCTTCCGGCGTTGTGGGCACAAGGCCGGCAGTCACCCCCGTCACGTGGGGTACTGTCTCTGTTCGGGGCTGAAAGCGAGACTTGTGTGATGCTGTTCGGGAGCGGCCTGGCCCTGCACGGTTTATGCACATACTGGGGCTAGGCATCTGCTTTCCCTGACTGTTCCACGTTGAGACCCCCTCGGGGATAAATGGCAGGGCCTACTTTCATTCTGTCATAACCGTGTATGTTTCCTGACTACTAGGATGGTGGTGAGGGAGTGAGGGGCGCTGTTTAATCGCAGGCCTAAAGTTTTGTCCCCTTGTGGAACCACAGGGTCTTCGAGCAACTTGCAGTTTAAGGCAGAACGCATTAAAATCCCATCAACGCCAAGATATCCGCGGTCTGTCGTGGGCTCTGACAGAGGTGAGAACTTCTCGGTGCTCCCCTCCCCCTGCTGACCCCCTCCGTCCTCAGGGTGGGGTGTCTGGGCACCGCTCACAGTTCGCTCACTGTCTCAGCCATCAGTCATGCTGGCGGGGCCAGGCCCCGGGCCCTGGCGGGCGATGCAGGGGAGTGCGAGGCGCCTGCACGCACGGCCGTGCGTCTGGGCCGCGGGAGCGGAGGTGCAGGCCCGGCCCTCACCCGCCCCTCTCGGCAGGCTCGCTATCCCACTCGGAGTGCAGCACTCCCCCGCAGTCTCCTCTGAATGTCGAAGGCCTGTCCTCCTGTAGCCCATCCCAGACCTCAGCCGCCACTTTGCCGAGGATTGCCGTCAACCCCGCGGCCCTCGGGGAGCGCAGAAAGGACAGGTGAGCGGGCACAGGGGAGGATGGCGCGCTGCTGCAGCGGGCCAGCCCTCGGCCCGGGGTGTGGTGCGGTTTGGGGAGTACCGACAGTTGACCTCCGGCGAGGCCGCCGGTGTTTGGGCCGCCTAGCATCCCCTGGTGTCTTGCTCCAGGACGTCACGAGGAAGTCCTGTGGACACGTGATGCAGGAGGAGGGGCGCACGTGGATGGCCAGTTGGAGGAGCAGGGTGAGCTCCTTCCACTGAGTGCCCACGGGAGGAGGGGGGCTCCAGCACGTGATGCTGGGGACGACCTGACAGTGACCGTGACGGAGTGATGCCATTCACTGCTTCCCAGACCCTTGTTTAAGCACGTTCCACGTAATAAGTCGTGAAATCCTTGCATAACCCCGTGATCAGCGGCATCATCATCGGCCCCATTTTAAAGATGAGGAAACTGAGGCCAGAAAGTTGGAGTGGTCTGTCTGTGGTCACGTGGTTAGTGACTGGCCTACCCTAATTAGAATCAGGACTCTTTTTTTTTTTTTAACTTTTGGCTGCGCCGCGCGGCATGCAGGATCTTAGTTTCCCAACCAGGAATCAAACCCGTGCCCCCTGCAGTGGAAGAGCGGAGTCTTAACCACTGGACCACCAGGGAAGTCCCAGGACTCATTCTTATCCTTTGCTTTTTGGCCCCAGAACACAGCTGTATCGCTTGCTCCCTCCCCTCGCCCCCCAAGCTTTTTGTTGTGAGATAAAATACACATAGGAAAAGAGTATGTGAAGCATACATGTACAGCTTAGCCATTTATTGGTTCATTTTGAAATGCAGGCCGATCTCAGCTGTCAGTCCAGACGTGCCTCCTCTCAGGGCTGGTCCCTCCCTGCACAGGCTCTGCACGTTCCTCATCCACCGCTGTTGTTCTTCAGAGTGGGATCTACCAGATCGTATCTATATTTAAAGGGTTCTGTCTAGATCCTAGTGGGAGATTGGATTAAACTTGAACTTACCTTTATATAATCACTTAGAGGAACTAGAGCTACTCTCCTCCACTTACATCCAGAAAGCTGAGGGCCCCTTGTAGCTGCAAGCCATGGAAGAGATGCTGCTGGGTGGGCCCATCATTAAGAAAATCTCATTTACGATCTGAACCAGTAAGACAGCACACCTAGCACGTGTAAACTGGAGAACAGAGTGTACCCATGACCACCAAGGCGCCTGGGCCCCCAGGGGAGTCAGCGCAGTTCACGTGGACGTGTTCATGGCGGCCTCACCTGCGTCGTGCAGACAGGAGCACAAACCGGCCCTGGGGGGGTGGGGGGTGGGAGGTTTTACTGAACCCCCCAGCTCAGGTCACTGAGAGAACAAGACCTTCCCCCCACTGAAGGGGGCTCCTTAGAAGCAGAAGGGGCCTTATCACATGCGGTTCAGACATCCCCTTAGCTTCCTCTGCGGTGCACAGAGAACCGGTGTGTGTGAGCGAGTGTGTGTGTCAGTGTCGGTGATTCCTGCCTTCACAGCGCTTAGGTGACATAAACTTTAACATGTGTGACCTGACTGAAGAATGGGTTACTTACTAAAAATAGTCCCTCTTTTCTCAGTCTCAAGTTAACTATCATTATAGAAAATTGGGAAAACTAGAAAAGTAGAAAGAAAAAAAGTCATATAATCTCGTCAACCCGAGATTCAGTTGCTGTTATTTCACCTTCTGAGGTGTGTGTGTATGTATATATACAGTTTAAATACATGCTTTATTTATATTATTTTACATACATAAACACTTCCTCCTTAATGTTATGTTTTAAGCTGTTTGTAATGTTAAGTATACTTTATGAACTTCTTTTACAAAGCAGCCTTATTGTTCTGACAAAACTCTTGTGCATATTATAAAAAATTTAAATCCTTCAGGAGATTAAAAAGTAAGGATTCCCTCCAAAAGGGCCCCCCCTGCCTGCCTGCCTGCCTGCCTGCCCTCCCTTCAGCACGTGGACCACCCCCCCGACATGTGCTCTGGAGGAGGGAGCCCTCGGGGGTGGCGCTCTGCTTGTCCCCTCCCCTGGCCTTTGGCTGCAGTCTTGTCCTGAGGAGGAGCTCGGGCAGCATGCAGCGCGGTCCTGGCGGCTCGGGGTCACTTAACTGTCTGTCTGTCTGTCACGTTCCAGGCGTCTGTGGTTGTCTTCCTCCTCCGATCACCCCGCTCTGCTTTCTAACCCTTTGCACCTTCCAGATGCCTCCACCACCACAGATCCCTCCTGAGACTGCCTGTGGCTGCCAGGCCCAGGTCCTCCTCCCTGAGGAGCGTGAGGTTGGCCCGACAGGAGGTCCCCACCCCAGCCCCCTGCGCCCCTTGTCCCCCGCGGTGCGGTGGGCGGCTCCCCGGGGCCAGTGGGTGCATGGTGCCGCCTTGCTCCCAGCCTCCCCGCTCCCTTTTTAATGCCTCGGGTTTGCAGCAGCTTAATCTCATGATCATTTTGCATCCTCCTGTGTACTGGTAAATATAAAAACTGATATTTTATGTTGTCCCTTCTTGGGTGAATATCATCCCAGAAAGCAGTCCTTTTTCCCCAAGGGCGTCTTGAGACCCCATTGGAGGTTTGTACATTGCACATTGTGAGGCCACTCCTCTCCTGTTAGGGAAACCTGTGTGCCTTTTCCCTGCGTATATCAGTGTTTATAGTTCACACAGACCCTTCTTGGTGTCTCTGGGACTGGGTGCTTCTGTGTCCATCTGTGGGTGGGGGGTCGTGTCTGGATTGCATGAGGTTGTGTATCACCATCGTACAAAGGTGGACTTCATCGTGTTCCCATCCAGCTGTGTCATCATAGGAGCATCTGTGCTCCCTGGCCCTTTCTGCATAGTGATTGCACGCCTGACCTCAGATCTTCCCCAGACCTTTCCTTTGAGTCTGAGTCCCCAAAACTGTTGTCTCTCTTCCAAGGCCCTACGTGGAGGAGCCACGCCATGTGAAGCTGCAGAAGGGCTCGGAGCCGCTGGGCATCTCCATCGTGAGCGGGGAGAAGGGCGGTGTCTACGTATCCAAGGTGACCGGGGGGAGCATCGCTCACCAGGCCGGCCTTGAGTATGGGGACCAGTTACTTGAGGTGAGCGGGAGCTGCCGTCTTCTCCCTCCTCTCCTCCCTTCCTAAGTCCCCAGGACCTCCTCCGTGCCCTCCTCTCCCATCACTGAGCCCGCTCTCGGTGTTTCCTAGTTCAATGGCATAAACCTGCGGAGCGCCACGGAGCAGCAGGCCCGGCTCATCATCGGGCAGCAGTGCGACACCATCACCATCCTGGCCCAGTACAACCCACACATGCACCAGCTCAGCAGCCACTCCCGGTCCAGGTGAGGGCCTGGCCTCCTAGGGGGCATGTGGGCCGCAGGAAGAGAGATGGGTGCGGCAGATGTGTGGCTCGCTGTGGGGAGACCTACGTGCCAGCTGCAAGTTCTGGGGATTCTGCTGCCATGAGAGAAGAGTTGACCAGCCCTGGGTTTTGGGGAAGGGACATATGGAGGGATGGTTTTCCCTCCTGAAATAGGGTGTGGAAACAGGTGGCTGGGTCCCCTGTGTAGCCCGAAGCCCCGGCATGGGTATGTGGTAGCCAGGAGCTGCGGCTCGGGGCGGACGCTCACACAGAGTGGTCTGGCCCCATTCCACGAGCAGACACTGGACACCTGCCCCCATCTGCCTCTGTGCTGTGGGTGGCAGGACAGGTGAGGAAAGGGTGAGACTTAACCCTGCAGTGCAGCGCCTGTGAAGGGAAGGGCTGAAAGGCACATGCAGGGGAAAAGAGAACAGTGAATTCATGGGTCCCCAGGCTGACCCCTTTGCAGAGGATCCCCGAGTTGAGGGCAGGCAGATCCTGCAGCCGGATGACCGAGTCCAAGCTCCTGAGGCACCTGCTCTTCTCAGGGTTTGGGTCACAGAGCTGCGTGACCTGGTCCTTCTTCACATCCCAGACCTGGTCACCAACAGAGAGGGGGTGGCTCTGGCCGGCTGCATGCCACTCCTTACTCTTCCTATCCTCTGTCCCCAGCTCCCACCTGGACCCTGTCAGTCCCCACTCCACTCTCCAGGGCAGCGGTGCCACCACCCCGGAGCATCCCTCTGTCATTGACCCACTGATGGAGCAGGACGAGGGCCCTGGCACCCCCCCGGCCAAGCAGAGCGCCCCCAGCTCCAGGTCAGCAAATGCGTGCCATGAGCCTTCCATCCGTGCACCTTGGCTGAGTGGGGTGGGTCCGGGGCGGTCATTGTTGGGGCCCAAGCACATCCTCTGAGGGACGTGGGTCCCAGCGCCGCCCTGCGCTGCAGACGGCACACCGGCTTGTCAGGATTTGGGGTGGGGAGCACGCCAGTCCTTTTTTCCTTCTTCCGTCCTGCCCTCTCTCCCTTTTTTTCTCTAGTTTTCTCACTGACTCATTCTTAGCTCTGCCTTTTTTCTTTCTCTCCTCCTTTTCTCACTCACTTGTTTTCCGGTTCTGTCCTTAGACAGAACCCCACAGTCATCCCCCAGCCAGGCCCCGGGCTCTGGCCGTCAACAGCAGTGTTGCCCCCAGGGAGCTCTAGGTTTGAGGGTGGCAGACCAGTGTCCAGGCATGTGCAGCACAGCCGAAGTGCTGGGAGGGGCACCAGGGGCCACGATGGAACAGTCATGAGGAGCATGGCAGGGCAGTGACAGCTAAGTCACAGTGTTCAGGATGAGCAGGGGTTAGCCGTGCAACGGGCGGGCGTGAAGAGATGTCTGGAGGAGGGACCGGCATTAGTGTGGGCAGGAGCAGGCAGGGCTCTTGGCAGAAGCTGGCGGGGAGGTGGGGAGAGGGTCACATAGGCTGGGTCGTGAGGCACTCACTCTGCAGTCTTGGACAGAGCCCTTTCTCGGGTACGACTTTAATGGACTGTTCACAGAAGTTTGAGGCTGGAAGCTGGGACATCTTCAGGGCTTTCCTGCTTGTGACCGTTCACTGTGCCCATTATGGCTACACTTACCTGCAGCAAAATTTTCGTCACTGGCTGGCTCCCCCGCTGAGGTCCTGCTCATTGGGTTCCGTTGCTGTCCCGTCTCCTTCACTCAGTTTGTTTGCCAGCCTTTCAGTGTCCCTGTGCTGTGAGTTCCTTGATGGCAGGGGGCGGGCCCTGCTTCTTGGTTTAGTGCCACCTGAGCCATAGAAACTACTCAGTAAACATTTGCTGGATGAGTTGTGCCCTGGATGGTGAGCCTGGCTCTGCATTTCTTAGGAGAATAGAGTTAGGAAAACAAGTGCAGTCCAGGTGGGCAAGACATAGCCCATGGTGTGTGATGGACAGCTGGGCTGGAAAGCAGGGACGTTGATTTCCACTCTGTTCCCAAGTGGCTTTGTGACCCAGGGTCACGTGTTCACCTCTACCAAACCTCAGCATCCTGCCTGTAAACCGGGTCACTAGAACTAGAGGCTGGGTCGGCCCGCCTCCCGGCTCCTGTGGTTCTGAGAGCTCATGAGACCGTGGCGGGGCAGCAGAAAACGGTTAGGGTGTCACCACTGTTTCATCTTTCTCATGTCTTCCTCCCTCCCTGTGCACAATTGAAGAGCTTCATTTTCCTTCCCTTAAGGATGGTGGGAGATGCCACCAAGAAGACCCCAGAACCACGAGTTGTCTTCATCAAGAAGTCCCAGCTGGAGCTTGGCGTGCACTTATGTGGTGGGAACCTGCATGGGGTGTTCGTGGCCGAGGTGGAGGACGACAGTCCTGCCAAGGGCCCCGACGGCCTCGTGCCCGGGGACCTCGTCCTTGAGGTGAGCTCTGAGCCCTCTGAGCAGCAGCTGGGCTGCTCTCCGCCCGCCCGTCGGGCTTCCTGCCGTCTCAGTTGGCACAGGAGGTGGAGGAGCGCAGCCTCTGCTGGCGACCGCTATGGGTGGGTGTTGAATGCCGCCCAGACCCCCTCTGGGTAGATCATGGGGAAGCGGGCAGGGCCCTGGCTTGGGCACTGGTGTCTGAAGGGGAGATGCTCTGCCGTTGTCAGTGGCAGGCCTCAGGACTGGTCTGATGGCGAGGGCCATCTCCCACTCACTGGGTCTCCTGTTGGATGGGGGAGGTGGGTCGTAGGTACTGAAAGATACAAGGAGCATAAGCAAGGTGAAGTGCTGTGTTTCCAGTAGGCCTTACTTGCTGGGGGACTAGAACAGGGTTTCTCCTGGGAGCAGCTGTCGAGGGTAGAGCAGACACTCAACAGAGGACTCAGCCTTACCTGCGGAGGTGGGGCAGATGGATGCCCAGTGAAGGGGATGCTGAGTCTCACCCTAACCCTACACCCGGCCTCTCACGGGTGCCCAAGATGCCCAGCTTCTGCCCTCTGACCCCAGTTCTCCGTCTCTGGGTAGTACGGTGGTCTGGACGTGCGCAACAAGACGGTGGAGGAGGTCTACGTGGAGATGCTGAAGCCCAAGGACAGCGTCCGCCTGAAGGTGCAGTACCGCCCTGAGGAGTTCACCAAGGTCAAGGGCCTGCCTGGCGACAGCTTCTATATCAGGTACCAGTGGCCAGGGTTGCCGGGGACTTGGGGCTAGGGGAGGGGCTTTCGGTGGAGGCTGTTCCCTGTGAATGTCCCCATGTTTCTTGCCCCCAAAAGGGTGGGCCCCAAATTGGAAGCTCACGACAAGATGCTTGTGACTTAGAAAAACCCTCGAAAGCTCCCAGGGCCAGATGGGCTCCCTCTTTAGGGTTTAGGGCCTGGTGGGGAAGTTTGAGACCACAGAGCCTCATTTTCCTGTGGGCTACGCTCCTCTCCGGGTCTCCTCTGACCCAGGTCTGCAGATCCCTCTGCAGTGTGTGTGGATGTCAAGGCATCCACGGTACCCCGAAGTACTATATGCAATGTGTGTCTGAGGCAGGCATCGGGCGTTTTCCGGGAGGTGCTCAGCTTTCTTCATGTCCCCTAAGATGTGAGGCCACACGAGAATGGAAAGCACTGATCGACCGTGTACCGTGAGGTGGGGGGTCCCTGTCTCTAGGGAACCTCTCCTCAGTTGAGGATGGCATGTTTCCCTTCTGGGAAGTTTCTAGTCTGTAGGAACCATCAGCCTTGACTCGGGGGAGGGATGCAAATGGGAAAGGCCCATCTGAAACGGAGATAATGGCCTTGGTCCTTGGCAAAAAGTCTTTTATGTGATGGGCATGAGGCAGCCCTTGTCTCCAGGGAGCCCGGTCTCAGGGGAGGAAAGGGAAGTCTCTGTCCTGTCATGTAGAGCCCGGGCTCCCCTCTTTGAGAACCACTGCTAGGCTGGGGAGAGGCTGGTCCTGATCAGCCTCTGGGGTCTGGGGAAAGTTCAGAGAAGGAGAGCGGCTCTAGGAGAATGGCTGCAAAGGGCAGCCAGCGGCCTGACCTGTCCTCTCCATCGCCCGGTCCAGGGCCCTCTATGAGCGGCTGGCAGAGGTGGAGCATGAGCTGAGCTTTAAGAAAGATGACATCCTCTACGTGGATGACACCTTGCCCCAGGGCTCATTTGGGTCCTGGATGGCCTGGCAGCTGGACGAGAATGCCCAGAAGATCCAGCGTGGGCAGATCCCCAGCAAATACGTGTGAGTGTTCTCGAGTCTGGGCCTGGGGCTGGGGCGGGCGGCACCTGTGGGGATGCCCCATGGGATGTGGGCTGGAGCTCGTGGGGGTTTATTCTGATGCTCGTATCAGCTTCTGGTCTGTACATTTTGCCACAATTGCTTGTCCGAAAAGCAATTTTGGTCCTAGTGTAGGTCAGTGCTGTACTTAAGTCAGTGCTATACAGAAGCACAGGGGCAACTTAGGAGACAGCACTTTTTTGTTTTTAACAGATTTGTTGAGACATAATTCACATACCATACAATTTACCCAAAGTGTACAGTTCACCGGCTTTTAGTATTTTCACAGATGTGCAACCATCACCGTAGTCAATTTGAGAACATTTTCGTCACCTCAGAAAGAAGCCCCATACCCTTTAGCTACACCCCCCCTTGTCTTTCTGTCTGCCCTGCCCCCTCCCGTCAACCCTGAGCGACCACTGATCTTTCTCTCTCTATAGACTTCCCTGTCTGGACTTTCGCGTGAATGGAGTCATATAGCACGTGGTCTTTTGTGACTGGCTTCTTATACTTGGCATGATTTTTTTCAGGGTTCTTCTGTGTTATAGGGTATATCTGTGCTTTGTTATTCTTGGTGGCAGGAAGCATAACTTGTAGTGGTCACGAGTGAAGGCTGTCTTAGCAGCTCCTTCTGACCCTCGTCTGACTATGGGAGGTGGCCCTGTATGCTGAGAGCTTGCCCAGCACTGGTGTGTGTGTATCACACTCACAGCAGTGGCACCATGGCGTCCTCAGTAGCGTGGGTGGTGAAGCGGCCAGGAAACCTGTAGAGAATGTGGGAGGAGCCTGGAGTCCCAGCTCTGGCTCTCCTCGCGGCTGGGCATGCGGGGAGGTGATGCTCCCTGGGCCCTTCGCAGCACTGCTGTACTCTTGTCCACAGGATGGACCAAGAATTCTCGCGGAGGCTCAGCATGTCTGAAGTCAAAGATGACAACAACACCGCAAAGACGCTCTCGGCAGCTGCACGCAGATCCTTCTTCCGAAGGAAACATAAGCATAAACGCAGCGGGTCCAAAGATGGGAAAGACCTCCTTGCCTTGGACACCTTTTCCAACGACTCCATTCCACTCTTTGAAGGCAAGTGGCTGGGCTGGCTTTCTCCAGCAGGCTCGCAGGATGAGGTGTGCTGTTGACCACAGAAGCCTCACCACAGTGACTTAAACGACATAGAAGTTTGCTTTGCTTTCGCACATAACTGATCTAGGGATGTGTGTCTGGGTTGGGATGGTGGTGCTACTGTCTTCAGAGTCTACCACCTGTAGGGTGTGGCTTCCATCCTCAAGGTCTCCCCGTGGTCATTGCAGCTTCTGCCATCACGTCCACGTTCAGGCAGCAGGGAGGAGGAAGGGGCACGGCAAAAGTGTGCCTCTTTAAACAGCTTACCTGGAAGCTCCACCCTTGGTCTCCCACTTATTCCTCATTGGCCACTCAGTCTGTGAGGGAGGCTGAGAAGGCAGGATTTTCACTGGTGACCTGCTGGCTTCAGTAATGCAGGTTCTGTTAGTAAGGAATAAAGGAAAGATGGGTATTGGGTGGGCAAAAAGCAGTCTCTGCCCAATGCATTGCTTCTAGTTTGTTTTTGGGTTATTCCTGGCTGCTTGGTGGTGACCAAGGGCCACTGTGCAGATCTTTGGCCATTTTTGGCCTTACTCCTGTGTGTGTCCATTCTTTTTTTTTAAATTTTTTTTGGTTGTGTTGGGTCTTCATTGCTGCGCGCGGGCTTCTCATTGCAGTGGCTTCTCTTGTTGCAGAGCTCAGGCTCTAGGTGTGCGGGCTTCAGTAGCTGTGGCGTGTGGGCTCAGTAGTTGTGGCTTACGGGCTCTAGAGCACAGGCTCAGTAGTTGTGGCACACGGGCTTAGTTGCTCCACGGCATGTGGGATCTTCCCGGTCCAGGGACCCAACCCACGTCCCCTGCATTGGCAGGCGGATACTTAACCACTGCGCCACGAAGGAAGTCCCCTCCTGTGTCCATTCTTCCAAGATCCTCCCAGGGCCAGGCGCCGACCCAGTCCTGGAGTTGCGTATTAGGCAGCATCAGACATCCTTTGGCAGAGTGCCCCGTGGAAGGGTGCATTTGTCCTGTGAAGCAGGAGCCTCCTGTGAAGGCTGCTCCGAGGACCCCCGTGTGTGTCCACTGTCCTAGAAGGTGTGCCCTCCCTGGTAGCAGGGTGTGGAGGTGGCAGTGGGCATCAGAAGGTGGGACAGCTGGTTTCCTCCTCCTCCTCTCCTTCCTTATTTATTGTTTCAGTTAGGGCCTTAATCACAGTGAGTTGAGTGAGTCCCACCTTTGTTCATGGCCCACAGGTAACTGTCAGTGAGGACAGGGGTTGGCAAGCCATAGCCAATGGGCCAAGTCTGGCTGTTTTTATATGACCTTCGAGCTAAGAATGGGTTTTTACATTTTTAAATGTAAAATAGACTATTCACCTTTTGGCAATAATAGTTGCTTGATTCTCCCTTCCCTTTTCTTCTGTAGACACCACCTCTGGTGTATTTGGTGTATGTCTAGTGGATGTCTTTGGAAAACAGCCATATGTCTAGTCTTCCTTTCAGTTCTTCAGTGGGTTTTTTTTTTCTTTCTTTCATTATGTACTTTGAAGTGGTCTTTAAATTGTTATTTCTAAATTGTTATATCTTATTGTTGAATTGACTCTTTTATCATTATGTCCTTCTTTATGTCTAGAAATGTTTCTGGCCTTAAAGTCTATTTTGTTTAAGTATTATTATCACACCAGTTTTCTTTTGGTTAAATGTTTGCATAGTTTGTCTTTTTCCATCCTTTTATACTTTTCTATAGCTTTATATTTACGTGGCTCTGTGGGCAGCATGTAGGGTTTTTTCAACCCACTGTGATACTTCATCTTTTTTCATTTTTTTGAGATATAATATATGTATAGAAAAGTGCACATACATCTACAGAAAAGTGTACATCCTGAGGCGTTTTCACAATTTGAACACACCTGTGACAATCTTTATCATTTAATCAGAGTATTTAATTACTGATTAAATCATGACTGATACATTTACCATCTTGCAGTTTGTTTTCTGTTCTCCTGCCTGTTTTATGTTCCCTTCACTTCACTTTTCTTCCTTTTGGATTAATCAAGCATTTTTATTATTCTGTCCCCCCATCTGTTAGTTTTTAATTAATCATCTTGTTTTACTCTTTGGTGGTGAGGGGTGGATTACAGCAACCCTCATGATATATGTCTCTGACTTACTGCTAACATGAATCATTACTTTGATCACTTCTCTAATAATTCTAAAACATTGGAGCACTGTGACTTCTTTACCTCCCTCCCACCTTTTGCATTATCATTTTCATTTTACATTTATTTTAAATCCAACAGTGTTACTGATTTGCACATCAGTTATTCACTTATATTTATCCTTTCCATTATTCTTCATTCCTTCCTGCAATTCTCTTTCCTTCTGATCTTTTTTTCAGTTGAACGCTCCCTTCAGCATTTCTTTTTTTCCATCTTAATTGAGATATAACTGGCATATAATATTGTGTGAGTTTAAGGTGTACAGGATGATAATTTGATAGGTGTATGTGTTGCAAACGGTTTACCACAATAAGGTTAGTTAACACATCCTTTACTTCTTATAATTACCATTTCCTTGATGTTATGGTGACCTTCAGCATTTCTTGTAATGCAGGTTTCTTGTAATTTAAATTCTCTATTTTTTTTGGGTCTATTTTCCCATCATTTTGGAGATTTTTCACTGGATATAGAATTTTAGATTGGTAGATATTTTACTTATGCATTTTAAAGATATAATTCATTGTCTTCTGGCTTTCATTGTGTACTCCTTTCCTGGGGCTGCTATAAAAAATGTCACAAGCTTTGTGGTCAGCACAGCATACATTTATTCTCTCACAGTTCTGGAAGCCAGAAGTCCAAAATCAGTACCATTGGGCCAAGATCAAGGTGCTGGCAGGTCCACACTCCCTTGGAGGCTCTAGGGGGGAATCTGTTAGGTCCATTGGTCTATAGTGTTGTTCAAGTGCTGTTTCCTTATTGATCTTCTGTCTGGTTGTACTATCCGTAACTGAAAGTGGGGTATTGAAGTCCCCTACTAATACTGTGTTGGTGTCTGTTTCTCCCTTCAGTTTCATCAGTGTTCACGTCACTTATTTGGGAATTCTAATGTTGGGTGCATATATGTTTATGATTGTTTTATCTGTCTGGAGAAGTGACCCTTTTATCATGCTATAATGTCCTTCTTTGTCTCTTGTGGCAGTTTTTGTCTTAAAATCTATTTTGTCTGATACAACTGTGGTCACCCCTGCTCTCTTTAGGTGCCCGTTTGCATGAATTATTTTTTTTCCTATCCTTTCACTTTTAGCCTATGAGTGACCTTAGAGCTAAGGTGAGTCTCTTGTAGACAGCATATAGTTGGATCTTTTTTTATTTATGCATTCAGCCAATCTACGTCATTTAATTGGGGCATTTAATCCATTTACATTTAAAGTAATTACTGATATGGAAGGACTTACTATTGCCATTTTATTAGCTGTTTTCTGTATGTCTTGTTGCTTTTTTGTCTATCTTTTCCTCCTTTGCTGCCTTCTTTTGTATTTCATTGATTTTCTTTTTTTTTTTTTATAGTGACATGTTTTGATTCCCTTCTCATTTCCCTTTGTGTATATTTTATAGATATTTTCTTTTTGGTTACCATTGCAGTTACATAAAACATCTTAAGGTTATAACAGTTCATTTTGAACTGATGGTAGCTTAATTTCAATCCTATATAAAAATTCTACATCTCTGGGATCCACCCCCCCCCCCCCCCCGCCCCCTTTACGTTATGGATGATACCAATTACATCCTTTTTATATTATGTGAACATTAGCGTAGATTTATTATTACCTTTATGCTTTTGGTTTTAATATCTATACCAGTTTTAAAAGCAGTTTACATAACTACATTCGGTTACTTCCAGATTGTCTATTTGTCTGTATATTTACCCTTCCCAGGGAGTTTTTTATTTTCTCTGGACCTCTGACTCTTGTTGGATTCAGTGCTTGCGAGATGCTCTGTAGCCCCCCTATGATTCTGTAACTATGAGGACTTCCGACAAAGCGGATTATTCGGGGAGGAAAAGGAATCTTCTAAATGGGTGCCCCTCAGTGTGGAATGTTAATAATCATTAGGGGAGAAGATGATTCCGTTCAAGTTAAGTTGAAGACATAGTGACTTAGTGTCCATACACAGGGAGATGGATAAATAGGCGCAGAGCATCCATCCCGTAGGATGTTCAGAAGGAGTTACGGAGATCAATGTGGATCGCCAGGGATGCGGTTCAGAAACATAAGACTGAGTAGAAGAGGGAGTTGCGGAACATCGCATGTATCATGTATTTTTGCATGTATCATGATACAGAAGTGTGTCTTGTCATTTTTGTTGAGCACATGGACATACATAACATATTTTCTAGGTATTTTGAGCCTGTAAAAGTCAACATGTAAGAATGACATCTGGAAGGATGTACTTTTATATCCTCATAACCAACTCTGACGGTGGTTGTGAGGAAACCGTTGGGGACCAGGACTGGAGAAGAGGTGTTGGAGAGGATGCCTGGCTTGATCTGTAATGTTCAAAGTTTTAAAAGAGGGGGTGTTTTTACGTCTTCCTGGAGGAAGTTCTTTGCCCTGGGACTCCACAGAGCCTTCAGTCAGAAGTGTGCGGGGGTCTTGGGCAGTGAATGTGACCACCAAACCCTCCCCCTGCCTTAATAACAGATCACCTGGTCACCAGGTTGAGAAATGCTGTATAGAAAGCCATATAGATGAACCTGGATAATCATCAGACCGAAAAAACGCACGCGGTTCTGCCTGTGAGCTCGGCGTTTGTGGAGCTGAGGCTGCACCAAGCACCGCCCTGTGTGTTCACCTCTAACGCTCTGCCTTCTGGTCCCTCTTTCTTCATCTCCTAGTCACGGGCCTTCCAGGCCGGACCTCTCATTGACCCTTCCTCACAAGCCCACCTCAGGCGACCCTCACCTCAGCTCTGCCTCTCCTCGTCGCCACTCCCACCCCCCGAGGGTGAGGCTTCTTGTCCTGGTGCCTGGAGCTGGCAGGCAACTCTTGTATGGTGGTCTTGTTTCTTACCTGTTGCCGTCTGTGAGCCTGGTTAGAGCATGAGCTCTGCAGTGGCAGGGACTGTGCTTTCTACTCTTTTAAAAAGTGTTTCCGAGATGCCAGCACAGTGATTGGTACAAGGGAGGTGCCAAGAAGATACTTGCATGCTGGTTTTTAGGCGGTCACTTCCTACAAGGATTTTTTATTCATTTGGTGGAAGGGGAGGTTTTTACTACATGTATCAACTAGGATATTGGTTTGACTGCTGTAACTGAGACCAGACAACAATGGCTGAAGCATGATAAGAAGCTTATTCCCCTGCCACATAAAAGTCTGAGCTGGTGGGGGGATCCCTGGGAGGCAGCTCTGTTCTGGGGATCATAAGGGAGCCAGGTCCCTTCTGTCCTGTGGCTCTGTCATTTCCTGAGGGTTGTTCTCATCTGCAGGATCAGAGCTGGCTCACTGCACCCGGTCCTGTCCTTTTCAGCTCATGGGAAGGGGGAGAGTTTGCTCACCCCATGGGGCAGGTCTGGGTCACATGACCACACCCACCTCAGGGGAGGTTGCCTCTCTAGAGAGCAGAGAATATATACTAGGGGTGAGGGGAGCACGCACTGGACACGCACGGAAGAACTTGAGCAGGATGAAGTGCTGCAGTGTCTTGGGTGTCCGTGGAGCAAGGACACTGTGCTGGACTCCAGGAGCGGCCGTGCCCTGGTGTGCCCGGGGTATGGGACTCTCAGTGCTACAACTGGGCAAGTCCCAGACGAACCAGGGTGAGCTGGGTACCTGGCTCTGGACGTGTGGAGTGAAGGAGCTGGGCCTCCCTGGGGTCAGCAAGGTCAGGGGAGCAGTGGGTCCCCAGCCCCTCCCCTTCCTCCCTCTGCTCCAGGTGGGTGTCCATGACACTGCTCCCCTCTCTCCCTCAGATTCGGTGAGCCTTGCCTATCAGCGGGTCCAGAAGGTGGACTGCACCTCCCTGAGGCCCGTCTTGATCCTGGGGCCTTTACTGGATGTGGTGAAGGAAATGCTCGTGAACGAGGTGCCCGGCAAGTTCTGCAGATGCCCCCTTGGTAAGGGATGCCCTCGGGCCTGCTGGGCTGTGTCTGTCCCTGTGTTTGGGTTCAGCCCCCTGTGCCCGGGGATGGATCCCATGATGTTTCAGAGTCCTCTGGACTTGGCTCAGATCAGTGTGCAGCCTCTGGTTCTTTGTCCGGGAGCGAGGACAGCAGGGCTGGGTTCCTAAAGTCTCTTCTGTGCGGCGTTCTTCCTGGCACGTGCAGTGACGGCTCATGGTGCCAGGGCATCCTGATTCCTGTGTCTGTGCTTTGCAGAGGTGATGAAGGCCTCCCAGCAGGCCATCGAGCGGGGCGTCAAAGACTGCCTGTTTGTAGACTATAAGCGGAGGAGTGGCCACTTTGATGTGACCACAGTGGCTTCCATAAAGGAGATCACAGAAAAGGTACCTGTTGCTTCAGACCAAGGGATGGGGGCGCCTCTCTGAGTCCGGGGTTTGGACCCCAGTGTGTGTGTGTCCGGGCTCTGTACCTTTGCACATCTGCCCTGCATGTCTCTCGGGCCTTCGTGAGCTCGCCTGTGTCCCGTTAGTCTGAGTTAACCTACTGGGGGCTGGCCCCCGTTGCTTCTTGTGCTTCCGCTTTCGTGAGTAGGAAGCTAGTCCTGGGCAAAAGTCGCCCTGTGCGTGTGTCACCTCTCCCTCTCTGAGGGGCTCTGACGAGAGCTTTGAACTCTAGGAAAGGCCCCTCACGGGGGTTTCTGCAACAGGGTCCCAGAATGCATCTGCTGAGCTTGTGTGCTGAGCTGATGTGCCTTATTCTAGGGACAGGGGCACGGCTTCCATCAGGGCCACGACCCTGAAAGGATAAGAGCCGTTGCCATGTGCCTTTAGGTTTGTGAACATGCTGGGGTCTGTTTGCCAGATAGTATGAGGGGAAGTGGGGCAATCTTTTGGAAAAGCATCCCTCACAAGTCTGAGGATGTGGGTGCTTTTTGGGCCCCATCCTTCCTGGGTGGTCAGTTTACCTCGCCAGGCTTTGGATCCCTCCTGTTACGTGAGGGAGTTGACTTCTTACAGCTGTCAGTGCAGACTGCCCAGTTGAAGTGGACGAGCTCCAGTCAGGGGTGCCCCGTGCCAAAGGGTGGACCCCCTCAGTGGAGCTTTCAGGGGTCAGGGAGAACCACAGGCAGGGTGCCCGTGGCCTGCCTTTGGCTCATACTCTGCCTGGAGGCTCAGGGGATCCATGGGATGCGTTTCAATCACAGCCACGCAAAGACCCACACTCTCCCCTCCCCTGCTTCAGCCCCCCGCCGAGTCTCTACATCTTCTTTTGCCCAGACTGGCAGAAGTAGGGTTTCTGAGGCCAGGTGGGGTAGCGCTTTAGGAAGTTCCTATATCTGGGTAAACGCAGGAAAGGGAGTTTGGAGTGTGGGGTTGTCCAGACCCTGCTTGGCCCTGGTTCCCAGCCTGGACCATCATCACAGCTGACGGCTTGTGGGGAGAGATTTTCCCAGATGAGGTTTCCCCTCCGTGTATCATGTGTAGTCTTAACGAAACACTGGTTTTGCTGCCTTGTTCGTTGGTAGAACCTTGTATGTTCACTTACAGGGCAAGGCAGGGCAGTGTCAGGGGAGGGGTGGGGCCCATCGGTGGCAGAGACAGACTGGAGTGTCCAGTGCCCCCGAGGCCCCGGCCCCGCACCTGCCCAGGTGTTCACTCTCTCCCTCCCCGCAGAACCGGCACTGTCTCCTGGACGTCGCCCCCCACGCCATTGAGCGGCTGCACCACATGCACATCTACCCCATCGTCATCTTCATCCACTACAAGAGCGCCAAACACATCAAGTAGGTGACAGGCTCCTCGGGGGCTTGGCTTGGGGCCTTGCTGGGGATGCGCTGCTGGCTCAAAGCCGTGGGGCAGGGGGCCCCTTGGCCTTGAAATAGGCACCCCATGTAGGAGCGGCCTCCCGCCTCGAGCCCCCAGCTCACACTGAGCCAGGCATGTGGACCCAGCACAGCCCTCCCTCCACACCCCTCTCCGTGCTGTTTGGATGCTGCCACCGCTCCCTGAGTATGTCCAGCTTTGTCTGCATAGCTCCCCTCCTGACTCCCAGGCCCTTTCCCCTTCTCCTGCCTCTCAGCTGGGCACCCACAACAACACAGGAGCTGGGTGGCCTGGCCTGGGTCCAGCTCTGCCAGGAGCTGGCTTGTGACGTGGATGGGCCTGTGCTCCCGCCGAGCTTGAGTTTCTGCGCTGGTTGGGCTAACGGCTTGCCAAGGCCCTCCTCCACTTTGCCTTTCTGTGCTTCCAGGCTTCTGGTACCTGCCCTCGGGGGCCAGCTGAGGTGTCTGGTCTCCGTGTGCACACACTGGGGTTCCCACCTTCCCCCTCTCTGCCCGGAGCTCCCCATGGAGCCTGCAGGCTGTGCTTTACCAGGGGAGCACATGGGGGCCCTGTGGTGGTGGAGACCCCTGTTAACTCTGGACAAAGAAGCAAAGAGGAGGGCCTGGGGGGAGGTGAGAAGCTCAGCCTGGTTCCCTGGATGTCCCAACAGGGAGCAGAGAGACCCCATCTACCTGAAGGACAAGGTGACTCAGAGGCATTCCAAAGAGCAGTTTGAGACGGCTCAGAAGATTGAACAGGAGTACAGCAGGTACTTCACAGGTAGGTGTGCGTCAGGCCTGGAGAGGAGGAGCAGGCGGTGGGGACGGATGCAGGCTTCCCAAGGACATCCTTCTTAGAAGTGGTTACGGCCCGCACTTCCGGGGTGCCTGGTGGATGCCGTCACAGTGAGCACTTCCATCACAGATGATCTGATGGCAGGCACAGGGCAGCGTCAGGAAGTTGCAGGTCCGAAGGTAAAGTTCACTAGTTCTGGCCTTGGGTCACAGTCTGGCCTTGTGTGGCAGCTGCCCAGGCGCCATGTAGCACAGCTCCAGCGTTCCCTGGGCGGGTAGCACGGCGGTGGTGGCTGTGGCCATCTGTCCCCAGCACCTTCCAGGGCAGGCCAGTTTTGCAGTGAAGTCTGAAGATAAGCTGCACCTTTACTATCTCTGGTCTTTGAAACAAAGCAAACCAGAAGAAGCAGGGTTCCAGTTTACCAACTGCCATTTTACTTTGTGACTTTCAACTTCTTCCATAAAATCAGTCATTTGTAGGGGGCATAATAACACTGTGGCCACAGAGAGGTGGAGACAGTGATTGTAATGAACTTGTAGAGAGTGTTGTGATCTAGTTTGGCGCTTCTCATGCAACATTTGGCCTCAAAACCCAGCCTTGGTGCTTCTGTCTATGTATGTGTTATGTGTGTTTGTGTTTTAATTTCCAGTCCATTACAGACCAGTATTTCAGTCAGATACATTGACAATTACTAGAGAAAAGAACATTAAAAACTCCAAAACTTAACAAGATACAAGCCTTGACTTTCTGTTAGAGTCAACAGATGTAAAATTACTCTGTCACATTTCCGTAGCAGTTTCTAAACCCTCGCTGTCCATTTCTGTGGCAAGCATCCAGCGCTCGGCGCTGTTCCGTGGAGCACGCAGAGAGCCCTGGTCTAGTGTCTGCCGGGCTGTGGTGCTGAAAGCCTGCAGAGCAGGCCTGAGCCAGAGCTGGAGACATTCCATCATCTTTGCTGGAAATCTTCTCTGGGCCATGGGATGCCCAGCTTCCGAGACCCAACCTTGTCACCTGTAGAATCCTGCTGCCGATTGGACCATCACAACACAGCCCAGACTGCCTTCCAGCGTGCTGGGACTCCCCATTGCATGACTAGGCAAAGCAGCCCAGAGCATCATTGCAGTGGGGCCTGGCGATTCATGTGTGTGGTCAGATCCTGTCACCCCTGTTACAGGGACCAGGGCAGCCTGGCAAAATGGGACACCAGCCTTCATTTGAGCGTAAAATGTTAACATCCTATGGAACAGTTGCCGAGAGGGATAGGTAAAAAGCCGAAGTGATTTGCACTCAACTCTTTACTTTTTCTTTTCCAATTTCTCACTGATGGAAGAGAGTGAGGCGGGAGTGGGGCAGGAGGGCCAAGTAGCTCAAAACAGGCGGAGCGCCAGGAAGAGTAAAAGATGTGTTTATTTGCCTTCACCCTGGGGTCTTCCTCTGAGCCAATGACGTGTGTGTTTGGGGGCTCTCTTGCAGGGGTCGTCCAGGGAGGAGCCCTGTCAAGCATTTGCGCTCAGATCTTGGCAATGGTCAATCAAGAGCAAAATAAAGTCCTGTGGATCCCAGCCAGCCCTCTCTAGAACTCGGTGCTGGGGACAGCTGCAGCTTGGCCGCCGGCGTGACTGCCTGGCTCAGCTCCTTTTAGCGACTAAAGATAGACGTCTCTGTATATAAACGTGAAGGGGAAGGATCCATGAAGCAGGACTCCAGAAGCACCTCCTTTGTAGACAGAGGGCCGCAGACTCTATTCCTCTCACTCGTGCGCTGTAAGACAGAAGACTCTGTAGAGGGGCTCGACACCAACCTTTCTCGTAGCCAGCTCGTCAGAGATGCTGCAAAGAGAACCTTTCAGATCACAAGTTTACAAGCCTTTTCTAAGTATTCGGTTGTTTATGTTTACTTGAACGGCTCCATGTTGTCGCTGCCCAGCCCCTGCCCTTTCCTCACTGTCGCTTTGGTGTTGGTTTTGTGCCTGTTTTCAGCGGGACGACTCTGGAACCTCGCTGGGGGCCGCTTTGCTTTGGGAGGTTCTTGTCAGTGGGACCAGAGCTTTGACAAACTTCATGCTCCTTGGTGGCACCTCTCCTGGAAGGACCTGCGACTGCGGATGCTTCGACCATCGGCGGGCGCGGAACCAGTGCCTTTGTGGGGCAGACTCTCCAGCGGCAGTGTATTCCCCTCCTGCACAGAGGAGGGTGACTTGGGCCGTCTCGCGGACGCGTCCCTCAGACTTTGTCTCCTGCCCTCTGCGTCCTCTTCTCGTCCACCTGCGTTCATTATTCCAGCGTTCTCTCTGGTCCTCGGAGCTTCATGGGTTCACTGTGACACAGCCAGTTCCAGGCAGGGTGTTAGGCTGGGGCTGATGCATGCCACTGGGTCCTCTTTAGGTTCTGTGAATAGTGACAGCCTTTACCAGTGCAGATTTTGCAGGGTAATTCCTAAGCGCTCTAGAGTGGGGCAGGCACATCAGCTCTACTTGATATAAAAACATTCGTGTTTCAGACTTTGAGCAGAGAACTCTTACGGAAGCTTAAGGATTAGTGCAGTCACTGTCAAAACTCAAAAAAAGAGAAACTGGGATCTATCTAGTCTTGGCTCCAGCGCTTACAGCATGAGCAGTGCTCCACGAGGGTGGCTTTGTTTGGGGTTTGTGTGTTTTTTTTGTTTTTTTTGTTTTTTTTTTTAACGCTTCTGACGCTGGATGTTTCTGGCTGAAGGTTTGATCTGGTTCCTCCTTAAACTGTGCGTCCTCTTAATAATAGGTACTGTACGGGGCTCCGGGTAAGTGTCACTGGGGTAGGACCTCTATTTTAATACTGTTCCTAACATTTCATTTTACTAGCAAGAAATCTCTGATTTCATTTTATTCTTTGTAATTCTAGACACTAGATTATAGTTTAGCCATAGTGACATTTCTTTAAAAAGGGATATATTTTCTTGCACAGTTGTTCGAAAAGAGACACGTTTCAGTCCTCAGTGCTGCCCTTCGTTTCACAGGTACACGCGTTCTGGCTCAGACAACTAGGACCCCCTGCAGGCTGTCGAGGGGTCTCACTGGCGCCCTGCGGGGCTGCTGCTCTGGGCGGCGGGGGTGGGACGGTGATGGTACAGTGTGCACAGGTACTGTTCGGACAGACTGGGATTTTCTGTACTAAAACCTTCCTTTGTATCGAAAGTTAAACAGACTTTAGTACAATAAATAAAGGTCAATTTCTGTAACTTGTTGTGGTGAAGAGACCTGCATTCATTTAGTTTCCACCTTTCCCTGCTTCCTGCCCTCTCTTTGTTCCTAAATTTGAGGCAGTCTTCCTCCCCTGCGGCAGGTGGCTGGAATTGGCCGCCGCGTGAGGTTCTCGCCAGCTCTCATGATGGTCAGGAGCCCCTCTTACCTGTGGCCTCAGCCCCTCTGACTCCCTCCTTCCCTCCCACGTGTCCCTCTGTCCAGCAGAGCTGTGGGTGGTGCTTGCAGCCAGGCAGCTGATTCGTGCAAGATTCAGATCCTGCCGTGGGGGCTCCTGTTGAGATCTGCAGGTTTGGGCTGGGCCGAGAAAAGCAAAGGGGGTTTGAAGGACACCAGTATCCCCTCATGTTCTCAGTCGAGTCCCTGTCTGCCAGGGGGTGAGGCCCAGACCGGGCCCCCGGGGTGAAGAAGGCCGAGCCTGGCCCAGGGGCTGTAGTGCGAGACCACCCGCGGCTCTCCTGGGTAGCCACTTTGGGCGTGAAAGTCTGTTCCAGGGTGGCAGGAAGGCTGGGAGAAGTGGCCAGGAGGCCGGGGCTGCCTCACTAGCGCCCCGAGGCCCAGGTCAGAGCAGAGTCCTCCTCCTCTGCTCTGTTTGCTTGGAGGGGCTGGAGGGCAGACTCTCGTGGAAAAGCCTCACACTGCGCCAGAGGCTGGGCCAGCAGGGGCACACTCGGCGCCAGTGCCTCCCTGCTCATGGCCCACGGGGGCAGCTCCACTGTGGACCCTGCAGTCTCACCTGCAGGTCCCGCTGGCCTCGCCTGCAGCCACAGGAATCGCCGAGCTGCGTCGGACTGTGGCCGTGGAGAGGAGGGGAGGGCCCGTGCAGCTGGCCGGGTCCCAAGCCCGCCGCTCCTCGGCCTGCGTGAGGCCAGCCTCAGGGTCACACACATCTTCTTGACAGACTCAGCACCGACCTTGGGGGAGGGGGTGCGCCGCGGCCTGGATCCTGTGACCCAGCCAACAAATGGCTTGTTTTAGGAAATGGTTTCTTGTAAAAGAGGTCCATGACGATGCCAAAGCCATCCATAGCAGCTCACACTTGTTGCATTATGAGTGATTTTTATTTTCTTCTTTAGACTTTTCTGTACTTTCCAAGTTTTCTACAGGAAACTTGGTTTTCTTTTACAATTGCAGGCTAAAACCGCTACGCCTCTTTAAACGGAGGGCAGTTAGGTCGCTGAGCTCATAGACTGCTTGTTTCTGGATGCGCTGAGGCCTTACAGGGCAGCCCCTGGGACACCGCTGAGTGGCACTGGGTTGGGGCGGGGGGTGTGCAGTTGTGTTTGTCTCTAAACCATGCAGAGCCCAGGCAGGGGCTGGAGGTGCGCAGCCTTTGCCCCCAGTTGGTGTCTGTCTCACGCAGGCTCAGATCCTTCTGGAAAGGCAGAGCTGACTTTCAACTCCAGCCTTGAGGCCTTGGACAGATCTCGCCTGGGCCTCCAAAGACAGTGCAGACGAGATGACCTCTGAGGCCCCCTCCCATGCTGACATCTGAGTTATGGGGGGGGTGGGGAGTGGGACTTCCCTCCTGGCCTTGCAGAGCCTGAGCAAAACCCCAGCTCTGGGAGCCTTGGCACACGTGACTTTCTGAGACTGGAGGAGTCCTTGACGCCTAATGCGCAGGAGCAGAAACTGAAGGGGTCTGGACCAGGAGCCAAGCACTGGCCCAAAGTCCTGGGCCTCTCTGGCCGGAACAAGGCTCTGAGGCTGACCAAAGTGGCTGAACAACTGGAGTTTGGGTCTGGGAAGCTGAGCTGCCGCCCCTCTCGGGGTTGACAAGGCAGAGGGCCACCCAGGTCACGGATACCAAGGACGGACGGAGAGAAATACGAGGAATTGCCGGGTGTGGTTCAGAGCAAGCATGGTCTCACAGTTGGGAGTGTGGCTGGCATGGGGACCATCACCTTCTTGCGGGGGATGGGGCTCCGAGGCCCGAGCCTGGACAGCCGGGCTTTCTCCCCGGCTCCCTCCTGCTGCTGTTCTCCCTGTGGCTTTCCTGGACCTTATTTCAATCATGCATACTCTTTCTTTCATGTGCTCGTACCTTCCAGAATGTAGTCTCTGGCTTCTTGATGGTTTCCCCTTCAGTTCTCCTTGCTATTATGAGTTTGTATCTTTTTTTTTCAACTGTGAAATGTGTCATACATACGGAAGAGCATATACAGTATAAATATACGGTCTAAAGAATAATAAAATGGACAGTGCGTCCACTGTTAAGGAACACTACCACTACCGTAGAAGCCCTCTTAACACCCAACAGTAGCTGAATTCTCCACCTTTTACCCCAGAGTGAGCACTGTACTGACTTGTGGTTTAATGATTTCCTTGCTTTTCTATTTTCACCCCCAGTGGAGGTGTTTTGAAACAATGTCATGTGTGGTTTTGAAAACACTGGGCCTCAAGCACACACTGAGCTGTGAGGGCACGGGGCAGCGCTGCCACTGTTCGATGACCTTGGCCAGACAATGTAATGGGCTCTCGGGGGAAGGGCGAGCCTCCGCTTCCCTGGGAACTTTGAAGAGCCCTTTCCCCTTGGGGAAGTCAGTGAGCAGGGACTTGAATGAGTCCTGGGGATCCCGGGGCCGCCACACTCAGGGCGTGTGGCCGTGCTGTGCACAGACCGGCTCCTCATTGTCTGGCAGAAATATGGTCAGAGGGCGTGGACCGCTGACTGCAGTTTTCAGGCTCACCACAGCCGTCCTCTGGATTTCAGCAGTAAGCCAAAGCTGAGCACGTCTGTGGGAGGAAATGCTGGTTTCTCTTGCTGATCTGGAGAGCAGGAAGGTCTCCAGCTCATGTCGATAAAATCCTAGGAGAAATAAGACCCGGGGCCGGCATCACCTTAACATTCTGTTCTTAGCTGAGCCCTATGAAACGAGCAGAGACTTTGGTGCTAACACCTCTGGACATTTCTGTCTTGAGTCCCTGCTCCAGACCAGACTTATTGTCTTCTTGATCTGGTGCCAGCCCTCATCCTGGTACCTCCTCTACTTTCCTGAGAATTTCCTGGGAGTTTTCTTGATTTCTTTCTTTGACGTTCCTCTCTTTTGATGGATCTCCTGTTTCTTGTGCTGCTTGTGAGGAGAAAGGATTAACCCCTGATCCGAATTCTTTCTTCAGAGGAAGATGACTCCATTTACCTTCTCCTAGGATTGTTTTCTAGAAAAGTTCTGGATTAAGAAAAAGGCAAGGTCTGTATTCACCATGGTCTGCTGATTGGTGCATCTGGGTTGGGAGGCCTGAGGGTCAAAATAAAATAACAAATAACTTGCTGTCGGGTTTCCTCCTCGTCCTCCCTCCTTTTTGGAGCTTCCATTATTTATATGTTGCACACCCTGGACGGAGTCCCTCAATTTCTGATCTCCTATCGGCCTCGTTTTGTCATTTTGCTCTTCTTTTGAGGGGATTCACTCAGCTTTATCTTTCGAGCCCTTCTGTTGAGTTTTTCAGCTTTGCTATCCGGTTTTTAATTTCCAAGAACTCTTTCTGAATGTCATTTTTTTATATCATTCTATGCTTGTTTCTTGGATATAATATCTTCCCACATCTGAAGATAGATTTTTTTTCTTCTCACGTAATTCTAATTCCTCCAAGGTTTAAGGTTTTTTTATTTGCTTGTGGCTTATTTATTTATTTATTTATTTATTCTGTGGTCTGGGGGATACCAGGACTGAGGATACCTTGTCTTGTATATTAGCGCTTTAACCTCAGGTATCAGGTAATCCTTTTGTGTCAGCTAGTGATTAATCATGGGCATTTAATTTAATGGTCCAGAACAAATGGGGAGGTGTGTAGTCTGAGTTTCTCTGTAGAGTGGCCTGGTTGGGCTGCTCACTGGGGAATCTTAATGATGGTCTCCTTAGGTCTGTCTTCAGATTCCCCAAAGGAGTCCTTCCACTCCTGATGGGATGGGTCGGCCTGGCAGCATCTCTGAGCCCACTGGGGGAGAAGGCGGGGACTCTTTGCATTCAGGATTCAGTACGGCAGCATCCAGTCCCTTAGTCCTTTTCTCTTCAGTATGGTACCAGTTCTCTGATCTGTGCCTGGTGTCCCTAGTCCAGGAATCCTCTCTTACATTCTCCACGCAAAAAAACCTCCCGGCTTCTTCAGCGTTGAGGGCAATGCGGTAGCCCTGTAGCTTGGATTGAATCATGCCTGCCCAGATTATCCAGGGTGCTCCCTTACTCTTTTTTATTTTATTTTATTTATTTATTTATTTTTGGCTGTGTTGGGTCTTCGTTGCTGTGCACATGGGCTTTCTCTAGTTGTGGCGAGGGGGGGCTACTCATTGTTGCAGTGCGCGGGCTTCTCATTGCGGTGGCTTCTCTTGTTGCAGAGCACAGGCTCTAGGCGCACGGGCCTCAGTAGTTGTGGCACGTGAGCTCAGTAGTTGTGGGTCTCCAGCTCTAGAGTGCAGGCTCAGTAGTTGTGGCACACAGGCTTAGTTGCTCTGCGGCATGTGGGATCTTCCCGGACCAGGGCTCGAACCCGTGTCCCCTGCATTGCCAGGCGGATTCTTAATCACTGCGCCACCAGGGAAGCCCATCCCTTACTCTTAATGTTGACTGATCAGGGCTTTAATCACGTCTGCAAAATGCTTTCACAGTAACACCCAGCTCAGTGTTTAACTGAATAACAGGACTGTGGCCTAGTCAAACTGACACATCGAAAGAACTGTCACAGTGGGTTTACCAATAACTTACCTAACCAGTTCCCAACAAATGGGCATTCGGATTAAGTTTACTGTTGTTGTGTTTGTATATAGACTCACTTAACTTGATAGAAGCTTCTGTGTTGGGTTTATGGCTTACAGATAGGACATGAAGGCTTTGGGCATTTACAGGAAATTGCCTCAGCCCTTTCTTTTTGCCACGTTGCCTTTGGGATAAAAGCAGACTTGTGCTTAGTTTGGAGGTGATCTTAGCTTCTCACAGAGGCTACCTGCTCTGAGGAAGTTAACCATCTAAGAAGCTGCTTTATGCCTACTTACGTCAAAGATGGACAGAGATGCCCTGAGGACCAAGCGGCTGTGGGACTAAGAAGAGGGGCTGGCCGGCCCAGATGCCCACCGGAGGGTTCTGTGGGGCCAGGCTGTCCCTGAGCACATCATGGGGTGTGGCTGGCATCTGCCATGCATCTCAGGACACACAATGATAATGAACAGAATCAAACAAAACCTGCTTTGAGCCCAGCAACGGTGTGTGCTGGTGTTGGTTCTCCATGGAAATAAAAATGATAAATCTAAACTTGCAAGACATTTTGCTAGAAATGACAGTGGCTATTTTTGACTAACAGCTTATCTTTATTAAGATTATCTGCTAATAATTAGAGTGAAGATAGTATATGTTTAATTTGTGCATTTTACAAGTTTACATTTTCCTTGAAGTACAGTAAGTTGTTTTTACACTTTTGTGTTTGAAATATGTTAAATACTTCTGATAACATTTTATAATTTCTAAACAACTCGCTTGTTCCTAAAAACCAGCGTATTTTTTTAAAGTTAGCTTTTGTGACCTCCTGTGTCATCTCTCGTTTCTGTGTGTTGCAGGGTCTAAGACTAAGCGGGTGATTCTCTAGGATGCTGCAGCTTGAGGTCATCTTCATTTATGGGAAGTACAATTGTTTGTTTAAAACCAAAAATCTCAGAGTTGAATCTGAAAGGCGTGTGTCTGTACAAGAAGGTCCTTGTTTCAGGTCACAGCCCAGGTAATTGGCCCTTAAAAATGCAGAAGAACGTGGGATGGAAGCCCATCAGAAGAGCTTCTCTGGGTCCCTCGCAGGCTGCACACTCGTTTCCCCAACAGTCCAAGGTTGAGGGCCCAGGGATTGGGGAACTCGAGACTATTGGCCTCCGAGCCAAAGCAGTGCTTCATCCTTCAGTCCTGTAAGAGCAGGCTTGACCTCCTGTGGGTTATATGGGTTCTGTGATGCTCTTGATGCTGCTGGTATCCCCAAGAGGTCAGGCATTACTGCTTGCCATCCGATGACCCAGTCAGCAAGAGGCGGAGCGACAGCCATCCCGCACAGGACGGGAGCTCAGGATGACGGGCAGTTGAAGTTGCATTGATATGTACATGTGTTTCTGATACATCCTTCGGTATTGTTGTCGGATCTGCAGAGAAGATCATTGCCAGTACTGATCACCTTCCAAGAGCGTGAAGGCCTTTATGGTGTCTGTCCACAAGCAGGACTCTTGACCAAGTCAGCAATCTGATCACTTACAGCTCTGCCCCAAATATCGATTGGGTCAGCCTGCAGCCCTGAGTCATCCTCGTAGTGGCCGCCATCGTGAAGTCACTCCAGTCCCCGGGGAAGTTACTAGCTGGGCAAGTCAAGATGTGGCTGCATCGCCCAGACAACAGCAGCTAACGCAGGTAGGGGGTACCAAGACCACTGTAGGGATGGGACGGTTGCAGCCCCCCACGCAGCAGAGATTCAGCCACTCTTGGCCGCAGAAGAGGAGGTTGAGGCCCATAAGTAGGCACTATCAGCTACCCCACAGGGATTAAACTCTCACCCAAAAGGTTTCCTGATCTCCCTACGGCAACCAACTGGTGAGACAAGAAGCACTGACCATCACGTGCTAGGTTCAAAGCCCTGGAAGGACACCAGGAGCTACAGCCACAGCACCCGGGCTTGTCACTGCCTCTGCTGGCAGGATTGAGCACGTGGGCTCTAATTAGGGGTGAAGACACCCCCAGGAGGCAGTCAGTGCCCTCAGGCCGGTTCAGATAGTTGGATATAACAGCTGAACCAATCTTTGGGGGGGAAAAAAATGCAGGGATGAAAAGAAGCCAGAAGCCCACAGTGGGGGAGTTGCATGTCCCCCTGTCCTGAGCACCCTCCATCCAAGGATTCTTGGATTCTTTGTTGTGGTTTTGCCCCTGCAGGCCTCAGATGACCCTGTAGGACCAGGTGGAGGCCTGTCTTCCCTATGGCATTAAAGAACATGGCGTGAAACACATCAGTGATGGGCTAGGGGATGGGTGGATAAAGGGTTTCAGAATTCCAGTGGGTGGGACTGAAAGTGCCTCCTTGGCTTAGAAGACCTCCCTCTGGAAGGATTTGGTGATCAGAGCTTGGAGTTTTCTGTTTTTTTTTTTTTTTTTTTCTCTTTTTGCTTCAAAAGCAGAAAAGACATAAAAATGTATACACTGAGATGTCTAATTCCACTCCTCGTCCCAGAAAGATAACACATTTTTTGTGTTTCTCTCTACTGCTTCTTGATGCAGATACCAGCTAAATCAAACTCTCCCCTTTCTCACCCAGGAGGAATAAGCACAGAGCTCTGTTTCTTAGTTTTCTTTACGTAACCCGAGATGCTAGTGTAGCCTTTTGCCCTATATTGCAGCCACTACTGCGGTGGCAAATGGAGCTATTATAGTTGAGACCAAAAATGCAAAGGACCGCCAGGCAGGCGAATAGCCTAGACGCAGGGAAATACAAGCCCACGTCAGGTGAGCACAGAGATTCAGTCCCATCATGTGGAGCTTGTTTCTCTGACAGGAGGCGCTGCTAAAATTCTACACAGCCCCTCAGACAAGGTCGGAGATTGGGATAGGTGTTCGCTGGGGGGTACAGGGGGCATCCCTGGGGCTCTGTGAGCTGCTATCATTTTCTGGTTTTCTTAGGCAGTTGAGAACAGGGAATGTAGTTTTTAAAAAAAAGGAAACAGAAAGGTTTTAAAGATGTTTTATGTCGGGCCAGACTGGAAGCCCTGCTTTGTGCCCACACTGTGGGGTAGGGCGGAAGCCCTGCTTTGTGCCCACACTGTGGGGTAGGGCGCAAGCCCTGCTTTGGGGTTTGTGGGTAGTCATTTCTGTGCGTACCCTGGGGTTACAGGAAGTGGAGATTTTCTGCTGGGATTCGAGAAGTAAGCGTGCCCACCTTGCCTCACGTCCTTGATCCTCACATAACTTCCTGAGCCTGGTGCACTGGCTGAAACCTTGAGGCACGAAGGGAGGAGCTTGGAGAGAGGGACACCAAGTGACCTTCTTCAGGGGTCTTGGGACGTGAGTGGAAGAGTGTGTAATGGCCACCCACACATGAAAACGGCGGTGCTGTTTCCTCGAAGCACTACGGGGGGTTGTTGGTCCTCTGGCAGTGCCGCTCTGTGTGGGGATGGCAGGGCTGTCCCTAAGGATGCACTGCGGGTCATGACTGAGCATAACCTGAAAGGAAAAGGGCTGCCCTTCAGTGGTCCTGCGCCGGGTGCCCCACTGTGGGGGATGGGCCCTGATATTTGCAGAGCACCCTCTGTGTGCCGTATATCATACTAACTGACTTTCATACGCTCTATACTATACATCTTCCCAGGGTTAAAGTTCTTTATTATTATTTTTGGTGGTTGGTGTTTGATTGTAGCATTCTTTTATTCAAATTAGATTAAGATTAAACTCATTTTTGTGAGATCAGTTTAACTGACTACATGTTTAATGAAAAGAGGGCCAAACCCTGTCATTTTAAAACAACAAACCATTATTTCGATGCATTGAGCCAGAAGTGTAAAGGTTGACGAAAAATTGCATACTTGGGAAGCATTTACTTAAGATTAAAATAAATTCTAGGTGCAAAATTAAACCATCTTTTTCTTGCAAATATTAATGAAGACACATGGCAAAACAGGCAAATGTTATAGCAAGACATGAATTGAAAAATCAGATTCCATTCTCTCTGACAATATAAGAGGTTATAAGCCACTATAAGGTGGCTATTAACCACCTTAAGTGTGATCGCACTTAGCATCAGTAGTAATTGTGGAAAGAAATAGAGACCGCTCAAATTAGAACAAGCAAAAGCTATTTATTCCCAGCTTGCTATAGCAAAGGAGTCAGCCGCCATCACTTGCCTTTGGCAGACACTCAAAGGCAGGTGGCAGAGTGAGAAAGCTTTATAGTGGAAAAGGAAGGTCTTCAGGTATGCCCTGATCAGAGTCTGTTAGCCTGGGAAAGCCGTTAGGTGGGTTGACTAGCAATGGGGCATCCTATGTGTTTGGTTAGGAGTGCATATTTGGCTTTCTCTGGTTGGTCCTACTAAGCTGGAAGCTGGGCAAAAATTAGGGAAGCTGGCAGATATTGATCAAGTTGTGGCCATTTGGGACCAAGTGTTAGAAGTGTTGTTTGGCTTCCGGAATTAGCCATTAAATCCAGCTGCTGGCTTACAGGAAGTTAGGGAATGAAGAAACATCAGGAATATTCTTCGAGACAATGACCCAGTCCCTTGGATGCAACGTATGAAGAAAAGGTGTTTGTTGGGATAGATGGGTGGAGGGCCTGTTTTAGATTAAAAGAATCTTAAGAGACTTTTATAGTCAAATACAAGAAAAAAATTTGTAAGAGACATTTGGGAAACAATTGAGATTTGAATATGGATTCAGAGTTAAAAGACATTAGGGAATTGTTTATGATGTTAGGGTGCCAGTGGCATTGTGTAGGGGTTATGTGTGGCGATGCAAGCTTAACTCTTTGGAGGTGCAGTGTCTGATTTCCCTTGAAATGGTTCAGGAAAATGTAGATGATGCAACATGGCAAAATGTTGTAGTTTTAGATCTAGATGGTGAATTCATGGGTTTTCATTGCAGAAAAGCAAACTAGTCTGTGTTTGAACTTACAGTAATGCTTAGAATGGAGTCTGTTTTTTTTTTTTTTTAATTTATTTTTGGCTGTGTTGGGTCTTCGTTTCTGTGCGAGGGCTTTCTCTAGTTGCGGCAAGCGGGGGCCACTCTTCATCACGGTGCGCGGGCCTCTCAGTATCGCGGCCTCTCCCGTTGCGGAGCACAGGCTCCAAACGCGCAGGCTCAGCAGTTGTGGCTCACGGGCCCAGTTGCTCCGCGGCATGTGGGATCTTCCCAGACCAGGGCTCAAACCCGTGTCCCCTGCACTAGCAGGCAGACTCTCAACCACTGCGCCACCGGAGAAGCCCTGGAGTCTGTTTTGATCTAGCCTTATTAGTTCTATTTACTTCATGCAACCACCATTACAGTTTATGCCTACACAAGTGAAAAATAGATCTGTGTTTCATATTTTTACCTAGACAAAATCATAACCTAACTACCTGGGGTTTTCCCCCACCCAATGCCATGGGGTTTTTTCCATATCAGAATATGTGAATCTGTTTTTCTTTTATGACTACACACAGTATTTATTTGGATGAGTAAACTTGTTTTTTTAAACCATAGATTTAATTTAAAAACATAGACTTAGTTTTTTTGTAGTTTTCCTGTTAAAAGCATTGTCTTATTCTACTGTCAAAGAAACTGTGAAGGAGGTGTTAATGGAAACAGGCTGGTTGCTTGACCAAAGATGCACAACCAAGTAAGAGAGAACCAGGCTCTGAAGCTACGTTCGTGTTGTTTCCAGAGCTCTAGAAATGGGGCTTATAAAACTAGGGCTTGGGCTTCCCTGGTGGCGCAGTGGTTGAGAGTCTGCCTGCCAATGCAGGGGACACGGGTTCGAGCTCTGGTCTGGGAAGATCCCACGTGCCACGGAGCAGCTAGGCCTGTGAGCCACAATTACTGAGCCTGCGCGTCTGGAGCCTGTGCTCCGCAACAAGAGAGGCCACGACAGTGAGAGGCCTGCGCACCGCGATGAAGAGTGGCCCCTGCTTGCCGCAACTAGAGAAAGCCCTCGCACAGAAACGAAGACCCAACACAAGCCATAAATAAATGAACAAATAAATAAAAATTTAAAAAAAAAAAAAAAACAAAAAAAAAAAAACTAGGGCTTTCTCTGGCAACCCCCTTTGGGGACTGATTTATCTTTGGCCTCTGAGAGACTGATCTGTCGCCTGGTGTATAATTTTGGGGCACTTACTTGATCTAGAGTCGAAAAACCTCAACTACTGTTTTGTATCTAACAATGGTTGAGTTACTTTAAACAATTATCTCTGATTTTTGGTTTCCTTTTCTGTGAATGGGGCTGCTACTTCCTTACAGCCAATAAGATGATATCTTTGAATGATGAAGAACAAGCAGAGACCACTGCCACCAGTAGAGACTTCGCCCCACACAGTGCACTGCTCTCATTCTGATTCAGGTTTCTTGCAAGTGTGTCTGGCAGAGGCATCTGCCTGCCTCTAGCTGCAAGGGAGCCTGAGAAAGCAAATTTGGATGTCTGGCTTGGAGAGGCAGGACCCACTAATGTGAGGACTTTCCCAAATAGAGGAGAGATATTCACAAGTGGAGCAGCTTCAAACATAACAAATCTATACGATGAATCTAAATGTCTTTAAATAAATAATGGTGCATTCATAACATGCAATATCATGTGGCCATTTTATAACATATTTTGAAGAACATTTAACAGCATGTGAAAATGCTCAAAATGTTTTACGGAAAGATGTGCAAAACCATACGTCGAGGATGGTCTCAATTTTTAAAAGAATGCATAGGGTAAAAGCCTTGTGTCTATTTGAGTCCCCTGAGAAGCAGGTGCCAACATGGGATTAGACATACAAGAGGGGGATGTGAAGGATGAGGGGGAGGGAGTTGGGCACGCAGAAAAGCCTTCAGACTGGAGGCAAGTCTGCCTCCCGTGAAAGGAAAGAGGAAGGAAGGGCTGAGTAGGAAAAGCCTCAAACCGCAGTGCAGTTCAGAGAAAATCTCAGCCAGGCCAAAGGCCCTGAGCAAAAGCTGCTCTTCAGAAGAGTCCCGTGTGTGGCAGGAATGGGCCAGCACTACGACCGACCTATGTCACGCCCAGTCACTGCCTGGGGGCAGCCCAGGGGAAGCGTGGCCTCAGGGTCACGGGGCTACAGCTGGAAGCTGTCAGTCTGGGGGACTGTGTGCCCATAGCAGGCTCTCTTGAAGGAGAGTGAGAGGCACACCTCCCTGGCCACCACGACACGCTGATAAAATGAGGGTGACTTCTGAGCTGTGCTTTGCACACAAGAAATACCACGTAGCAAACGACGGTTATTACAACTGCCTGAGTAACCCATTAGCTACTCTTTTGAACCCCTTATTGCTGGGAAATACCACGCGTGTGCACAGTGTACATAGATTACAAGTGTGTGGACAACAGTCACCTGGCAAGCATCCGTGTAACCAGCGTCGGGTGGAGAGCAGAGCACTGCCAGCCCCGTCCCCGGAGCCCAAGCGGTCCCCTGCCGTGGACACAGGGACGGCCCCGGGAGGTAGAGCAGTTGCTTCTGTGCTTCCTTAATAGCTTTACCACCTGCGTTTGCTCTCTTTCCCCATGTACCACTTTTTAAAATTCAGTTTGTAATTTGGTTTTTCTGAAAATTTGCCTTAAAAGAGATTGAGGAGGTTTCTGAAAACACTAAAGCTGTTTTCTTTTCTCCCGTTCTTTAGCTTTGAGCTATACGTCTTGGTGCTTTGGACAAGTGAGGGTCAGTCATCTGGAAAACTGGACCATTTGTATGGAGGACCTCATTTTGTGATTCTGATTTTAATTAACTCAGATTTCAAACCCTCATGTCTTCTGAGGGTTTCTTCTTCTATCAGGCAGATCCCACCGTCCCTGAGTTTAGGTTCTGTGGATTATAAAGATCCAGAGGTAACTCGGGGACCCTTTAGAATAAACCAGATCCTAAAATGTCAGCACTTAAAGGAAACTGGAGATTATCTGGTCCCAGCCTCACAAATCAGGAGTAAGGGAGAAGACTTCTGGACTGGAGAGACTTGTGGACTTGCCCGAGGTCTCAGCCCTCGAAGGCTTCTGCTGCTTCCTAGGAGACGTGGCCTCCTGGCCTTCCTGACATCAGTGTGACCGCAGGGTTAGTGGGGTTGGCTGTGCTCCTTTTGAGGCCAGGTGCGGGCTCCCTATCCCTTGTCAGTGCTTCCACCCCGAGACAAAAAGAAGTGTAGGAGAGGTGAGATCCTTGGTAAGGGCAAGTGAGTCTCTCTGATCTCTAGGTATCCAGTCAGAAGCTCTCATAGTTGTACGGCACAGCCATGGGCAACTAGAGGGACGAAGAGCTAAGATGTCCTGAGGAAGCAGTAATAATAGCAATGAAGGCAGTTATGTGGGCCTTATTGTGTGCCAGGTACTTCCCTAAGTAGTTCATATGTATTCACTTCCAACCCTATTTGGTAGGTACTATTATCCCCATTTACAGACGAGGGAACTGAGGCACAGAGAAGCTGAGAAACTTGCTTAAGGTCATACACTAATCAGTGGCAATGCCAGAGTCTGTGTTCTTAACTCCTCTTTTGGAACACCTGCCAGGCAGTTGAGAAGGGGGTCCTTCCCAACCCAGACCTGGGTGCCTGGGCCAGGCCCGGGAGGAGGTCCAGAGAAGTAGGTGGTTGTGCTAATCCAGCAAAGGACAAAGCTTGGCCAAGGGAAGTGGGAGCCGGAGGAAAGGGCAACCAAGCAGAAGCAGGAGGCTATGCTCAAACTCAGCTGGTCCTGCTCCAAAGTCATGCTTAGCTGTGGGGCATGTGATCCCTCGGGGCAGTTCTCTGCTGGCTGGCTGATGCCATGGCTGGAGGCCTGAGATAGCCAGCCTTGCCAATGTCCACTTCCAACATGGAAGCAGGCTCGGCATTGGTCATTAGGGAAGGGCCAGAGAGGCTGTGACCCCATGCCCTGGTCATTGTGGCCCAATCTGCAGACAGAAGTATCTGTTCAGTTAGGACAGTGACACCAGTACTTAAAATGTCATCTCACGAGAGGCCCTCAGCTTTTGAAACTTGCCAAGTTTGATGGCCTCTTCCCTCCCACTCCTCTGGCCCTCGCCCCCCATGGACAATTAGGAAGTAGAGGTGATCCACTTCCAGAGTGGACACCATTGACTGTGAAAGAGGTAGGCTCTTTAAAAATCCTTTTAAGGAATTATTTTCAAGAAATTTTTTTTTTTAGAATTTAACTAGAAGGGACTGCTAGAAATATCCCGTCAGTTGCCTAGTGGAGTATATGTATTTTTCAAATGTTTTATCAACAAAGCCGCAATTTTCAGGTGTCCTGCTACTGCTGTGTGTAGGTAGGAGCCCAAGTCAGGATCTTTGCTTGGGGGAAAACCTCCCAAGAAGCCCCTCTTAGCTGTATCCATGTGAGATCAGTGGCAGCCTTGCCTCCGTGTGTGTAAAAGGTCTCTAACAAAACTTCCAAGCTTCCAGGGACCAGGTGGTTCAATGTGCATTCCTCTGGGGAGGCAAGTTACTTGGATTTGCCCTTAGCCTTAAGCCTCTGCAGCAGAAAGCCGCTGTGAAGAAAGGCTCTCCAGGGAGATGATGTCATGGTGAGGGCTCTGGCTGGCCCCAAGGACAAGCTGAGGACACGACAGAGCCGCTGAGGGTACATGGGATCTTGGTATCTGCTTGTGACCTCGGTGGGGATCTGAACCGTCAGGAACACCATCCTATTTGTGGGCAAGAGTGTGTCTTACTGTTCGGGGTCAGTGGTCAGAGGCAACATTGTATAGAAGCAACAGAAGTCATGGAAGCTAAAAATGGCAGCTGATTCCTGATTCTCGCCCCCAGGAGGCTGGGGAAAACAGGCTGAGCAACCTCGGGATTCTTGGGCAACTTTAGGGTGATAGTTGGAAGAGATCCTGGGCAGGCCTACTAATCTGGAAAGCAGAAGGTCAGGCGTAGGTCTACATAAAAATGCTACAATAAAATGTACTGCCACCCTGATTTCATAGAGCAGGCCAAATGCTCACACAGAGGTAGGAGATAGACAGCCAGGTTCCCCGAGTCCCTGGGCTATCCTCTGAAGACTTTGCACAGTTCAGCCCTACAGCAAACCCTGATGATGAATCCTAAGACTTTTTAGGGAGGCATGATGCTGGGCTTCAAACATCTGAAGGACCATTAGAACCAGGCCCAAGGAGAGAAGTTCCCAGAGGGAGAGGAGATTTCTGCTCAGTGTGGGGAAGAGCTTCCCGGCCACCGCACCTGTTTTCGTGGTGCAACGCAGCGCTGAGACCCCAGGCCAGGTGATGGCTGGCCCGTGAATGAGCTAGGCCACGTGTTCCCGATACTGCCCACCTCACCCTGGGCCCATTTCTGGCTGAGTTTTCAGGTTGCCACTCCCAACCTATACACAAAACTAGTCTGGGGAGTCACAACAGCTCCAGACCCCATTCCCCAGATGTTCCTCCATGGCTCCTTTCAGGTGGAAGGACCCCATGTCCAGGATGACATGGGACCCTTCTGTCTGCTCTCTGGGCTCCCCAGTCCCCAGGGCAGGACTGCTTCCATCAAAGGGAACGCAAGATGAGGCAGACTTCAAATTCTCTCCTGCATTGACTCTTGGGAATGCATGTTTGGGTCCCTGAAGATAAGCCCTGTTGGGAGAGGCTGAGAACACAGCCTAGGATGACCAATTAGTGCCTACTTCTTAAAAATGACTTCTTAATAAAGTCTTAATGACATTCCTTGGAAGTAAGAGAAACAACAGCGAAGAGGATTGTTGGTATGTTTCCACCTGAGGCTGCCTTCTAGCGAGAGACTCAAAGAATGACTGACACCTGCTGTCCTGGCTTCCTTAATAAGCCTGACTAAACTACTTGTATGCAATTAGTGGGAATTCTGACCTGGCTTAAGGTATGTATATTGAGTAAACCATTTGAATTTTCTCTTTTGTATGAAGCATTGAAATATTGCTGAAAACAGAAATCCCTTCTAGATGCCAGAACTTATTCTTTCTTTCAAGCCAAGGGAGTTGGTGTTAAAAAAGGGTTCTGCCTCTGAATCACTGTGACCTTGATAAAGTCACCCCAGTTCTTTGGGTCTTGGTTTTCCCATCTGTAAACATAGGGTTTGGGGAAAGGGAACACGGAAGACTCCCCCTAGGTGAGCAGTCAGCCTCGTGAGGAGTCCTTGACGGTGTGGAGTCTGGGGAGGAGCCCATCGCCAAACTGATGCCGATTGCCCACGTGGTCAGGGGCTGCTCGCCCTTCGGATAGGGTGGCTGGCACTCTGTGTGATGGTAGTGATGCCTCTTGGCCCGGACTGGGATGGCTTGAGTTGGGGTCATGGGGAAAGTCGTTCAGGGTTGAGCTGGGTCTCAGAATAGGGTCTGCCTGTAGCAGCTGCACTCTGACTAGGGCTGGGCCTCCCTCCTGCATCCCCTGTGCTTGGCTCCAGAGCCTTAGAGCAGAGCTGGCACTCCACTCTCTCCCTCCCCAAGGCCTTATTGCAGTAGGGTCGAGTCTTCCACTTCACTGGCTAATTTCCTCCTAAGGTCCAGTGGGCTGAATGAGAATCTGATTATGATTCCTACACTTTTTCACGACTTAAGACACAATTTTGTGAAGATAAAAGCACTTCCCTGCTCAAGTTATACTGACCGGCAAAAAATTATTCCTGATCCATGATACATTTTGAGTTAAACATACCCCTCTGAACTTATAACAATATGGCCTGAGTGAGCTTCAATTTCTGATTCTTTTTGAAATTGGATTTTTTTAAATCACAGAGATAACATATGCTTACTGTGGAGCATTCAAATAACACAAAAGAGTACAGTGTGAAGAAGCAAAGTCTCCCTTTGTTTCCAGAACCTTCCAGGATGCTCCTTTCCTGTGACTGCTATAAGAGTTTGGTGGGTACCTGCCCAGATTGTCCCAGTGCTTTTACATGCGTATGGTCTTTTTACACTTATGTGGGATCATACTTTACTGTATTACTTGCTCTTTTTTTTTAAATAAAGCAAACGAAATTTATGTGAACTCACTGCAGTAAGAGAGACCATCACTTTGACAATCTTAGCAGTGTCTCAGAAGGGGAAAGTCAGAAGTTGGGTAATTGTAAAGTTTTGGCTCTAGGCTCAAGTTGTTTAAGACAGACTGGAAACTCAGATTGGCCCAGTTCATGGGACAATAGTTTAGGATTGGTAACAGTGAGGAGAGAGTCTTGAAATGAGTCTTGATAAATAAATTGTAAATTAGTTTGCAACTGACTTGAATAAATTGACTTGTACGAATTTTTCTTTCTTTTCACCATTTCGGGCACTTTTTGTTTCTTTGTGTAGATCCAAGTTTCCATCTGGTATCATACTCCTTCTGCCTGAAGAATTTCCTTTAACATTTCTGTAGTATAGGTCTGATGACAATGACTTCTCTTAATTTTTGGTGGCATGTAAAAGTCTTTCATCTTCTTTAAAAAAAATTCAAGTGAATTTTATTGTAATGTTTTCTTTGTGGTAATTTTAAAGCCAGTCAGTGTTTGTGAAGCTACTTCTGAAGGTATTTATCTATTAATGACATAGATATGTCTTTTCACAGTGTTCCGTACTATAAAGCTTAAGTACCTGTACTTAGTTATTTCAAAGCAAGGAATTATTTTTTTGTCTCTGATTTTCTCTGTCTTTTAAAAAACTGAGGTGAAATTCACATAACATAAAACTTACCATTTTTAGAGTTACAATTCAGTGGCATTTACTATATTCACAGTGTGTACAACCATCGCCTCTGTCTAGTTCCAAAACATTTTCATCATCCGCAGGCAGTCACTCCCCGTTCTCCCTCCCTCCAGCCCCTGGCAACCACTAATCTGCTTTCTATCTCTATGGATTTACCTATTCTGGATATTTCATATAAATGGAATCATACAACACACAGCATTTCTGATTTCTTTCATTTAGCATAATGTTTTTGAGGTTCATCCACATTGTAGCATCTATCGTACTTTATTCCTTTTATGGCTGAATAATATTCTATTGTATGGATATACCACATTTTATTTATCCATTCATCCATTGATGGACATTTGGGTTGTTTCCACTTTTTGGCTATTATGAATAGTGCTGCCATGAACATTCTTTTACAGATATCTGTTTGAATACCTGTTTTCCATTCTTCTGGGTATATATCTAAGAGTGAAGTTTCTGGTCATATGATAATTCTGTGTTTAACTTTTTGATGAACCTTTATTTTTTTAAAGAAAGAAATGCAAAATTTTATTTGAGTCAAATTGAGGATTATAACCCAGGAACAGCATCTCAGAAAGCTCTGAGAACTGTTCCACCGTTAGAAGTCAAGGTACAGTCATATAAGTTTTTTGAGACAGAGGGCTGTACATTAAATAATGTATTATTGACAGTTTACACACCCCAGATTTAAGCGTCATCTTGGCCCCTTACAAGATCAAGAAGGAATGTTATCTTTTAAGGAGTTGTTTTGTTGATGCTGGGAGAATGTGGCTCTTCATGGTTGAGTACGTTCTCATCTTCCTTTTTTTTTGGCTGTGTTGGGTCTTCGTTTCTGTGCGAGGGCTTTCTCTAGTTGCGGCGAGCGGGGGCCACTCTTCATCGCGGTGCGCGGGCCTCTCACTGTCGCGGCCTCTCTTGTTGCGGAGCACACGCTCCAGACGCGCAGGCTCAGTAATTGTGGCTCATGGGCCCAGTTGCTCCGCGGCATGTGGGATCTTCCCAGACCAGGGCTCGAACCCGCGTCCCCTGCATTGGCAGGCATCATCTTCCTTTTTTTTATAATATTTATTTATTTGGCTGCATCGTGTCTTAGTTGTGGCTGGTGGGACCTTCGTTGCCATGTGTGAGATCTTCGTTGCGGCACGTGGGATCTTTGGTTGCGGCGTGCGAACTCTTAGTTGCAGCATGTGGGATCTAGTTCCCTGAACAGGGATCGAACCCAGGCCCCCTGCATTGGGAGCTTGGAGTCTTAGCCACTGGACCACCAGCAAAGTCCCTCATCTTCATTTTTGAAAGATGTTTTCATTGTTATAAAATTCTAGGTTGATAGTTTCGGGATTTTTTCGCCTTCTGCTTTAAAGATGCCATTCTGTTGTGTTCTGAGTTGTCTGGGTTTATTGGGTATATGATTTGTTGCCATTAATTTTAGAAAAATTTTGACCATTAGTTCAGATATTTTATATGTTCTTTTTCTTTTCAATTTCTATTATGCTAGACTGATGTTATTCCACAACTTTTGAATGTTCTCTCCTGGGTATTATTTTTTCCCATTCTCTTTTCTCTTTGTGTTTCAACTTAGATCATTTCTATTGACCTGTTCTTTGAGTGCAGTGATGCTTTCCTCAGCTATGTATAGTCTGCTATGAGCCTGTCAAAGCAATTCTTCATTTTTGACATTAGTTTCTTATATCTAGCATTTCCATTTGACTATTTTATAGTTTTGTGTCTCTGCTGAAGTTCCCCATCTGCTCCTGCAGGTTTCCACCTTTTCCATTGGATCATTTAACATATTAATTGTAGTTATTTTAAATTCTCTGATAGTTGCAAGATCTGGGCAATCTCTGAGCACAGATCTGATGATGACTTTACTCTTTTGATAACAAGTTACTTTATCTTCCTTTTAAAATGTGTCTTGACATTTTTAATTTAATGCTAAACATCATTTTAGAAGACTAGAAGAGACTAGATAAACAGTATTTGTGCCCAGAAATGGGCATGCCTCTTCTGTCAGGTTATTAGTATGGTGCGTGGAGTCAATCTAATCATGAGATGGGCTAGGTTTTGATTTCTTTAGTGATGTCATTCCCCCGGTGTATCACAGACTTCAGATTCCTTTAGCAGTGGTCTGCTGTTACCTTCTGCTGAGAATGGTTTCTGGGGTGCCAGAAGGTTTTTCTCAGTGTTCCTGCTGTACCATCAGGTTTGAGAAGTCCCTGCATACCCATGACACAGAGAGGGGGTTTCTCCATGCATTGCCTCTCCTTCAGTGGTAGACTGATGTTACTTATTACTTGGTGCCAGGTTCATGTTGGGAGTGGTAGGGGGATTTCTGTTTCCCTGGTCATCCTTAGTCTTAGACAGGCTCTGTGTGTGTGGATTGGGGACTGGGGTTTTTTCAGCATTCCCGCTTCTCTTCCTCAAGGCAGCCAAACTCTGCCTTGTATCCGCAGTTGGTCATGGGCGGAAAAGAGTTTCCTGCTGCTCTCCTGGTGGTAACAGATGTGTGCTTGATATAAGCCTAGGATCTGGAGTTCAGAAGGATTTGCTTTTTCATTGCTGCCTAGTAGTCTAATAGTTTGGGTGTGTCCTAATCTAGTTCATTATTCCCGTACTGATACAGACATTTTTGCCATAAAATGTTATAAAAATGGTGCAAGCTACTTTATCTACCATGAATGTTTCCCTAGAATAGATGCCCAGAGTGGAATTTCTGGGTTGAATGGTACACAGTTTAAAGTTTTGATAGATAAAAACTGAATTCCTTGATTTTTTTTTTACTTAATATATTTATCTTCCTTCAAATTAGTATATTAAAAAAAAGCTTTTATCAGAACGCCGATATAAAAATTATATGTGCCTCTGATATAGAAAAAAGGAGAAATTGTCATTTAATGGGGTTTTTGCGACATTGCCATTCCATGTCCTAAAGCGCTATGTGATGTTCTTACCATCCCTCTTGATGTCTCCTCTGTACGCCCTGCTGGTTAAGTGCAGAACCTCCAGGTCTCATTCTCTGATGGCCTGGACCCTGCTTGGAACACCTGTCCCTTCACACTGTTTCCAGAGCACCTCACCCCTTATCTCTGTGATGGCTAGTGACGGTTCAAATCTGTTTGAACTTTTCTATACCATTACTTTAATTTTTTTAAAAAAGCTTAGGATCCCTAGTTTATATCATAGTTGAGAATATTTAGCAACACCTCATTTGTATAAAGATTCTTTTACCTAGCAACCTCAGTTGTCTGAAACAGTCAAAAAAAGGAAAAGGAAAAAAGCAGTGAAAACAGATGCCACAAAGCCCATGCACTAAACTTCATGACACTGCATTAAAAAATCCCAAACCCTTCCAGGCAGAAGTGTGTTTGAAATAGGCCTTGACCTATGTGCATATCGTCTAGTAAAATGACAGGAAATGAGAAGAAGTCTCTGGGGGTGACTATCAGAAGCCCAGCTCTTTAGACTGTTCCATCTCTTAGACAGCCTGTCTTCACGCTGGGCTGGGTGGACCAGGTTGTTATTTATCGCCTAAATCCGCATTGCCTCTTTCATCCAGAGACCCACTCAGTCCTGGTTGATGGTGCAGATTTGGATTAGAGAACCCTTCCTTGTCATGTCCCACCCTCCCTGGTTCCTAACTGGCCCTTCCAAGTGCCAGTCGTTGCTCTTATTCATTGAACACCTGCATGTGCTGGGCACAGGGGAACAAAGGTGAATAAGACATGGTCCCTGTCCTGAGGAGCTCACAGCCTTGTGGGGAGACAGGCCTGCCACGCAACTATGCGTGGACGCCTGGGCAACGTGGTAGAGCTCTGTTGAGGATTGTTCCAATTCAGGGATTTTCCAGCTGTCCTGTTTATGCTGGATATGGGGCAAGGGCAGGCCCTAGGGCCACGATGGCTCCTACAGGCAGGATCCCTGAGTGCTTCTGGGCAGAGGTTCTGTCACAAGATGAGTGACAAGCAGGAGATAGGCAGTGGGCAAGTGTTGTAGCCCATCTCTGCAGAGAGAGCCCCTCCTTGCCAGCATCATTTGTGGTGGTGGGGGCCATGGTAGTTGAAAGAAGGTAGAAATGGGGCAGGGTGGTGAATTGCTTGTCTGGGGAAAGGGATTCCCGTGAGTTGGGTGAACTTTGGTCAAAGACACCCCTTTGAGACAGGTCATTCTGCTGTGATGCCCTAGTCAGGGGTGGGGAGTTGTCTCCCAAGGGCTCACCAGCCTTACTGGTTTGTGTCTTTTCTTCTCTTTTTTAAAGTCACTTTTGGGACCCCAAAGGACAAGGACCATCAAAAGGGGACACTGACCATGATGACAGAAAATTACTTCCATCTGTCTGAGCCAGTTTTAGAGGTTTTCACAGGGACGCTAAAACCTCCTGGATGACAAATGAGACAAGTGAGAAGGGTTTGCTGCACCAGCAGTGAGGCTGGGCGGGAGGGGTAGTGAGGGGAGGGCAGTGCAGGTAGAAAGGCCAGGAGGGCCAGGACGTGGATGGGGTCAGGAAAGAGCCCAGCTTTAAGGATGGTGGGACAAAAGCATGTAGAAGGGAGAAAGTGGGATAATTAATGGTGACAGACAGAAATGTGGTGTTTTCCCTCGGAGTCTAAAGAATTTCACAGCAATGAGTGAGGGGACTTATACAATCACATTTGTGTTTCAGAAAAGCTCATGTGAGGTTAGCTATGATGGTCATCTCTTTCGGTACTAAAAGTGCTCCGTCCTGGAACTCCCTGCTTTCTCCCTTCTCTTCCTGGCCTCCATATCTGTAAACATTGTTTTGAAAGGCTACGCACAGCGTGCTGTTTGGGCTCAAGGGGCCAAGTCCAGCGGCAGGAGGAACATCACTTCAGAGAGATTCCCCAGCAGACAAGGTATGATAATAACAGAAGAGACGGGGGGCCGTGGTGCCCCTTCAAGGTTGGGGCGGCAGCCGGGGCAGTCTCTCTGCCATTAGCATTTGGAGTGGGAAGAGGCCTTGAACCCAAGCGGGTGCCGCCTAGCTGCATTTCAGCTCCTGCAGGCTGTCACCTTCTAGAGGCCCTGTGCTCAGCTCTCCAAGCACACAGCAACAGCTCAGTCACGGCAAAAACCTTCATGGAAACCACAGTGGATCAGGGTGGGAAAAAGCTGCACGAGAAGAGCAGTTGGTATCGTAGGGAAACTTGTAGCTGACAAGTGTGGGGAGAAAACATAAGCCAAGGGGTGGGGACCTGTGAGCCCTGAGAAGGGGCACTGCCATCAGTGCCATGCCCATTTCAGGGTCTCCACCTAGACTGCCAGCCCTGGTGGCTGTGGGTAGAGGGTTCAGAGCCTGCCCCGTCTCAGGGCTGTCTCTTCTCCTCCTCCCACATGCCTGCCTTGAACGTGGACTTGCAGAGTCGGGGATTTGTAGGTTTATGCTGGGCCGGGGGAGCGGCTGTCGCTCCATTGCCTCTGGACGGACCCTGCTGTGTTGTCGCCCAGGTCTTGCATCCTCCAGTTGGCTTTCTGATGGAGCGCTGACAGTGTGCCAGGGTCTTTTCTAAGAGCTCAAGATACAAGGGTATTGAATCAGACATGGGCCCTGCCCTTGAGATGCTGACAGCTCCCTGATGATCCCGATGCCAGGAGGGTTCATCACCCTCACACAGAGAGTCATGGGGAACGCTCAGCCTCTGTCGAGACCGGAACGTGCACTTCATTTAGAGACGAGCTCCCAGCGAAAACAGGCCTTTTCCTGAGCATCACTGTCATCTTCTGTAAGCTTGAGATTGCAAACAAATGTATATGCTATTTATGGAATCACTCAGTGTTGTTTAAAATGATGCATGGGAATTAGCAAGGATTCAGTGGTTACTCTCAGGGAGGGAGGGAAGAGACCAGGGGAGGGGCACACAGTTCTTAGGGCCTAATTCTGCTGCATAACAGGAGCAGTTGGTATCCCACAGCAGGGGCATCTTGTAGCTGAAAAAAGTGGGGGAAGGTATAAGCCAAGGGGTAGATTGTTTCTTTCAGTGTATTACCGCCTGGCCTCTGAGCTCATCTTTAACAGGGCTTTATCTGTGGGATCCTTGTGAGGCCTGGCTTGTGGGTGTGTCCTGTACAGAGATGTTTCATTTGCTTCTGCCGGGTAACCTAGGGGCATCGTCGACTCAGTGTCAATTTTTTGAGTTCCCCAGATATGAGGGGAGTGTGTATTTCAACTCCAAAGCCTCTGAGTCCTAGACCTTGGTTAAGAATTCTCTGGGGACTGTCTTCCCATGTGAACTTTTCTAATTTCCCCTTTATCTGAGAGTAAGTATTGCTTTTAGAGAGTCCCAATTTTCTGTGTCTGTGTGCGGAGGGTCTTGGTCCCAGCACCCCCTGGCAAGGCCAGAGGCTCTGTCTCCTCTCCCTGCATGGGCACTGAAGGTCAAGCTTCCTAAAACATAGCCCTTCCTACCACATTCTCCCACCTTAGGCAGCTACGTACGGCAGCTGCTTATGGTCAGTGCCCTGGACTTCTGTTCCCTTGGTGCTCCAGCCCCTGGGGGTGTTTCCCTTACCTTCTTGCAAGCTCAGCTATGCATTAAAATTAAGTTTTCTAAATCATACCCAACATTTTCTAGGTGTTTTGTTACAGAAAGCTCTTCTGGTTATCCTGTTTGCCCTCATGCCAGAATAGAAGCCTCATGGGCACCGGCATCTTACTTTAAAAAAAAAAAAAAGATCTGAACCATAAGAGTAAAATAGTTGGGTTTGCTAGAGTTAGGTAGGGGTGTGTGGGCATTCATACTCAGTATTTTTCAGTTTGTTAAAATATTTTCTACTCCATAAATAAAGGGATCCTACTACATATCAAAGGCCCTTTTCTGTTTCCAGTTAGGAAGAGCTTGAAGTCTGTGAGCAAGTTTCCCCCTGCAGCAGGAAGGGTAGGATTCTTTGGTGTGAGAAATGTTTCAAGGCTCAGGACAAGAAGCTTGGCTTTGTGGATACAGGGCAGTAGAAGTTACAGGCGAAGTCCTTGGGACCTTAGCCCCTTATCTCTGGCTGAAGGAGTAGGAGCTGATTCAGCACGCATCACCGGGTATACATTCAACTGTCCAAGAAGTAACCAGCTCTTCTTGTCAGATGGGGCATCTCTCCATCAATATGGGGTGTGACCATTTGGGGAGATGTCTGCAAACCCTCATCTTACTCGCAGCCTCAGCCTCAGATTGTACCCTGGTGGCCAGGTGGGATTAAGTGGCAAAATTAATTTGATTGCTACTTCCTTCCTTCTTCTGATCCTTCCTGTCTTCACTTTATTCAGGGCAGGTAAATAAAACTCCTAAAGAGACTAAAGGCATCCAAGGAGACACAGAGTCAGAATAGTTAGATGTGGCATCTCCGGGAGTACTGCCATCTCTCAGGTATGTTTGGGAGGTCTGCAGTGAATTCTGCAGTGAATCGGTTTTTTTCTTAAAAGTGTGAGGACACACTGCTTGACTAGCAATTAAGAGGAAAATCAAGCCCTGTCGATTACAGATTGCCCTCTAAAGTGGCTACTTTTATTTATTTATTTATTTTTTAATGGACTATAATTGCTTTACAATGGTGTGTTAGTTTCTGCTTTATAACAAAGTGAATAAGTTGTACATATACATATGTTCCCATATCTCTTCCCTCTTGCATCTCCCTCCCTCCCACCCTCCCTATCCCACACCTCTAGGTGGTCACAAAGCACTGAGCTGATCTCCCTGTGCTATGCGGCTGCTTCCCACTAGCTATTAAAGTGGCTACTTTTAAATGTATGTGTTATACACATTCACATAAAAAGTTCAGGAAAGGGTATCATGAACCAAGGAAATTGAAACACATAACTTCAGTGATAGAAGTTAAAAAAAAACCCATGGAGGAGATCATCTCTCTTCATTTTAAATTACTGCAAAAACAGCTCTGGTGAGCTCGCTGCTAAGAAAACATCTTCAAGGTTGAATTTGGGAGTTTCAATTCACTTAAATATCCTGGAATTGTTGCCCATTCCTCCCGGGACCCTGTTGCTCCTGGCTGCCCACCTCTGGTCCTCATTTCCCCTTCTTCGTTTCCCATGTTTTCTTCTTGGTGAAGCCTTTCCAGACAGAGGGAGCAGCACGTGGAAAGTCAGGAGAGCTTCCCCGTGGTCTCCCGTCACCTTCCTAGGGGACGTCTTCTGTATTTTAACACAGCTGCCGTTGGGAAGGCTGTTTCCTCCTCCTAGTAGCTAAGGTTTGGGGGTTGAAGAGGATTTCCCAAATATCAGGTTGCTTTCTAGCAGATGGCAGTTGGCAGTTATCTCTTAGGGCCAGGTCTGCCCTCCCCCTCCTTCCATTCCCCTTAAGCCAGCCCCTCAATCACTTAGGACTCAGATCCAGTCCCACCTTCTCCAGGGTCCAGGAGCGTTGCCCCAGCTGTGCCTCCTCTCATAGGGATTTCACCGTTCTGAGAAGGGGCATCGCTTTTATTGTCTGCACCACTCATTTTACTCAAGGGACCCTTGACCGGAGGACAGTTGTGGCCTCTGGGAACACTGTTGTCTTCAGACAAGTCTGCCATTTGGGGAGGAACATGAGTGGAGTGGAGGAGAAGTAAGGGGATATCCACATGACAGCAAGTCACTCGAGCAGAATACTTTCTAGAGAACAACACAGTGACAAATGTCACAGCCAGCCTCCCACCCGCACCTCCAGGTTGCTCATCTGTAGACACAGCAGACCCTGCCTTACTCAACTAGTTTCACCTCTGTCTCTTCTCTCTTGAGATCCTAAATTTAATTCTTCGGAGGGAGGGAACACTTTCACCTTTTACATTCCTTTGATACCTAACACAGGGTTGGGTGTGCCAGAGGTTACCAACAAATGCATGTTGAATGAATGAATCAATTAATGAATGAATGAGAGCTCTGAGTACCAACGAAGACCTCTATTCCTCAATTCCCAGGCGTCATTAGGTGACCATCTCAACATCCATAGTTTTTTTTTTCAATCACCTCAAATCCGGGATGTCTCAAATTCTCCTCTTACTGTTTTTCTCCTTCGAATCTGCCCTCCTTCCTGACTTTCCCAGAAGAATCCTCAATAATTTTGGAATCCTTCCTCTCTTGGTACCTAAATCACCAAAGCGTGAGTTGGCTATTTTCTTTTGCTTCCATACAGCCACAGCCTAGGTTCAGGCTCTTATCACCCAAGCCTGGACTCTTGTAAAAAGGTTTCTGCTTCATTGCCTTGTACAATTCAGCTGGGCTAATCTTCCTAAAACATTTCTTTATTCAAGTCACTCAACCACATTTAAAAAATAAAAACATTGATGGCTCCCGTAACCAGCGAAATACCATTCAGATGCCTTAGCCTGCACTCCAGGCCTCCCCAGTCTGACTAGCTGGTTCCTAGCCTCCCACTCTCTACCTGTACTTTGCAAAGTTCCTGTCTGGCTGGACTGGTTTGCTCACTGGCTCCCCCAGCAGGTCTCTGGCATTCTTACATCTCTTTCTTACATCTCATCCTGCCACACAGCCCATTTTGGTCTTTTCAAAGGCTGCCCGGTCAAGGCTCAGCAAGTTCAGGTCCCATCTCTTTAACCCCTTTAGCGCCAGCCACTTGCAAAGACCACAGGCTATTTACCCTTGAAGTTTTTGAAGCTTAACCTTCAGGACCCCACACTCCCAAGCTCTGGGCCTTATTTTATATTTGTAATCTTACGTTACTTTTCTTAGAGAAGATCTCCCAATTTTATAAACTTCCAACCTCCACCAAACCCACACCCATCTCTGCTCCTGGCCATTGGAAACTCATTTGCTGTGTAACTGATCACACAGTTACACAGCAAATGAGTAACTGTGGGGCTGAGTTTGCTTACAAGTGTCTTATTACAATAGGACTGGAACTTCTGGAAGCTCAGAGCTCACAGTCTCCAATTTCTTTTACTTCCGTTTGGATCAAAGCCCCAAGAGTGTTTTGACATGTATTTTGTGCAAAATTTAAGAGCTCCTGGATGGAGCAGAGACATGGACGATTTTGCCCTTGGCAACAAGGGACATATTGTTGGGAAGATTAAGTACACATGATTATGAAAGGAGGAGGGAAGGTAAGTACCATAAGAGAACTACACATAGTGCGCTCCTGGGCCTGGTGTTGTACCCACAGTATCCCCACATCCCAGCAGGGCATCCTGGATATGTTGGGAGGGGGCAGATCAGCAGCCAGGCCTCCAGACTGACAGTAAGGTAGTGGGGGGAGGCTGAGCTTCTTCCTGTGCTGGACCCACCACCCTCCAACCCTGGACCCCTCCACAGTAGCTCATGAGGCCCTGTGTCCCTGGCCTTGCCAGCCAGCTCCTTCCTGGCTTCCCCAGCAACTCGTGGTCCAAGGTCAAAGTGTTTCCCAGGCTAGCTTGCCAATGTGCCGGGCTTTTAGGAAAGCACTTACTGCTTTTGCTTTTGTTTCTAAATCCTGTTCTGTGTCCATGAATCGATTTGAGTTTGTAAAATCAGTGAAAGCAAAACACCAGATCTCTACAGTTTTCATTGGACAGACAGAAAAAGGGGAGAGAACTTGGGGAGAGGCCCTAGGTGTGTGGGGTTTTGAAGTTAAGCTTCATTAGCTTCAAGGCTATAGCCTCTAGTCAACCTCGTTCTTCCTCTTGAGCTAAACTGTTCCTCATTTTCCTTGATTTGAAACCCCTCACTATCATCTCTTTGAAGAATTCCCTTTGCTACAGATGCTGAATCCCCATTTCAAGTGGAAAGAAATATAAGGAGAAGCTGTGGCTTGCTGTCTTGCTTGGGAGTCAGGAAATCAATTTCCTTTCCTGAAAAATTGGTACTTATGCTGCCTTCTACTAGGGAAGTCGAAGAGTCTAATGTCACCCATCTGCTCCTTTCTCTGCTTTCACTGCCAAGAAGCTCAGAGCTGCATTTTGTGCGCAGTTAGTTAACTCCAGTCTCCTGAGGCTAATTCTTTGGGATTTTATTTCTCTACTCCCTCTCTACCACCTGGCTCCCCCCGCACTGCCCCCCATTTTGTGCTAACAAGCTTTGGTTCTGTTATATTTCAATAGATTTATGTAGGTCAGTTTGAAGCTTTTGCTGAATCCTCATTTCACCATTCCCCATGCCTTTTCATCTACTCCCTTTATGAGAAACCTGGGCCCACCCCCAGCTGGGGACCCATGGTGGCATAGCTTTCTTCCCTTCAGGACTGAGAAGGGTTTTCTCCTCAGCAGTGGCTTCTCACGGTGGCTCCTTCCATGCCTGACACAGCAGCTCTGAGGCCTCCTTCCGACCCAGCTTCTGAAAAACAGCTTTAGGAGGCTTTTGCGTTTGTGGGACCCATGTTAGGCCCTGGCTCTCTAAACCCTTGAAAGGACTGCCTGTTTCCCTTTCTCCCCATCTCCCAGCCTCTTTCCTGCCTTGGGGAGGAGAACAGCACCGTGAGGGCTTCTTTGTAAGCTCTTCTTCCTTGCCTTCCTCTCGCTACTGGTGACTTGGGCCTGGGAGGCGGGGCCAGTCTCAGCAGGCCTGGTTGCCCTGGCAACATGGGTGGGCTAAGCCTACCAATGGATGAGAGTTATTCAAAAACTTTCAGTTGGTCCGCACCAGTTAGAAAGGTTGCCAGGGCAGCAACTCTAACTGCATTTCACAGATGAGGGGTGTGGCTTGATCAGAGTCATTCAAGCTGGGATTAAAATGAAGAGAGGGTATCACACTGTCTGCCATGAGAGCTCCAGTATCACCTCCTGCTGTAAATTGGAAATGCCAGGCCTGAGTAAATCTCAGAGATGCGCTTACCAGATGGCCAAACAGGGCCTTATTCTGATCCAGGAGAAAAATCTAATGCCACAGTCCACTTAGGGCAAGTCTTCCAAAGTGTGGACTTGAGGATGCCCGAGTCAGAATTATCTAGAATGCTTGTTTCAAATGTCAAGTCCCAGGCCCCCTACCTACTCCTGGGGATGGGCCTGGGAAGATGAGTTTTTAAACAAGCCTCCCAAGTGACTGCTGTTTTGGGGACCACAGATATGGGGGATGATATATCTGCATATATAGATATGCAGGGATGAGTAGAAGATTATAATATTTACAGTTAATTTTTAAAGATCAACTTTATTGAGGTATAATTTACCTACAATAAAATATGACTGTTTAAAATGTACAGTTTGAAGGGCTTTGACAGATGTTTACACTTTTGTAACCATCATCACAATCCAGATAAAGGACTTTTCCCTCATTCAGTCATTCCCCAGCATTCACCCCCAGCCCTAGACCCACTGATCTGCTTTCCGGTCCAACAAATTAGCTTTACCTTTCTAGAGCTTCATATAAATAGAATTATGCAGTGTGTCCTCTTTTGTGTCTGACTTCTTTGCTTAGCATGATGTTTTTGAGATTCATTCATGTTGTTGAATTTATCAATAGTTTGTTCCTTTTTATGGCTGAGTGATAGTCCATTGTTTGGATATACAAGACTCTGTTTATACATTCACTTGATTTGGTTTGGGTTGTTTCCAAATATTGGCTATTATGAATAAAGTTGTTATAACCATTCTGCAATCCATCCAAAGTTAATTTTTGTGTATGGTATGAGGAAAGGATTGAGTTTCCCTTTTTTTCCCCTCAACTAGTAAAGGTGTACAGTTGTTCCTGCACCATTTATTGAAAAGACTCTCCTTTCCCGCATTGAAAATCAATTGACCGTATTTGAATGGAGTCCATTTCTGAACTTTATGTTCCGTCAATCACATGGCTTACCCTTAAGCCAATCCCCCACATTGTTGTTTTTTTTTTTAATAATTTATTTATTTTTGGCTGCGTTGGGTCTTGATTGCTGCGCGTGGGCTTTCTCTAGTTGCGGCGAGCGGGGGCTACTCTTCGTTGCGGTGCGCGGGCTTCTCATGGTGGTGGTTTCTCTTGTTGCGGAGTGCGGGCTCTAGGCGCGTGGGCTCAGTAGTTGTGGCACGTGGGCTCAGTTGCTCCATGGCATGTGGGATCTTCCCAGACCAGGGATCGAACCCGTGTCCCCTGCATTGGCAGGCGGATTCTTAACCACTGCACCACCAGGGAAGTCCACCCCCCCCCACACACATTGTTGATTACTGTAGCTTTATAATAAAACTTAAAATCAGGTACTGTGAGTCCTTCAAATTCTATTTTAGGTTCTTTGCATTCCCATGTAAATTTTAGAGTCAGTTTATCAGTTTCTACAAAAAGGCTGCTGAGATGTTGATAGGGATTACATTGAATCTGTAGATCAATTTGGGGAAAATTGACATTTGGTGATACCAAGTCTTTTAATCCATAAATATGGTATATCTATTTATTCAAGTCTTTTTAAATTTTAGGATTGCTTTGTAGGTTTTCAGTGTGCAGATCTTGCATGTATAGTTTTGGCTGTTCTTATATCATTTTCCAGTTGTTTGTTGCTGGTATATAGTATATGGAAATACTATTGATTTTTCTTTATTGACCTTGTATCCTGCAACCTTGCTAAACCCTTATTAGTTCCAGTAGCTTTGTGATATGTTCTTAAGGATTTTCTACATTTACGATCATGTCGATGAATAAGGACAATTTTACTTCTTCCTTTCCAATCTGTATATCTTCTTATTTCTCTCTTCTTGCTTTATTGTAATGGATAGGGTCCTCAGTAAAATAATGAATAAAACTGGTAAGGACATTCTCCTGATCTTAGGGGAGAAAGCATTTTATCTTTCATCATCCTGTGTGATGGTGGCTGTGGGATTTTTGTAACATCTCACATAACCACAGTACAATAATCTGAACCAGGAAATTGACATAGATTCAATACCATTAGTGAATCTATGTACCTTATTCAGATTTCACCAATTGCCCCTCTAATGTTGTTTTTCTAGCCCAAATCCAATCCAGGACCCCACTTTGCATTTCACTGTCATGTTTCCTTTGTCTCCTCCAGTTTGAGACAGCTCATGACCTTGGTACTTTTGTAAAGTGTTATTTTGCTCGGTGTTCCTCAATTGGTTTTGTCTGATATTTTCTCCTGACTAGGTTGAGGTTATTCAGTTTTGGCAAGAACACTGCAGAAGTCATGTTGTGCCTCTCAGTGCATTTTATCAGGAGGTACAAGGTGTCAGTATATGTTATTACTCGTGTTGTTAACTTTTAGCATTTGCTTAAAGTGTTGTCTGCCTGGTTTGTCCACTGTAAAGTTGCCATTTCCCTTTTACAATTAATAAATATCTTCTGGGGACATTTTTTTTTTTTGGAATTTTTATTTTTTATTTTATTTAATTTTTTTAAACATCTTTATTGGAGTATAATTGCTTACAATGGTGTGTTAGTTTCTGCTTTATAACAAAGGGAATCAGCTATACATATACATATATCCCCACATCTCCTCCCTCTTGTGTCTCCCTCCCACCCTCCCTATCCCACCCCTCTAGGTGGTCACAAAGCACCGAGCTGATCTCCCTGTGCTATGTGGCTGCTTCCCACTAGCTATCTATTTTACATTTGGTAGTGTATATAATGTCCATGCCACTCTCTCACTTCGTCCCAGCTTACCCTTCCCCCTCCCCGTGTCCTCAAGACCATTCTCTACGTCTGCGTCTTTATTCCTGTCCTGCCCCTAGGTTCTTCATATCCTTTTTTTTTTTTTTAGATTCCATATATATGTGTTAGCATACGGTATTTGTTTTTCTCTTTCTGACTTACTTCACTCTGTATGACAGACTGTAGGTCCGTCCACCTCACTACAAATAACTCAATTTCGTTTCTTTTTATGGCTGAGTAATATTCCATTGTATATATGTGCCACATCTTCCTTATCCATTCATCTGTTGATGGAAACTTGGGTTGCTTCCATGGGGACATATTTTGAGACCAATGAAATATCTCCTTTTTATCATACTTTTAGCATCCATTGAAAGGTTTTGCCATCAATAATTACTACCATGGTATTTCCCAAATGATTTTCTATTTTCAGTTCTTCTACATGTATAAATTGGAATTTTACTGAAAGGAAGAGCTATCCCTTCTCCTTCATTTATTCATTATAACAGTGTGGACTCATGGATATTTATTTCATTCTATGGGTTATAATCCATTACTACTATTATATTTTCTTATTTAAAATATCCCTGACCTGGCCTTTGGGTGCTCCTTTAATTTGGCTCCTGACAACTTGACATGCTCCCATCATATATGTGATTTGGATTTTTTTTTTCACTAACTGATTTTCCCCCGGTTATGGGTAGCACTTTCTTTCTTCTTCATATGCCTAATTTTTTATTGTGTATAACATTTAAAATCTTGTGTTTAGTAGTGCTTTATTTTGTTGCATTACTTTAAAGAGTGTTTGGATTTGTTGTAGCAGGCAGTTAAGATACTCATGGTTCATATCAATCCTTTTCAAGCTTATTCTTTAAGTTTTAAAGGGCAGGTCTAGATTTTCCTGTACTGTAGGGTTATTTTAGCCACACTATTAGGACATGACACTTATGTGATTTCTACTAAATCCCCTATGTATTCAACAAAGTTCCTCCACCTGTTGTAGGAGCTCAAATGATTCCCAGCTTTGTGTGAGCTCTGAGAATTGTTTGGTTTAGAGCTCCCTGGAAAATTGTCTTTCCTTGTTAGTTGTTTTCTACCAATCTCATTGAGTTTTACCCTATGCATGCTCAGATTTATATTCAGCCAAAGATTTAGACTCCTCTGCAGGTTTTTGGAGCTCTTTCTCTGCAAAGCTCTCTCCTCTCCAGGACTCTGCCATGCAAATTCTAACTGCTTCAGCCTCTCCATGTAGTAAAAGCTCATTATGGTCTTAATTTGCATTTCTTTGATGGCTAATGATGTTCAACATCTTTTTATGTGCTTATTTGTCATCTTTATATGTTCTTTGCTGCAACATTTCTTCATGTCTTTTGCCCATTTTCTAATGGGATTATTTGGATTTTTTATTGTTGAACTTTGAGCATTCTTTATATATTTAGAGATGCATCCTTTGTCAGATATGTGATTTACAAAAATTTCTCCCGGTCTATAGCTTGTCTTTTCATCCCTTTAACAAAAGTTTTTCATTTTTATAAGTCCTGTTTATCAATTTTTTTCTTTTGTGGATTGTCATGTCTAAGGACTCTTTTTTGGTGTTATGTCTAAGAAGTCTTCACCAAACTCCAAGTGCTGAAGATTTTCTTCTGTTTTCTTCTAGAAGACTTATAGTCTTACATTTGAATCTATGACCCATTTTGAGTTACTTTTCGCATAAGTTGTGAGGTTTAGGTCAAGGTTCATTTTTTTTTTCTATGGGTGTCTTTTAGTTGCTGCAGCACCGTTTGTTGAAAAGACCATCCTTCCTGCATTGGATTGCTTTGACATTGAAAAAAATCATTTGGCTGTACTTGTATGGGGTTATTTCTGGGGGCTCTATTCTGTTCCATTGATCTTTGTGTCTGTTACTCCACCAGTATCACACAGTCTTGATTACTGAGCTATGTAATCAGTCTTGAAATTGGACAGAGTTATTTCTCCCACTTTATTCATCATTTCCGAAACTGTTTTAGCCATTCTAATTCCTTGGCCTTTCCATATACATTTTAGAATAACTTGTCTATATCTGGAAAAAAATCTTCCTGAGATCTGGATAGGAATTTCTTTCTTTCTTTCTATCTATCTATCTATCTCAACACTGTGTTGAGTGTGCTAATCCATGAACATGCTATGTCTATTTATTTAGAACATTCTTAATTTTTTTCATCAGCATTTTCTGTTTTATATTCAGTCCTGTATGTTTGTTATATTTACACTTAAGTATTTAAAAATTTTTTAAGCAATTGTAAATGGTATGGCATTTTTTTATCTCAGCTTCCATAGCTATATAGTAATACAGTTGATTTTTATAAGTTGAACTTGTATCTTACAATCTTACTATTAGCTCTAGGAGATGGGTGTTGTTTTTTCTTGGTTTTGTTTTGGTATATTCCCTAGGTTTTCTATGTAGATTATTATGTCATCTGCAGATGGCACAATCTTATGTTTTCCTTTCTGATCTTTATGCCTTTTATTTCCTTATCGTATGTTATTTAAGCACTGGCTAGAACTTTCAGCACCATGTTGACTAGCAGTGATCAGAGCAGACATCCTTGTCTTGTTCCTGATCTTAGGGGGGAAACGTTTGATCTGTCACCATTAAGTATGATGTTAGCTATAGGGTTTTTTAATAGATGTTCTGTTTTTCAGCTTTATTAGGGTATAATCTCAAATTAAAATTGTATATATTTAAAGTACATGATGTGATGATTTGACATACTTATACTTTGTGAAATGGTTACCACAATCAAGTCAACACAACCATTACCTCATATAGTTACCTTTGTCGCTGTTGTGAGAATGCTAAAAGTTTACTCTCTTAGCAGATTTTAAGTACACAATGTAGTGTTGTTAACTATATTCACCATGCTGTACCATGCTCAGATCCCTAGAGTTTATTCATCGTATAATGGCAGGCTTGTATCCTTTGACCAGCATCTTGCCATCTGCCCCTGGTAACCACTATTCTACTATGTTTATATGAGTGAAACTTTTTTTTAAAGTTTTCACATATAAGAGAAATCACATGGTATTTGTCTTTCTCTGTCTTACTTATTTCACTTGGCATAGTGCCATTGAGGTTCATCCATGTTGCCGCAAATGGCAATATTTCATTCTTTTTTATGGCTGAGTAATTTTCCATTGTATATGTTATACCACAATTTCTTTATTCACTTATCCATCGATGGACACTTAGGTTGTTTGTATGTCTTGGCTATTGTAAATAATGCTGCAAAGAACATGGGGCACGTACATCTTTTCAAGTTAGTGTTTTTTTCTCTTTGGATAAATACCCAGAAGTGGAATTGCTGGATTATATGGTAGTAATTCTATTTTAAATTTTTTGAGGAAACTCCGTACTGTTTTTCATAGTGGCTGCAGCAGTTTACCTTCCTACCAACAATGCTCAGGGTTCCCTTTTCTCCACATCCTCACCAACACTTATTTCATGTCTTTTTGATGATAACCGTTCTGACAGGGGTGAGGTGATATCTCACTGTGGTTTTGATTTCCCTCATGATTAATGTTGTTGAGCATCTTTTCATGTTTTTGTTGGCCATCTGTGTCTTTTTTGGAAGAAAGTCTATTCAGATCTTCTGCCCATTTTAAAATCAGATTGTTTGTTTTTTACGACTGAATTGTATGAGTTCTTTATATATTTTAGATATTAGCCTCGTATCAGATATATGATTTGCACATATTTTCTCCCATTCAGTAAGTTGCCTTTTCATTTTGTTGATGGTTTCCTTTGCTGTGAAGAAGCATTTTAGCTTGATGTAGTCCCACTTGTTTATTTTTGCTTTTATTGCTCATGCTTTTGGTGTGATATCCAAAATATCATTGCCAAGACCATTGTCAAGGAGCTTTGTCCTTATGTTTTCTTCTAGTTTTGTGGTTTCAGTATTATGTTTAAATCTTTAATCCATTGTGAATTAATTCTTGTGAGTGATGTAAGATAGGGGTCCAATTTTATTCTTCGGCATGTGGTTATCCAGTTTTCCCAATGTCATTTATTGAAGAGCTTCTCCTTTCCCCATTGAGTATTCTTGGCTCCCTTGTCAAATATTAGTTGACCATATATGTGAGGGTTTATTTCTGAGCTCTTGATTTTGTTCCATTTGTCTTTGTATCTATTGTGATGCCAGTGCCACACTGTTTTGATTACTATAGCTTTGTAATATAGTTTGAAATTAGAAAGTGTGTTGTTCTTTTTCCTCAAGATAATTTGGTTATTTGTGGTCTTTTGTGATTCCACACAAATTTTTGGATTTTTTTCCATTTCTGTGAAAAATGCCATTGAAATTTTGATAGGGGTTACATAAATCTATAGATGGCTTTAGGTAGTAGGGACATTTTAACAATATTAATTTTTCTGATTAATGGACATGGGATATCTTTCCATTTGTTTGTGTCTTCAATTTCTTTCACCAATGTCTTGTTGTTTTCAGTGTACAGATCTTTTACCTCCTTGGATGAATTTATTCCTATCTTATTGCTTTTGATACGACTATGAATGGGATTGCTTTCTTTATTTCCTTCTCAGATATTTCATTGTTAGTGTACAGAAATGAAGCTGATTTCTGTAGGTTGATTTTGTATCCTGCAACTTTACTGGATTCGTAAATTAGTTCTATGACTTTTTTGGTGGGGTCTTTAGGGTTTTTTACAAATAAGTTCATATCATCTGCAAACAGAGACAATTTTACCTCCTCCTTTCTGATTTGGATACATTTTATTTCTTTTTCTTGCCTAATTGTTCTGACTAAGACTTCCAGTATTATGTTGAAGTGGTGATAGTAGGCATCCTTGTCTTGTTCCTGATCTTGGAGGAAAATCTTTCAACTTTTCACCATTGAGTATGATGTTAGCTGTGGACTTGTGATATATGGCCTTTATTATGTTCAGGTATGTTCCTTCCATACCCAATTTGTTGAGGGTTTTTATAATGCAAGGATATTGAATATTGTCAAATGCTTTTTCTGCATCTATTGAGATGATCATGTGATTTTTACATATCATTTTATTAGTTGGTGTATCACATGTATTGATTTGCATGTGTTGAGCCATCCTTGCATCCCAGGGATAAATCCAGCTTGATCATGGCGTATGATCCTTTTAATGTGCTATTGAATTTGATTTGTCAATATTTTGTTGAGAACTTTTGTACCTATATTTATCAGGGATGTTGGTCTCTAGTTTTTTTTTTTTTTCCTTGTAGTATCCTTATATGGCTTGGTATCAGATTTCATTCTGGCTTCATAAAATGAGTTTGGGAGTGTTCCCTTCTATTCAGTTTTCTTGGAAGAGTTTGAGAAGGATTGGCATTAATTTGTCTTCAAATGTTTGGTAGAATTTGCCAATGAAACCATCTGGTCCTGGGCTTTTCTTTGTTGGGAGGTTTGTGATTACTGATTAGATCTTCTAACTCATTATTGGTCTGTTCATATATTCTGTTTCTTCATTATTCACCCTTAGAAGGTTGCAAATTTCTGGAAAGTATTCCACCTTTCTAGGTTTTCCAATTCATTGGTCTATAATTGTTCATAGTAGTCTTAGGATCATTAGTATTTCCATGGTATCAGTTGTAATGTCTCCTCTTTCATTTCTGATTTTATTTATGTGCATCTTTTCTCTCTTTTTTCTTAGTCTAGCTAAAGATTTGTCAATTTTATCATTTCCAAAAAAAAAGCAGCACCCCAGTTCTTTATTAAGAAGTTCCCCCTTGGACTTCCCTGGCGCTCCAGTGGTTAAGACTCCCGTGCAGCGGGCATGGGTTCGATCCCTGGTTGGGGAACTAAGATCCTACATGCCGTGGGGCATGGCCAGAAAAAAAAGAAAGGGCTCAATAAATGTTAGCTGTTACTAGTTTTTAAAAAAAGAAGTCCCCCTCTATTCTTAGTATTCTGAGAGTTTTTATCATGAATGAGTATTGAATTTTGTCAAATGCTTTTTCTGTATCAGTAGCTCTGATCATATAGTTTTTCTTCTTTAGCCTGTCAGTATGGTAGATTGCATTGACTTTCAAATATTGAGCCAGCTTTGCATCCCTGGAATAAACCCTACTTGGTCATGGTGTATAATTTTTTTTAACATATTATTGAATTCCCTTTGTTAATATTTTGTTAAGGATTTTTGAAGGATATTGATCTTTTTTTTGGCAAAGTGTTTGTTTTGTTTTGGCATCAGAATAATACTAGCTTGATAAAATGAAGTTGGATCTTGAAGAGCTATATGCACCTCACTATTCATTGTAATATTATTCACAATAGCCAAGATATGGAAACAAACTAAATGTCCATTGATGGGTGAATGGATAAAAAAATTATATTTATATATACAATGGAATATTATTCAGCTATAAAAAAGAAAGAAATCCTGCCATTTGCAACAACATGGATCAGCCTGGAGGATGTTATGCTAAGTGAAATCATCCAGACACAAAAAGACAAATATTGCATGATCTCATTTATATGTGGATTTTAAGAAGGTAGAACTAATAGAAGCAGAACGTAGAATGATAGTTGCCAGGGACTGGGGGCTGAAGGAAATGGGGAGATGTTGGTCAGAGGATACAAACTTTCAGTTATGAGATGAAATAAGTTCTGAGGATCTAATGTACAGCATGGTGACCATAGTTAACAATACTCTATTGTATACTTGAAATATGGTAAAAGAGTAGATCTTAAGTGTTCTTACCACACACACACACACACACACAAAAGGTAACTATGTAAGGTGATGGGTGTGTTAATTAAATTGATTATGGTAATCATTTCACAATGTATACATGTATCAAATTATCATGTTGTATACTTCGAATATATACAATTTTTATTTGTCAATTATACCTTAGTAAAGCTGGAAAAAATGAATTGGCAAGTTTCCTCATCTTATCTTTTCTGGAAGAGATTGTGTAGAACTGGTGTTAATTCTTAAATGTTTGGCGGAATTCAGTGGTGAAGCCATCTGTGCCTGGAAATTTGTTTTTGGGAGTTTTAAAATTATGAGTTCAATTTCCTTAATAGTTACAGGGCTATTCAAATTATCTATACTGTATTGGGTGACTTGTGGTAGTTTGTGCTTTTCAAGGAATTGGTCCATTTCATCTAAGTTGTCAAATTCATGTGTGTAGAGTTGTTTGTAGTATTTCCTTATTATTTTTTGATGTCTGCTGGGTCTGTAGTGATATCGTCTGTTTCATTCCTGATATGGATAATATATGTCTTCTCTCTTTTTTTCTTTGTCAGTATTGCTAGAAGTTTGTTGATTTTATTGAGCTTTTCAAAGAGCCAGTTTTTGTGTCATTGATTTTCTATGTTTTTTCTGTTTTCAATTTCATTTATTTCTGCTATTATTATTATTATTTTCTTCTTTCTGCTTGCTTTTGGTTTAGTTTGCTCTTATATTTTTAGTTTCTTATTGTGGGACATTAAACTATTGATTTGAGGCTTTTCCTAAATGTAAACATTTTATTTAGGGCTATAAATTTTCCTATCAGCACTACTTTAGCTGCATCACACAAATTTGGGTTATATTGTATTTCCACTGTCATTCAGTCTAGTGTTCATCCTTTGGGCCAAGGGTCAGTAAACCTCAGTATAGGGACAGATAGTAAATACCTTAGGGTTTGTGGGACTATGATCTATGTCACTCCTACTCGTCTTTTTTTTTCCTTATAACATTAAAAAAAAAAACTTATTTTTTAGAGCAGTTTTAGGCTCACAGCAAAGTTGAGAGAAGGATACAGAGATTCCCATATACTTCCTGCCCCCACATTATCAACATCCCTGACCAGACTGGTACATTTGCTACAATTGGTGGACCTACACTGGCACATCATTATCATCCAGAGTTCATAGTTTACATGAGGTTTCAGTCTTGGTTTTGTATATTCTATGGGCTTGGACAAATGTATAATGACATGTATTATAGTATGATACAGAGTAGTTTCACTGCCCTAAAAATCCTCTGTGCTCTACCTACTCTTCGCTCCCTCCCCTCAACCCTGGCAACCATGAATATTTTTATTGTCTCCATAGCATTGCTTCTTCCAGAATGTCATATAGTTAGAATCATATAGTATGTAGCCTTTTCAGATTGGCTTCTTTCATTTGGTAATATATGTTTAAGATACGTCTTTGTCTTTTCACAGCTTGATAGTCCATTTCTTTTTGGCTCTGAGTAACATTCAGTTTTCAGATATACCATACAGTTTATTTGTCCAGTTACTCAGGGGTAACTTGGTTGCTTCCAGGTTTTAGCAATTATGAATAAAGTTTCTATAAACATCTGTGTGCAGGTTTTTGTGTGGACACAAGTATTCAGTTCCTTTAAGTAGGAATATAATTGCTGGATCATATGGTAAAAGTATAATTAGTTTTGTTAGAAACTGCCAAAGTGTCTGTATCATCATTCTACATTCCCAACAGCAATGAATGAGAGTTCCTGTTGCTCCACATCCTCACCAATATTTGGTGTTGTCAGTGTTCTTGATTTTGGCCATTCTAATAAGTGTATAACGTTTTAAAACTGTAAAACCATTCTTAGCTTGCACACTATACAAAAACTGGCTTGTGGAGCTATAGTTTGCCAACCTCTGCTTTAGACCCGTTTCCCACCATTCACTTCCTGAGTATGTCTATAGCCTAGAATGGTACATGTCCTTGCTGCACTTTTTTACTACTACTACTACTACTACTACTACAACACACATACACACACACACACACACACACACACACACACACACACACACACACAGTTAATGCCTTACTTCTTCCAATTTCTCTACAACTTTCTCTTTTTCCAGGACTCATTTCAATTCTTACCACGACTTTCATGAAATTTGTTCTGTCTAATTCATTCTACACCTGACTCTCTTTCAGAAAACTTACTGCATATAATTTTGCTAACGCTATTTTGTGCTGAGTGCGTACTGCCATGACTTACCACTTTACTGTTCCAGGTATCTTAATTTATTTCTGCAACTAGATTGTAGGTCCCTGGAGAGCTAAGATTTGTCTTAACAACTGCAATGATAACAGTGCTTTGTTTTAAGACAACCCTTTCTGGTTTATAAAGTTTTCTCGTGGCCTTTTTCTTTTGAGTTCATCAGGAGAACCTTGTGAAGCGGTCTGGGCAAGGAATTTTATCTCTAGTTGACAAATGAAGAAACTAAGGCTCAGACAGTTGACATTGTCCAAGGCTCATGACTAGTAAATGACAGCTGTAGAGTCCAGAGTTGGCCATTTGCTGCGTCAGCACCCTGGCACCCAGCAGTGGGTGGGCACCCCGAATGCCCTTGGCCCAGCCTGTTGAATGAACGCCTGATGCTGAGAGTCTTTATTCATTTCCCTGGCGGTGTCATCGAGTCCCCCACATCCATACCTCTACTTCCTCCGCGCTTCCCCTGCTCTGTTTTCTGCTGCGTGCTACTATTATTTTAGGGAGAATTTGGGCTGTCACCCTCTAGGAAGAGATTCTCAAAGTAGGAACCTCGATCCTTTCATATCTGGAAAATTTTTCTCCAGAGAAAGAGGATTCAGCCTGAAGCGTGCTCATTACCTGGAACTGTTCTTGGCTAGAAAAAGGCCACATTCCAGGGGAAGCCTTATCCCGCAGGGATATCTTACAGCTGCCCCGAGGAGAGACCTTCCCCACTGTCACCATGTCCTCCATGGGAGCGTACTGAGGGTGGGGGGCTGGGCCTGTTGGGCTCTGGCACAGGAAACTGCCTCTTTCATAGTGTTGTCTCTGCACTAACAGAGGAGATGTTGGTGGAAAAACTAGGGATGGGGTTTTCACAGCGTCAGCAAGCAACTTGGCAAACACGGGAGTGAAGGCAGGCCTGGTCACCTCTGCTGTGCAGCAAAGACCCTGTACCTGTCCCCACAGTGAGCCCAGATGCCTTATACTTAGAAGAAGGTCTTCAGCCTGCGCCTGGGATTTCAGAATGACCATTTTCCCTCTGGACGCCCTAAGCCCAGGCCTGGACCTGCCTGGTAAGGGGCCAGCGGCCTTGCTCTTTCCATGCAGGCGTGGCTCCCATAGGCTTGCCCACCTCCACCCCAACCCCGGAGCCAGAGGACATCCTGGGCAAGATAACCGGCCCTGCTGGCCGTAAGTCCAGCTCCCACAGGTAGGACTTTAAAAGGAGAAGTTTGGGGAGTTCCCTGATGGTCCAGTAGTTAGGACTCGGCACTTTCACTGCCATGGCCCTGGATTCAGTCCCTGGTTGGGGAACTAAGATCCCACAAGCTGCGTGGCGTGGCCAGAAAAAATAAAAGGAGAAGCTTGTCTGGACTCAGGCAAGGAGGCTCCCTGGAGCACATGACGGACAGACTCAGGTCCCGGGGGGCCCTTTCTTTGGGGCTCAGCAGTTACATTAATTCAAAGAGAACACAGCGTCCTGCCTGGAGAAACTCATTTTCCTTTAAGGTCCCTTCCTTTGTTCAATCCTCTACAATCCATTGTTTCACTCGTTCGAGTCTTCCTGACTGCCTCCTCCAGGAAGTCTCTGAGGGCTGGAGACTTCGGGGGGAAATAAATAATAAACGACGCTATTGAGTGCTGAGTGCAGGTGACACTGTTCTAGGTGCCTACCTCGCATTAACTCAACCCTCACGACAACTTCCTGAGACAGACACTCCACTTAATCTGGAATTTTCAGAGGAGCCCCGCCTGCCTACCAAAGCACACAGTAGGGCAGGAGCCTGGAGTCTAGCTCAGGCCTGTGCTCTTGACCCCCACCTTCTACTGTGCCTCCAATTTGTATGTCAGTCAGGGAGATTAGGTGCAGATACAGAAACCAAGCCTGGCTGGGATAATCATCAAACGGATTTCTGAAGGCTAAGTGGGGCTCGTGAAATCTCTGGGAGGGTGGATTCTGGCTGGATGCTCCTGACCCCATTTCTGCCCCTAAGCACTCGTCAAGACAATGCTTGTCAGCCTACCTTTCAGTTAGGCCAGTGGAACATGGGGGGAAATAATGTACAGCACTTCCAGGCCTGGCCCTAAAAGTTCTCGCCACATCCTTGGCTTTCACTCTCCTGTGAGAGGGAGTCTGGGACAGGGGAGACACGCTGTAGAAGCAGCTGGGCCCTGAGTCACCGCTGGGACGAGTGCTGTCCCGTGAGCTGCCCAGCCTCCATGGACCTGCGTGTGATTGGGAAATAAACTCACTGCGTGAGCTGCTGAGAGGTCGGGGTTTGTTTTCTGGAATGACCTAGCCTATTCTGACCAATAAAGCTAGAAAAGTAGGCTTGGTGCCTTCATCCTCAGACACAATGCCCTAAATCATATTCCAAAGCTGCTGCCGTGGAGATATCAATGCTACCGCTGCCAGCGTAGATACACTGACTTAACATGACCGTCACTGTGACATCAGCCAGTGGACCCTGTGGATGGAGCCTCTGCTGGGCCGCGTCTGGAGAGCGGGGGCTGCCCCCCACCTGCTCAAGTAGTGGAGTCTGCACAGCCTAGATGATTATGATGTGGTAGTCCTGCCCTCAAAGGGCTAACTAACTGTCCAGCTGGAGGAGTGAGAACTCATAAAAGGCCACTGTAACAGAAAAGGAGGCGGTGAGTCTGTGAGAGAAGAGAGATGCTGGGCTCTGATTCCTGCAGAGAGAGAAGCTTTTAGGTCAGGATGAGTGACGTATGTGCTCTTGGGTTTCTGGGATATTGTCTAAATCTGTGTCAAATTAAGTCACTATTTCTGTAATTTAAGAACCTAAGGGAAAATATTGAAGATAAAAATGGGCACAGAAATTATATTTATTAACAACAACAGAAAGTCCCTACAACCCCAAACTCAGTGTATCTATAGATATGGGTGTACACACTTCACCCTGCTCTCGAAGTTCATTGTTAACTTCCTCCCCTTCCGGACAGCCTCATTTGGCAGAGTGAAGTGAAAGGCAACTTTATTTGCTGTTGTGACTCTAAGCCATTACATTTTTTCAGGTCTTTTATTAATGAACCCAAAGTACTACTCTTTTTCTGTCGGTACTTTCATTAATGACACAATAACAACAACATCATGGGTGGCTCTACTACTATTCTTGATCGTCGCTTATTGCATTCAGTGTCTGTTAGAGTTCTGAAAAAAAAATTCCATTGTGTTAAAATGCTCTTTCAGACAGGTTTAATGGCTAAGACGGAGGGCTGTTAACATTGACTTCCCCACACACATTCTTGTTTTTTCGTACCCACCAATCATTCATTCTGAAGTCTATTTCCCTGGTTAATAACATGAAACATTGCATTCATTAGTAACCATTTAAAATATAATCCCTGACAAAATTATCACCATATTAATTTCATACTTTTGTTATATGCTTGTGTTCCCAAATCTTCCTGGGTCCCTTGAAGGTTGCTATTCTGCAGATCTTAATAAAGGACAGCAAAAGGTTGGAAACCAATTTTATGGAGCCTAAATAAATTATGGTACATCTCCCAGTGGAATACTACATATTTGTAGAAAATAGTGAGGGGATGGTTCATGTTCTGATACAGAATGATCTCCAAGATATATTCAGAAAGAGCCAAGCACAGAACAGAGTATAGAGAATGCTCCCATTTTTGGTGTGAAGGAGATGTTAGAACATGTGTTAGCTTGCAAAAGCATGAAATACCTCTGGGTGGATGGATACAAGAATGAAGAAACATTTATTGCCTGTTGGGGCAGGGGGAAATTGTGTGGCTGAGAGGCTGGGTGGAGGGGGAGAATTTTCAATGCATCTGCTTTATTTTTACACCCTAAATCCTTCAGTGTGTATTTGCTAAGTGTGAGAACTTCTCTTACGTAACCACCATGCAATGATAAAAATCTGGAAATTTAGCATTAATATACTATCATCCAATCCACAGTCCATATTTTGGTAATTTCAGCTGTCTCAATAATGACTTAATAGCCATTTTTTCCCGAGTCTAAGACTCAACTCAGGAGCATATGTTGCATTTAATTTCCTTTAATGTGTATTTTAGTTTCCTTTAATTTGGAATGCTTCCTATGGCATTCTTTTTTGTCAACAGCAGCAGTGATTAAGCCTCTTTAAGCAGCTTCTCAGGAATGCTGAGACATTGTCTAGATGTAGGCAAGTGGGAGCTAGAATAGCAGAGCCTGAGGGGTGGCTGTCCGCTTCAGCCTAGTTTGTGGCCTAATATGTGGAACCCTTTTGAGGACTCCTTGGAATAGTGGAGTTCTTCTGGAGAAGGTGAGAATATGCTCCTGGTGCACAGGGATGGGTGAGTGGGCTTACAGTTATCATAAATTGGGTCCAAGTGGAAATTTAACCTTATTTTGAGGGCACAGGCTGGTGAGGCTAGGTGACATTCAGATTACATTCTTAGGTACATTTATAAGGGGAGGTTGTCTATACTTTTCATTAGAATATTTTTTAGGCTTTTTATTATGTGACATTTTAAACACATATAAAAGCAGAGAAAACAGTTTAATGAACCCCCATGTACTTACTCATCACCTGGCTTCGACAATTATCCTTCTTCCATTGAGCTCTCCTTCTACTTTTTTCCCATGAAAAATTTTAAGTAAAATCTCCCATCCCTCTTATCTTTTTACCTTCAAATACTTCAGAACATATTTCCAACAGATAAAGGATTTTTTAAAAACAGGACATGCTACCACTTCATTATCACATCTAGTGAATTAATAATATTGTCAATAAAATCTAGTATCAATGCACATTCCATTTACAATCTCTCATGAATGTCTTTTTGCAGTTGGTTTATTTGTACTGAGATCTGAATAAGAAGCCATTCTGATGCGGTCATACAGGACGGCAGTGGAGGAAAATACTCCCACTGAGCAGAACTTCACCCAGTGCAACTGGCTATTCATTTGCCTGAAATTAGAGGTGACCAGAGGTATGGATCTACTTTGATTCATGGGCAGTGGCTAATGGTTTGGCTGGCTGGTCAGGGACTTGGAAAGGACACAGTTAAATGATCACAGTGGGGAGGTTCTGGGGAAAAGGTGTGTGAACAGATACCTTTGAATGACCACAGAATGTGAAGATCTGTGTCCCAATAGTCACCTAAGAGTAATTATACAAGAGAAATATTTTGATAATCAGGTGGATAAAATCATCGGTTCTCTGGATGTTAGTTAGTTTCTTTGCCCAGCAACCTCTGTCCTTACAAAGGCCTCATGATCAAAGTGGCCAAGGCAGCAATGATGGAGACTGTGCACAGGCTTCACAACATGGACTGTCCACCTCCTAAAGTCTCTGTCTACAGTCACCGCTGAGAGGCCTACCCGCCAACAGCAAAGACCAACACTGAGCCCCCAACGTAGCACCATTCTTCGGGAGAGTCAGTGAGCCACCTCCTCCATGTAAGGGGTGGTATTTTAATCTCACTGACACAGACACCTACTTTGTGTGTGTGTATGTGTGTGTGTGTGTGTGTGTGTGTGTGTTAGTTTCTGCTTTATAACAAAGTGAATCAGCTACACATATACACACGTTCCCATATCTCCTCCCTCCCGCATCTCCCTCCCTCCCACCCTCCCCATCCCACCCCCCCCAGGCGGTCACAAAGCACCGAGCTGATCTCCCTGTGCTATGCGGCTGCTTCCCACTAGCTATCTATTTTACATTTGGTAGTGTATATATGTCCATGACACTCTCTCACCCTGTCACATCTCACCCCTCCCCCTCCCCATATCCTCAAGTCCATTCTTTAGTGGGTCTGCAGACACCTACTTTTGATATAGATTTGCTTTTCCTGCCTGCAATATTTTTTTTCCCAAACTAGTATCCATGCACTGACAAAATACCTTATTCACCAAGATGTTATTCCACCTTACATTACTTGTGACCGAGGAACTCATTTTACAGCCAATGAAGTACAGCATTGAGATCACGTTCATGGAAGTCACTGGTCTACCTCATCGTCTCGATTACCGTAGCTTTATAGGAAGACTTGAAAATCAGGTAGTGTAAGTCCTCCTACTTTGTTCTTCCCTTAAATAGTTTTCTGGCTATTCTAGATTCTTTGCATTTTCTTATAACTTTTAAAATAAGCTTGTCAATTTCTACCAAAAAAACCCTGCTGGGATTTGAATGGGATTATGTTGAATCTGTAGGTGAATTTTGAGCGAACCGACATCTTAACAATACTGAGTCTTCCAACCCATGCACATGGCATAGCCCTCTATTTATTTGTCTTCTTTACTTTCTCTTAGCAATGTTTTGCAGTTTTTTGGTATACAGGTCTTGTGCATGCATTCTGTTAAATTCATTCCTAATTATTGTATGGTTTGTGATGCTACTGTGGCTTCGGGCTGGGCTTCCAGAAGGGCTATGACTTCTACTTGCACTAATGCTGGGGCTGCTTTGACTCTGGCTCCTGGCCGACTGCCGCCGTGTCCAGGCTCTTTTGCTTCCTCCATCACTTTATTGTTCGGTTCCTTAGACAAGTTTCCTCTTCTCTTACAGATATGTTACTTTCGCTATCACCTTCATTATAGTCTGGTTCAATAGCAGCTTCATCAGTTTCTCTAGTTAAGTCGGAGGAAGGTCAAGAGGAGTGGCTTAGCTGGGGTTTAGGCTGGATAGCATTCCTGCCAATTTGCCCATTAATCTGCACATTTTCAATCTGTGTCTGGTGGGTTAAGAATATGTATCATGTAATGTATTGCTACTTGATTCTTTTTTGTTCCTTGCTTCTAAGATGTGTTTCTCATGATCCTTATAAGGATTTTTATCTACAGATTTTGTCTCTTCACTTGAGCATTTAGTATCATAAGTGGCTTGTGATCATGAATTTTTTTTGTCTCCTGTGGGAATAGAAATACTTTTGGGGGGAATGTTCTATTCTTTTTTAGGCAACTCTTTCTCCTCCCTCAGCTTATTTTTCTGTTGACATGCAGGAGCTATAGGGTTTGTTTTTTTTTTTTTTAATAGATTGAGAAAGTTTCCTTCTCTTCCAGTATTTTGCTGAGAGTGTTTTTTTAAATCATAAACAGTTGTTTAATTTTGTTAAGCTTTTTCTGTGTCTCTGTTTTTCTCTTTTATTCTGTTAATGTCATGAATTACACTGATTTTTTTCAAATGTTAAGCCAACTCTGGATTCCTGGGATAAACCCCACTAAGTCACATGTAGTATCCTTGTTATATTTTGCTGGATTCAATTTGCTAACGTTTTGTTAAGGATTTATGGTCATGAGAGATATTAGCCTGGAGTTTACTTTTCTTATAATAACTTTTTTTCTTATCAGGATAAAGTTGGCATCATAAAATGGATGTGGGAAGTGTTCCCTTCACCTCTTTTATGAAAGTGATAGTGTAAGATTGGTGTTATTTCCTTAAATGTTTGGTAGATTTCACCAGGGAAGCCATCTGGGCTATTTTTTCTTTTTCTTTTTCAAAAGAGTTCAATTTTTTCGTAGACATAGTATCATTTAGATAATATCTCTTTTTTTTTTTTTAAAAGATTGATTGATTGATTGATTGATTGCTATGTTGGGTCTTCGTTTCTGTGCTAGGGTTTTCTCTAGCTGCGGCAAGCGGGGGCCACTCTTCATCGCGGTGCGCGGGCCTCTCACTATCGTGGCCTCTCTTGTTGCGGAGCACAGGCTCCAGACGCGCAGGCTCAGTAGTTGTGGCTCACGGGCCCAGTTGCTCCGCGGCATGTGGGATCTTCCCAGACCAGGGCACGAACATGTGTCCCCTGCATTAGCAGGCAGATTCTCAACCACTGCGCCACCAGGGAAGCCCTAGATGATATCTCTTAAGTCAGTTTTTATAATTTGCCCCTTTGAAGGAATAGGTAATTTCATTATGTTGATGAATTTTGGGGGCATAAATTTGTTTATATTATTCCTTTTTATCATGCTAATGTTTGTAGGACCTGTAGTTTTGACTCCTCTTTAACTTCTGATTTTGGGTTTTTCCTTGGTAAGTCTAGAGGTTTATCAATTTTATCACATTTTTTAAAGACAGCTTTTGGTTTAATTGGTTCATGCTGCTGATTGTGAATTTTCTATTTCATTATTATTCTTGCCTTCATTTTCTACTTTATTTATTTTGGGCTTAAGCTGCTCTTTTCTTTCTACTTTCTTACTGTGGAAGCTTAGATGGTTGCTTTTAGACCTTCTTCCTTCTAAACACTGCTTCACCTATTCTACAATTTCTTTTTCTTTTACAGTCCTACTTGTGTCTGTTCCTGGGAGGGCACTGAGGAATTTCAAAACCTGAGCAGCTGTACCCCCCTCCATTGTGTCTCTTCATCAGATGTTACAAAGGGTTTTGTGACCTTAAAGTTTTGGACTATTTAAAACCAATTAAGTGTGGATTTTTAGGTAATTTCTTACTGAATCTACCAATTGTATCCTTCTACATAATAAGACCTAGAGCAGTTGGCTGAGTGTTCTGGAGGAAGAAGCTTTGTGTTTCAGATTTTGTCTTCTCTCTCCTGTGTCAGAAAAGTTGTTGCTAAACAGGGCCTCTCATGTCAGCCTCCTTTTTCTCTTCTAGTTTCCTTCATGTGAAATAGCATAAACTCTAGCTGTACCCAAGTTTTTTTGGTGTGCATTAAGGAAACTATCTCTTCATACTCATCAGTTTTGTTAGAGAAATGGGCTTCTGGATTTGGTTCCAATTCAGCAGGATTAAGAAGTGGAAATGTATTGAAATGAGGATAAAGGGCATTTTAAATGATATCAGAAATCCTATTTGGTGAAATAAGGGCAAATTAGTTTCTACTCCATTTCCCCCACATCCCATTTTAAAACAGGTGGCCTTTTAAAGACAGATGTTTTTGTGGCAATGGGCATTTGATACATTAGCCTTCCTGGACTTTCTCAGAAGGGATACAAACCTCGCCAAGTGACCTGGGGATGTTTCCCCTGAGTCAATTTAGCAATTAAATATGGAGAGGAAATGGATAATCTTATAATCTACAGATGTCAGAGGCTTCCTTCTCACCCTTTCTCTCTGTATTTTCAGTTTATAAGTCTTTTTGAAAAACGTTTGGACTTCCATTTCCAGGATATAGAAATTTGCAAGAGATCATTACTCTCTTTGTGACAATGCAAGTAATCTGGATGAACTGCAAAATCTTAGTTGTTAAAAATCCACCAGAATTTAAAATGAACTAAATTCCAGAGTGGAAAGAGCCATTGCTAGGAGAGTGAGACATGAGGCTGCTTTCATCAAAGCGGTATGACGGATAGAAGAGCAGACCCACCGTAGACAGGGGATTTTTGAATGTGCATTGAGAAACTAGCTGAACAAGCTAAAATTTCCATGAGCTGTCATGATGTATTAAAATCCCACCCCCAAACTTAAATGCTAAATGGCATCTATCTGCCAATTCTTGTCTGTAGGGCTTCACTAACTGCATGACCGTGGCCTGGTGAAGGTGCAGGCCAGGAAATGAGGGTGGACAGAGATTTCTTTTGGAGCACTCACCTATTGTTTCCTTCTAAGTCTTCACTGAGTACAAAACAACAGCAAGAACAGGAAGGAAGATAGGGGGAGAACCCCTCAAGGCACACATGCCCACCAATTCTTTACCAGTGAGCACACAGTCAAAGGTAGAAGACGTGTGAAAAAGCAGGAAGATGTGACCCATAATCAAGAGGAAAAAATAGCCAATTGCAACAGAACCAGGAATGACCCAGATGTTGGAATCAGCAGACAAAATCTTTAAGTATTATAACTGTGTTGAAGTATTTACTGGAAAAGATGGGCAAAATGAATGAAAAAATGGGAAGTTTCCACAGAGAATCTGAAGCCCTATAAAAGAATGAAATGGAAATTCTAGAACTGAAATGAAAATTTTAATTGAAGGTCTTACCAGCAGACTAGATACAGCAGAAGAAAAGATCAGAAACTTGAAGAGAGGTTAATAAAATTTATCCAAACTAATGCATAAGGAGAGAAAAAGTAAATTGAATTTAAATTAAATTTTAAAAGTTATAGCAGAGTTTCATAGAACAGTAGGACAACATAAAACACTATAGTATATACATATTTGGAGTCCTTCAAAGAGAGAAGAGAGAAAATGGGGCAGAGGGAATATCTGAAGGGATTGTGCTTGAGAATTTTTAAAAATTAATGAGAAATACTAATATATTAATTTGCAGATCTTAGAAGCCCATGAAAACCCAAGTAGAATAAATATAAGGAGGGACTTCCCCGGTGGCTCAGTGGTTAACAATCTGCCTGCCAATGCAGGGGACACGGGTTCGAGCCCTGGTCCAGGAAGATCCCACATGCCGCGGAGCAACTAAGCGTGTGCACCACAACTACTGAACCTGCGCTCTAGAGCCCACGAGCCACAGCTACTGAGCCCTCGCGCCACAACTACTGAGCCCACGCGCCTAGAACCCGTGCTCCACAACAAGAGAAGCCACCGCAAGGAGAAACCCGTGCATGGCAACGAAGAGTAGCCCCCGCTCAGCCGCAACTAGAGAAAGCCCACGTGCAGCAACGAAGACCCAATGCAGCCAAAAATAAAATTAATTAATTAATTAATTTAAAAAAATAATAAGTATAAGGAAAACCACACCAAGGCTCATCATAGTCAAACTGCTGAAAACCAAAATTAAAGAGAATATCTTAAGCACAGTCAGAGAAAAAGGACACATACATTTAAGAATACAATAATAAGGGGCTTCCCTGGTGGCGCGGTGGTTAAGAATCCGCCTGCCAGTGCGGGGGACACGGGTTCGAGCCCTGCACCTGGAAGATCCCACATGCCACGGAGCAGCTTGAGCCCGCGTGCCACAACTAATGAAGCCCTTGCGCCTAGAGCCCATGCTCCGGAACAGGAGAGGCCACCGCAATGAGAAGCCCGAGCACCACAAGGAAGAGTGGCCCCCGCTGCCGCAACTAGAGAAAGCCTGCACGCAGCAACGAAGACCCAACACAGCCAAAAATAATAAATTAAAAAAAAAAAAGAATACAATAATAAGAATGATGGCTGACATCTAATAAAAAAAACCCAGTAGAATCCAGAAGACATTGGAATGGCTTCTTTAAAATGCTGAAAGAAAAATAATCATTCAAAATGCATACTTCAAAAATGAAAAAAAAATTAAAGACATTTTCCCACATTAAAAAAGCTGAGAGAGCTTGGCTCTAGTAGACTTTTATTACAAGAAATCATGAAGTTCTCAGGCTAAAGGGAAATGATTTTTACAGGAAGCACAATTTTTCCTCATTATTATAGTATGATTAGCATCTTTGCATATAGTTATTTGTCTGGACTGCTGAATATTTTCCTAGGATTTATACTCTAAAGTGGAATTACTAAGGACAAAGAATATGATTAGAAATGTTATTTTACAACAACAGGAACTACTAGTAAGCTGATCTATCTCTTTGCCAGTTTTTCCTTAGTACAGTCAGGGCTAATGTCAGTCTGAACTCACTGTGAGTTATAAGTTTAAGGAAGCTTATAATTGCAAATTAAGTGTATCAGTCTTATTTCCTTTACCACTTCAGAAAAGTCTTCAACTGAGTAGGCAGGTACAGACAACACTTTAAGACAATGGTCCTCAGCTCCCTTTGCACATTAGCATTGCCTATTTCATAGGAATATTATTAATTCTTAATACATGAATGTTTTAATGTGAATTAATATGAATTCAGTTTAATATGACTCCTCAGGGACAGTCATGGGCATCTATATATCTATATTTTAAAAAATTCTCAGCTAATTCCAGTGTGTAGCCAGGCTTAAAGGACCACTATTTTAAAATTTTAAAATGTTTGGTCAGTGTCTAGTAGCCAAATGAATTTTAACTGTTGACCTGTTAAGTACCTTTGATCTTTGCTTTCTTAGGACTTGGATTTACTTCTGATCATGGTTATACTTCAAAACTAAGGTTGATGGATAAAATACAAGATGCTCAGTTCAATTTGAATTTCAGATAAACAGCCAATAATTTTTTAGAGAAAGTTAAGTCCCATGTATTGCAGGTGACATGCTTAGCCTAAAAATTATTGGTTGTTTATCTGAAAATCAAATTTAACTGGATATTTTGTGTTTTTATTTGCTAAATCTGGCTGCGCTTATCATAGTTATACTTCAGGATACAACCTGATTTTCTGTGGCATTCTGCTGCTCTTGCCGAGGACTGGTGTTGGGACTCTTTGTTTTATGAAGAGGTTTGTGTTTATAATAAGTTTCAGCTTCAGATTCTGTCTGCCCAGGACAGAAAACTACATTCACCAGCCTTCTGGAATCAGTCCACAAAGAAACTTTCAACACACTCCATGAGGTCTTGGTGGCCCCTTGGCTTGTCCTAATGTCTGTTGTGGGAAGCTTTTACTTGGTGTAGGAGAGGGTTCCTAACGGCCATAAGGTATGCAATCGCCTCTTTAGACATAGAGAAGGAATCTTCTAGCACTTCTGCCTGCCAGTGAACAGAACATGTGCTATAGAGTAGGCTTTTGTTCAGACAGCAGTCCCCAGAACCCGTTAGCTATGAGTAGGTAAGGGGAGCTGATGCCCATTACCCCAGGAAAAGGGTACAACAGGGCATGTTGTTTGTTTTGTTTTGTTTTTGAGTGTGTGTGTGTGTGTGTGTGTGTGTTTAGAAAATGCTCCTTCTCCCTCTAGTAGTAAATCGCGGAGGGGGTGGACCAAATTGTACAAGCTGCCCCGGGGTAGGCGGGGGGGGGTGGTGGGGCTCCTGTGTGTAGGGTATTTAGACCTTAAGTTCAGTGGCTCCCTGAAACTTGAAGTTAGGGGGACCTGGTGAGGTCAAATGACACGGCCCTGCCCACAGCATTCTGGTAGGGAAGAACCCCAAGGGATCCAAAAAGAGACCAGCCAGAAAGGAAAGGGGAGTCTGGAAGCCCTGTTGGATTCAGAGGCCCCCACCCCCAGAGTGGTTTGATGAATGATAGCTAAGTGCGTGGATGAGAACTACAGGAGTGAAGTCTCAGAGCCAGTAAGAACATCATGCCACCAGCAGACCGCCTGAACCAACCTTGTAGGATTGACTTTCAATAGCGACACCTTGTGGCGCCCTCTAGCAATGGCAGCAGAGAGCTGAGCTTTTTCCTTGTTCACCTAGTGCCAGGAAGCAGGACCCAAGGAGTAGGATTCTTAGTGCAGGGGAGGAGGGAGGGCTCCAGAGGGAGAGCCTGGACTTCCTGTAGAGAAGGGTAGGCGGGTGCTTAGGCAGTTATGGCAGGTGGTATACTGGGTTCACATCCTAGTTCTGCCTCTGTGAGGAGTTGGCAAGTTACTGCATCTCTTTCTGCCACAGTTTCTTTATCTGTGGAATGAGGATAATAATAGTACCTATCTCCTGAGGTTGTTGTGAGGGTTAAATGAGTTGATGCATGCTAGAATAGTGCCTGGCACATAGTGAGTGCTCAGGAAGTTGTGCAGGCTGATGATATTGTTGTTAGGAAAGATAAAAAGAGATGAGACGATACTAGTGCCCAAGTGAGCTGACGCCATAACAAGCTCAGAGGCAGAAGCCTTGATTCTCACTTCGCAGATGATGCAGCTGACTTTCAGAGAATGAAAGCGACTTGCTCAAGAGCATGTCGCATGATTTGATGGACATGATTTGAACTCTGGTCCTCTGATCTGACTTGTATTTCCTGGAAGCTTGAAATTAACTAACCTAAAAGCCAGGTCTGTGATTCTTCAGGCATGATTGGAGTCACATCCAAAGCTATTTTAATGGCAAATGAACCTGAAGCTGAAGTGAACCACACAGAATAAAAAAAGCCCCGTTTATATCACCTCTGATTTTTTTCCCTTGATCCATTGTTTCTTTTCCATCTTCAGTGCTTCTGCCTTAGTGTAACCCTCATCTCTCACCTGGACTCTATAGTCATCTCCTAACTGGTTTTCCTCCTCCTGGTCCTTCTCCCCCTCCACACATCTAGAAGGGTGGTCTTTCTAAACTGTACCCCCTCTCGAGGCTTCCAGTGTCTCCTCACCTCCTCTGAGACTGTCCAGACTGTTGAACTGTGTGCAATCAAACCCCAGTCTCCTCAGCTTCTTTTCCTGCTACTCTCCCAAGAGCAGGTTCTCTTTCTTTCTGCAACCAAAGCATTTGGAGCCTTCTACAGTACCACTCACTGTGTTATATTTTAACTGTTGTTTGCACTCAGTGGTTCCAGGAGCCTGTGAATTCATTGATGGCAGAGATCATATCTGGTCTGCTGGTGTCCCTCAGTGGCTGCCACGGCACCAGGCTGGGAAGTGTTGATGAGTGGGACACATCATCCTTGGGCTCATTTAGGATACAGAGGTGGCCACTCCCTGAGTTTAGGGTCAAATGCAACTCTTCAGTGCATCATGAGTAGTATGAAAGGGATGGGAAGAAAATAAATGACCCTTATATACTATATTGATGTGCCAATTCTATATCTTTTAAGAAACCTAAAACATTGCAGTTTGGTCTATATAAGAGCTCTCTAGTCAACAAGCAAAACAAACAAAAAATTTATCATTGCCAGAATTTATTGAGGTACTTTGTGGTGATATCAGCAACAGTTCAAGTTGGAAAGCTTAGGCAGGTCCCAGATGGCAGTGAGAAGCCAGAGCCCTGGGGTACTCTGAGGATTTCTCTGGGCATGCTGGGGTGCCCACAGCAACCCAGCAATTCTGCTAACCAGACTACCTGGCTTCAATCCAAGCTTTGTTGCACTGGCTGTGTGACTTTGGACAACGTCCTCAGCCTCTCTGTGACAATTTACTTAGCTATAAAATGGGGATAATAATAGCACCCCTCATAGTGTTATTGTGAGGTGTTAATATCTACAAAGTTCTCAGAAAAATGTCTGGCAAGTAGTAAGCGCTACACACATGTTAGCTCTTATTACTGCCAACCCAGGAAGCTCAGAGCTGTTTTTCTGAAAACGGGGCACCATGAGATCAGATCTGTCCCCTGAGTGGACTAGTTCATGGGTAAATGTGCCCCCTTTTCTCTGTCTATCCCTTGCCTCACCACCTTTGCTTCTCGTGGTGTAGTTGAGAGTGCTTTGGGTTTTAAGACAGGAGGGGACCTGAGCCCTGGATCCTGATTGTCGTCTATCAACTGTGTGAACTTGAGCAGTTCTTTCATCTCTTGGGGCTCAGGGTCTTCTGTTAAACGAGATGGTTGGACTAAGGTGATTGCTAAGGACCTTCCAGCTTGGGATTCTTTGATGCTTCAGCTCTTCCCCCGACTGCTGCCTCGGAGCTGACCATTCATCAACCCCTTAAAGAGAATGGCAGGGGGAGCCCCCATCTGCTGCGGCTGAGGGCGCCTCAAGAGCGCCAGGCTCCACATCACACCATAGAGATGTGATGCCAGATGCTCAGCCTGTGGGTCCTGCCTCCCAATCTGGGTTCTGCTGATGCAGAGGATCCAAGGGTTCCTAATGGGTTAGGTGATGATCACTCCTTGGGTGTCCAGTGTGGGATTGGGGGATCTTGTCCAGTTGCCAGTTAAGCAGCATTTCAGCAAGACTAATGTTGCTTAACTGGCAACTGATGGCAGCCCATAAGAGACTGAGACTGGCCTCTTGCTTGACGTGCGCTGCTCAGATGTATAGCACAGGGCTGGATGCACTGTAAATGTTCACTAAATATTTTTGAATAATGGTAATAAGCCAGTGGTAGGTTGTGGCTGCTGAGAAACCTAATGTCATCTCAGGCCGCATTAATAGAAGCATGTTTAGCAGAATGAGGGAGGTGGTAACCTCACTGTTGCATGCTGTAGAGACCTTATCTGTCGAACTAAGTTTCATTTTGATTACCCACTAAGGCTCCATGAGAGCTGGTCCTTGGCTTTTTTGCTACTGTATTGCCAATAAGAACATTGCACCTGTCAGATACCAGGCCTGCAATAAATCTGTTACCTGCCGGACAGAGGGAGATCTTGTTCTCCTTCAAGATTGCAAGGAGGGTTGTTGACCTCATGAAAAGCAGCAGAAGGTAATTCGTGGATATCTAACCCACCTACACAGCAAACCCTGAGAATCTTCCCCAAATATCCGAATAATGCACATCTGTGTTTTCTCCTGCCTAGCTAACATCCATTCCCCCTTTTAGTCACAGTATCCTGACTTTATGTTGGGAATCCCATTGAGGAGAACCCTATGGGACTTGTTGATTCCGTTGAGTACAACCTTGGTGGGACCATTTCTCAAGGAGCCCTGGGCTCCCCGTCTCAGAGTGACACACAACTCGGGCTAGGTTTTTGCAGAGCGGTGGCTCTCACAGCATGGATTCCGGACCAGCAGCCCCAGCCCTGCTTAGGAGCTTATTAGACATGCAAAATTCTGGATTCCTACCTCAGAATCAGACACTTTGGGTGCAGAGCCCAGCAATCTGTGTTTTAGCAAGCCCTGCAGGGCGTTCTGATGTTAAAGTGGGTCTTATCGTTATCTGAGGGTTGACTCTTGATTCCACCCAAACACTGAAATCAGTTGGCACCACGTTTTCCACTGGTGGGGAGTGGGGTGTAGGGCCTCGGGGGGTGTGACCCTCAAGACACTGCCCAAAGGCAGAGATAGAGACCCAGATGTGGAGGACAAACGTATGGACACCAAGGGGGGAAAGCGGTGGGGGGTGGTGGTAGTGGGATGAACTGGGAGATTGGGATTGACATACATACACTGATGTGGATGAAATGGATGACTAATAAGAACCTGCTGTATAAAAGATAAATTTAAAAACAGACACTGCCCAGGGGTTTTTGCTCCTAAGATCTCTGGAACCTGACCTGTCAGGGACCCAAGTCTTCAGATTTTCTTCAATTCTATGAGCTTCCCATCTCCAAGTAAGTTCTTTTATTTATTTATTTATTTATTTATTTATTTATTTATTTATTTATTTATTTATTTATTTTTGGCTGTGCTGGGTCTTCGTTTCTGTGCGAGGGCTTCCTCTAGTTGCAGCAAGCGGGGGCCACTCTTCATCGCGGTGCGCGGGCCTCTCACTATCGTGGCCTCTCGCTGCGGAGCAGAGGCTCCAGACGCGCAGGCTCAGTAGTTGTGGCACACGGGCTTAGTTGCTCCGCGGCATGTGGGATCCTCCCAGACCAGGGCTCGAACCCGTGTCCCCTGCATTAGCAGGCAGACTCTCAGCCACTGCGCCACCTGGGAAGCCCCTCCAAGTAAGTTCTTTAATTTCTTTCTTTTTAAAAAAAAATTTGCTTCAGTTAGCTAGAGTCAATTTCTGTTTCTTAAAATCAAAGACCCCACTGACACTGGATGGGAAAGATTTGGTCAGATGACTCATGGGTCCCTTCCAGACTGGCACATGTTGAATGAATGAGTCAATAAATGGCAGATTGATGGAATTGAACCAGATCTCCTCTAGTCTGAGCTCCAAGAGAAAGTAAAATTAGGGCAGGGAGAAAAAAAAAAAAAGAAGATTAAGAGTGTGACTCAGTACAGATTCCAGCCAGAATCAGAAGCGTCTTGCCTAGACCAGGATTTTCGAACAAGCACTGGGAAACCTGCCCCAGCGACAGCTGCTTTGCTGACTGGCCGGTGACCTTAGGAAAGTCGTGTAACCTCCCTAGGTCCCATTTTTCTCTCTCTGAAGGAGAGGATTATTCTGTGCTCTTTGCTCATCCCTCTTCTGTAGCTAAATTAAAATGCCTTAGTGACTAGGAGCAGCCTTGGGGAGGCCCACGTGGCTGCTGCCTGTTGGGCTGTGAGCGATTTGACGGAGCAGAGTCTCCATCTTGGTAACTGGGGCCAGATGCTTCAGCGCAGACCCTACTGACTCATCAACAGCCCTGCCTTCCCGAGGGCTGGGCTGGGGTCAGCTCCGAGCTAGTACCATCTGCCTTCCCAGAAGCGCCCTGCTGGGGTGGTGCGGTTTAGCGTGGGCAGGAGGAATAGATATGTAGGGGGAGCACACAGGGGTTCTGAAGGATGGGGAGTTCTTGTAGCTGGTGTGAAAATTTATTGGAAGTGAGACTTTTCTAAGGAGAAATTGGATAAAGGAGTGTCTACACGTGGAATTCAGAAGGGTTGTGAAACTCACATACATTTGGAACTGGAAGTGTTCAAAAGCGCCAGTTCACGATGTTTTCATGGCTGTTTGGGGGCCGTCTGGGGGCTGGAGAACCAACCAAAGTCAGGAACCTGACAGCACTGGGGTTTGGAAGGATGGGCTAACAGCTCTCCTATCTTTGTGCCCTTTGGTGCTCTGTCTGCCTCTCTCACCTTCTCTTTGCCTCTCTGTCATTCTTCCTGGTCTCCCAGTCTTCTGGTTTCAGCTTCTTGTTTCTGCATGCTGCCTTCTCTGCAAGAACCCATTTTGGTTGCAAATGACTGCCACCCAATCATAACAACTTGGGGACACAGAGAGGCTTTATTGGCTCTTGGAATCAAGTCCTAAATTTGAACAACCAAATCTTCCAAAGGGGAATATGCAGCTAGACTTCAGGAATGGCTGGAACCAGGGCTTGAATCTGCTGGCAGTCTCATCTTTGCTTTTCTCTGTGTGATGGTTTCACTGTCTCTCAACACTGACTAGCCTCTGCCACCTTGTGCATGGGAAATATGGCTGCCAACAGGGCCCTTGGCTCATCTTTTGTAGTTTCCACTGCTGGAGGGGGGCTGGCTTTTACTTTCTGGATCCCAAGTTGAATTAAATAGGAAACTCAATTGACTAAAAATCATAGCTTAAAATCATGACTGTCCTAGCTCTGCCAATGACTACTGTGTGACCTTGCAAAATTTACTTTGCCTCTCTGAACAGCAGTTTTCTCATCTGAGAAATGGGGATGAACACAGTTCCCAGATCAGAGGCAGTTATCGCCTAGTAGTTGGGAGTAGAGAGGCTCTGGGGCCAGACTGCCCTGCTCCAATCCTAGTTTTCCTACTTAGAAGCAGTGTGACCTTGGGCTGGTCCCTCAACCTCTGGGTGCCCTAGTTTCCTCATCTCTAAATAGGGACAATAATAGCACTTACTCATGGGGGTGTTTGAGGATTAAATGAGTTCATGCACCTAAAGAATGTAGAGTAATGAGTGCATCTCCCAAGCCATCAGTGCTGCCATCTGTTCCTTGCTGCCTCCCTCCCTAGCTCTTGATGACATTTTTGCAGGGTCTCTCCATGGCTGCTGCTTAAGTAGAGAATAGACGGTGACTGGTGAGCCATCCTCTGCTCCGCTGGTTGCCACTCTACTCCTTTCTCTGCTACTCAAGAACATGAGTAAGAACTGAGATGTTCTTACAGGAATAAATTTGAATCTCTCCTAATTTACATTTTAAAAGTAATCATTCTTGAGCCTTGGTTCCCTGTTATTAATGGATTGCTTTTAAGGATGGATTCTGAGCGCTGTGTCAAGTGCTCCACATCCGTTATTTAATTTAATTGTCACAACAACACAGCAAGGCAAGTGTTCTTAACCCGCTTTTACAGATTCAGAAAGTGCACCTCAGAGAAGAACAGTAACTTGCTAGAGGTCACACGTCTGGCTTATGGAGAAGCTGAGATTCAAACCTCCTTGTCCACACGTATGTTCACCTCCTGTCTTAGAGGCACCTTGTGCTGGAGGCTGAGCCAGGCCCTCCCATCTACTCTGAGTCTCAGTCCTTGTTTGCACATAAGCTGATCCTCTGCTGGCTGGGGTTTCGTCTTGTTCACCTTTGCGCTCCTTTGGCCTGACAGCTTTCCCCAACTAGATGATAGACTTTGCGTGCCGTACGTTGTGCCTCCAATCTCCATCCCCCTCACATCCCTCCCAGAGGTCAGGGGACATGGCAAGGGCTCTGAAAAAGCCCCCTGACTCTGGAGACTTGGGTGGAGGAGGCAGATGAAAAGGAGCGTGTCGGTCCCGCTCCCCTCCAGGCGATGGCGCCAGTCTGCAGGCCAGGCCTGGTCCCGGAGCCGCTGTCCCTGGCTTGGAGCCGGTAGCACAGCCCCAAGCCTCCTCAGGGCCCCCATCTGGAGAAGCACCAGTTATTGGCATTATCTGTGGGATGAGCGGCAAGGAGAGAGACCCAGGGGAGCAGCAAGACAGTAGCATGGAGTGCGACCATTCGTGAGCCCCGCCCTGAAGTGCAGCGACGGCTCAGGGCTCCTGCTTTCTTGGGGGCAGCCAGGATGGCTGTGCAGCCCCAGGCCTGCAGTACTCGGGGAGCTGGGCCACTCTGGCCTGGGCGTCAGGACTTTTCTAAGCCTGAGACGCTCTGAGCACAGCCTGCACCCTGAACGCGGATAGTAAGAAGTAGTAACCGAGGCATATCCCAGCCCGGGGCTGGGGATGTGCAGGGGGTGGGATGGGGAGAGGACCCTTGGACCCAGGCCCCCAGTCACAAAGGGCCACAGATTAGGCTTGAGACATAATCTCCAAATCAGAGCATGTGTACGATGAGGGAGCTCCCCTGACAGGGTACATGACAGGCCAAAACAAGTCCAGTTGTTAAATATGAACACTTACGATGGACCATCATTTTTGTAAGGCAGTTATCACATGTCCTCATGTTTGTGCATGCCAGGGGCCTCAGAATGGAAGAGGCCTGGGCCTCCACCCGCCTCTCAGAGCCCAGGGCGCTCAGTGTCCCCTGCCCCGCCTTCGTTCTGCACAGGCGAACCTGAGGCCCTGGGCCCTTGCCCGATTGGTCTTCCCTCACATGGCAGGAGGGAACTATGTAACTCCAAGGTCCCCTGTATCTCTATTTCCTTAAAAAATAAAATGCAGAACCCTTCTCAGAGATGTGGGGCTTCTGAGAGTCACCTAAGTTACAACTACTATTCATCCATTCACTCATTCGGGACTGACTGGTCACTGCCATGTGCCAGGCCCCCTGTCAGGGGCTGAACCCGACAGATACTGCTTCAGTGGGATCTGAGGTTTAGTGGGGGAAACAGACAATTGAGAAGGCAATCGCCACACGGTATGAGAAGTGCTCCAATGGGGGAAGTACACATGGAATATCAAGGAGAGCTTCCTGGAGGAAGAGGCACCTAAGGTGAGGGGAAATGAGCCAGGCTTGAGAAGTGAGGGGTGGAGTTGGACACAGGACTTCAGAGCCTCCTTGTTTAGCTGGGGCAAGGCCTGCCTCTTTCTCCTCCCTTCTTGGCCACTCTCATTGCAGGGACCCATGACCTGGGGTGGCAGGAAGTCTATTTCCATCTGTCCATGTCACTGCAGTGTCTTCTGCGGAAGGGTCAAGAATCTTATAAAAGCTGTCAGCCCTCTCCACAGGAAAAATACATCCGTATGAGTCCACCGCCAACTCGGCGCACACTGCAGGGTTCCTCAGCGCACAGAAAAGCCTGGAGAGGACCCGCGGATAGAGGCCGAAGAGGTGGGGCCTCGCGCTCCACTTTGGGAAGCGCCTCCCATTCTGAGCCGCCCGCCTACCGGCTCCAGTGACTCTGACACCGAGGGTCCTTTCTGCTGCCTCCCTTGTATGGACAGGGTGGGGAGGGGGTGGAGGTGCCTGGCTTCTCTCCTTGCTGCCCTGGCACGGCTCTGCTGGGTGGGCCTCCTCCCCAGGGATTCACATGTTTTTGGTGAAGACAGGCCCCCTTCTTGGCCCCCAGTAAGCGCCCACAGGATGCCTGGTGAAACACTATTTGCCAAATGCAATGGGCCCCACCGGGGCTGGCATGACTGGGTGAGCTGTGCCTGGCTGGGCCGCCTCCCTGCTTCTTCATCTGGGGACTCAGCAGGACAGGTTCCGCGCTCACATCTCCGGGCCACTGTGGGCTGGGGCTTGCTCTCTTTTGTCCTGCTGTTTGTTCAAGGGCCCTGCAGCAAGTCCTGGCAGAGTGCTGAGGATGACGACGGGTCTTAATAGCAGAGATTCACGGTCATCACACCAGGCCAGCATCTCATCCTCTGAGGCTCTGTGTCCCAGACCAGAGGGCAGAGAGAGGCAGCACCTCGGAGCAGAAGTCTCAGGGCTCAGCGTGAGAAGGCTGTGGTGCTGGCCTTGCTATGCTGCTACTATCCGCTGGGTTTGGAAAAAGTCCTTCAAGCACCGTATGAACCTTAGTTTCCCCTTGTATAACAAAATGCTAATATTCACCATGACTTGGGGACGCTATGAAGGTAGGAGATAATAATAGCTACCAGTAATAACAATAGCTGCCAGTAATAACAATAGCTACCAGTAATAACGATAGCTACCACTTATCAATGCTCGCCATGCCAGCTTCCATACTCAGGACTTTCCATACATGAACCATGCACGTGGGTTATATGTGTGAGCCTTTGAGAGCCATCTACATATGGAAGAGCACGTGGCTACTGAGGGGAGGGGACGAACGCTGTCATGGGCTCCCCAGACCTAGGTGAGCCCCAAAGCAACCTCAGGCCTCCTGTGCAAACCTGGACTGAGTTCATGTCCTCTGTGGTCCTCAGTGTTTGTCAGTGAGGAGGCTGGGCCAGACCACTCCTAAGGGTCCATCCAGCGAAACAGTCTGCAGAGATGCAGAGGGCAGAGAAAAAAAGGAGGAGAGCAAGGTTAGTGATGACAGGGGAAGATGGGGACCTGGTCCAAAATCTGACACCCTAAGGGACCCAAATCCCACTGATCCTCTTCAGCAATGATTCTCAGCCCCAAGGAGAGTGTGGTCCTTAGTGGCAGTGACTCAAAATCACTGAGGGCCTTTTGCAAACAAGCACACTCTCCGCCACTCGATGGTGGGGATGCTTCTTCTTGGGGGGTCGGCCGCAGGTATCACAAACAGTAAAGGTGGACTCTGGCCGCAGGCTCTGTGAAAGTCCTGGAAGGACCCTTAAATCTAATCGAAAACCTTACTGAACACCTTGCCTGCCCAAACCTAGGTCTGGTGACCATTGTTCACTGTTTGCAATGTTATTAATATTCACAAAATGCCCCGCAATCCTCCCCACCCACAATTTCATCTTCCTTCTCTTTGCAATATTTCCCATCTCCTGCCCTTCTCCCCGACCCAAGGCAAGTAAAAATAAGAGCCTTCATTTAACAAGCACCCACTGTGCGCCAGTCACCGTGTTAAGTGTGCATCGTCTCATTGAAGGGCTCTGTGAGGCTGTGTCATCATCATCACAGTAATCTGAGGCACAGGAAGTTTAAGTAGCTGGTCTGAGGTCACGCTTAAGGAGTGGCAGAGCCCAGATGCAAAGCCAGGGCTGTAAGACTCTATTGGAGAGAATTTTTTTTGGCTCTTACTGTCCCTTGTGTTGATCTGACATGGCCAGTGTTCTGCTTCTGACTTAAGGTTGGTGGTGATGTCTTCCCCAGGAGACTGGACGGTCCACATTTTGTTCCTCCTGCTCCTGCCCTTCTGCCTAATAAAGCTGGGGGAACCCAAATGTCCCCAAGAGAACCACAGGCAAGTCAAATGCTTGTGGCCTCCACTTTTGGCTCAGGGCCAGCCCCTCCCAGGCACAGCGGGACTCAGACTTTGGGATGAAGGAGACTGAGGACAGTGGGTGGAAATGGACGTGTTTCTTCCTGTTGGCATTGCTCCCTGGGTGTTGGGGAGGACTGAGGAGGAAAGGTAGGAGGGGAAGGAGCGGGTCCTCCGAGCATCAGACTAGCTCAGCGAGCTTGTCTGTGTCTTCTCCAGGCCCATAATGATGGCCCTGTGCCTGTCAGACAAGAGAGAGGCCCAGCGACACCCAGGGAGCAGGTGTTCCTGGTGCCATGGAGGAGTCGTTACCTTCCTTTTGGGGATCCTTCCTATCTTGCTCAAGACTCACTCTCCCTGTCTTTTAGGAAAGGAGTGATAACCCATTCACAATACAGAACAAATGGCAGTCAATGCCTAACAGCTCGCTGCTCCCCAGGGGTGGTGAGGGG